>NC_132974.1:11465000-12085000 GCF_047496725.1 Anoplolepis gracilipes
GCCCTCACTTTGCATAAACTAACTCACCTAACCCTAACCTAATCTGATTCTAAGATCTATTAATAATATCTCCTATATTATTATTTTTAAAGCCAATAGTTATGAAAAATGCTAGAAATCGTAATATTCTAATCGCAATCTTAAAATAAAGACGAAAGAATGTTATTTGCTTTTTGAACACTCTTTCCATAACACTCGGAACACGAACTAAAGAAGAGAAGGACCGAGTAGACTCTAAGGTCTTAGCACAATATATACAGTAGCACAACTCTCTGTCGGCCTCAACCTTTGATCTTAGCGTAGATAAAAATGAACTGCACATGCGTGAGCGAAAGGATATGTAACCAATCACGACAGTGCCTTCTCTTCTGTCTTACTTTCTTGTTTATAGTTATCTTTCTCTTTCTATCTTATTGCGTATACTTTATACTGGGTGAGGCATCTAACATTAAAACACATATACTATATTTTTTACTTGTTTATTAATTTTAATTTAATTATTTGTCTATACATTAACTTTATCTACTTTAATATGAGTCAAAAAAAATAAAAAAGAAAGAGAAATTATCTTCAAAATTTAATAAAATATATACGTACGATTCCACATTAAATATAGGATGAAGCATCTATAAAAATATGTTTCTATATTACTTTTAAAAATGCAGAAATATTTTTAAAGTCTCATATGTATAGTGTATGGTGGCTATAATTTTAAAGTAACAAAAATTCATGATTCTATTTTTAAAAATGCTAATCAGCTTGTCATCTCAGAAAATAATACCATCTTGAGAAGAAATATTTCTTATTGTATTATATACTATATGTATGATCACAATTATTTTCAATCAAATTTTTTAAACAGTTCTTTTGATTTTTTGAAAAAATTTATGATTCTGTTTTTAAAAATGCCAATCAGCTTATCTCGGAAAATACAATCTTGAGAATATATATATATTACAAAGTTTATAACTTCTTCTATTACTTTCTTCCTTTATCACTTTATTATTTCACATTCGTAGTCGCTACTCTAATTTGCTCATGTATATACGCCTTACGTTAACATTTTATAGGATTGAGAAAGAAAAAAATAGAAAGAGAAACTAAGATAAAAGATCAATTGCTTGTGATTGGTTACATACCTCGCTCGCGCATGTGCAGCTCATTTTTATCCACGCCGAAATTACCAGAGTTGCGCTACTACAGGGTGTCCGGTAATAATCGCCTCACCGTTCATATACAAGTAAAGCAGGTCAAACTGAGTAGAAAAGTCCTCTACCATTTTTCGATTTTCGAAATAATTATCGAGAAATTAATTAACAAAGATTGACAAATCTGGGCGAGTACAAGCGCGCGGCGAGAAGGCCCATCCTACTGCTACGCGGTTACTAGGCACTCACTGAATGATTGGAGGAGCGGTCTACGATTGGAAATGGATGCGTATGAGTAGCGCGCCTAGTAACCGCGGTGGGACGTGTACCTTCTCGCCGCGCGCGTTTTACTCGCGCGGATTCGCCGATCTTTTTTAATTAATTTCTCGATATTATTTTGAAAATCGAAAAATGGTAGAGGACTTTTCTACTCAGTTTGACCTGCTCTACCTGTATATGAGCGGTGAGACGATTATTATCGGACACTCTGTACACTGTGGTCTTAGTTTGGGCAAGAGGAGACGTCATATTAAACATGCAGGAGAACTGCTTTTCCGTCATATTAAGTGTTTTTTATCTCACACATAGACACGTCTGTGATATTTCCATTACATAAACAACATGTAACCATAGTGGAGGAGATAACGCACACGAGCGAAAACTGTATATATACATGCGCTCACATGATAATTGAAGAACCAATATGGCGCACTCCTCTGCCGCGAACGTATTCCCCCGCTAGAGCTTGTTCTGTCCCCTTCTACCTTAGTCCGTGCTTGAAACGCATTGTATATCACCGGAGAGAGAAATATATAACTCTTCTCGAATATACTCCGCATTTATGCTATGATAGTAAAGTAGGAACCTACGTGACAGATTCTTAAGCAGTTTTCCACTATACCGACTATTGCAAACTTAACTATAAGCAAGCGCCGATGTTTTGTATGCAGCATTGATCGTTTACAAAAGATGAACACGTTCAACAGAACAAATTACTTAGTAGCAAGCGAACGTGATTGGCTCTTACTTTTAGACCAACAAACTAATGCTGTATGTTGATAAGACATTTTTATTAATTCTGTTGAACGCCGTGAATGATTACGTCGGTAAGAACAATCTGAGAATTAAACTCATACATCAATTACAGAAAATTACAATTCGACATTTACATAACCGTATTTTATACATGTAAAAATTGTTGCATATATTATCACAAATTAAGTATTATCTATGCAGTTTGTTGGCTATGATATACAATCTTCTTTGTAATAAATTTTAAAACTCATTTTTATCTTATGCATCAAAATTAATAAGATTTTCAATAGCTAAAATGTCACTTTCACATTTTAAAAACAATTATTATTTCTGAATGATTTTAAATATTAAAAAATTAGTATTAGTATTAGTTAGTGTTAGTATAAAAAAAACATTTTTTGTACAATAAAATTGAAAATGAAAAAAATGCAATATTATATGTATATGTTACATGAACACATATATATGCCATGTGAACAGTGTAATATAATTTAATAAGTGATTAAATACATACGTACAAATATTGGATTTCTTTAATTTCAAATATATGTCACAAATAATTAAATATTGAAACAAAGATTTTATTAAATCATGTAAGATTAAGTACTAATATTCAAAATATATTTATAATTAAAATATTTAATGTAAAATATAAATAAAACATTAAATACATGTACACAGCACATGTTAATAAAGAATCCAATTATAAAAATTCACTAGCTATTTATTTATGTATAAATTATAAAAGTACTTACTGATGAACTTGCACATATGAGTACAGCATCCAATACTCTCTCGTATAATAGAACTCTAGCCATATCACTTACTATTCCTACAACATGTCAAATTATATATATAGATTATTCAAACTTATCAAGCAGAAGCAATGTTAAGGAATATTTATGCAGGTAAATAATTTAGTTTTGAATTTAAAAACTCAATAAGTTGACACATTGGCTATCAATTAACGCATAAATATATTATATTAAAAGAGATTGTTTATCTATCTAATAATGTATTTGATAATAACACATATAATCAATCTAAGCATAAGATTATGAATGCACATTTTATATATAGAAATAATCTATTAAAATTTTAATGGTATACAAGCATGTGCTAATGTTATGTATCTAGTTTAATATAGTGCAAGATGTCAAATTATATATGCAATCTGATTAAATAAGAAATATCTGTTTATTTCCTCTATATAGAAATAGATTGTTCTTGAATTGTAAAATATATGCATTTTGTACAAGATATTGATAACAAATTGAAAGCAAAATAATAAAATTAATATAATAATCGGTATGTCTGCTGTGTGTGTATGTGTATGTGTATGTGTATGTGTATGTGTATGTGTATGTGTGTATGTGTGTATGTGTGTGTGTGTGTGTTGTGTGTGTGTGTGTTGTTGTGTGTGTGTGTTGTATACTATACCTGTATATAAATGGGCCGAGTTATTGAATAGAAGGAGTAGCACAGAAATATAGTATATTGATTTAAAACCATTAATATTACCCTACGATCACGTTTTTGTAACAAAATACAACATTATTTTGTCGGTATAGAGGCGTGAGTTATCACCGAACAATTCGAAAATGTTTAGTAAGTACGCGTTCGCGCACAATACTTGATCACACACTCGTCCAGCCACAACCGTTACATAAAATGGCGGCTGACTCTACTGACTACTGACGGCGAGGCTGACTCACGAATTACTGTCTACTGCGCATTACGCACTGCGCAGTTGACTCAGTCGGTTATATTGGATTGAGTTCGTTACCATCCGCAAAAGGAATGGATGTGTGTCAAGACGCATTTTTACACGTATTGTTTAGTGTTTAGACCAATAATTGTGTTTCGTTTCTCTCAAGAGGACCTAGAACATAGACATATTAAGTATAGAACGAGCGTTGAAGGAATAGAGATAAGGTTTTTGATGAACCCAGATTTAACGAGTTAAACTCCGGTTAAAATAAATAGTGGAATTGGGCCAAGAACCAAGAGGTAAAATCTCTCATATATATATAAATGGTTTTTTTTCTCGATATAACTCGAAAATTATTTAAAAAATTAAAAAATATTTTACATAAAAGTTTCATTATAAGGATATTCTAATTAATTATGTTAGTAAAATTTTGACAAAATTTTTGGAAAAAATTGATGTGAATGCAATGCTTGATATTGTATTGAAGAAAATATCTTACTTTATTGCGACGTATTCCACGTCAGCCCACGTCAGTCTGTCTAACGACTCTGTGACATCTTTACACTGGTACTGTTACGGAAGTTATGGTTACTGCTAAGGGTACAGGTTTTCATCTTCTTCGAGATTTGATGATGGAGTGCGCGGACTGGAATGCGATAGCGTCTTTTATACAGACGAAGTGTAGACGCGGGGTGCGGAGATGTGCATTTCGTAGAATGCACGCGCAAATATCTTCAAAAAGATGGCGTTGTTTACTTTGTCTTGATAACACACGTGCTGTGAGTAATATAATACCTTTATCAAAAATCGCAGTTTTTGACTGTATAAGTACGGATTGTTAACAGGCTGCATATCTTATAGCAAAATCAAGCGAATAGTGTTCCCATTTGGTCATTTGCATTTTGCGCGCGAAATATAAATCATCATCAGCTATATTTTTTCAAATTCTTTTATATTATTTAATATTATTTATACTATTTATTATTATGCTATTATTTTACAAATTCTTTTATAGTATGTAACTAATAATAAATATAAAAGATAATAAAAAATTAAAGAAGACAATTTTTTTTTAATTTTATAAACACATTTATACACACACACACACACACACACACACACACACACACACACACACACCACCACACACACACACACACACACACACACACACACACACACACACACACACACACACACACACACACACACACACACACACACACACACACACACACACACACACACACACACACACACACACACACCACCACCCCACCACCACCACCACCACCACCACCACCACCACCACACACACACACACACACACACACACACCACCACCACACACACACACACACAATAAACTGACATATTTAATTTTATTCGCAATTTATAAGATACCTATTATCTCCTTTAAGAGGATGCCGGACTACTGACCGAGTTCTAATCTAGCAAAACAATATAAAAAAAAACCCTGGGTTTGAAGTCCCTAGCTTCACGCCGAAGAATCTGTATCAAACCTTTATTTTTTTTTCCTAATACACTATACATTTTTATCTTAAACCTATAACCTTAATCCTAGTTTGTCTGGGTGGGTTCGAATCTGCTTTCCGCCATACTGATTATCTCAGACAAGCTTTGGCGACGCAGCGTGCACGGCCACCGTCCAACCGTTAATAAAACAATATATTTGCTTAATATAAAAATTGCAATTTAAACATATAAAATAAAATAAGTTCTCCCAAGTCAGAATTGTATAAAAGAATATTTGTCAACTTTTAGAAATGAGCTTAGAAGCCTAGATAAAAAAGATTTTCAAAATCTGTAAAAAATTACTCTCGTGCATCTGTGATTGAAACACAAACTCACGTTAGACGTCATTTCTAAAATTCACAAATATTCCTTCATGCAATTCCTAGTAAAAACCTATCTTATTTTGTGTATAGATAGTTATTTCTTCGAATTTCCCATAGCAAAAGCTGTCTAATAATATTACTCTTGTCTAAATCGATGGCTGCCAATTGGCAAACATTCCGACTTGGTATTGTTGCCGGTTGTTACCGACGGTTGATTAGTTGTTACTAATGATGGACTCAAGACACAAATATATAACAAACAATTTCACGCGAAATGCTTCGAATATTATTCAAAATCTAAATAATTACGGTACTTATTTTAATTTTTCTACTGAAGTAAATAAGAATATGTCAACTGTATTATATATATTCACCGAAATGATTATTTTACTGACTATAAGATATAACATTGCATTTTTTATATATTGATAAGTTGTTATCTTTGTAATTAGAAAATTTTAAAATTATAGTTTAAAAGTTTTTTTTTTAAGTTTATTTTATTGCAGCAATAAATTCAAGTATTTAAAGGACCCCGCACGATCCTTTTATACCAGACGCTAATTCGAAGTCTGGGGGTAACTTCCGGTTTGACCCCCAGGGGGATCACGTGACCTAAAGTGATTCCCTAGTCGAGAACGATGAAAAAATACATTTTTTAAACGATTTTATATTTTGAGTTCGGGGGGGAGGATCGGGGGGCAGGGGTCATATTTAAGGGCCCGGAGTACTACCATTGGCTTTTAGGGAGTTAAGTAGATGGAAAGCACACAACAGCATTCCTTAAACACGGATATGCTCAAATGGTAGTATTTTCGAATAAAGCACTATTATTGATTTTTGACTCCCTGTATCTCGAAAAACGTCCATTTGCCGACCTCGGGCCCATTGAGACTTTTGATCAGGACGTCATGAATTACTAAAAATCATACTAAAAATTCAGCTAATTTGTCCGGGGACACTTTTCCGTAAGGATCGTGCAGGGCCCTTTGTTGGCGACGCATAGAACTTTAGTAATAAAAACTGTTATCAACATATTTGTTGAATTTATTAACGGTATCAGTATTTATGCCAAACAATTTAGTAATCTGAACAAAAAGAGAAGCACAAATGAGATTTGTTTCGAAAACGATGTATGATTTATTAAAATGACAAAAATTTGATGATTATTTGTAATGGGAGGGGGGGGGGAGGTAACGAATTTATCGATATCCTGAACAAATCATAAGTCAGCAAATGAAAATAATTACAAAAGTATTTCTCTCAGTATATAGTTACAGGATCATCTCATAAAGACGAATATCACACATCATGTATACATATAATGAAGTTGAACATAGATAGTATAACATTTCTCTTTTCATTAGATGTAATGCATTTTAGCTTTCTATTCTTCATTAAAAAAGCAAGAAGTATAAGAGTTTTTAACATGAATTTTTGAATAATATAAAATATATTACTATTTTATTAAATTAACTATTATATTACTATTATATTAGATTAAATACTGAATATGATACACATACAATTTCAAAACTAAAGAACATAATTTATGCTACTTTATTAATTGTTAGAATTTCGATACTAAAATTCTTTCCTTAACATCGCAATTAGATTGAACTAATGCCAAGCTTATTTCATTAGCAGCATTATTTCATCAAGTAGGAAAATTCTCTCGAGTGGGAACAACATGATGGGATATTCAGTTATCACGGATACAATTTCGCACAATAGTGTGAAATGATTAACGGTAAGAGCATTAGTATCCTACTTACCAGCCGCAGAAGTCCTACAACAAAGTTCCCTATGAGTACAAGCTGTAAGCAGTGTAAAACGCTATTCAAATATTCTCTTGAATTATGTATTTCTGCTAGACGGGGTGGTATAGTGGATGTGGAAAATGGGAATTGACGAGGATGTAAGACTGTTGGATCCGAACGACGTGCGGAAGCTTCTTATAAAGAATTCAGGATAGCGCATTAGATTCAATTTCGTTTCGTTTTCTTCGAGCTGACACTGGTGTGTTCGTGCTCTGGATTAAATCACAATTTTACATTAGAATTGTGTATTAATAAGAAGTACAATATTCGTTTAAGGCATTTATTTTACATAGAAGATACTAAAAACACTTAATCTTCAACGACTCTTTGATTATACGAAAATTATAAAAATGGTAAATAGTAAATATATACATATATCATATTATAAATAATAATATATCCTAATTTTTATCTACCTTTACCTACCTTATGTAAATGTATACATTTGTATCTAAGTTGCAAAATTACTTAGCAACATATTTTTTAAACAAAAGCTTTCTCTATGTAAATATAATGTTGTCATGTTCTTCAACTGATTTTCATATATACTTGTATCATTATTTTATCTATTTTCTATATCAAGTACGTATTATATATATCGTGATTCCGAATATTTATCGCTAAGTAATAGTGACAAACAGCAGACATAGTGATATTTTTATACAAATCTGAAGAAATATTTCTGACAAGGGATATTTGGAAAAACGCAAAAATTCAAAAAAATTTTAAATTTTATATAGAGCAGATAAACTTAATAACAAGACAATTTTCTGGTAGTGCTGATATTTAGTTTTAGAAATGAAAACTATTTTTTTTTCTCTTTCGAAAAAAACAATTTTTACATTTCTAAGCAAATATCATTGAAATGTGATAAGAGATATAAAAAAAATATCTTATACAAAAGTTTTGATTTCAAAAGCACTTTACACTAGCACATTTAGATTTTTTAAAATTGTATATTTAAAAAAAATATATTTATGCAGTTTAGAATTTTTTGGAATTTTCAGGTGCTGCCGAATATGTCCCTTGTGAATATCATTAGTTAGAACCACTTGATTAATCTCTACATTTTAATTTCTGTACTAAAAAATAAGATAGAAGAAGGATACGAGAAATCTACTAATAGCAAGGAACGAAGCTGACAATGAGACTCGCATTAAGAATAATTTCTGCAATAAATTTTTCTGAACGACGTCGCCGTCGTTATCGATTTTTGCATAGGCATGACTCGGTCTTTAAATAATTAATTAGTATATAAACACTTTGTCTGCAGCCTCTTCATATTTACCATTGCAACTATATCTCCAGTCAACCATTAGTGTTAATTAAAGTATTTGCTTGGTATCATCTCTATCCATTTCATCACATTCCTTTGATTCGATATAGTTTACTCGTGTCATATTTCTTTTTCTCCTTCTCTCTTTCTCGCCTCTTTCTCTCCTTACTCTCACTTTTCTCTCTACTATCAAGTTTCAGAACTAGGTTTTTATGCTTTTATGCACATTTTTATCAATGAAATTATTCTTTCCTAAATTATTTTTTCTCAATTATTGTCAATAAATTATAAGCAAGATGCTTGACTCTTCTTGCATTGATAATGTTCTATATTGCAATTTGACGAATAGTAGGAAGATTAAACAAGCCATGACTCCAAAAATAATCGCACAACTTAATAATGATCATAAGTTGTTTGTTAGAGAAGACAAATGATTATCATAACTATTACCACAAGCCGTAAAAAGTTCTTTACAGCTGTAAAAAATATTACAGAATGATACAAAAGCAGATATCGCTGTTGAAAACAACTTGCAATATTAATGCAGTTCCTTCAGTTTTGAGAATCTCTCAATCGATTTAAGAATTAGATAAATACAACATTAGATATATAATTAGTTACTCTAAAGGTAAGAACACTGGTAGCAATGCGGATGATTGGTCGTTGGTAATGTTGTAAGAGGAAGGGATTTATAGCGGTATGAGTGCAAGAGGGAGGAATCCCGAAGGCGCTTCCGAGTGCATCTACTTCGCTGTTGAGCGACGTGGAAACTTCCTGGGGCTGTCCAAGTTTTCTAAGTAATTAAAACCACTTAACACGATTTCGCCTAACTTTCTGATATCGCTGCGAGAAATCAGTTTTAAATTGCTTCCCATGAGGAGGGGAAGGGCTCGGTTACGGCGCAATCATGACTCTTCTGACAACTTTTGATTATGTCATCGAAATATTTTCCGCCATGCGTTTTCCATTTTGTCATGCGTTTACTATTTTACTCTTGCTTTTTATTGCTTTTCTCGAAGAAACTCTTGAACTTCTTTTGAAAAATCATTTTCGATGAAACTCTGGTCGTAACATAAATAAAATGGAGGAATTTTGTTTTTTCTTAACTTTACCTATAATGTTATATTGTACAATTTTATTATAAATTGTTTATGTATATTTGAGAAAGCATTCGGTAAATTTTTTACAAATTTTTTTTATCAATCAGTATAATATCTCGAAAGATATAGCGCTTGTGCATTTTCTCTTGACAATTAAATGTTGCGATATATCATATCGCTATCAAATTTAAAATATTAATAGTTGGAACTTACACATATATGCTTTCCATTTACATCACACTATATTATGGGTTTAATCTATCCGATTGTCATTGTGTACCTTAATAATGTTCTAATCTGTACAGGCCATTTCAGGATTCGATCTTAATCCTTATATCCACTGTCTAGGATATCCTATTATCTACAGGCATACCGGTTATTCTGATATGGCGGATTCGACCAATTAACTGGAGAACAAGATTCGCAATACGTAGCATAATTAATTATATTAGATATCTATACATAAAACAATACGCAAAAATTTGTGAATAAATATATCTTCTTAAACTTACGGATATCTACTACTTACGGATTAATGGAATATTATTTTCGATACCGATCATATGCTGCTAATGTAATAAATAAAATATTTTTCAATTTCTGAAGACAATATAAATGAGACATATTTTACATCGTACACAATTCTATTCACTCTCGATGAAAGCTGCGTCAATACTTGCGGTCGTCACATCGTCATATCCCGCAATACCTACATGATCCTGCGGTGTGCAAACAACGTAAGACGCGTTGCATTAGTGCAGGATTAAACGAGCACTTCGTTACCGTCGACATTGTTCCTTTGCGCGGAACAAACTCGAACGCGTGATTTGTGTAATTGCATACTCCCGGCCCCGTTTGCGAATTACGATCCGGACGGAAACAACGAAGGGGCGAATCGCTGTGAACCGCTCGGTTATGCATGCCTGCGACAAAGGACGTTATTATTGCACACAGTCGACACTCAGGATTTCACTAAACAGCTGGCAAGTAACCGGAAATGGCACTTCTGCTTCTCCAAAAATTTAACCTTTCCTCGACTAGCGCATCAAAAGTCTGACCGTATTTCTTTGCCGTTGCCGAAGATATGCAAGACTAACATATGGAAAGATATCCATCTACGTTTCTTTTTAATATAATGTTAGGATTGAGAGTAAGATTATACTCTTTGCAAATTTAATAGCTTCTTTTTTTATGTCAGAAATTAATCAGTAAAAATAAGGCTCATCTTTATTAAATGTGTTTGTAAAGTGTCACAGTATTTTTTTCAAGATTAAAAACTATAGAAACGATATAGCTTAAGACAGTGTGATACAAAACTTTTGATTCATAATGTAGTATTAGTCTTTTAGATGTCAAACCAGCACATAAGAGGCATATATGAAAAGAGAGGTTGAGGGAGAATATATGACGGATGGAGGAGATAATAACGATCCTGATGGGATGGTTACGTCACAAGTAAAGCGATAATACAATGTTAGATACACTGTTACTTGAGATGGATTTCTATCTTATGAGACTAGAGAAATGTACCTGGATTATCGTTGCTAGTTGTGTCGAAAATGAATCAAATGGTGCACTTCGAATCATTTTTCAACTGATGTCACTTCATTATCGACGAATTTTTTTATTTATACAGTAAAACAGAGTAAATGCATAAGCATATTAATATCTATAATTATTTTTCAAAAGCTTTATATTCTTCTTCTCTTCTATGTTTATTCTATTTTTTTATATGTATAATAGATATATATATTTTTGTATCATGAAGATGCCGAACAATAGTTTTCTACTGTCTACAAGTTTCTTAACTACTTACGAAGTTCTGACCAAGTCTGACTTTTGCATCGAGAACTTATCACTCTCTAAATATCTTTTTTAAGTCTTTCAATGCATTCTTTGTCGTTCACGTCAAAATTGCGCTTTTTAAACCTTAATAAACTAATATCAAAAGGTTCGATTAATTGACACTAAGAATAAAACAATCTATTTCTGTTGTTTCTATACTTTTTTCATTTAATGACATATATGCAAGATTATTTTTTCGAATAAAGTAATTTGTAGAAAATCCGCCATTTTAAACAATTTATATCAATTTGTTATTATTTTAGAATTTTCTTTAATAGCTGCATGAATAGTTATGATAAAAATTTTCGTTATGATATTAAAAATAATATTAAAAAATATTAAGTAATAGTCTTAAACAAAAAAAACAACATAAATAACGTAAAAAAAATATTTATTAAGACATAAATCAAATTTAATTAGACAGAAATATCTATGTAATGACCATATATATCGTAAAGTTGTATATTTAGAATATTCATTTTTTTTTGTTTGATTGTTGAATCTCATAACGTTTTTATTGTGGGTAGTTTTAACCTCTTCTCACGTACTTACTTCCTGTCCTATAGTTTAGCTCTTTTACTCAGGGCAGTGACCTTGACAACATATGTCAAGGTCATCGTAATCGGAGTTGAGTCCCCTAATATAAAGTTTTACCGAAATATTTTTATTTAAGTACCAACGAGGTGCTATTAAAAATTAAATTATTAAAAATTATCTGTTCTGAAATTTTTATGACTATTAACCCTCGTACTATACGATGCCAGCCACCGTGTAACAGTTACGTTTGGGTCAGTTTGGATCTTCTTTTCATTTGTGTAATGATTTAAAAATAAGTTTTTTATCATTAAAATGACTAATTTTTTTATCTACCAGATTAGCAAACATATTTTACTTCTAGTTAATATTATTCAGAATATAATATTTCAATAAAGTGAATACTTTTCTGTCTGATATAATATTGAATATTGTTAGATATATAGCAATTATACATACATATTTTTGCGATGTATATTTTTGCACGTATATACAATATGTATCGCTCACCTCCAATAAAAACAAATGACGCAGATCACAATGACCAAACAGTTTTTTTTCTAGGTCAAAAAAAGACTCATGTCAGACACACTATTTGACGAAGGTTCATAGAGCCTCGGAGATATGGAAATATAGTTAAAAGCACACTGACATCAATGTTATGTTTACATTAAAAATAATTACACGAAATATTTTCATCGTACAAATATTTTAACTT
This sequence comes from Anoplolepis gracilipes, assembly GCF_047496725.1. Classification (NCBI taxonomy): domain Eukaryota; kingdom Metazoa; phylum Arthropoda; class Insecta; order Hymenoptera; family Formicidae; genus Anoplolepis; species Anoplolepis gracilipes. Next base: position 11,478,044 of record NC_132974.1, read on the forward strand.
CCAACCATTACCTTATTATTGAAAATATGTAGATATTTATATGTAGATATTATATGTAGATAACAAAGAGTTCTAATAATAATAAACAGAGGAATGTCTTACCCTACTAAATCATTATTTTATTACCGACAATGATTTGCATACCTACAGTAGCATATAAGGACTTTTTTTTCTAATCATGCTAACTTTCGGAAAATTGTTGTATGATTTAAATATAAAAAGTTAATAATTTTTAAAATTTAATATAAAGATATATGTTACGTGAATAAATTTTTGATCGAGCAAGTCTAAAGATAAAGAACATTGACATTATCGACTATTACGGACTAAAAATAAGATTTTAGCAAAAATATATATTATTTTGTGTCAAACCTATATATAAATATACTTATAAAGATCGACACATCGCATTATGATTTAAATTAATTTAGATATTTATATTATTTATCGAAATCAATAATATTAATACTATATATTATTAATAAGTTATATCTTCAAGCCTCTAGTTAAGATTGTTTTTATTTAATGCTGCTAAAGACTGCAAATACTTTCATCACTTTTTACACTATTAAAATGGCTCTGGATTGATCAAAACTGCATTTTGAAACATCAAAACTGCAATATATGAAACAAAATATACTGTACAGTTAAAGAGAAGATCTAGTAAAAGTTTAAATAACATTATTGATTTTTTACTGATTGCAGTTATTTTTATTATTCACATTTATTTTAGTTTATTCAGTCGTTGTTTTATTATTGAAAATGATCAGATCTTTTTTGTGACTGTTTTAAAAATAATAAATACGGAACATGTTATCGTATCAAATTACTATTTTATTCCCGACAATCTAAAGATTTATGTACCTACAGTAGTACACAACGAATTTTTTCTATAAAATAAAATTGGCAGTTTTTATATATATTATCTCATCGATTATAATACATGTTTAGCATAGCACTTGTAAACCGAGTCTTGTATGAGAGCAAGTTGATAAGTATTTTAAGATGAAAATTATCTTAAGAGAATACATTGATCGATACTCCGTCGGTGCAACTCATATATATTACATTCTTGCACCTAAATAAGGGTGTTTGAAATATATATTTGAGTTGCACCGGCGGAGTATCGATCAATGTATTCTCTTAAGATAATTTTTATCTTAAAACACTTATCAACTTACTCTCATACAAGACTCCGTTTACAAGTTCTATACTAAATATGTATTATAATCGATGAGATAATATATAAAGACTGCCAATTTTAGTTCAGGATATATATATATATATATATATATATATATATATATATATATATATATATCCTGAACCAAGGATTAATTTTCTAGATTGAAGTTAATTGGTTGACAGAAAGTTTTAAAAAATTTTTAAAAAAATTTTTTTTCTTTAAGACAGTAATCTGTTATAAATTAATTTAAAAATAATCAATATTTTATTGATCAGTAATTAATTTTATCCTTCTTATGTCAAAAGTCAAAATTTCTTTTGTCCATATTGATAATTAATTCTAATTTATTATATGAGATAGATCTTCACTCGATTTAATCTGTAATGATGTCCATGAATTAAACCATTACTAATATAACTAAAGATTAATTGAATAGAAAAGATATTTGAATAAAATCAATATTTTAGATTAGGTAAAAATATTATCAAGCTTTGTATAGATACGTATGTATATATTAATTTTTTAATTTATAGTTTTCATATAAAATTAAACATTTTTGATAGTGTTTTTTTTTAAGTTAGAAATTATTTTTTCAATTTCTAATATTATTTTACGATTCAACGTTTTCAAAATTAACTTTTTTCAATTTGCAAGATTAGAATAAATCTACATTATAATTGTGAAAAAAAAAACAAAGATTCTATTGTATTTCATAGAGACTTTCTTTGGGATTGTAGGATATATACTAGGAAAGTAGGAAGTGACGCCAACAGAAACACAATGCTACGTGAAAGTGCTTTATTCCTTTCGAAGATCGTTCATCGCAGACAATGGCGTCGGGAATGCCGCTCTCATTTATCGCGCAATATGTGTGCACGCGTGCACGAACTCGCGCGCGCGCGCTCGCGCACGTGCACGCGTATGCGTACATATATTTATATACACATATATATATACGTGTGTTTTTATATTTATATATAAATATACATACCCTCTAATATATAAGCGATTCTAATTATCGAGTAAAGTACCGTCTGATATTAAAAAATACGCATGTATATGTACATATACAATTACAACATACGCCAGGACGGCAGGAATCCTGGTCCAGCGAGACCTTAATAATGCTTTTTTAGAACGAAGGTCAAAATGTACAGTATATATATTTTACATACTTATCGTTTCAGCAATAACAATTTTATTGTACGTAGACTTGCAAAAATTAATTAAATCATGATAGTGGTACATCGCGTATTGGACGGAAGAGCCCAAAACACTGCGCAGAAGTGTGAGAGGAAATTATAGATTTAAATTCGGTCGAGGTGCGATTGCTTCTTCGTATAATCTGTTTCTTGCTTTCTCTCTCTCTCTCTCTCTCTCTCTCTCTCTCTCTCTCTCTCTCTCTCTCTCTCTCTCTCTCTCTCTCTCTCTCTCTCTCTCTCTCGCTCTCTCTCGCTCTCATTTTTCTTTCTCGCCAAGTCTTGCTCTCCTTCTTATCCTTATTTATTATCTCTTTCGTTCTTATTTTCTTTTTCTCACATTCTCTCCTCTTAGATTCTCTCCTTTCTCTCTTTCTCTCCTTTCTCTCTCTCTCCTCTCTCTCTCTCTCTCTCTCCCCCTCTTCCCCTCCCTCCCTTTCCCTCCCTCTCTCTCTCTCTCTCTCTCTCTCTCTCTCTCTCTCTCTCTCTCTCTCTCTTTCGCTCTTCATTTATACATTCGTGCTTACTCTACCTTCCTACCTTCTTTTGCAAAAAGCGGTCCAGCTCGCGTAACACAAACGGAGATAATTTTACATCTCAAGAATATAATAAAATTGATTAAAAATCGGAGTTAAAGGGGGAAAGTCGTGACATGTCTGCGGGGTTGAGAAACAGAATCTTGGCTTATAAAAAACTATCTTTTCAAAGCATGCCCAGTAATACCAGACAAATGATATCGCATTCATTTTTTCTCCGTTTGATCTTTCTATGTTAATCCTCTCTTGTGATAGTAATGACTTAGTATGTTATTTCTCTTTTTCTTCTCTTACGTCGCGCATTTATCTCTCCTGTTCTTTTATATTACAATAATTAACATCGTCACATACAGACTTATACACTAACGATATGACTACAGCTCCAAACCAGCAGAGCATTCATCGATGAAGAAGTGAGAATAATAGTTTTTACGAGATTTTTCTCTTTCACACTCACTCATTCACACGCGTTTTCTTTTATACACATTTTCTTGCTCGCAGGTTGTTTTCTTGCTCAGTTGTACATTTTATATAATTTTTCTTTTTCAAAAGAAAAATTTGTTTTCACACATTATCCTCCCTTCTTTCATTCTTTCTCGCGATTGATAAGACTGATATGCCAATTTATTTATAAAACGTTACAAATTATTTGTGAGCGCTTTCTCATGGCGTGTTTACATGGGCTTGGAGTGACAAAACTGCTGCTGTTATCGATATTTCTTGATTATTGATATAATATTAATGTTCTCAAAGATAGCAAAAGTCGATACTAACCAATCGATATTTGTAAAACATTATTGTTGCTGTTAAATACGCTGAAAGTGGCAGAAACGTATATTTCCAGAATACTGGTATTATTTTTGCCATCTCTGAAAATCGAAGAGTCAATATTCGAAAAATATCGATATTGCCATCTCTACATAGGCTTAAGATAGTTCGCGATTCTTTCAGTATTTAGCGAATATATGTATATTAGCAGAGATGAGATGCCATGTTTTTTTCGCCCTTTTAACGACGATTTCACACGGATCACAATCAAATTAAAACTGCAATCGTATTACACGTGGTTTACAATTAAATCCCAGTCGATTCGATCGCAATTGCATCACGATGTAATCGCAGTAAGATCACACTCGAATTACATTCAGACGCTAACAGTGGTTTGATTTGTACATTCTAAAGTTCCAGGAGGAACTTACAAGTTTAACAAATCTAAATTCTTCATTGGACGCTAGCGGGACGATAGACAAGAATATATTCTCCTACATCAAAGGTTTCGCATTAAAACAAGATAACGTTGCTTGTGTGAAAAGCAAAATGGTATGTTAATTTGTGACTCGTGTGAAATCGATTTTATTTCTCTTCTCTTTTGCGATCGAGAAATTTTCAGTGCGTCTAAGCACCCATTTGATTTCGTATCAGCGATCGCTTGACATCGGCCTATCTCTAATTAGCGATAATTAATTGGCAGCGAAGAACTCTTCAGTTATGCGAATCGGAGAGTTTCCGATTAACCGTTTGAGCGCGTAAGAGAATATTTGATATAATCAAATACTTTTATAATTGTGCAACTTTAAATGCGATTTTCTGAGTCTGAAGAATTCATGCAAGATCAAAATTAGAGCCATATATCTGATGTTCAATATGTAGTGAGATTTCAAAATAGTCAACAGCCACAAGTTCAACAACCTATTTCATTTTGCGTGAAATAAATTTTATATCATTTGAATTTTATTATATATGTTTATAATGAATGTAATTTGTCTATGATGATTTTTTTTTTTTATAACAAAAAGAAGATTATATATATTTCTCGTACATATTTTAGGCAGAAATGCTGAAAAGTAGAATCAAAGACACATATTTTAGCAGTCAAACGGTTAAATCGCGCAAGTTATACACAGCTATTTTCGAAATTAGCAAAATCGAATATTTCTCTATTCACGCATACATCTTATGATATTAATTATAAAAATTAACCTTAAACCAAACTTAAACTAATTGTCAAAAGAAAAAATGCAAATTGACAAATTGATATTGTAATTATGAATCAGTTGTAATTTTTAATTATGTTAGGTGAGAAACAATCAAACAAATAACATTAATTTGCGAGAAATTTACGCAATAGCAAGATAATCTCTATAGCTCTGATATCCATTCTTCTAGAATTTGTTCTTCATTTATCCCATTTCCTTCCCTTTCATCTTTTTTCGCGACTCGATTTAATTTTATGAGAATACCTTGTTGGAGTATTATAACTATAATATATTTGTAGCGGGTCTCCTTCTCGAGAATACATCTGAGAACTTTGCATGTATTTTAAAATAAGAAAGAGAAATTATCAGAACATACGTAGACTTATTCGCATAAGATTGCACGTGGCCTGTTTTGTTAGAACATTTGAATGATCTAATCGACTCGCAAAGTTCTCGCGTATTCGAATTATCTTGTATATTCACATACGCGCTAATGATTGAACGGTTGACCAACCAATCGACTAACATGGGTGAAGAGTGCTCGCTTTTTAACCCTTTATAGGGCACACAATACTTTCTTTAAAATTATATAACCTGAGAAATTAGTGTGTTGAGAATAATCTAAATCTTCTATAACATGTGTATGTGTATGTTTGTGTGTATTTGAATTAAAAATCTTGAAGAAAAATTACGAAAGAGAAATTTAATCATTAGTTTAATAAAATAATTTCTCTTTCCAAAATTAATATTTTTAATTATCTTTTGTATAACACAAATATATTAGCTTCGTCGCTAAACAATGTATATTTAAATCACATTAAGTGTGAGGCGTTTAGAAATCTATAAAGGGTTAAAGACTTGAAACAGGTTTCGATATACACAAACAAGGAATGTAGCAGTACATTATATCAACATTTAATAAAGTATCTGAAACATTAACAAACGGACTATATGAGCACTACGTAGTTATCCTTAGTGTACAGCTAGTGGATAGGGATCGTCTTTGTCCCAAGGTGTATGGATTTCGATCGATAAATCGATTCTTATATATCACACTCTTACTCCCTCAAAATCTTTACATAGCCCCTATCAACTTTCTTTGTGATTCGACGAAAAAAAAAAACATAATTCTCATGGATTATATATGTAACAATGCACCGGTATGTGTTTCAACTAACAAAAACTCAATCTTCTCTTATTTTATATAAAAGGATTTCTCTCTATAATTATTTTTCATAATCATATTCTCTTTCTCGAACCAAATTTCTCAAAAACTTCTCACCTTCCTATCTTCTTTTTCTCACGAGTATTCTTTGGTGTTGGTATTATTGGATATGCTTGTTATATGATATTTCATCATACGTAATTCCCTCCGACGCATATTTAGCTTTTATAAATTCTCTTCTTTCGGTGCTTTCATTACTTTCTTTTTTCCCCTCTCCTATCTTTTCATTTACGATTTTTCACGTAATTCGCTATCGTCAATAGCTCACTAATATGACGGCAACTCTAATTTGCGCAAATAATTTCATATCATTAGTTCAGTTATTCGCGTACTTTATATATGGAACTTGAGTAAACTATATTACGCGCTTATAACTGCATACGTATAAAGAGAAGAATTAAAAAGAAAAGAAAAACGCAGTAAGTACTCATATCGTATAAATCATCTATCGCTACATTTTGACAGTTCCGAGTGTGGCATAACAACGTGAATTAAGCTTCATTCCTCTACAAACTGCGCGATTACTTTTAAAGAGTTAATTATTAATAATCGGGAGAGCAGCCTTTTATTTCTTTACTTCATTTAAAAGCTAAGGATGCATTTGAGTATATTGCGCGTGAATTTTTTGTTTAGCATCTTCTATTCAGTGTAATGAACGTGTAACGAAAATAGCTTAGATCACCACGTATAAATAAGATCGATATTAAACGTTGCCCTGAGTGCCTTGGTACCCTAACGGAATTTCATCTCCGTCTCAATATTCAATCTACGACGCTAGATATGCACGAGTCACGATAATTAATTTTCTAAGGTAAAAAGAAAAATCGCAATTCGAAATAGTGTTGTGAAATGTTTCAATCGTTGGTAGCGGCAAAAATCTTCAATAGAATGTGTATTGTATATATGTGGAGACAAAAAAAAATTGACCAATTTATAAACATCTGTCGCTTTCGCTTTTCTAAAATAGATTTTTTTCAGAAATTTATTCAATTATTTCAAAGAATTCATGGAAAATTGTTATTCACAAATCTCTCCTCAATTATGTAAATTCAATCCTGAATTTCGTGCATAACGGCCATATTATATCTCAGTTTATCCTTTCCGATCGTGCTTTCTCGCTGAAATCGGTAAATGATTGCGCTGAATTTTCTCTTCTCTATCTGTTTCGACGCATTTGCAGCAACCCTGTCGCGCAATATAGAAATAGTGACTTTACAAAAAATCGTGCCGTAGGACATCGGTTGCTTCCTAGCGGCATACGCGGGTTTGTTAGAAAAATTAGCGATTTCTTCTCTTTTTCCCTTTTATAATCATAATAATTATCTTCATAGGATCTTATTTGGCGCAGGCGAAAAATAGATTATATGTGTTACATGCTGTCTTCTCTTACTCCATATTCAGCCTCTCTATAAGAGCTTACATTTCTCCTTTTCTGTCTCCTATAAGTTTCATTTTTTTACCTTTCTCTCCTTTTTCTTATTTTTTTTTTTCTATCTTATTTATTTATTTTTTTTTTTTTTTTTTTATTACTTCTCTCTATTGTCTCTCCCTTATCCTTTTTTCTTACGTTCTCCTTTCTCTTCTCTTTACTCATAGTTTCCGTTTAATTCTGAATAAGGCGTTGGGCTTAGCTTCTCTTAGCACTTATAAACTTAATAAATCTTTTGTTTGTTTGTGTTAAAATGGGCCAGATGGCTCTTAGCGTAACCCGGGGCAACTCGGCAGGATATTTGTGTGAGCTAGTACCGTTAAGAGTAATATAGTTATCTTTTCCTTTTGGTATCTATATGCTATTTAATCGTATCCTGTAGTAATTCGCTTATTAGTCCTCAGTGTTCCTCCTTGTATTCTCTTTTCTCGCTCTGTTTGTTAAAATGCGTACAAACGGAGATGCGGAATTATATAATATACATGTAACGTATCGAAGGAAACGTGGCATTTATGTGCGACTTATTGGATATTATTATATATGCCCATTAGTTTTTTTTATTATTCGCGTTATTATTATATTTTTTATTTTATTTATCTTTACACTTAATATTATTTTATTAATAACCTTTCATGATCGCGAATGTGATTTGCAGCCGCTCTTTCCTTCATTTCTTTTTCATTTTGTTCTCTCTCTTCCGTTTCATGATTGGGATTTCGTTTCTCGATGCATCACAAAATTCTCTTTTTTCTCTCTTTTTCCTTCTCTGTCTCCTTTTTTCATATTTAGTCTTTCTCATACACTTTTTATCTCTTCTCGCTTTACGAAAATTTCGAAAGTGATTGCGCAAAGTCAATCGATAATTAAATGACTTTTCCCCCATTTTAAATTACTTTAGTACAAGCTTCACACAGCCAAAAAATGAAAAGCACTTAAAACAGTGCTCAACACTATATAAACGAGTTCTCGATCAATCAATTAATTAATTTAATTAATTCACAAAATGGATTTTGACCGACTAGTATGGCAGGGGTGGCTGCCACTGCGTGCAGCCCTCGCTTTACAAATTTTTTATATACTTTTCTTTTAGATTTAACCTACTAAATAGCTTATTCGAAAGTCATTCTTGTATCCGTGTACGTCGTTGTGTATTCATGTCAGTATACGTGTACGTGTACATGTCCGCGTATGTATGAATATATAATAATATTAGTACTTTCTACTCTTCGCAAAAATGAATTACTTCTTTCACGTTGCAAATTTACGAGCGATATTCTCTTTCCTCCTGCGATTTTTGCTTGCCCTGTGTTTTCTTCCGGCATATCCATTAGAATTACATGTACATATCGAGTGTGTATATATATATTTATTTATATATCATATACACGATATATAGAATATTTTATCAAGTATGAATGCCGATAGTAGTTATTTCACGATTTCACTTTGAAAACGAGAATTTTCCTTAATAAGAATTGATACAAAAATCTGCTAACGAAATCATTGTACACTCACAGATTATACAATAATTTTACTGATTCGAATTTTGGGTACAAAAATAAATAAAAAATTAATATCGTTTTTTTTTTTTTTTTTTTTTACAAATTATTACAAATTATGATTCTAAAAGTTTTAGATAAATAAAGGCATCGAATGAAATATTTATATAAACTCAACTGTAAACACATTCATCGAGAAATATATAACTTTTTTTACTAATCTCCAGGTTCTTTACGATTTACCCTGTATATGATATATTTATATACATATACACATAATACTCGTCGCGGCACAAATTAATCGTCGAAAACGTTATCCGAATGATAACAAACGTTCGTTTTTTAATTCTTATACATTATATTATTTTTTTCAGCAGCGCTTTAATACGTTTTGACCCATATAATACCTAAATATATCACTTGAAAGCGATCGTCTCGATCTACGAGCGTTCGTACTTGTTTCTCGCCTGTATTAATTCTTTTTTACTATTTTCTTTTTTCTTTTATTCAGGCGGCGCTCGAGCATCTTCCGTGCCGTAACACCTTCGTATTTTTAAACGAACGAGGATTCATTGCGATCGATTCTACCTTTCGTATGTCGATTTCTTTCTATTTCTGCAAAATAATCCGCGATTGGATTATTTTCACTTGATATCAGGCAACTAATTTTAGCAGCTTATTGCTATTTTAATTCGATAGTGATGTTGATCGTACAAGGAATCGAACAAGGAAGGATCGATCGTGGCGATCCACGGAGGAATCAAGATACAATGGAGGATGCTCGAGAATGACGCCGGCATCTAAATGCTTTTATCTGCTTTTAATTACTCGCTTTATCTTCTTTGAATAATAATATTCGTAATATTCTACCCAGCCTGATTACCATACGCGTTATTATTATTATTATTATTATTACTATTATTATTAGTTAATTTTTTGGTTGATCAAAAAAGGGAACTCTCGACGGCATGCCGATTTACTCTTCTTTGTGACCCCCTTCTTGCGTTAATTAATTAGCAGTGACAAATCGTCTCGCTTTATGGCAATAGCGAAATATAATTCTAATTTCGTATAGCGATACTAGTTATCTCTCTTCTTTTTAATTGTTAACTAATTATTTCGGAATGCATCTTCGACTCGCATAATTCTCTCACTACCGATATTTTTTTCCTCTCTCTCTCTTTCTCTCTCTCATTCATTCTCAGACATACTTTCATTCGCTCTTCCTTTCTTGCTTTTTTTCCTTCATTCTCTCATTCATGTTATTCACGTTCTCCCCTTCTTTTTCTGTATCTTTCCTGGATCCTCGACGGAGGGAACGTTTCGTTAATCGATTCGTACAGTCCACAGCGAAAAGGATCATAGGGGAGAAAAGTTCCTTTCGCTTTTCCTCCGGGAATACAGGTGACTTAATTTTACAGAAGGAACATCGGCGACTACTCCCGCTCGCTCGTCCTGTGCCCTTTTATAAGACGTCTTTTCGTGCCCCGGTCACACAAACAGAAAACGTCGAAAGTTACACTTCCATAACACCTCGTTTAGTTTTTTTTCTTTCCTTTCTTTGTTCGCGTAATTAAAAATAGACACGGGGTAACATAATGGAAGTCCAACAAATTTTTGAGGATTCGCTTTTGCATGACGACTTCAGACTCGTGCTATGAGCGAAAAGAATTTTAAAGATGATCAACTAAATCCACAATTTCTGTATTTTAATTTTCTAAATTTTAGTGAATGAATAATTTCGATAACGTTGTCTTAGATCTCGATTTAATGTTAGTTTAATTGCTTGAGCGATTCATACAAGATGAAAAAATGGAAAGTAATTGAATGAATACTTAATTTGTGCTCTATGAGCAATTACCATGCGAATAATAACTTTTAGAATAAGACAAATCGGAAGATCTGTTCATCTTTGAGAGGTCGTCATGAAAGCTCGATCCTTGGCATTTATTTTCAGGCAACGAAAGTCTGCCGATGGAAAAACCGAACGAAACAACAACGTATCTGATATTTTATATTTTTTTTTTTCTATCTGACGGCGGCCTATTTTTCATATTTATTCAGCCGACTATGTATAACCGCCTTGGCTTGATCGATTCTACGGAGACTTGGAATTTTGATACGATTATTATAAATAATCCGACGCAGCGACAACGATGATGTCGTAATTCGCCACCTAATGGCTATCTTCGTGTACTCTAGCGGCTACTGACTGCCTAGCGGAGTAGTTTCTTCGTTATCTAAATACTTCACCATAGCGTGTTTTTTTTGTTCGGTAATAGTAGCAGCAGTAGTAGTAATAGTAATAGCGCAATATTAGTTAATAATAATAGTAAATAGTAATGAGATAAGAGAGTAATAGTAGTAATAGTAATAGTAATAGCGGTTGCAGTAGTGATAGTACAGTATAATAGTATTTTTTAGTAGTAGTAATATAAATTTATCGTTCATAGAACAATTTTTTTACTCACTTTTGTCTCTCTTGTTTTCACACATTCATTCCCTCTCTCTCTCTCTCTCTCTCTCTCTCTCTCTCTCTCTCTCTCTCTCTCTCTTTCTTTCACGATTTTAACTAGGCTGATAGTTTGATGCGTAGTTTTTTTATATCCTGCTTTTTTTATTATTTCTATATTTCTTTTCTCGGACTAAATCAGCGAGGCGAGTATTGTATTAAAAGCGTGTAACTTAAATCTCCGTGTAATTATTGTATCAATATATATCTTGTTACATCTCTCAATATTTCTCTGCTTCTTTCTTTTTTACACACGTATACATACACACACACACACACACACACACATACACACAAACACACCCACCCACACACACACAAACACCCACCCACACACACACACAAACACGCACACAAACACACACACACACAAACAAACACACACACACACACACACACACACACACGGTAAAAAATTTGTTATCTATAATCATATATAATATATGACCATATAAAATTATATAGAAATATATAAAATTTTATATAAGTTATGTATAATTATATATAATAATATATGACTTATTGTATAATTATATATAATTTTATATTAATGTTGGCTAGATATCAGTCAACGATAATACAAAATTATGCATACTATACATAACTTATACAGAATTTTATATATTTCTATATACTTTTATATTATTATATATAATTATATATGAGAAATTTTTTACCAGATACGTACATACATCTGTAGATTCTCTCTCTCTCTCTTTCTCTCTCTCTCTCTCTCTCTCTCTCTCTCTCTCTCTCTCTCTCTCTCTCTCTCGCTCTCTCTCTCGCTCTCTCTCTCCCTCTCTTTCTCTCTCAATTTCTTTCATTTCCTGGACTCTAAAATTTTATCATCGTCGATATTGTGTCTATTAAAAAATGAGATTAGCCATCTGTTAAAATCACTTCTAAGAGAGATTACCTACTGAAATCGAATTATCTTTTCTCTTTGTTTCTTTTGAATTGTTTGGTTTATCGTTTGCTGCGTAATTGATTGCATATCTAAAGTAGCTGATACACAATGAAATATAAGAATAAGGAGCATAAACTAGCATTAAGTTACCAGTAAACAATAAATGATATATCGAACAACGAATCGGCAATAAAATATATATCACAAATAATGCGGTTCTTACATTTCTTTTCAATCAGTAAATTAATGTAAAACTAACTTTCATTCTAAATGACAGGAAATATTGTACGCATTTGACTTTTCAATCACATTTATGCTGTAATTTTTTGAATGTCTCTTTTAAGTATTTCCATATTACTTATATTATTGTGATTGACAATTATAAAACTAAATTTCATTGATTTTGTTGCTTGGTAATGTCTATGTTTTCGCGTATTTTTAGTACAACTATTCTTTAGTCATTAAGTTAATTTTGGCAAACTAATTTTTTACTTCTCGCTCCTATATTTTCTTTGAACTCTTCATTATATATCAGCCTTAAATCACATGTGTGTGCTTGTTAAACAGAATTTGGTTAAACAGAATTAGTTAATCCTTTCAGTATCAAAACTAAGTATAGTGATCTAAATAATAGTAACTTTGTACATTTCAATTAGCTTTTAGTATTAATAAAGTTTGTGTGTGTGTTGTGTGTATATGTATGTGTATATATATATATATATATATACTGAAAGAAAATAATGTTGAATCAACAACATCATCATAGTTAATATTTATTTTATTAATTCAATAACATTATTAATCAAATTAAATACCATGTATTAATTTGATTAATAAAATTAAATTAATAAAATAAATTTTAATGATGTTCATTTAATATTATTTTCATGTGTATGTACATACATACACACACAAGTATGTATAAAAGCTTGATTAATACTAAATACCGCTTTAACGTATGCTAATCAATGAAAATTAATACGCGACGTATATAGTGAATGGATACTGAAAAAATTCACCTGGGTTCTGCTTTGGTTTTCCTTAGTAATTTCGAGAGATGGAACGAGGACCTTGTGTTTTGCGTGTATACTTCTCCTCTTTCTATATTCTTGAATTCTACGCGAGTAAAGATATGTCCCGCTACTTGATTTCGGCTTTTAACGAATTTAGATCGAATCAGCACGTCAAAGATTAATCGGATTTGGATCGATTTGGCTCCGCAGGATGTACCTGGGATAATTCCTTGGCGCGATATAAATCGAGAGCGCTAAAATGGCAGTCTTTTGGCAATTCTGCGACATGCTTTAGTCGTACTAAAAGGAATGGAACTTTGAGACGAACAGATTTAGAAAATCTCTTCTTCGGGAAGAGATGGGTGCTAGGATTGATTGGCGTGCCAATTCGTTCTCCAAACAGTAGCTTGTCTCTCCATATCAACTTGTCACTTCCTCTTCCTTCTGGACACAAATTCTGTTACCATCTAACTTAAAACCCAAAACAATTACCTAAATTCTACTTCTTTGATCACCAAAATGTAAAAACCGTGATTTGGAGGAGTTAGAAATGACTTTTATAAAATACCGATTCCGTTGAAAATTTGCTTATAGGAGAGGAAGAGGAAAACTGTAAGAGCTATCATAGTGTTTTCTCTCAATATTTTACAACTTTCACTCCTTTTACTCCTCGTTATCAAGAGGATTTCTCTGGCAACTCCGAGACGAAAATCAAAATTTAGTTCCGCAAGGAATTACACAGTAATCCTTTGATCTTTGAGCTTTGATAAAGACGAAGAACGTGATATATGAGCTATTTTTAACACACGCGTACTTTCATGCACGCTATTCATCATCAATAGTCATTATTCTGTCCCCGATGCAAATAATCGCATCCATGACTGTTGGAAAAGTCACTATAGCATACATCGAAGACAGAAATATCAAATATCGTACGCGTTGAAAAGTTTCAAATTATGATTTAGATATAAACACGCGCGCCATCGGCAGACATTTTCGGTTTTGATTTTTTTGGACACTTGTTATCATCACAACAATCGCTCTCGCACCGTTTCGAACGATCTTCATATTCAATCTGTCGCAATATCTATCGCAATTCTTCGAAAATCATCATCCAGACGGACATACACCCTTGCCACTTATAATGCCGACGGCTAGTTTCTTATTCCTATTTTCCTTTGCTTCAGATATAAAGCATGCGAATAGATTTACTTTTATATGTATATACAAAGCTTATAATCGTAATGATAAAATCGTGCTATAATTTGACATCAATAAGTAATTTTCTTCAAAAATGATAATTAGTTTTGTCTCTAGTCTTGTCTTCGAATATATTCGATTAGATCATTTTTATAATAATAATTTTAAGCGGCAGGGGTGTGTAAACCGACATTGGCAGAATAACATTTGCAGTTACATGTAGATTTTGTCGAAATCATTTGTGTCATTATTTCTGCAAATATCTAACCATCTCATAATATATTAATTTCTTTGTTTTTTTAAGAAATAATGACGCCATTTGGTTTCGACCTTATGACTTCATCGGCACTTATTAAATCTATTTACGTGTACGCAGATACGCGAATGTGTGTAACAAATCGAACAAATTAATTGTTATCAAATTGCCTCACATTAATAATGCATCATGTAATGGTAAACCACTGCGAAAATCATTATTTATTATTCTTTATAAAAAAAGAAAGACTTAAAAGAAATAAAATATTTTTCCAACGCACACCTTGTGTTCTCTCTTTCTCTCTCTTTCTCTCTCTCTCTCTCTCTCTCTCTCTCTCTCTCTCTCTCTCTCTCTCTCTCTTTTATATACATACACATTCTCTCTCTCTCTCTCTCTCTCTCTCTCTCTCTCTCTCTCTCTCTCTCTCTCTCTCTCATTCTTTCTCTCGTTCTCGCTTTCTTTCTATAAATGTCGTTCTTCGGTCTTTCCTTAATGCTTCTTTCGCGTGCCTCTGCCGTTTTTGCCGTTTTCGCCTCTTCTGCAAGCAGCGTCTTCGTCCAAGTGTCCTCGTCCGCACTCGCGATTAATCATAAAACATACTTTGTTAATTTACCCTCGCCCTACGGTATTCGATATTAATTGTATCGATAATAATTAATATAGTATTATCTGGTACGATCCCCGTTTTGCTTCGCCGCCTCTATCGGCTCCCCCTTCCCGTTTTCACTCGTCGGATACCGGAAGTCGGAGGAGCCCGAAGGGACGGGTGGGACACTCGACAGCGCTTATACGAAGACGCCACGATGTTTCTTCGATATCATTTGTTATATTTTTATTTTTTATTTTATTTTTTTTTGTTTTGAACACTGGAGTCGGTGGTGTGGGGGATTCGGGTCGCACGCATGCTCACACGGCACGCGAGCAAGGAATATCCCGTCCCCTTCGTTCGCACGTAGATCCTTAGGTGGGGCGCAAGACTTCTGAGGCGGTGGCGAGAGAGATGACGACGTCTCAAAAACAAGGATAGATTCGTTCCCATCTCTTGCTCCTCGCACATTTTGGGTCTATCCCACCTCTCGTCCCCGTTTCTCGTCACGGATGGAGGAAGCGAGCACCCGATCGACTTGCCGGAGTAGTCTGACCCTCCATGATCCCTCGCGATCTTGACTTGAGGCGCCCCTGACGGATCTGATTGGACAGGCTGGCAAAATATGACGCTGGTGCCAGCCGTTACGGCTATGACGAGATGTGAAGGAGGCCTACGTCAGGTACCGCAAGGAGCCACAGTTGCTTTTTGACAACTGGCCCAGTAACGGCCACCACGTTGCCACCATCTCCTTCACTGTAATCGATAGAGCGTAGAGAGGAAATGAGACTATTGGCCAAATATATAATATCAATATTTCACGATCAAGTATAAGCACATTAAATCTACAATACCTAGTAGTCAAACGTCAGTCTCGATGCTCATGCAGGCTGGATTGATATTGTTATTGTGGCGAGGGTTGCAATTTGACTTTTTAGTTATTTCTGGATGAGTAAACAAGGTGCCCTCCTCCAATTCCATTATATCCGACGAGGATTCCGACATCGAGATCTTCTTCAGACCTAAAGGATATACACGTACATAAAAATCTTTTCATTATCTATAATTCCAATTTATTATCATTAATAATTGAAGAGACACTACGGCATACCTAAAGTGCCAGGAAGATACGGACAGCTCGTCACATGATTGAAGTTCTGCGACTGCATCTCCTCCTGGTCAGTCTCACGATGATAGAAGTAGTTGAAGTTGGAGACAATAACGGGGACGGGTAGAGCGATCGTCAAGACACCGGCAATCGCGCATAATGAGCCCACGATTTTTCCCCAGACTCCCACGGGCCTATAACAAAATCAAGAAAAATGTCGGTATCAGATGCGGGGTTCTAAATACACGCGACAACTTGGAGAGCACAGACGCAAACTTCAACTTTTGGTGCTAGGTGTGGTGTTTCTATTTTGTGTGAATCTGCCGTGTTTTTCGAGTGTGGCGCTACTTATGCGGTATTGGAGGCTCCTATAGTTACATGACAATTGTTCACGTGCGTTGGCGGAATGTTAAACGAGATGAACGTATATACCATTAGCACAGACCACAACATGTCGACTGTACCCCATACAGTTAACTAACCCGAATAAACTTCACTTTATCAATAGACTTGCGATCGAGCAAGGTCCGACTGTTTCAATATATTTTTTAATAGTCTATTTTCCATTCAACCAACGCTACGCAATTAATTCTATACGTTTTCAACCGTATATAAATATAATGGCGCATGACGCGTGTGTATAAGCGAGCACTCTAGACTAGACTACGGGACAAACGTAAGGAGGACTCGCTAAAATGGCTTTTTCGTAATGCGTGCTGAAAAAAAGCACGTTGCGCTTACTGGCTCACTGAGACTGATGTGACAACCTGTGCTACTCTACTTTTTTTTTTTTTTTTTTTTTTTTTTTAATTTACACATCGATATTACTCGGTCAATTTTTATTCAGTCGCACTCGGTTACTCGTTACAGTGAGGCCAGAACAATTCAATATGTCGATGATGCACAGCGGAGGCAAGCATTTGACCGAATCGACGTACTTTGAGTTTTCGAGAAGGACAATCAAGTGCAGTTCTTCTTTTTCGCAGGCCTTCGCGAAATGTACCGAATAATTACTCGTTGTGCACTGAAGAGGCACGAGAGAAATTATGGCGTCATTATTAATGGCCTAGATAAAAATAGCTCGATTAGCTCTTGAAAAATATCAGATAATACGATATTGCAAAAACTATATTATAATTAAAACTAATATTGCATTATCGTTCTAATTGACTTTATTAAATCACTGTATATATAACGTTGTCCGAAGAATTGTTAAAATTGATTGAACAATTGCAAAAAATTATTATTAATTATGCTTTGAAAAACAAAAATTTAAAAAAAATATTTTTTCACACATATTTGTTTTTGTTTTCATAATCCATGCGAAAGCATTAATTTACCCAAGCTCTTTCTCCCGTTTCTGAACCAACATTTACGACAAGGCGCCAATTAGATTACGTGTGAGTCGTAAGAACAACAGAAACTCTCGCCCGTCGTACAAATCGATTGAGCCAAATATACTCGAACATCAATGATACACTACTTAAATACGTATACATGTAAGTACGAACGAAAAGCTCGTCTGCAACGTGTCTTCAATTTATCTATATTTTTCCTCGTATATAGTTTTCTTCTCATTTTAGCAGTATTAAAGACTTTCAATCCGAGAAATTAAGAATTGATAATCAATTTAATAAATGAAATAACGATCGATTAGAGAATACTAAAAGTGCGTGATTTACACAAAATTGCTAAAGAGACGATGTATTTTAATTATCAAGATTATAAAAAGTCGATTGGATTAAAAAGGCAAATGCGTGATTGTTGCCGGTTACATAACGAAGCAGTTGGACGTCAACTTTTCGTTGGTATTTAAATATTGATATAGCAAATTTCTTAAATAAACGCACACCTCGCCTACGCCTGTGCAACATTCGCCTTTATTAAAATGAGGAATCGTTAAAATGATAAAGGCATTAGTTAGAAAAAAATTATTCCCGCTAGGTATTGCTGTACTATAGGCCTTCGTGATCCATGACCATGGTGATCATAATGACGCTAGCGTAGTTATGAGAAGAAATGAGATCGAACGAGAAAGTAATATTTGCTGCAATAATTGTGACTTTATATTGTAAATGATAATAGTCTGCGTGGGCAATCGCATGCTGGGCAATCGTCAGGCAAGAACGCATGCATCGATCCTTCTCATCAAGAAATCTTGCGAGATTAAAACTCTCGGGAGACCCTTTTTCAGAGAGAGCACACGCAAGGATCTGTAAAACCAGATTATGGAATAAAGGAGTAAAGTTTCTTTCTCGATCAAATGATAAGGATAAATTCGAATGAAAGCAAAGGTTTAAATAAGTAAGGAGCTAAAGAATGCGTGAATCGGTCCATTCGATAGGTCGGAGTTCATAAGAGACCAGGGATAGGAATCTTTTTTTAAAAATCTCTTTTTTCTTTTTTTTTTTTTTTTTTTTTTTTACCGACCTAACGTAAAAAGTTAAGAAGATATTGACTATCATCTCTCTATATGTTAAAGAAAATGTAATTTTCCTTTCGTTATTAAAATGCACCTAATCAAAGGTAAGAAAAACAAAAGTGAATTTTAGTCTATCAAACTTTATTCAGAAAATTTATGATCAGTCCGTCTCCGTTGGAGACCTTCCCGTTAAATCATCGTAGACATCGTTCCAAAAAAAGGGATAATCATTTTGGACCATTTCCTCTACAAATAAAATAAAGCTTTTGGAAACTTATATTGAAAGATTGACGTAATCAGTATCTTAAGTGTGTATCTCTATTCTGAAGAGAGCACTAGAATTAGCAAATTAAAACATTAGTTTTTGTTCCCATCACTCGAATCACTACTTTCTATGGTTGCAGGAAATAAATAATAATTGATAGAATGAATTAAATTCAATCGATAGAACTCAATGGAAGCCGTACTGGGATCTAAATCTAGGATAACGAAAAAGGGATACAAAAAAATTCCCTTGACAACTTTTGATCAGGATCTTATAACACAAATAATTGTAACTACAATTTTAATTATAACATTAACTATATTTGAATCGTAGAGAAATCCAAAAACCAAAGTCAAAATAGTCACTCTCCCCTCCCCCCCCCCTCCTCTTTCACGCCGGCAAATATATCATGCGTGAGTCACGCGGGTCGATGTCGTTCAGCGATCATTCGGAGGGGTAAGCGATAGTCGCTTCTGCGCAAAGTCGATTATACCATCGTTCGCGTCATCGAATTACTTCTAATAAAGTAAACAAAGACACACCGGATCGGTCGTCCTCGCGTGCCTTGACATTTTCTATATTAACGATGATATTAAACATATTGAAAATTGCATCAAGGCCAGACGAATAAATATTCCAAGTATTACTTTTATTATGAATTTATTACTTTGATTTTTATTAGATGGCAATCGGCAGCGTGCAAAGAGCAAGTGTCATAGTCTTGCAAACAATATTGACCATCTATAGCGCGAGTTCAACAAACCATGTCGCGCAAAGGTCATCGGAAGTGGAATAGCCGGACACCTCGCGGCCGCGCGCATTTCGCGGGTGTGCATCGATCGATACATGAGGTGTAGCGTAGCGTGGCGGCTTTAAATCTCTCCGTGATTTTTCCTTTCGCTTTAGGGCGGTTCCGTGTTTGAGGACACTTATTGATTTACGGTAGACAATTGCCCGAGAGGCCTCCTAGGCCACAACGACGGAGATTCTTTTCCAATGGTGGAAAATTAAGAGTATCGAAGCTTTTTATTTCATTATTGTGAAGAATAAACTTCTCCATACTTTAAAAAAAATATTTTAAATTAAATTTTAAACTTACAATTTCAGAAAATATCAAGTCTTCTTTTTTTTCTGTAACTTTTGTTTTTAAAGAGAACGTAGTAGATATACATGTATACGTTTTATAAAATTTGTACGACTCGAACGGAAATTTCATTGCGCAGAAAAATTAAATGAGTGAATACCGCGGACACTTTTAAACATTCCGATTCTTGAGAGTCATGTTCAAGCGGTTACAAGTAGTATGGCAAGTACATAATGCGCAGTTGAAACAATAGAGGCCGTCAAAGTTTTTACGAGCGTCAAAATTACTACTACTGTCGATGATCCAACTCACGCTAATTTTATACATTCGTGCGAAATGTTACTATGTAGTAGCTTCAGAAATTCAATAGTACATACCTATGTAAAATTCCAATATTTCACCGATTCGTGATTTATTTTCAATAAATTTAAAATTATAATTATTTAACAAAATATTTGGTAATTTTTCTTCCAAAATTATCACTAAAAGGGAACCAATTTCCTCTCAAATTTTTACAAATAATTATTAAATTTATGAATCCGTAGAACAAGTGGTAATGAACAAAATATCGTGATTTGTAAAAAAAAATGTAAAATAGACGAATGCATTTAGAGAAGGATGACGTATGAAGTAAAGCGTGAAATATGCAGTTTGCATTTATTGGAGTATTGAAAATGAATGTAATTAGAGAACAGTTATAATTCTTCTTCGCGAAATTTAGAACATTTCAATCGTAATTCGTGTGAGCGAAATTTAGTATAATAATATAGATAGTTTTATATAAAATGTCTTCGCGCCAGACTCCACAGTATTAAATCACCGTGAAATTCAAAACAGAAACCTATAAAATTTGAAATATTTAAAGGATCTCAGGCAAAAAGAGCGATATATTATATATAAAATCAAGGATGCATAAAACATGTCAGCTTTGATTAATGAACATGCGAATAATATTAAAAGATGAATAGAAAAGTGATTGGAAAAATGTCATTAGTTTCATTAATTTAATCGTGAAAAAATCAATTGGCATTCATGCGTAGAAACTTTAATCCTCAAATCTTATACGAATAGCTTAATTGCACAATAAAATAACAACTAAATTTCGGCTAAAATCCAGGCTAAAATTTTACGTAAATTTAAATAAATAATTATCGAACAATAATCGGCTAAATGATCATTTTTTTAAATGAAATTTTATTTCTGCGTATGAAGCAAGAAAGAACATTATATAATTCCTACTCATCAAAACCACTTACAATTAGTTGCGTTTATGTTCGTCATCGCCAGTTTAAGATAAGTAGAATAATACGGCAATGAATGAAATAATTAAAATGTGTTTCGAGCAACGCGTGCCAACTGGAAGGAAAGATAGGAAGAAAAAAGTGTGATTGCACCAACAGTCTCGATTAATTCTGTTCTGTGAATATAATTAAATAATTGTAATAATATTAATTAATATACACAAATTATTCGATAACGTGCACGCTTTCTAAAATAAAAAAAAAATTTTTATAGATTCTTTTAGAATTTATCATTCAAATTATCATTAGAGTATTTTAACTTAAATTTCCATTTTCAATCAAAGAAATATTTAACGAATGTTGGTGCAATTTCAAAGAGATTTTGAAATAAATCGAGGCCGAGGAGTTGCGTGAGTTCTTTAGATTTCTCTCTTTCTCTCTCTCTCTCTCTCTCTCTCTCTCTCTCTCTCTCTCTCTCACACACACACAAATAAATAAACAAACAAATTAACACCCACACTACACTCTTTCTCTCTTTTTCGATGACCTGACGCGATCATCATTGTTTTTGCGGGGATTAACTAGAGTCTTAAGTGAAAGTGAGTACATCATACGTCATGTCACCATAGCCCACGGTCGTCATCGTGACAACGGCCCACCAGAACGCGTCCGGAATGGACTTGAAGAACGAATTCTCGGAGCCGGCCTCCGCGAAGTATACCGCCGACGAGAATAGCACCACACCTGCAATACAAGGAAGAAAACACCGGTTCAGTGGGTTTAACGCCCCCGGTGGCTCTGTACCTCATATCGCCGTAGCCCACGGTCGTCATCGTGACCACCGCCCACCAGAACGCGTCCGGTATCGATTTGAAGAAGCTGTCCTGCGTGCCGGCCTCCGCGAAGTAGACTGCTGACGAGAACAGCACCACACCTGCAACGAACACAAGAGGAAGGCACGGGTCAAGATGGTGTACGTCATCATCCGCACTCGTCGCGTATGTTGACACGTTCCGCGGACGCGGAATCCGACCACTAGGATCGTCCGATCTGCGCGACCTTCTGATTAAGAGGTTCCAGCCTGGAATCGCCCACGCGGTCATCCAGGTGATCGATTGATCGCACCTGAACTGTTCAGATGTGAGGTGGTAATATACGTTGAGTATGTTATGGCATAGTTACTGGGATCATCCTGATATCTGGATAAACTCGCGTCTGGACAAATTGCATCTGAAACGTCCTAGAACTAGAATCAACTAGATTCCGATGACTTCGTCGACTAAAACACTTGCGAGTCGTCGTCCAATGCAAAGAAAAAATTACTGCAACTTTTGCCATACTCATTGTCTCTTAATGTTGGCATATTCGATCAGGAATTCAGGATTCTTCGTCCATATAAGGTTGAGAGCTTAGTTGTCGGCTGTACGAGATCTTATCCTTGAAAGGGTTTAAGAGGGTTAAGTGCAGACGGACTTGTACAGTAGATGTTTAAATGAGATGATATCTCATTTAAAAAAGTAATTTTTTTATTCTATTATAATTGTTTTTCACTATATTACTTAAATAAATTTTAAAAAGTCTAAACGGATTTCGACAAATATGATTCTACTGTACAATACATCTCGATCCTCATGCGGTTCAATTCACAGATCTCGAATCACGTTATCTTATTGTACATACGGCATAAATATGCGTTGAACAACTATCAAATAAAAATATAAACAAAATAAGTAAAAGAACTGTAAAATAATTACAATTATGTTATAATGTTAGTATAACAGAAAATAAATAAATCCACCGTCATAATTTTATACAACAATTGAATTCCAATAAATACTTTAACATAGTATCAGTTAAAATTTAGAACCGATAGACCGATAACGCATAAATATCATATAACATAGAATATTATCAAAATATTTATCTGTAAAATGTAAAAGCAAACAGTGTATTGCCATGTATTGTACTTTTAAATTCTTAAAACTGGACTTTAAACTTTTAAATCCTTTCTACACACGCGCAGAAACTTTTATAACTATAAAATATGTAACTTAAAACTATTTTTCCTAAAACTCTGCTTTCCATCTCATCTGCATCCCTTCTTGCAGATCCCCTTTCGAAAGCCATTGTCCCGCAAACAGTTCGACGAAGATTCCGGCTTGCAAAAGTTGCCGAGTATGCTCGATAGACAAACGACACTATAAATCTCGTGCTTTGCTAGCTCCTTTTAATGGCAATGAGTATTCGCACAGAAACGATTAGCAAGGAATAAAAATTCCGAAACGATGTTTCGAATGTCTCCGAGGTCAGCGAAGAGGAAAACATTCGAGAAATTATTGATTTATAATAAAACTTTGATTGACCTCTCTGCGAAAACAACCGTGCCGATGGTTTATCTTTGTCATCAACGAATTACAGAGTTGAGTGAATAAAGTTTTTTTTTCATCAATCGATTCTCCTTACCTTATAGTTTACATCAAATCTGCTTTTTAATTTTGTAAATATTCTCGCGTACAAAGAGAGATCTGTGTACTCAAGAAAACTCAATTCGAGTCTACAAGAGATTACTAAATTTCATATTCTCATTCATTCCTGGATTGGTGCATATACATATATAATATATAATATATAATATATGAGAGAAATAAGATATACCCGAGGAAGGAGGAGATGCAAAGATATCATAAATTTTCAGACAGTAAAAACAGATCTATAACTGTTCGCGACTTCGTCATCCATGATAATTCCAAGGTCCTCCGTGGAACAGTTTCAAACTCCGAAGCATTTGCATACGGTGTGTGTTACATAATGCAAAAGAATAGCGAAAGCTCGATCACCTCGACCTCGCGTGATTTCTGTTAAATGCTTTTGTTCTTATTCTTCTCAGCGTGTCATACAACACATTCTCAGTCTATCTATATTTTTATTTTCTCTCCCCTTTCCTCCTTTTTATATATCCTGTTTTTATTTATTTTATATATAATTTATAATCTCTCTTCTCTCTCTCTCTCTCTCTCTCTCTCTCTCTCTCTCTCTTATATATATATATATATATATATAATATATTACCTAAATTACATTTAATGCACATATCCAATAAAGTCCTCATTGACATATGTTTAATTAATTGCATAGCTAATAGTATCAATAATGAGAAGCTCGATCATGCATACTATCAAGTGTTAAGTACAATTGTAAATGTCAATGCAGCTTGGATAAATACATCTAAATTTTGTAATATAATTACTGTAGAACTTGTACTCGATATAAGAAAACCTAGATTCATATAACTAAATTAATAATAAATTAATAATAAATGATATTTTCGCCATATTATTATTACTACATTCTTTTGAAGTAATTGATTATTAAACTTACCGATGAAGAGGAAAAAGATGAGCAATCCGAGTTCCCTCATAGAGGCCTTGAGAGTCCGCCCGAGGATTTGGAGGCCTTTACTATGCCTAGATAACTTGAATATCCGGAACACTCTGACCAGCCTAATCACCCTGAGTATCGCCAGGGACATAGCTTGGTTCGTACTCTTGTCCTGCGGGCTTACTGGCGCTTTGGGTAGATTCAGCGTGTCCTCCTCCTCGGCCACCACCGTGGCGAGGGTGATGAAGTACGGAATGATCGCGATGATATCGATGATGTTCATTACGTCACGGAAGAAATTGAATTTGTTTGGGCAGGCGAGGAAGCGCACTATTAACTCGAATGTGAACCAGATGATACAAATAGTCTCTATTAGGAAGAACGGGTCCGTGATATCCGGCACTTCGTCCTCCTCGATCTTCGTGCCGTTCGTCGTCGTGTTGAAGACCTTGTAGTGCTTGAACTCGGGCAGCGTCTCCAGGCAGAAGATCACGATCGACAGGAGGATCACGAACACGGAAATTATGGCGACCACCCGGGCGCCTTGCGAGCTCTCCGGATACTCAAACAACAGCCAGACCTTCCTCTGAAACTCGTGTGACGGCAGCGGCTTTTCCTCCTCCTTGATGAAGCCTTCGTCTTCCCTGTTTGGTTAGTCATTGCTTCGTTAATCTCGCAATAGAGCTATTCTCTGTAAATCTTCTACAGTACTCGTCTATCTTGCTACTGTATTCGTGCTACAGAATGTTTGTAAAGATCTCTTTGAGAGAGAACTGTATAGTTTTACGAGAAAACAAACTTTGGATACAAGATTATAACTAAGTTCTGAAGAAGCAAGAACGTGTGGAATTCACAGCTATGTCATTCTCGTATGAGGAATGTTCAAGAACTGATCCATTCTAAATTGACCAAAGAATCCTTAAATATATATTAAAGATTTGATAAGTGCAATACGCGTAATACGTAGTCAGGATAAAAAGTTATATAATCCAATATAGAGATATCTGAGCTAAAAATCGTGGATTTGAAAATCATGTAGATGTAGACTTATAAAAATGAGAATCTGTTTATGCTAATTTGAAGCAAGCATCGCTCTTGTACGCCAATTTCAAGGCAGTAGCTTTCGTACCTGAACTTGTTAGTCGCCATCTCGCCCAGCTCGTAAAACTTGATCTCTTCGGAGAAGACATCGAGCGGGACGTTGACCGGGCGGCGTAGGCGGCCGCCGCTCTGATAGTAATAGAGTATAGCATCGAAGGAAGGTCGATTCCGATCGAAGAAGTATTCGTTGCGTAGCGGATCGAAGTATCGGAGCCGCCGTGTCGGATCGCCGAGCAGCGTGTCCGGAAATTGGTTCAGCGTACGCAGCTGTGTCTCAAACCGTAGCCCGCTCACCTGTCGATCGCAGCAATCGATTATTGGTACAGTGGCGCCGCGTTGGGCGGGGCGCGCCGCTCAAGCGGTTAATTGGGGCGCGGGTGGGTAGTGGGTAGTAGCTTGTAGGAGCTGCTCGTCACAAAGGGACTAACGTATTATCGGAGATTATCATGTCGATCCAATAGACCACTCACCTAACGTCCTTAACTTATGTTGAGTAGCCGGTAATTCTTTCCAACATTCTCATCATTTTAAAGAGAAATCTATAATTTAATGTTATTACAAGACCAATTTCCTCAGAATCAATGCGTCTGTTAAGGCGAAAATTAAAATATATATATATATCAAAGATTTGTACAATTTGTAAAATAAATTTGTAAAATATCTATAAAACTAAATATTTGCAACTATAAAAGATTTTTCAAGCTAAAGATTAACGTATAATAGATACGGTACATTAAATCAACAACCCTCTATTACAAGCTACACAACATAATATTTGCATAAATAACGATATGTTCTAACTAATGGATTACGAAGATTAATAAATTTAAAGATACTAGAATCGTATTCGTGTGACCTATAATCATTCTGCAGATGAATAATAAAACTAATTTTTCTTGAAAACAAAACATCGCAATTTAAAATTTTCTTAAGAAGAAGTGTATAAAATTCTGGCACTTTTCGATTCAATAGCGACTTGATTAACAATATTACTCACTCTCGCCAAGAATTGAATGTGACCTCGAGGATAATACAAGCTTTAAAATTCACGGCGAAATGATTAAAAAAAAAAAACGAATAAAAATAGAGAAAAGAAACAGGAAAAAGTGGCAAGTGATTTCAACAAAATATTATTTTGCCCGAAGAATCTCATAGATGGAACCAGAGTTGACGAGTAAAAGATAAGAGGATAAGATAAATTCGTTGTAAAGGAACGATATACTTCTAAAGATTGAAGGCGTTCTAGAAAGAAGAAAATTTTTCAGAGATAATCTTCAATTATACCTCTTAACATTTGGCTTTTACCGAGTATACGGAAGCAAAAGCATGTGTTGGTTCTCGAATGTGTATACGTGTGTGCTTGTTACACATCGATCCCATGATACCTACGCTCTACCCACGCATCGCGCAGCGTGCTTTGACCTCTATTGAGTTTTCGTGTCCATCACGAGGTAGAAAAAAAAAAGAGTGAAAAAAAAAAGAAGTAAGACGCATTGATCGAACCGATTGCTGTAATTGGCGCAATGCAGTCGTGTCATCCGCGAGGACAGATAATTCCGTTCATACAATACGACCTTGATGCTATATCGCCCCCGATTCCAAGACGAATTTGGACGGCCGCCAAAACGCGGTCTGTAGGTCACTTCATGTCTTGAGATAATCTCACCTCGTCGAAAAGAAGAACGCATGCGAATACTCAACCGGACTGGAGTTACCTATGCGTAAAGATATTATGCATATAATTCTAGCGATTCGTAACGATAAAAAAAAAGAGGCCAGAAATATGATTAAACGAGAAAAAAACAACGACTAGAGAAAGTAATATTTAAATGGAACTATATTTATATTTGAGATATCGGTAATATTTTATCGCCTTCGCCTTGAAAAGCATCGAAGAATCTATAAATTTATAGCGCCAAGACGTTTGCGAGATTAAAGATCCGTGGCGCCAAGGTTTCGTGAAGACGAAACTTTTTTGGTGTTTGGAATCGAAAATTTTTCGTTCCAAGAATCGGTGTCGCCAAGGATTATAAAGAGTCAAAAACTTATGAGATCTCTCCCTCGAGAGAATTCTTTAATCTAAACGACATAAAATGATACGATATATACTCCTACAACGATGAAACACCGTGTATGTCTTCTAGCAGAGAGATTACGATAAGATAAAGTTCATACGTCATCAGTCGATAAAGTGGGAAGATTCGGAATGAAAGTGATTAAACGTTAAAACTTACGTTGATGACGACCCTCTCGCAGAAATCATGATCGTGCGGTATGGGCTCGAAGTGTGTGACGCCTGTGTATTGGGTGTGGGGATTCGTCCCATCCTCGTCCTGGCTGCTGAGTTTCGGCAGCGATCTGCAATAATCAAAGTCGTAATGCCGTTAATAAACTTTTCGACAGCACAACCAAAAAGTTATACTGCCACTATTTCAATAACTTCAACAACTACACGATATAGAAATCATAGAGAGGGGGAAATTATTAGATCGCTAAATTACAAGATTTAGATTAAGATTAAGATTTCATATGTTGGTCTAAAAATATTTGTATAGCATACAGAATCATTCCAGAATCGGCACTATATATAATATATATGATACAGTAAAATACCATTTATAATTCTCTATTGATTTTAATAAACAATTATTGGATTGTAAATGCTTAGTTTTCTTCCTGCACTACATTAAA
Organism: Anoplolepis gracilipes; assembly: GCF_047496725.1. NCBI lineage: Eukaryota > Metazoa > Arthropoda > Insecta > Hymenoptera > Formicidae > Anoplolepis > Anoplolepis gracilipes. The sequence goes on from NC_132974.1 coordinate 11,506,858, forward strand.
GCAAGTAGACTTTCAGTTTACCAGAAAGTGGTCCGCAGGCTGTCTTATTAATAGACTATCAGGTGGACGCATGGCGTATATACGCGTGTCCGCTAGGCTACTAGACTTGACGTTCCAAATGGAAATAGACACACACAATGCATATCTATAATCTACAATACTCTACGTGTGTTAATGTCTACTCATTATTAGCAGTCTCTACTTGAACTGATGTGTACACGGTACCGAAAGTGTGTCGAGCAATTGATGGGTGCGCGTCGGTTTCGACGATAGTCAAACAGATCGGAAACACGAGATTCGGGTGAATGTCAGAGCGACAATCGTCGGAATTACGTCGACGAATTATCAGTTAATTATCGCGTTAATTACCTCTTGGTTAGAACAAAATATTGAGAAAGTATTTTGTCACTTTGAAAATAATAATGTATTTCAAATGAATTAGATTAGCCTACATTCTTTTAATAATATGCAAAAATAAGAATTTTTCCTTTTACCTCAACTAATATTCCACGAATAGCTAGAATTTAGTTTAATCACGCGATCATGTAATTAGAGAATCACTAATCACATGCAGACACTTGAGTGGCATCTTTTAAGGATAAATGTGAGGGGACAATAATCTCTCTCTAAAGGTTCGAAGGTTACTTCGCTTGAATAGAAATTGCTTTGAGAAGCTTTTGTTTTTGAAGTAAAAATTTATTCATCCAGATAAACATTCTAAAATAATTTCAGAGCGGAAAATCATTGTTGATACAATAATTTTTAATCCTTGTTAATATATCAAAGATCTATCCTAAAAAGTCTTGGTTGATAGAAATAGCGCGAGCATATCTCAATAATTTTTTAAAGTTGTAAATAATTTTCTTTTCGATAAATAAAAAAATAATATCAAATAACTATAAAATTGAAAGCAACATTCTTTCAAATTGAAACATTTACAGCAAGGTGCCGAAAGGATAAATAATCAACTTGATGAGTTACTTCTTTTCGCAAACTCGCGCGATTATTTTCTTGTCTATTTTTGTGAAATGTAATACAAAGAATTTTTAACAGAAATATAATTAATCCTTTTTCAATTTATTTCGCGAAATTCAATATTTCTTGTTGTTTCTAGAATTAATAAGCAAATAATCCACTTATAGAGAATGTAAAAGTCGCTTATGGCCAGAGGTTACTTTACGAGACGTCTGATTTAGAAGCGAAGATGCATCCAGTCGATGTATTTGGCGGGAGTTACGTCGATTGGTGATTTATTTTGGGACGTCAATGGGAAGCCGATGTGACGAGGACAAACATCAATTTCGAAGTCCGTGTACCCCCGGAGCGCGGATGATGGAAATAGCACGACGTAGTAGCGGAAATAGCTACTACACGGTCTTACACGACGATTGCCGATGACACGTGCCGCCGTGAAGAAGAATTTCACGTGTAACGGATAGACTAATAAAATTCTTACGTGCTTGATTTTAGTGATACATCCATATGAAAAATTCAATAATCAAGAACTAACTTTCAATATAATAATTTCAATTCTACCAAACATTCATTAAATTACATAATCATTTATAATACTAATATAACTATCATCCGCTGAAAAATAGAAACAATAGATAATAATGATGCTTTCGTGTATAAAGTGCAGTGTTGTTGCAGCGCTAGAGATGCAAGGATTATGACAACTCGTTATTGTGCGTTTTATGCGCACAAGATGAATGATAAAAAGAAAAACGGAATTCTGATTGTGATTCGAGGAAATTAATTCATCGATAAATCTCGATTAACTTAAAATATATGACGCGCGCTATATTATTTGAATAATTTGACAGGCATAAGCCGAGCATAAGATTATTATGCGAATAAATTATTTCACCCACACGATAAATATCTAATTGTTATAAAAATATTCGCATATAATATAAAGTACTCGGAAATAAAGGGGAAAGTATAAAAGAAAGTTCTTATTAACTTTAGATAAATTTTTTCTTTCAGATACTAAATTTAAATTTACCTATAACAGGTAAAATTTTTGATTATATTCATTTCATATAATTTCCACGTTCGTGGAATATTATTAAAAATAGTTTCCAAACTTTTTACTAGTTTATCTCGCGCAATTTTTTTCTAATTTAAATATTTTTTTCTTTTTTTAGGCAAATTTGCCTGAAAGTAGGTAACAAGCTTGAAGCATCGATACCTATCAATGGCAAGTGAGGCCTGATATCTATTAAAAGCGGTTGCTTCCCGTCAGAGAAAAAGCATGAAAGGTGTCCGTCTTTAATTGGTAACATGAATCCAGTCTAGTGATTACGACTGAGAATCAACTCCATTATATGATGCTGTCCGAGTTTTCTCCAAAAAGTGAAAGGCTATAGAAAGGACTTGAAAATAGTGGAAAATAACGGGAACCAATTGGTCATTCGAGAAAGAAAATAATTACAATTTCAATGATCTGCGATTGGTCGTGCATACTAGTGATTATATATATATTCGAATATGGCTGATAAAAATATGATATATGTAGCTCTATAACGTCACAGTTTTCAGTATCTACATTTTCTAAGAACGTGGCTGAAGAAATATGTTGAAAAAAGCGTATTTCTTAACTCGTGACTACGTAAACTTTAACGTGGAGAAACGATGATTTGCATGTATTATCTATTAACAAGATACTATATTCGCCAAAATCTGCCTTTCAAAATATTATTTATAACAACACTATCTAATCCGTATGAAAATTGTGACTATTACCCTTGTGTATCATAATTTCTTGCCCGTCAAAAGACGGCGAAATCGAGGACCCTAAATATTCGCTGAGCTCTTACACCTCTCACTCTCCTTTATCAGCAACACTTCGCCTACATGAAGTATCGCTCTTTCCATTTTTATGCGACCATTCGTGTCTCGGCATAATCAGGCTGACCCATATTAAAAGAACAGATTGACGGCGAAAAAGACGAAGAGCTGACTGCGCACGAATCTTCAAGAAGAAAGTTGCATAACCTGATCCTTAGAAAAGGGTAGACTCGGATTCAAAGTCCTAACACATCACTCTTATAACCTCCTCAGGTTCAGTGAAACAATTTTCCTTCTGGAAACATAATTTTTCATTTTATCAAAATACGAAATCCAACATATGACGTTTAAGCAAGTAAATACAAAAGGAAAATGAATATTATTTCTATATAAAATGATATCCATCTCGTTTGTACAGAAGATTGTTCTCAAATTAATCGAGAGCTATATGATTAGATTGTTTATTTTCTTTGTCAAAATAACAAATTAACGCGTTAAAATTCCTGAAATAAAAATTAATATTTTCATGATATATCCAAGAAATGGAAAAGGTAGAAAAGATATACATATATATATATATATATATATATATGTTGTATTTAAAATTTATAAAATTAATTTTATAATTTTAAAATTATAAAATTTATTTTATATTATACGATCTTTCAATGTGTATAGAAAAATGAAAGTAAAAACACATGTCAAGATTTATTATCTATATGCTCTGCTTTTCCTATATATATGTATATATATATATATATATATATATATATATATATATATATATATATATATAATATATACAGTCACGGTCCTGACTTCATCATTAATTCAGAGCTTCCTTAAGAAGCCTGGACCACATCGTGCTACTTTCTGCTCCTTAATGCGTCGACTATATTTTCTCGCTGCATCGAGTACTTCACGAATAATAGAGAGGCCACTGCGGAGCGATGCGGCAGCCCTTAACGATCTTTATAAAGTTACAATACATAAAACGAAGAGGTGCGAAAGAACCAAATATCAGAGCAGTGAAGAAAATTGAAAGACTCATTTGGCGGAAGTGCAATTTCAAGATTGTTTCTCTTATAATATTGCATTATTTAGGTCAACATGTAGTACTGTATATTCATGATGATTTTTCCTCGTGATAAATTAATGTTTTAAATTCTTTTACTATCTTTCTCTTTCTTTCTCTCTCTCTCTCTCTCTCTCTCTCTCTCTATATATATATATATATATATATATATATATATGTGTGTGTATAAACTCTTTTAAAGGGTTCTATTTTTGATCGCGACACAGGAATGCTATATAAAATACTTTCTTAATAAAAATCCGTTATGTAAATAAACGTGTAAATGCAAAGTAAGTTTTGGACAAGGATTTCTCGAAAACGGTTGCGTATCTTGCGTGTTTGGCATATTTAGACATTCAACACTTAAAATTAGAGAGTGAGTCTCATCGCTAATGCAATGCAAGTACAAGAATGCGAACACTCTCGCGTATGCACGCACGTGATGGATTCCTAAATGCAAAAGGTGCATTTTCTTTGCGTGCGCATATACGAGAATAATCTAAGTATGTACTTTGGAAGATGTTTCGCATGCAAGAGATAAACGAATCGAGAGTAAGAGAAATATCTTGTTTCCGATGATTCACGGAGCTGAAATTGATTAGTATTTAACGAGAATGTGAATATTGACCAAACTTTAAAATAGTCTGTAGTTAGATTCGCAAAGAATCCAATTTTTTAAAAAAATTTTATCAAATATATTCTTTCTTATGCAAAAAAAATATATTCTTTAAATTTTTTCGGAAATTATCGTCTTGTTAAATTCATTTTTTTAACATCTTATAATTACTCTCATTACAATCTGAATAGATTTAATTTCCTATAAATACGTAAAAAATGTATCTATCTCAATAATACGTTCTCCCAACATCGCGAAAGAATCCATAATCGCAGTGGAAGAAATCGTGCATTCCACAAAAATGCTCGGCCAAAGAGGAATGCTTTTCTATTGTTCTAAAGATAGCTGCTTCAGTCAGAAACGGTAATATATTTTTAGCGACGAATTTTGCGCCTCGTCATTTAATCATGCCGTGCATTAAACAATTAATGTAATTACTTGGTTATAAATGTGTGTTACAACTAAACGTATCCCTATTTAAAATAATAATTATTTGTGGGTCAAAGTGTGTTCAAAAAGAAAAAATAGAGTGTAGCAATGATTGTCAGAGCAAATCCGCACGCTTAATTATTTCATTATTAGATTTCATTATTGTCTGTATTATTAGATCAGCTCATTGATCATTTGTTTATTTCTCTTGTTGTTTTTCCTGGCGAGTTGTGAGATGCGGAACAATCGTGCGGATTATACCGCAAATCGTAAACAATAGCATAGATGCAGTAACCATCGAAGAAAATGTTTCTCTATCTTTTTCCGCCCTCCGTCGAGAGCGCGCAGTTTCTCGCGCGAATTATAAGCGCATGAAATCGTAAAATGTGTTTTAGAGTTTGCCACTGGTGGAAAGCAAGTTAAACGCGTCCGCCGTGTAGCCGTCAGTTAAATTTACGTCTACTCGTGGTTTTGACAGCTGGTCCTTAAATGCACGTCGTACCGAAACCATAATGATCTGTTCAATTCGTGGAGAGTTTCAAAATTTTGAAGATAATTTATTTATTTCAGTATAAATATCTTGTGTGCGTGTGCGTGTGTGTGAGCACGCACTCTCTCGTTAACGCTGCTTATTTCTGAAAGTTTAACATTCGACATAACAAACGAAGTATAACGCGATAAATGATATTTTCACGGCAAAATGGCATGAGATAGCTAGGAAGATTCCATTATATAATCTTGCTCCATTGGAGCTGTGTATACATATATATTCGCGCTTGCTTTTGTCTGTGATCAATTTAATAATTTTAATTTTGTGTTTTAAAGATAATACTGATATTTTAATTGTCACAAGATTACAGATTTATACGTTATAAATATGGATTTTCAATTTAAATCAAATATTTTGCATTTATTATGAATCCTCAATTAATAATGACGTCTAGAATTTTGACAATAATAATAATATAAAAATATATTCTAGTTATAAAATTTATCTTTAGACTGAAATTATGAATAATTTTTTATATTGAGAAATATATAATATATATATTAAAAAAAAACTTTCTTTGATTATATAATTTACTATTTTTTTAAGATCTTATTGATTCTTCATATTGTATAGTTAACACTAACATGAAGAAACATTTTTAAGATCTTCGAACTACTGATTCAACATAATGCGCACAAATTCGAAAGGAGAAAATATTATGTTATATAATACGTCAAGTATAAGTTTTGTTTATGATAATCACATGTAATAAAGCTAAGACAGAAAAATGTTCGAGCAGTAAAAATAATTTGGTAGAGATAAAATTCGAAAGGGACTAAAGCTTACGTAAGAGTAAATATAGCTAATAAGACTATAGTGAATCAAGCATGCCCACGAGATTCCAATGCTCTTGCTTTATGCACGCTATATCTCACGGATCCACCCCACCGTCCGCATGCAAATCAATGGTCATGGAACAGTCGCACAACTAAGAGTGAAATCCGAAGATCTCAAAAATTTCAAAGACTGTAATTTTTTTAATTTATAAATTCAGTTTAAGAATATATCACAAGCATGTCAGAAAAATTCCTATATAGATCTTTTAACTTTATAAATTCAAATTGATTTTGTTTTTGTGTATATATTTTTGTAATCCAAGAGATTATATTGTATTATATATATATATATATATATATATATATATACACACACACACACCAACTGTCACTGATAAAGATTGTGTGATATAGTGCACTGAAAAAATTTTTCTAAAATCAGTATATCATATCACACAATCTCTATCAGTGACAGTTGGTTTTGTCATTTCTAATACGTACATACATGCGAATGACCTGCTGTCTCAATAATCATATTTTAATTCAATCTTACATCAATTTATATAACATTGCGGCAGTTTCCAAGACTTAAGAACTAGATTCTAAAAATTGATAAATTAATTCAAAGACACATGTTGTAAATGAAAAGAAACCCCGTTAATTTTCCCATAACCAAAGGATTCTTCGCAAATCATAGTTCGTGACAATTATTAAAACATACATATATACGCTGATAATACATATAATACGTATGCCCATCTATAATTATCGCTACGCGCATTCAAATGACTTGTCGTCTATCATCGTCAACACCTCTATTATATTTTAGCCGCTACGTTAACTTTCGCTACTCAATGCGGCTGTTCGACTCGGCCTACCTCGTGTCGCCGTGTTCCTCCGCACCATTCCGGTGGGGGCGTAGGTCCTGCCTCGGTTTGAGGACAGGGGTCAGCCCCCATTTCTCGATGAACTCGATGCGGGAAATCTTGGCGCTTCGCGGCGGTTACGAGAGGGGGCGAGTCCCCCTCCCGAGCCCCATGCCACCGGAGAGCGGTGCACCCCCGCACAACACGCACCCTTCGATGGTCCCTCTCTCTGTCACTCTCGCCGTCCTTGTCTACTCTTCTTTGTTCTCGCTCTCGCACTATCTCTCGCGCTCCTTCTATCACAGGCACACCGTTTCGAATCGTACTCTTCCTCTTCTCATCCCGGTATCGATTTTTTTTTTTTTTTTTTTTTTTCTTTTCCGTCAATTTCACTGACACTAATACCACTGTACACCACGAGAATATTATACAAAATCACCAAACAGCGAGATCACTTCTGATGAGTAGTTTGCGGCGGCAGCGCAGAACGCACGATCAAAATGGCTGCTGCTACTGCTGCTGCTGCTGCTGCTGCTGCTGCTGCTGTTGTTGCTGCCGCTGACTATGTCTAGTCTCTTGATAGATTTTCTCTTCTCCAGTTTCCTTTTATCATGTCCGCCTCTCTTTTTCTTTTTCTCCTTCCTTCTTTTTCTTTTTTCTCTTCCTCTCTATCTCTTTCCTTTGTCTGAATTTTTCCCACCCTTATCACATTTTCCACCCTGTCCCGCGAGAAGATTCCGACGCAGGATAAGACGCAGCGGGACAAACAGTGCCAAGTTCTTTCAGGATCAACTGATACTGATGCCCTCGCGCATTTCGTCAATCACTGACATTCGGTGACAGGAAGGAGCAGCCGCGCCAAGTCGTGGGGAATGCAAGGACGGGCCATTACGGATCTTGCAGATCGCCAGAGTTGAATCATCGTCAAGAGGAGAGAGCGTCCTCTCTCGCAATAACGACAACGCCTTTCCGGAGCACCTTGTACACCCTTCGTACACCTCTCACTACACCTTGTACCGCGCGCGCGACTGCACTCCTCAGCACCGTCGCCGCGCCGACCGGAGCCGCGGCTTCGTTCGCGCACGCACTCCTCCGCGAAACTGGCACTCGTATACGTCCGAGCAGTTTGGGTCGCTCGTTCGCTCACTCACTCTTCCTCTCGCCCGCGTCGTACGGCGCTCGCGCGCGTATCCCTCGCGTCTACCTACGGCCGGCCACGAGGTGCGAGCGGGAGAGGCCAGGGAGTGTTCTCTCGGCTCCACCTTCGCGCTACGCCGACGATAACTCGTCTGAGGTCTGAGGTCTGAGGTCTGAGGTCTGAGGTATGAAGACACCACACCGACTCAGCTCTCTTTTCGTTTTTCACCTCGCCTTCTGTCTTTCTCTACCTCTCTCTGCTCTCATCTTCTTCTTCTTCTTCACCGTAGCTGGATGGAGGTGACGGAGGGTGTCGGTGGTGGGAGCGCGACGCATGGAGGAGTATCGCGAATCGAGGACAGAAACGACTCGTTTCCGTCGTACCTTCTTCCTCGTCGCACGCGCTTCGCTCACTGGAGCGGCCAGAAAGCTGCGCGCGTCCCCCTGCGCGCGGGGATGTCGTCTTCCTTTCGCCATCCCACCCTCCGTCACTCTCTCCCTCTCTCCCTCTCTCCCTCTCTCCCTCTCTCCCTCTCTCGCGCAAAGCGCCAAGCCTTTCCTTCTCTTTTTCGTCCTGACCAAGTTTCCATCTACCCTACGCAAAATTGCATATTCCCATCTTTCTCTCCGTCACTCTACCACATTACGCCACGTTAGAACGTCTTTTTCCTCCATAGCTGTTCTCCATTTGCTCTAATCATAATACAATTGTTAATATCCCTGTGTACGGGATACGCGGCTTTTTTTACTTGAAACTTTAGTTTTCGCCCATTTTCCTTGTACCTTGAGTTTCTTAATTTTGCCCTATTATCTTTAAAAAAAATGCAACGATAGTATATTTGGCTGATTGAAAAACAACATGAGACTTTATTATTCAAATAAACATCAAGATTAAACTTATGAAATAAATAAATGGATATAAATTTTTTTAAAAAATCCAACAAATATTCCTTTAAATTTTAATTAAATTATCTCTGATTATGCTTTTGCAATCCATCTTTGTTCAAAAGTCTGAAAAACAACACGTTTTGTCTAAATCGTTTATAAAACATAACTTTAGCTCTGGAAAGCACAAGATTCTAAAGGAGATCAATGGTTATTGCGTAATCAAGCTGAGCAACGAAGTGCACCCCATTCCATTCTAGCATGTTCTTCACAATCCTCCCCGCACTCCAGATTTCTACCCTTCTCCCTCCCTTTGTAGATAAGGCAGACCGCTCGTCGTTCATGGATGAGAGAAGTTTAACACGCTGTGAAGAGAAAAAAGTGGGTGGTTCGCGCGGATGAGAATGGCGAAAGAAGATGGCAAAGGGGGATGATGACAAATCGGGCGAACGAAGTTCTCGTGCCGAGCGACGTCCGTATTCATTGTCGTCGTCATCGTCAACATCGTCATGAGTTTTCGCCCGACCAACGACCATGTATACTGAACGCTCGAAAAGAGACAAGCGTGCATTTCTCATAACAGCCGTTGAAATGTATATCTTTTCTAAATATCTAGAAAAGCTTGAACCAAAAGACAAAGACTAAGATCAAATGTAAAAACAATTGATACGGTTGTAAAATTAAAATATGACAATACGGGTTCTGAATGCGCTTCGCTAGACAATACATGCTACCATATTAGTTTGAAAAAGTCTGTAAAACAAAAGAGGGAGAAAGAGAGAGAGAGAGAGAGAGAGAGAGAGAGAGAGAGAGAAAGATAGAGAGAGAGAGAGAGCAAGAGCAAAACTAACATAACATTCTCGTAATTTGACAACGCTCTCTGTCATCAATCTCGCCAAACCGCAACTTGATTAAACGCTAGTTCATCGGTGGCTTTAACAAACTTTAGCTGAAACTTGTGCATGATAATAGTGCAATCCTGTGAACGGACTACAACACGATCCAACACTATATTAGTATCAGTTATTGATATATGTAAATGCGACTTTATATCAACGAAAAAGAAAAAAAAAAAGATATGATTCTACAAATGCAATCAAAATATATTACTTTAAATTCAATTGCTTTAAATTAATTCTTTAGAGAAGAGAATTTCATCTTGAAAATTGGAAATTAACTTGCAAAAATCGAATCGACGATCCCTTCGGATGCAGACCTATTCCCGCGTTAAATAGTGACTATTTTTAAGATTTACTGCAATTGTCGTGGAATCGAGAACTCGCCACTTCACGCCCTTCGTATCGCAAATCTGATAAATGCCAGTCCACTGGCGTTCGTCGAGTTGTAACTCCAACTCGACGCGACCTGGCGCATCTTCCCTTCCGTGACTCGCACGAGCCAGCGAGCAACTAAGCGACCTACATACATTCACTAAAATGAACGTAGTATTTCGCATAGACGAAAGCTTCGCGAAAGTTTTCCTCGGCACACATCCCAGAGTGGAAGGAAATAATAGTAACATATAACAGCATTGATCTTCGTGTCTCTTTCTCCTCCCCTCCTCCCTCTCTCTCTCTCTCTCTCTCTCTCTCTCTCTCTCTTTCTCTTTGTCCCATTCATTTTATCTCTGACTCTTTCACTTCTAGCATTTTCTATTCTCTTCCATTATTTTTCTTCTTCTGTCAATGCTAAATTCCTTCCAATGCTGCAAAAACTAACGATACATAATTCAGAAGAGAAACAAAAGAATACAATTAAAATATCAAACTATTATTATTGGTATTACTTGGTCCACTTTGTTACTCACAATCAGAATAATATTCTGCAGATTATGAAAAAGAAAAAAAAAAAAAACAATAAGGAATATCAAACGGGAAATTAAGTTGTATTGTTAATTATTTACTGTGAATTTAATTAAACGCATTATTAAATGATAAAAATGTAATTTAAACTATGTATTTAATTATATTCTGACTAAGTTATAACAGTACAAACTAATCTTAAAATTATATAAACATTTCATAATTTAAAAGCTAAAAATATAAAGTTAATTTGATTTTAGAAAAAATTTTACTAAATATCTCTCTATTGTTCCAAAAAAAGTTTACTTAATTTGATAATTAAGGTTCGTACCAATTTGTTTTTCTCTTATACTTTGATCTTTTTGTAGTGCAAATCTAGTCAATAACTTGTGCAAGCAATAAAAAAAATAAGAAATAAGAATAGGAAAATAAATTATACTGGAAATCGAACCGTTACGGATGCGCAGAGAAAAATGGAATCGCATAGTGCAACGTTTAATGTCCCTTTTCTACCCCGTCTCAAAATCACTCGTACTGTAATCCACTTTCACACGAGTAATTTCATTCCCCTAGCTCTACGGCAATTTTATTCTATTGCAATATTTCCCCTGAAATCTTTTTCCTCTCTCGCACTCTCTCCCGCAGTTCAAGTTCTTCATTTCCTTTTTCTTCTTGTCCCACTTTCTTCTTGGCTCACTTCCATCTTCATTTACCTATCCCTCTCCTTCCTCTTCCCTCTTTATCTTCCTATCCCATTTTCTATCAATAACAATTCCCGTTTCTCTTCCTCCTTCTCTTGTTTGCGTTAGTCACGCTGTTTCGGTTACACGAGTTTTCACCATCCTTTACCGTTCTCGTGCTATCTTTCTCTCCTTTTCTCTCGCTTTCTCTCATCGGTAGCTCCTCTTCTCTCTTTCGCCTCATCTCTACTTCTCACTCTCCGATGGTCCTCTCTCTGTCTTGCCCGATCTCTTCTCGTCGCACTAACCGCACGCAATCAATACATCCCCCTCCACGGCTTGTGTCCCTACCACGAACCTCCATCCCCTAACCACTACTCTTGATCCTGGCCCGCCAACTCCACAACCCTCCGCTATCCTTACTATACATTCGCTGTCTTTTTCTCTTCTATTCTCTATATCTCTTTTAAAAGTGTAAATTTTTAGTACATTTTTCGCACAAGTGTACAGTGCTTTTGTATTATATGTAACAAATAATTAATAATATATAATTGCCAAAAAAGAAATAGAATAATTCTCATTATCTATTTTTCTCTTTTGGTTTCCTTCGTGCCTTTCATTTTCTTTTATCATTTTATCTTTTTGCTTACAGATTTCTTTCACTCTCACCTTTTTATTCTTTTTACTACATTTTTCACCATGACCGAGTCAGCTGATCCACTGAGACTTTTAGCTACCATAAAGCCAAGGTCAGTACGTCTTCCAAGAGCGCATGTCGGATCATAGATACAGCTGTACTACTTACACTTGCTCTTAAATAGTAATAATCAGTCAAATAAAACGAATATACATATATATATATATATATATGTAAATTTATTTATTACAATGTACAATGTATATATGATTTTTGCAAACTATTTTGTAGTTTATATTATATTTATTTTCTGTTTTATATTATAAATAAATATCGAATTCATAATTATTATATTATATAGGTATATAACGATTGAAAAATCTTCCCAAAAAAAAAAAAAAAAAAGAAAAAAAAAACATTACGCGGCATTTATCTCGAATGAACTTTTCCGAATTGTTTCCTTGCGTGCATCGCGGCAATTTTCCGGCTCTGCACTAAGTAAGCTAAGACCTTTTCAAAATAGAACATTTTATAAAAGCATAGTAAAACGAACAACGGCCGTGACGTGACGCCCAGTTCTTAAAACGACAGAACTTTGATTGACGATATTACAAGATAAAAATATGCTATATACACGTTCAAAATCAACTTTAATTAACAACCAAAATAAGCTCATTCGTTACTTAAAATTAATATAATAATGTCAATGCAAATTAATATGTTTAACTTATTATATTAGGCAGTTAATTCGATAGACTTTTAACAAATATCTATGCGTTGAATTGCTCTATTTGATCGAAACGACGGCTAATAAAAGTTGCAACACGCATAATTGAATGATTTATTGGAAATGGATTTTTATTTAAATTTTTTTCATTCGGTCGAACATCGATCGGTTTATGAAACGCTTGAGAAAAAGGGAGAAAAGAGACTCGACGGGAAGTTCTTTGTGAAGAACGAACGTCAACGTCAACGTTTAACAAAAAGCAGTACGTCCATTTGAGAGTAACAAGAGACCGAGAGAAATTAATTTCTCTTCCCGTTCTCTCTTATTAACGGGAACTAAATAGTTAAACGCATAAAGCCATTATCTCTATCCTATCTTCTCTTGAATTTCGCTTTTAGATGCAATTCGCGATGAACAATCATTATCAAAGATTCGCCACATCCGTTCATTAATCAGCGTTTCATCTTTAACTCACGATGATTATCAGACGAAATCGCGTCGTCATTCATTACGAAGCAAAATGCTCAATATCATCATGATATTTTTTAAACAATTTTATATAAAACTATTCAGAAAAAAACATTTGTGTTATAGAAAATGTATGTATGTTTCTTAATTTGAGTTTTTCATGTTTGGTCGAAACGAAACGGGGCAATTTTATGATTCGTCGCAGCACGAAATTCGTAATCGAAAGTTAATATATGTCGATAAATATCCGCATATTTGGGCCACTGAAACATGATCCACAACGCGACGTGGAATTAAGCTAATGTCGCTTAAGTTCCGCAACTAGACTGCTTGCCCCGAGAATGGCTCTTTTGTAATTTATTAAAATATTTCAAGATTATTATTATATTGTGAATAGTAATAAATTAAATCATGCAAATGCAAAATTCTATATATATATATAGGATTGAAACACATTGCTATATCTTTTAACTGATTTATAAAGATTTATTTGTTAGAAAGAATCTCTCTTTAAAATTCAATACAATGTGAGACATTAATTATTCAGATATTTATAAAATCTAAAATATATGTTTAGTAGAAAAAAAATTATATCTAGTAGGAAAACTATCTAGAGACAAATAGCTTAGTAAAATACTCCAACCCTAGAGACAAGACATTAAACCCATCTTGATGAAGATTCAAGAACTACTCGCACCAAAGAAGACAATAGGGAAAGACCTGTATCACTGGATGCACTCGACGATTGATCTTATTGTCAGTGAGAGCTTCTCTAGCAACAAGAGTGTCGATGGATTCACATTTCGAACAACAAGAGGTTAAACAAGTCGAGATAACGCAAGCTGTAATTCTGCGTTTATGATAATAAGATAAAACTTGTATCTCATAAATAAATTAGATCCTTTTCTTTCTTTTTCATTCTTTTAATTATTCTCTGCTGTATTATTCTACGTTTGGGAATAGCCTATCACAATTAAAAATTGTTGACTTTATTATCTCGAACATATTCAATAGAAAAATAAAATTCCATCCAAATTTTTGATAATGTTTTTCAATCGTGATGTAAGTGCGTAGTGAAAATGACTTTGTGGTTGTGGAGCGGCTCGTTAACGACAATTCGCCGGATCAGGGTCATTCTGGACGTTTCATTGATGCCAAACGGCGTATTCACATGGTAACCAGAGAGTTAACCGCTCTCATCGAGGTCGTGAGAAGAGCAGGGAAGCTGACCTAGATAAACTGTGCCCGCGACCTGGTTCACTCCATCTTTGCGAAGCCGGTGAATGGATCCGACATGACGCACACACCACCTCTTTCTCTAGCCTCTCTGTCTTTCTCTCTCCCTCCTCTTTCTCTTTTTTTCTCTTACGCACATGTGCGCCAAGCTTTCTCCTCTCTCTCTCTCTCTCTCTCTCTCTCTCTCTCTCTCTCTCTCTCTCTCTCTCTCTCTCTCTCTCTCTCACTCAGTCTACCCTTATTTTCTTTACGTAATGACAAGGATCCACGTAAGAGACCTCCCTGATATAACTGCCGCTATTTCCCAGTTTGCCATCATCGATTCATGTTCTGCAGCAATCATGTGTACACTTACTAATACTAGCTGTAACGTTGTGTAATAACGCAACGATTGACGTACCGTTGGTTCCGTTATAAATCAACCATGAATCAACAAATAAGATTAGGAAAAGTCTATTTTAAAAAATGACAAAATAATGATTTATAGCGGATAATCTTAAGGTATAACTTTTACGTGCCGCTTTCATCGGACTTGCTCGTTCATTCTTGACATGTAATTCTCTTAATTGCTTTTTCTTTTAAATCTTACGATGATATCAATTCCTAGTATTGCTAGCTAAATCGCATTATTTTCTATTATATATCAATTTCGATATTTTGTTCGCTAAACAGCAACTGTCTATGCGCTTAATTTACATGTCATTCAATCAAAGATTGAAACTTGCGGATTGAATCTGCCAATCTGTTAACAATTTTCCGTTCGCTCAACAAATTATATTTTTGTTACTAAAAATGTTTCATGCATGCTGATCTTCAAATTTGCATATCAACATCGAAAATCTCAAAATTCCATATTAAATGATAAATTCTTATGGAATAATAAATCCGATAGACTTGATTGATTATAGAAAGTTTGAAATAAGAGATGTTTTTTTATATTCACTCTTTAAAAAGGCATGTAAAATAGAAAATAGATTATTCGAAAGTATCGACGTTCATTATTATCGTTTTTCCACAATAATAATTTTTAAAAAATAAAAAAGTAATATACACTCTTCTCAAGTTTATAAGAATATGTTGAGTGACTGTCATTACAAAGATTACTTTGACAGAAATATTTAGTCGAATATTTAATCATAGCAATGAATAATTCTATGTGATTTCTTTATCAGATATAAATTTTAAAGCCTCCTTAGACAATATATAATTCAACAAACTTTAAGACAAAATTCTATTTATAATTTTATACGTCGTATATTTTAATGTAAATATCCAATATATTGTATATTGTATATACGTGTATTATATGTAGTGCTTTTTGCATTACACAACACATAAAATTTATAAATAGAAATTCTGTTTTGCATTTGACGTAAATTATACATCGTCTAAAGTCTAAAAAAGAGGCCTTTATACCAAATTTATATTTAGAGTATGAGAAAGATTGTAACATATTTATTTTTAATAATTAGCTTAAATTATCTACTTAAAATATAATCCTACCGATTGAATGAAATGTGTTATCTTTGTGTAAAACAAACATTTCGATTTTAAACTTTTTGAAGTTTGGAATTTTTTCCATTCGGGTTTATTACACAATACATGGCATAAAAGGAAATAAATGACACGCATATAATGTGCATGCTTTGTAATACTCTAGTATTACAAAAAAAGAAAGAAATAAAAATGATATGAATTGAATTAAATGACAGTTGACGAATTCCATGAAATATCATAAATGCGGCCGCGTTTTTATTCCGGTGGATGACATCACTTAAATATGGAGCCGCCTAATAATCAACGTGTGTCAAATTACTGACCGTTCTCACGGTCCAAAGATCCGCTAATTATAGCGGATAGTTCCATCATCTCATTCTCTTAGAATAGCTAGCTGGATCATTCGTTAATAACATCGTACGAATATTACATATCACGAATATATTCACTGCGGAGCACAAATATTTGCTTTTGCTACAAAATATATGCAACATAAGCATGAGTATATAATTGTGTTCATCTAACATCTATCTAAAAGGATTTATTCATCGAAAAATGAACATTATTACGAAACGCAATATATACTTTATAAGGTATCAAGCAAATATGGTAAAGTTTTATTCAATTAATATAAAGAATGTATACACACGCATAAGGAGATAAACAATGAGATTGAAAACAATAAAACGAGAATCAGAAAACCAACATTAAACAAATAATAAGAGCCTTTTACAGAGTTGTATTATATTGTTTCTACAAATTTTGATGAAACTAATGAAACAGAAAACTATTGTAAAAACATCATTTTATATTTTTATACAAGTTTTATTAAAAAGTCCTTTTGATTTAAATTTTTTAATATCTTATATATATGCAAAAAATATAAATATTTTAGGAGACAGCAATGTTTAAGAATATCACGAAATAAGACTCGATGTCTCTTCTGCACTTTCAAGATTATAATCTTCCTATCGAAATTTTTCATAGTCATTTTTCTCTTTGACATGGCGTTCAAATTTTAATTTCGCATTGGTTCCGCAATTCGATCGATAGGCCAACACGAAGGTCTCGATAGCAGTAAATAGGAAGAGGCGACAACGACATAAACAAAGAGGCGCCCCGCCAACTTTTTCAGATCACGCCATTAAGAGTAACTTGTTTCAACATATTACCGTAAGATGGCGACAAATACCAGCACGTTCTCGCTTATCGACTCCAATGCACCAAGTCATACTGCAACTGGTCATATCAGCCGTCATTGTGCGCAAGCTGTTTCGGCAGTGGCACGTGTCAAACGATCGATCAATCATTGTCGATTCTCGGACTGATAGATATAAACATTTAACGAGCGTTAAGTTTAGAAAAAGATATATATAATAATTGCGCAGAGCTTTTTTTAAATAATCTTATTAAATTAACGCGTTACTTTTTTTGGAAAAAACTCCAAAACTGCACCAAAAATTTATATTTCAGTTTTATATTAATTATATCAATTATAAATAATCACTATAACATGTCAGGTTTTTTCTTTTATTTAAGTAACATATATTTCATTAATTCTTTTACATGTTGTATCAGATATAAATCGAATAGTGAATAAGTGTAAATATCGAGAACGAAATTAAACGTTAACGAAATCGGACTGATGTTCGCGATTTCCGGCAAATTTGTCGAGCAAACTCCAACCGGATATTATCGAGAAGCTGAAGCGTGCCGTGTCGCGTAAACATGAGTCTGACGAATACAAACAAGCGAATGTTATTTTTCCTAAACACGTAAAGGGAGAGAAAGAGAGAAAAAAACGAAAAAAATGAGAGAAAACGCATTTCGCCTTTCTGGAATTAGAGGCAAGAATCGAGCCCATAAATCTTTTATAAAACAAGATAAATCTCAATTTTGCACGTTTACAGTTTGATGACTATTAAAATTATGAAAATTAGAATCAATTAATTCACTTTATTTAATTCAACTGCAGTTTTTATTCGACTACTCATCTTTGATCGATTGACATAGAGATGAGAAATAAGCATGAATTTTCTAACAAAATAGTAAAACATAGAAAGAAGGAATATTCATTCCACCTACGTTGCGTTCAATTGAGAAGAAAATTCGCGTGAGTATATGTGTACTTCGCATTCCTGAAACAATTCTCCGGAAATATCGCCTTAAGCTGAACAAGAAATGAGGCATCGAAATCGCAAAACAGATTCGCGAGCGATGCAATTATTTCAGTCGTTTCTTATACAAATGAGTAGGATGAAACTTTGAATGGTCGGGGATAATGGTTGTCGCTCCTAAATGAGGATACTCACGTCCTATTTTTATAATACTGCGCGTGTGAGAGTGCACTCGGGGGTTAACAATGTACGCGGTCATTCGTGACGTGTAGCTGGCGTTACGGGATGAGAGGTGGAAACACGCAAGTGTGAGAGAGAGAGAGAGAGAGAGAGAGAGAGAGAGAGAGAGAGAGAGAGAGAGGAAAAGAATAATGGAAAATGCGGAGGTGCACGCAGACGTGGAAAATATGTCGCGAATAATTGCGCCTCGCAACACGGATCGATGAATACTCCAGTCACACACGAGGAACCCTGTAAATCTTATGTATGTCCCGTATACGGTCTCTACAGAACATTCCGGACGAGATTAACATTCTCGACGAATGTCTGCCGAAAAAGATTAGAAGAGATTGTTTGTCGCGGTATGTAGAGCGATAAAATTCTATAAGAAGTTAAAAGTCCTCAAAATTCGAAGGAATTTATCAAACTATTATTCGTGAAGAGAGAAATCTTATTTATTTGTGAAAATCCAATAAAGATGAAACATTCGGAAAAACGGAACATTCTGTGTATGCTGAGCTATGCTTACAATTTACGTATGTAGGCAAAATACGCATGATATAGAAACGCGCGCGCACGTGCGGCTCTCTAGACATTCCTTTCAATCGCGATGCATCGACCTGCGGCGCACGTGTACGCTTACGTTACTCGTATACATATACGTATAAATGTTCTTCCGCAGATGGATCGATTTCACACGGAAAGAAAGCCTCACGACACAAAGAGATTGTGCAAATATGCAAGTGCATTTATCAGTCTACAGCCTAAGCCGTTTTTTTATCTGTATAGTGATATATTTTCTCTCATCTTTTAATAATATTGCAATCAAAAACATACTCAAAATTTAAAAACATAATGTAACGCTTTGTAACATGTCGTATATTGTCGTAAAAATAATTATATAAATTGTTTGCAATATACAATATAACAGTAATATAATATAACAAGAACAAATATAGTTTTAAATATAATTAATCTTTATTAGAATTCACAATTAAATTGAGATACTAAATATATATTCTCGGACAATAATTCTTTGATAAACAAAGAAACAGAAAAAAAGGAATTCCTTTTTTAAAATATTGAATGGAGGATGTTTCAAACACTGTTGATTTTAATTTTTAAAATCATTAATTGGCTTCTCTAAATTACTCGTGAAAATTAATGATCACGTATCATCTAAAAAAACCTTTCTATTATTTCGTAATAATTCGCAATGTTTTTAAAGCAACGCGAAAAAAAATAAAAATCAGACACTTTCAATATTCAAATTTAAATATTATTACAGAGGAAGTCTATAAAAGCTATTTTGTCTATATTCTAAAAAATTAAATGTATTATTCTACAGCCTCAAAATAACTTTTATTTTTATATATAAAAATTTTATAACAAATTATCGGAAAAAGACGAAGGTGATTCGCGTAATTCTTTGCTTTATATCTCTAATGGATATCAAACAGTCGGTAAAAGAGAAATCACTATTATTTGCTACGTCACTGTATCTTGCAGAGATACCGCCGATGCAGCGCTCATACAGCGCTCTGTAGCTGCGTTATCGATACATATGTTTTATAATGATAAAAAAAAAGTTTAGGACACACACATAACACGCAATAGATGTATGCATTATATAAAGATAATCTATATATCTATATAATACTTGTATATTGTACAAACTATCTCTTTTCACATCTATAAACTGCGATCATCGCATAATGCAAAATATAGAACCTCGTACAGCGCATAATTAATATTATGCGCTATTGTTCATATATTACATGATTGTCAGTATATGCACAAAATAATTAATCAACGTTATATGAATTATTAAACTAAAATTATATGCTACATAATTACATATTACATATATGTATAACAATTTTTTTGACACAAAATTACATAATTTTATTTCATTATTACATCTCGATTATTGAAAAAATTAATTTATCGTGCGATAAATTTCCAACCTTTGCTACAATATGCTGATTAGTTTGACTATCGCTCATTTATTTGTCTAAAGAAAAAATATAATTCTAAAATATTTGACAAATAACGCCGGTATATTTTTACATGTGAAGATCGGTGCTTTTTTTTCTGTAAAATCCAAATTTATTTGAATGCTCTTGTCTGAGTGACGTCACTTCCGCGTATGGCAACTTTTGTAGCAACATATACCTCAGAAATAATGTAGAACGCATCTCGTGAAATTATAATCTATTTTTAATTACTCTATTTTCAGTTATTAATGACTCTATTTTTAATTAAGTGGCATATTACGTAAGTAACTAAACAGGCGCGTACAATTATTCATTGCTAATATTTAATATTTAACAAATAAAGATCGTCATTCAATAGTATAGTATAATATATGCCGTGCTGCTGCATTACGGTACGAGCATTTGAATACGCAAGATTACAACAAACTAATGGTGAAACTAATAGTGGTTTGTCTAATCGCGACAATTCCAGTCTGCGCTAAAACCGAAGAACGTCGAGTATTAATTTTGATCTGATAATTGCTTATACCGGAGAATAACGATGCATTTTTCTGTTAGAGCATATATATAATTCATTGCCAAAAAAAAAAAAAAAAAAAAAAAAAAAAAAAAAAAAACGATGTACACTCTGTCAAACTTCGCGTAGAACCGACAGTACATCGCCACGTAGTCTCAACCCCCAATACACAACCACGAACCCTCGATACACCGCCACGAGCCCCCAATACACTGCCGAGAACTACCAAAACGCCCAGAGTGCCTAATAGCACCCGAATCGCTTAGAGATTAATCGATCTCTAAGTAATAAATAATAATAAACAGAATTGTACATATAGTGGAGGGTGGTATGAGTCTAGACACTCTAGTAGTAATTATCTATCCGTAATGTGTAAATATTATTTTTAAGCGATTATTTATTAGGCTAAAAAATATATAGCAAAGCTACTCATATATCTGTGTGAAACACTTATATATTTTTTAGCCTAATAAATAATCGCTTAAAAATAATATTTACACATTAGAAAAATATGTAAGGTGCGAATGGCTGAATTGGAAATGGAACGCGAGTCTTTTACTTTCCGAGCAATTGCTCTTACCACTGTGCTATTCAGAATAATAAACATAGAGTAAAAGTATAATCGTTGAAAAAAAAACCTATTGCATTTCCCTTGTTCATTTATGTAAAAGAGAAAAGAGAGAAAAAAATCTCTCTTAAATACAGAGTTAAACAACTATTTTCTAAGCGCGGAATAAAAGATAGATGAACAAATTAAACGATATATTTCGAAGGTGCAGATTAATCAAATGCGTCTCACTGTCCATAAAAAAAATTTCTCTCAATTTTTTTATAAATAAAATAAATAATCGACACGTTGAAATATCGTAACTATATACAAGTGAAGCAATCTGTTTTCCGGATGACAAATCTCACTACGGCTGCATGTGCATTTTGCAGCCTGGCCACCTATTTTTTTTAATCCTCGATCG
This sequence comes from Anoplolepis gracilipes, assembly GCF_047496725.1. Lineage (NCBI taxonomy): Eukaryota > Metazoa > Arthropoda > Insecta > Hymenoptera > Formicidae > Anoplolepis > Anoplolepis gracilipes. The sequence continues at coordinate 11,528,853 of NC_132974.1, forward strand.
TTTTTTCGCAATCTTTCCGGTCCGCTTTCCTCATCGGCGTATACGAAAAAAGTGTAATCTTGGGAGATGGAAGGTAAAGCCATTTCGAAAGTTTTCAGACGGTGTGCCAAGCATCATTGTTAATCGCCCAGCTCTTAAATCGCCTCATCGCACCCTCTTGGGATCGAGTATTTCATGATACTACTCGTAGAGATAAAGCAAGAAAAAAAGAAGAGGCGAGTAATTGAATACCTTTGTCAATATTGATAAAGAAATTAATGTCGAAAATAAGATAGAAAGCCGTGAAAGCTGAGAGAATTAAAAGCTGAGAGAATCCAGTTTCAGAAATGTATCGGATCAGAGAGAAGAAGAAATATTAAAAATTACAAAATAACAATCGTTTATTAGTAAGGAAATATCCTTAACAAAATACAGCGTGAATATTTGCGGGTTAACGTGCAGTGCCACACATATCGATAACTTATGTTACCGCAATAGATACACGCTTATATCTCGCATGTGTCTGAAGGCCGGTCAACTCGATATTGGAAATCGATCATCTAACATCTAACCGATGGAACACCCGCTGCAATCCTGTTGTGCGTGAAGATATTAACCCGTTATTTTCTTCCCTTCTCTCCTTTCTGCTTTCTCCCTGTAGGAACCCGTTTATGAAGTTTGTCATAGACAGTCACACTACCGTGATATGCGTAGAATGAATTTATATTTATTCAGTTAATGAGAGTTAATTCTTAACAAGAGCGAGCACCCGTGTTAGGATAAAAAATTATTTATATACTTAACACGCTAATAATTATATTCAGACACATTGTTTCATAAACAGTTTTAACTTTTAACTTCATTGGTGATTTCTTTTTCAGATTAAATTATTTTTTTATATTTATAAAAAAAATAAGAGCCCACACATATACACATATTTTTTATTATTTTCACACTAAGGATAATATAACATAAAATAAAATAATATAGACCCTAATAAATCAAACAACATATGTACACTAAGCATGTATTATCTCCCTTAATCTCAAAGAATTGTTTGTGTAAATAGGGCACCTACTATTTCCGCTACAATTGAGTTTACTACTTGCGTTCTGCGCCGATTTAATTATCGCCAAGAGTAACATCACTCGCTGCAGCGCGATAAATTTTCGTTGTCTCTCTGTCTCTCTCTCTCTCTCTCTCTTGTTCACTCACTCACTCACACAATCTCTCTCTCTCTCTCTCCTCGAAAATATGACCTTTATTATTTGATCCTTTGGCACGATACTGCACCGCAAATTCCATGTTGCAGGTTACTTTTTATCATAAATACCATTCTCAAATAGTAATAATTTCAATTTTTTTACTTCGCGCATCGGGTACGTTTAAATAATATAATAAATTAGTTTTACATATAAATAACATAATAACAAAAAATAATTTGCCGTGCTTAAAAATTTTAAGCGCATTATCTCGTGAAAAAAATTTCAAGAAAATCTAAATTATATGTATACTTATGTACTCTTGTAAGAAATGCCCGCATTGATCTTCTTGCGTTATTTGTAACTTCTCTTCTACAGTTTTCCAGTGAAGTATGGAGCGCAAGAACTGTATGCGCGAGATATGAGTTTCATATATATTTATAACGGCGGCTATATTTGTTGCGGTCTTTAAGGTAAGCGTGCAAATGACGTCCATGCGATGTAACAACAGCAGAAGTTTTCTTCTCCACGCGAGATGAATTCTTAAACGCACGGCCCGTCGTTACACGTTGACGTAGTCATGAGCTGAGGGTGCACCAAAGGGATGCCTATAATATTTATAACTTCCCGTTCGGGTATATTCGTACAATTTAACTCTTCCAGTCCTCATCTATTACTTGTTAGTAAGAGAGAGAGAGAGAGAGAGAGAGAGAGAGAGAGAGAGAGAGAGAGAGAGAGAGAAAGAGAGAGAGAGAAACAAAATTTTAGTTTCTATCTTTCTCTCTTATCCGCGTAATTCTAACTTCTAATTGTAAAACGAAACAGAATTTCTTTGAAGCAATAAGTTTCGCTGTTAGACAAATCGTCTGAAATTTTGGCAAATAAACAGAGAATAGATATAAGAGATTAGAGTATAAGAGAATAGAGTATAAGAGATTCTGATCGTATAAAAAAATATGCTGTCAAATATTAAACTTATGATCGATAAAGTTATTGTCGTCGCAAAAAACTCTGCTCTTTTTAATAAATATTTAAAGTGTCGTGTATATTTCTACTCTGTTAAATTTTTTCCTCGCAAGATCCGTTTTCTCTCTTTCAAAAAAAAAAAAAAAAAAAAAAAAAAACATATATCTTAATTGCATATCTTTTCTAAGACTCACATCAGGTCACGCTGACGGTCACGCTGATCGGAGGGGTGTCTGACGTGTCGATCTTCTGAAATGCCATAGATAGCTACCGCGGCCATACCTCAATCTCCACGTGCGCCGGCAATCTACAGAGCCTTATCAGGCTCATAATCTTCTTGCTGGACGCTGCTACGAGCGCCGCGTATTCTCATCCAGCATAATCGTGCATCGATTGTATTAAAGACATTTCTATTTCATAAAATGGAATTTCGAAACTCTGACTTTCGTCGCGATGAACAATGTGCGCGCTTCCATAAACGGACGAGTCCACCTTTTTCCCTCTCCTCTTAATTTCACCTCTTCAAATTGAGAGATTTGCATTAACTGAGCTTAAGTCAAGAGAGAATTTAATATGGAAATCCTCAAATTTCTACTTAATTTAAGAGCATTACAACGAAATGAATGTTTATTCTTTATTTGCCGTTTTGGAATCCACGAGCAATTGTCTTGACTAGAAATTTCTTCCTTTGTCAGAAACTCAGGGAATCTAAAGAAAAATTTATATAAAAATATGGACGGAATCGAAATCATATATTCGTATCACGTTAATTTGTTCTTTCTTTATTCCCGAGCATAATAACATGGCGACACGTCGGCGACGCAATTGCGAGATCGATTTACACGCGTCAAACACACTCCAAGTCAAAGTTCACCGCTAATTTTTATTTTAATTGCAAGATTTTATCCAAATTCAAACTTTATGTTCGCAACAAAGGCAAAAAGAAATGCGGAACAAGAAAGATGGAATATCTCTAGATAATTTTGTGATTATTTATTCGACAAATAAAGACAAGTTTTACGCTAGCACAATAATAAATGAGATAGAAAAATTGTTATTTTTCTTTTTCTTTATATTATATATATATATATATATATATATATATATATATATATATATAAAATAACACTATAAAACAACGAAAATCATCGTAAATTCAGCCTTAAAACTTGATTCAGATCGATCCGCGTGAAATGGTCAAAGTCATCTATCTACTTTTTCTGTCATCCGCTATTCCATTTCGTCGAAATCAATCGCGAGTATATATATTGTCAATGAAATCAAATAGTTTCGGATATACTCGGCGCGAATTTACGATGCTGCTAGCTTCTCCGTGGTGAGCTTTCATCGACCAGCTCCGGTCACGAAAACGCATTAGACTCGATAGAGTATCGCAATACAATTTTACACACAACATGCCATTTAAAAGTCCCCTATAATTTTTTCAGCAGCCGGATAACGTTTTCACCGTGAAGAACGGTTTTTTCGTAATCGTTAATTTGCAATAAAGTCGTTTCACAAATTTGTGTAAGAACTATAAAAATTCACCTTTTACTTGGCGATTCAAATATATTAAAATAAAAAGGCAGAAATTAAGGAAAATCACTCGTTTGGAAACCGCAGAAAATTAGATTAGATTAGAAATACATTATTGGTTAAGAAAAAAAAGTGAACGATCAAAACACTCGCGATTAAAAAGCAACTTTAATCAAGTACAACGGCACGTAAGTTATGCCATTGTGCGTCCGCATAACACGTGGTTCGATCGGCCGTGACACGTTTTCGACGCAAGCTCTTACTCGCGGAAATTGTAGAGTCGCGACGTAGGCGTCGCGACTGATTGACGGCGAAATTGCAATTGGCGACCTCGGTCGCAAGAAGCGGCTTCTTTTTTAGTTTGCTCTTATGTTAGTCCGAGAAAGGAACGTGCGTGACTATCTGCTCTTCCCCATATCTTCAGCGCAGACTTTTCTACTCCGCTCCAGTAAATATTTTCTCAATCAAAATATTATTACGGTTATATCGATAACTTGCGGATAGTTGCGAGCGAATAAAATTAGAAAGATAATGTGCATAATCCTCATTAAGGAGAAAAGTAATTTTGCAAAAATTAAATAAGCGGATGCGTATTATCGCCGCATTGCTTATCGTTAACATCGAATTAGCGCGCACAGAGCGCTCGATCGCGAGATGCAATTAGCTGATTCATGTCGCTGAATCGTAAAGTGAGCTTTATACGCTGAACGAATGGATGCGTTCCCCTGTAAAATCGTCTACGCTTCAAAGAATCCGAATACTAGCGAAACAAAAGGAGGAAATAAAGATTAAGAAAAAGATATTCCTCCCTTTCATCGAAGAAGCTTTTGTATATACGTTACGAAGAAAAATATGTATTCTTAATTGTACGAGAGATTAAACGAAAAGGTCGTCATATTAAAGTGTTTGTTCTTTGATGTTTGATATAGAGAGGGAAGGAAGAGATTTATCATCCAGAAATTGCTGATGACTCGAAACAAAAGAAAACGCGCGACTCTCGATTCTCGATTCTCGATTCATTCTACGTAGGAAGCTGAATCCTGGAAATGCGGCAAAGCGAGTATAACCGCATCTCGCGATCGGTCGCCATTGAGTTACGCGCCATTGTTGCTCTAATTCGCGTGACAACAATGAGTCGAACAATGCGCGTTACAACTTCTCACGCACGTGCAAATTTCCACTAATTTGTGACACGAATAATGGCCGGTCTCTCTCTCTCTCTCTTTCTCTTTTTTTCTGTTTTAGCGAATGGAAACTGCGATTACAATACGTAATACGTTATAATTTGCGCATCGATCAATGCGACGAGAGCTTTACTATTCCGGCCACGGAGAATTAATGATTAACGACATGGAAGTTTTGTTTTGTGCGATAATCAAATGTAAGAAAAGGTGTTTTATTGAATAAAAGAATTCGAATAGATGCAATAGTACTCTATGGATTAAAAAAATCGCGCGCGCAAATATATGCGGATATTTCGACATAACGGAAAATTTCGTATCAGCGTGCAGTCAGAAAGTGATAAGCTACGAATTTTGTTACTGTTACATATCGAGCATATTCGTTTGTAAGATTGTATTCGATAGCGAAAATGTTGCGGAGGCCACCCAAATTTCAGAGCCGCAGAGTCGCGTGACTTCGCGGCATGATAACGATTTATAAAGCTCGCGTTAAAACGCATTCCGCCAGTCGTAGTTTGACGTTGCTGTTTTAATTAACGCGCAAAGTGCTCCTATATCTTAATCATTTGGGCGATAATCGTATCGAGCATCGCGATGAAAGTCGTTCGAGCGATAATATTTCCGTTTCATGGGCGACAAATGTGTTGCGATTTGTGAAGATATTTCGAGGAAAGTGTATCTTTTAATCTGATACACGAGTTTTCCTGATCTCAGAATACGATCTACAGTTTGAATTGAAATTGCTGGTGGATCCCTTGGTTCGTTACCATCATATATAGGGTATTTTAATTAATTCTAAACACAACACTAAGTATATTGAAGAATCTTTATAATCGTAAACGCGTTTTTTCTTTTCAATTTGTAAGATGAAAATCTCTCGAAAAAAATTGACAAACCAGAATCTTTATCAGAGATAATCTCACAATCACAATCACCACAAAGTCAACACAACACATCTTGAAACATTCAAATGGTTCACTCGCGCCTACGTTTTACTCGATCTATTCGCGAATCGTATATCATCGGGAAACAGACGATTTCACGAGATTTCCATCATACACACATCGGATTATAAACGAACCCGACATGATACACTCCTTACAAGAAGTTTACGCGCTATTGTTTTATTATTTCGCGCACATCAACCCGTTTTCATCCATCCATTTTCCCAGCGGATGCATGACACTTATTAGATGCTAATTTTGAAAAATATTTTTCGAGCTTTTTCTTTCTCTTTGTGAGATTCATGCATGAATTTCATCGCTATCTGCTATCTCGTTCGCTTGAAATGTACGCGACTACTAACAAGATCCCTGACAAGGTCGTCTACTGTCAACTGCATTCAAAGAGGAGAACGATTCCTTTCTGACGACAAAGGAATCCGGGAAGAGAACGGGTTAATCGCAGAGCGAATGAGCCACCCCCGATGACTATCGCGACGATACTCGCAGAGGGTGGCGAGAAGACGACCGGCCGGCAGCGTAACTGCCTTAGTTCACTCAAAGCGCGTGCCACGCCGTCCTTCCAAGTCCACCCTGGTGGAACTTCCACCACCGCGGACACAATTGCCCCCACTAACGATATTTCCCCGCATCCCCAACGTCACTTCCACCCTTTGGAGGCGACCTATGGGGCGCCCCTTGCATCGCCAGCTCGATATTCCTTCCGCATTCGTGCATCGAAAACGATCAAGTACATCCACCGGTTTCCCAAGGGGCTGTAGATGAAAGGGATGACAAGACGATGCGAAAACGCTTGCGCTATTGACCGGAAGTGGCATCGCGAATCCGGCAAGTAAAATCGCTCTTATACCTCTCAAGTCGATTATATGCGCTGATTTTCGAAATTTATATATAATTTATAATTTATATAAATCAAATCTCTCTAATAATAGCTTTGATTTTTCGAGAATATCGCTTGGAGCTCTACCGTCAGATAAACTTTCTTTCGTTACTTATTATACATTGTAGTTGGGCCGTGACACGTTGAGCTATCGCGACCAGCATTATAAGTGAACGACGAGAAAATGAATACGTTTAACTCAGAGGTGTGTGACGCGCGCATATCCATAACAAGCCATGGTATCAAATTGCCGCCACGGTCTAAGAAGTGGCGAACTTTCGGTGTTATTGATATACAAGTAAATTTAGTCCCGACTGTATTTCCATCGTCTATTAATATCAAACGATATCGATGACTCGACTATAACTTTAGACCGAGGTCTGGTTCTTTTATACTTAATGCGTGTTATACATTAAGCTCGATTCAAACGGAAGATACTGCCGACGCATTCTACGATCACTCTTTTCCGACTCCTTTCTTTCCTTTATAAATCATTTTCTATTTACAAAATACAAAAACATATAAACGGAGAACAACTATATAAGTATGATATTAAATAACTTTGAGTAATAAAGTAGAAAATTTTGTATATCCGCAATTTGATAAAGCATATCTCTGCGCCACTTTAGCAAAGGTCAGGATCGCCTTCTGCAGATTGTAGAAAGTTGATGTTTATTATAGGCTTTATAATCTCGAAACTCTCGTCGTTCACCCCATTGAACACTTACCGATGATAATAATAGTTTAATAGAAAATCCAAGGGCAAATAAGAGTGCGCCTATATAACGTGGGCGAGCTACGGTCAAAGGTTAGCTTCTACTTCCGACGTGACACGACAAATCTCGATTCTTACGAGATCGCGTTCCCAATTATCTATAAAACTGCATCAAATTCCTATCTTTCATTCAAAAAAAATATTTTGCCAATGTAGATATGATTTCTAGATGTCTCAATGAAAATTTATCGCTACTTTTTGTATCTGTTAGAATATTGTTTGTCACGTATAGAATTTATAACAGCAATATTCCTGCAATACCTCTAGAAAATTTAGATCCCATTGCCAAGTATGAATCACAAATATAATTGTCCTTGACAATAGGCCATAAAGATAGGCATCGCAGAAAAATGTTCTGTCTAAATTACACTAATAGTACAGATATAAATTCTCTGTCTCTGTCATTTAAATTGATTAAGTGCAAAATATATGCGGTATCACAGTATTTGCCAATAATTTATATTTATTATTCAGTTAATTTTTTACACCTAGAAAATTTTTGTTCAAGTTGCAAGATCATTTTTTGGAGTGTTTGTTCTTGTCATTTGTAACACAAACTACACGCGTGCTCGAGAATATCGATGCGAGCACGTCACAAATCTCGGCAATTTAGCGTAAACCGAGTCGAGTCATAATGTCGGATGTTATCGTCTCCAGAGCCGAGAGAGAAAATCGGGCCGTTCTAAGAGATGCGACACGCATTTCGAATTGGCCATTCCTATTGATCAAATCTATATAAACGGAGTGACGCAAATTTGGCCGAGCGAGCGCGTAGGTGTCTGCCAATTGCCACTCAATAAGTCCATTAGCAATGAGTTAATCGGCATTAATTAGAAATCAGACTTTTACAATAAACCGATGCCGAGCGAGATTCAATTCTTTTTTTTTTTTTTTTTTTTTTCTACAGGACATGTAAAATATATGTTAACTATAGCGTATGTTAATTATAAGTGAATTGTATTGTTTCTGGATTAATATAAGTCATATAATTCAACAACAGTCTTCCCTCTGTGTATCTTGATGAGACATATTTCCGGATTATTTTAAATTTTTTGAAATTTGTTCAAATAAATGTGATATAAATAAACGTAAATTCAATTTCACGCTTAGACAGTTATATCTGTGCACAGTCAAACGTTACTTGACGTACTTCTCTCTGCATGCTCAAAGGATAAACGAAGCAATTGCAAATGTTAGGACGCGGAATAAATGTGTACTTAAATTCGCTTTTACGGCCGAATGGATGCTATCGCATTCGAGTAAGCTGTAACGAATCTAGTCGACTGACAAGAATTACAGAGGCAAAATCAAAAGATGTAACTTTGGAAGATGCAGGTATTTTTTTTTCCAAATCGGAAAAGGTCTAATTGGTGGAAGTTTATTTAGTCATAAATCTCCGAGATTGATAGCACCTGTCAATATTAAATAATTATGCTTCCTAGAAGAACGAATCTGCGCGAACAAGTAGCTAGTATTACCAACAGAAATTCAATTTTGCGAATAGTTTGGTAAATACTTTGGTAAATACGTCAAACAGACGCAAACAAACGTAGCGAATGCACATTCATGTGGAGATAACCAATATAGATACCTTTGCAGGAAAACAAAATAGCCATGTCCATTAAAGGGCAGACAAAGTAGATGTATACATATGCGGGCAGACAAAATAGATCTCCTTCCGCACGACAGTGAAACAAGCTTGAAAAAAAACTCGATTTTTACTACGTAATAAATGTACACGTGAGGAAATTACATTGCCGCACTTAGCGAAAAATTAATCCAAGAGTAGAGAGAAACATTATTTTGTAGTCCCTGTGATATAAGTAATTGCGATATTAAAATTCTACTTACAGAGAATTCAATAACTGTGTCGGCGAAATTGTTGGATAACGATCTAGTTTATTTGCAATATTATTATAAAATATAATATTTGTTTCGCGAACATATTCTTTTTAACGAGGATATCTCGCGCCATCCGGGCAGAGGTCAGGATTTCCTTCGGAGGATTGTCGATAATGCAGTTACCATGCAGCGTGTACGGATCGCTTATCGATTTCGGCACCCAGTGACCTATTTTCCAATCGAGCCCGAGGAAGCTCTCGTAAGGATACGAACGGCGCCGTTTTCGGCAAAGACGCCTGTTTAAATCTTTTCAAAGGAACGACTGGCGCCCTTTTGGCGTCGTATACTTTTCAATGTGTCGACACGGATAACGTCTTCTAATTTGATTGTTAGCTGCATGATTGTTATCTTTTATTCGAGTTTCGTCTTGTTATCTGAAAAGTTATCTTAAAATAGTGTACGTAAAAGAGGAAAGTTATACAACGAAGGCAGAAGATTCGAAAAATTTGAAGATACATTTGTCCGACTGCTTTTTTGAGCTATATATTTTCAATATATCTTGTATAAATTAAATATATTAATATTAGAGCAAGTAGTTTATAAATCTCAATATATAGAAAATAAATTAGAATATCCAAGGAATATCGAAGAATATATATACGAAGTATAAGTATCTTTTGTATGAAAAGCAATGACGAAAAGTATATTCTGAGACTTTATTCCGTCCTGTTTATTAAATAATTTCAGAAAAGTTCTCAAGCGATGCGCGCGCGCATGTACGACAATACTGCATCAAAGTGACTGCATGCACGTTTAATAAGTTCGTGTTTCGCCGTCCTCGGCGATAATGGTCGATCTTCGGGGTTTCTCGGTTCGTCAAGGACTTCGGGATACTAAGAGTACCGGATCGATTAATGCAAACGATCGACCAAACCTGCATTGACCGAGGTTGTTATCCCTTTAAATACACCATTTCAACTACTGTATCTTGCTTTCAACAGCATAGTCCGTTCAAGTTGTCTCGACGTACTTTAACATCCTGCTTGTATCAACATTGTAGTCTATAATCGATCAATTAGAAACGGATAAAGCTCCTCGAGCAATGTAATTATTGGCTAAACGGTAAATGAAACTTTTAATTAGCTTGAAATCTTCAAGCATTGATTACATACAAATATATATATATATATATATTAATACATAAACATGTATGATATGATATATTATATATGTATATAGAGTGTCTCGCTTATATATACATATACATTATAGATGAATTCTGTCTCAATTATCGAGACAGACACAGTTTTATTAACATTGTAATAAACAATGTATAGCTATGTGCGGTAACCTTAGTACTACCCAATGTTTCAATGTCATAAAACGTTTGGGGTGACACTGCGTATCTAATGGAAACTGATACTTCGAGCGAGGCGGAGTCGGGGGCCGTAGTAAAACTGCGTTACTAGCAAGAATGAAATTTTTATATCTCGATAACTGAGTCAAATTGATCTGTATATAAATGTTTTTACTTATTATTAAAACATTTTATTTTACTTATTGTTAGAATGACCTTTAAAACACATTTTAGAAACTTATCGATTTACTCTCACAGGACACCTTGTATATATATATATATATATATATATATATATATATATATATATAAAGAGAGAGAAAGAGAAAGTATGTGTATATTGATATACACACATATATGTATATACACAAGCGACAAAAATTAATTGGTATTTCAAAAGTAACACGCGCATGGATAGCAAAACTCGTGAGGTTAATTGATTTAATTGTGGCCCATCATTTCGAACTGCAAATTATTTTCGACGAAAAACAATATTTCGAGCGAACGAGTGTAATTTAAGCGCAAACCGCGTATATATTTTGTAGAAAGTTTAATTAACACGGTGTGCGAGCGAAGTTATAATAATCCTTAAAACTTCGGCAGACGATCCGTCATTACGATAATTAGGATGGCCCACTTCGAAAAGCGACACGTGGGTATTCGAATGAAGGTAGAGGAAGCCCTCTTGCGATTAATGCGTTCCTAGGAAATAACGTGTAAATTGAATTTCATTCAGTGTCGTATAAAGCGACGATAATTTTCCGTATGATAAAATATAATGTTGATCTCGCGCAATTTACGTGTTAGTTAAGAATTCAATTACGCGTCTTTATATTGGAAAACATAATACAATTTAAGTTATGACATTTATAACAAAAGATGGTTCGTTCTTAATCAATGAATAGACTCAATATTTAAAGGATTAAAAATTGAGAATAATGAGTAAAAGTTTTTTATTCATTATAAGAGTAATGTAAAGAGTAAAAAATATAAAACTTCAGGCAAAAATTTCATATTGATGCTTTCGTCGTGATGTATACAAATAACAAAGAATAATAGACACTCTTTGAGACTTTTCCATTTGTGATTCTACAATGTGAGAAATAAAGTAAAACTGAAATAAATGCCAGCCAAAATAAATGCATTGGTTGATGCACGAATACGTACACGTGGTAGACAGCTGGTTGGAAAACCCTGAGTAAACATGTCATGTAAACATATATAAGTGAAGGAAAACATGTGAAATCTATATTCAAATGCACCTGGCTATCATTATCGCCGTAGGTATGGCTAAGGCAGGCAAGATAAAATTAGTAAACAACCCCATTAACATTCTTCCTATTATTTTCTCTCTCTCTCTCTCTCTCTCTCTCTCTCTCTCTCTCTCTCTCTCTCTCTCTCTCTCCCTCTCTCCCTCTCTGTCATGTTTATAAACTTGTTTAAAATATTGAAAACAAGAACTAAATTTTTTTTAATTTTGCTTTAAAAATACAGAAATACTTAATATTTCTTTTCGCAACACGTTTATTAAGAAATAGATATTTTATAATTTTTTGTAATATTCTCTCTAAAGCAACGTTTATTTTTTCGTTAAATTTTAATTTATCGCGATCCATTCAACATATCGCAATATCGATCCTTAATTGCGCTCTTGTTTGGGATATATTAAGCGTGTATATTGAATATGCATGATAGACGGATCGTCTTGTACGAGCAATTTGCAGAGTTAAAATTCAAACTAATTTAATCAGAAATATATTGTCTGAAGATATAAACAATCATAATTCAAAGTAATAAAATTTATATGTAGACCACTAAAATAGTTATGAAATTAAAGCTTACAAGTAAACTAAAATTCAGAATTAAAGAGTAAAAGCAAAATTGTGAAATCTAAGAATGTAGGAAAGTCCAAGAATTAATTCAAGAATATTACAATTCAAGAATCTAAAATTAGTGTCAGAATACAAGGTTCTCTCTCTCTCTCCCTTTTTCTTTGTGAAATTCGAAAATAGAATATTCGTATGAATTAAAACTTGTTTTTAATTAAAATTTGTTTTAATTCCAAAAGAAGTTAACAATAAATGTCAAAAAACTAAGAGCTATGTTTTTATTTACTATAAAAAGAAATTGTAAATTTGCAACAAAAATATAATTGTCATCTTTATACAATCTTGTTAATATAGGTAATATTTTTCGCATTTAAGAATTAAGTTCTCAGTTCTGAGCTTTCAAACTGAAAACAAGATGAGTTAATTTCAAGAAAAAATCGCGTGACGTCGAATGATAACTGGAAAATTGTTTATCACGTGGGCTTATTATGTTCTCCTCTTACGTTTTGCATTATACACAATACCGTAGGCAGGGCGGATCCCAAGAGTGTTGCCCTACCCGTTGACATATACAAACTTTGTTAAAAACATGTTTGAAACATGTTTTATCAAAAACAGGAAGCCGCAAAATCTCGTAAAATGATATAAAGAATAATTCGTCGTAGAAACGTCAGTCAACGAACTTTTAAGTTCCTTTAGAAAGAAACATGTATTGTCGTGGTAAGATTTTAATTAAACTCCAATTAAAATTCGCCAAAGGTCCTTGGACTCGGAAAACCGCATTTAATATTAAACATGTGCCGAGAATACAGACGAAAAAGGAAACAATCGACGAAGAAGAATGAAATTCTGCGGGAAATGGAAATAGTAATAGGAAATCCGACTATTTATACGTGTAAACTATAACGTGGATGTGTGTGTGTGTGTGTGTGTGTGTGTTTGTGTGTGTGTATGTGTACATGTGTAGCTGCGGGATACTATGATGGACTCACCCGCCAGCAACCAGGATCATCTGCATGTTGCATGGAGGCGGCCTCTTTGTTGCTTTTTCGCAGAGGGAGCAGTCCGGAGCGGTAAGTCCTCTAGTTTGGCATGCGATGACAGAATAGAGCTATAGAATAACTAAAGAGACAAGAGAGGAAGGAGAAGGTCGCGGCCCTGCTCGAAGTTTACAATCCCGAATAAATTCGACAGACTTTTCAACACCGAGATTTCCTCCCGTTTTCATATAATATCACTTTATATATAGGATGTCTTGAAATTTATGAATCAAAATACTATAACAGTTTTCAGAAAATTAAGTAAGAAAAGTTTTATATCTTAACCAGGCATTTTTGAGATATAGGCATTTACAATTGTAATTATATATACATATATATAATCACAAACTACGTTTATACAATTATATACATGTATGCATATGTAAGGTATTCCAAAATCCCTAAAATATTACAGTAGGATAGTTCTCGAAAAATTAAGTAATAAAAGTATTTATGATTTTTATATTACACATATACATATATTTATAAAGATTTTTTCAATCTAAATTTATCTTGTAAGTAAGAAATTACACAATGATTTAAACAAAAAAGAAAAATTTTGCTAGCTTTACTCTAGTATCGATATTAATTTATAACTTCTTCGAGAAGAGCCGAAAAGAAAGATGACAGAATAGTGAGAAGTTTGAAAGTATTCTCTAGGACGGACTAGCGTAATAACAAACGGAGAAAAAAATATAAAGATTAAATAGTAAGTCGAGTAGTGAAAGAAGTAAAGAGAGAAATAAATAGAAAGAAGTGGATATATGTATATATATATATATATATATATATATATATATATATGTATAAACAGAATAATTCGGAATCACCACTTAAAATTTTTGTATTGTAGTTTAGTTGCAAGAAATGACTAATTAAAGAAATTTTTATTTTAATTTTTGCTTTAAATAAATATAATAAAAATTTAATTTCTGTATAAATTCTAATCAATATCTAATCAATAAATATTTCTTATAGACATAGAATGTTTCCAAGATTAGCAAGAGAATATTCAAAATTTAGCAATAATAAAATTTCATCTTGTCAGCAAACATTTGCCTTACAGTTACTTTGCAAGAGACTCTACATTGTTTCAACTCAAAGTTAAAATTCAACTAGGGTATTTAAGAAATATTTAAGGAAATATTCTTAGTTAATTTATTTGAGGAAAATTTAATTTAGTTCTAAATGTCACAGTAAAATAAAAGAGAGAGAGTTACAACATATTTTTAATAAAATTTTTTGATGACCACAAGAGAAAAATAATTTTATATTTTCTTACTTTTAATTATTATTTCAATAATAATTAACCTCTAACGTAATATAAAAAAAAAATTTTGTTGGTATCTCCAAATTTTCCTGCATATTGCATGACCTGTAACAGGATTCCGACGTCATAAGTTCTTGAACTCATTTCAGTACCAAAAAAAAAGTTTTTTACATGTATAGCTACTGTAAAAGATTAAACTATTGACATAATTAGTTGCAAATAATTCTAACTAATCCTTTGCATAAAATCGCAAAAAGAAAATAGTATCTAAATACTACTAATATTCAATCAGATATTAACTTTTTTTATTTATAGCCCTTTCTCCTTTTCTTTCTTTATCTATTCTCACTGTATGTTATACGAAGAACATTGAGAGAGCCAGAAAGAGAGAGAGAGAGAGAGAGAGAGAGAGAGAGAGAGAGAGAGAGAGAGAGAGAGAGAGAGAGAGAGAGAAAGAGAGAGAGGCACTTTTAGTAACAGCCCAAGAATAATAAACACATTTCTCAAAGAACTAAAGAGTTACTTTATTCTGAAACCATTTATACTTTAGAATGTATGTATATGTTTATAGAGACACCTGGCAGACTAAAGTAGAGTTCTGCCAGAATATCATTATGTTTTATATTTTCCTCCTGTTACAGGACATTTTGTATACAGAATGTCTCAAAGCTATTACATTTCCTTTTAGTCGTAGATTCTTTGATTAATTCAAAGTTGACTTTTCCTTAGCAATAACTTTGAAAGAAGCATAATACTAACACGAAATGTCCCAATGCGAATCAACAATTAAATATCGTGTATACAATTTTAAGTGAACCGGATTTAACTGACAATGAGATAAAGTAATCGAGTAAAAATGAAAAAGGATAGGTAAAATTGTCGTTTGTATATAAACATACATAGAGGCAAACGCGTAAAAAAATTGGGAATGAAATGTGGGCTAAGAATAGGTCAGCTTGAGACGCGTCGGAGAATCTTGGGCTAAATAAGGAAGTGCAACAGTTTTGGGATATTCCGTATATACGTAGAAGATTAGATAGATAGAGAAGGAGAGTAAAAAAGTACAGCGGCTAACTGGCGATGGCCCAGCAGATCGCCGTGGCGGCTCGCGCTATTGTACCTTCCCGCATGTTGCGTCTAACCACCACCGAGGCTCGTGTGCCGCCCACACGCACACGTCGCAGGACTCTCTTTTAGCGGCCTTATCCACTTATTATACCGTACTGTTCACACTGTCACAATACACATATCTCATCACACATCTGTCAATGATGATAACGGAATTGCCGGCGGCGACGCTTCCGGCGAGTATTCCATTATTACCGCTACCGCAAATATTACCGGGACAAGTCCGCATTGCCAAATCCGCCCGACGATGGAAAGTAATCGAGCGCAGAAACGAAACACAAATCATTCACCGAATAACTCATAACGATCGCACGAAAATTACTTTGTGCAAATGTCATTAAAACAGTGTTTGATATAATAAATCGATGTTAATTTTTTTCGTGCTCGAGAATGGAAAGTCTAGAGATAGAGAATGGATCAGAAAGAGGAGGGGAGAGAAAACGCTTCTCTTCGATGATGTCACGCGACCATGACGTAACGCGTAATATCGCTCGGAAAATCCTTTTCAGAGTGAGTTTAGACGAGTCCACGATGTGTATGAGCTCTTAAAGTTGTTTGATCCCATCTCAATTTTCCTTAGCTCTTTCAAATGTATTTCATCTAGTTTACGCCGAGATGATCTTGTTAATTTTATATATATAGATTTAAGAAAAAAATTATTGCGCCAAGCTGTTGATTTCTATAATAGTATTTGTATTCTTCATTTATATCACTGGCAGATTTTCTAGGAAAACGATCCAGAACATTTATCTGCACGGCTGCTCCTCGATTAATAATATTACATCAAAGCCGTTTGATCTCGTCGCTATAGACGGGTCCACCTTTAATCACGTTTTTCGCCAAATATATTTGCTTGATTTGTGTCGTATCAAGATTCAAGAACGGGAAAAATAACGAATGGAGGAAGAGCATTAAAAACATTAAATGGAAATACAAGGATTAGAAGATCGGGCAAACAGAAATGCAAGCTCTCTTGTAATTTTTTTGATAACAAATAAATCTATAACATTCGATTTGTTTCCACTACTTTGAAGAATCTCAATCTTTAAATACAAAGATTTTTTAATTAACGAATGAAAATCGAGTACTTTAAAATACAAGGTAAACTTAGGATTTCTTGTTAGAACCATCAAACAAATTCGCTGCATTTTTTAAATTATTAATTTAATGACTGTTTTATCTATAAAAACAATGTTTGAATGTAATTTTTTTTTACTAGAATTAAAAACCATTCGTACAAATGTGATCTCCAAATCATTCAATATGAAGTATACACTTCTAATCGTATCAAAAGCTTTCCAAGTAAGCACATGCTTAAGTAGGCTCATCGAAGAGATAAATTTGAAAAATATCAAAAATTAATTATCCGCAATCCATTAGTTTCGATACGTTTGTCTCGCATGACACAAGCTTGGCATCATGGTTAAACATTACCGTATTCGAAGAGAAGCGATAAACGACGTAACAACGCAAGTTTGCTGATCGTGCCCATTACGAGGGTTTATCCATTCAAATGATAGTCCATTTGACTCATGTCCACGAGTTGAAAATTTAAATTGCGTTTGTCCTTTATCTGGCTCATAATGGATAGCATATTCATGGATTATCGTAGTGTAAAATCTGAAGGAAGGGGAAAAGGACTGGAAGTAAAGAGTTGGAAATAAGAATCACTGACACACCAATAGCGAGACACGTCGTTCTCGGTTGTTCACGGCCGGGTCCACCTCGACGACCACGTTGCTGGCGACTGCCTTGCGTAACCTTGTCGATCGCCTGAGTGGAGAGTACGGGCTGCTTAAAAGGGTACCGGAGAGAAACAGGCGGGTGGGAGTCCGATCCAACACGCGAGAAGGGGGGGAGGGCGGAAGAGTGGGCGATCACTGTCACAGGTCACTACCGGAAGCGCGACGGAGTAGACTGGTCCACGAAGCGAGCACGTTTCGGCAGCGAGCCCAGTGGGTTTCTGAATCGCCGAGTGCGTGTCGGGACGCCAGAAGCTACCGGGTAGGGTGGTGGCGGGGTGGGAACGGTAGAAATGAGGAAAGCGAGGAGGGACAGGGAGGGACAGGGAGGGACGCGGCGACGCGCGTTTAGGCGGCAACTTCGAGAGCTTCGACGGAGACACTCTCGCCTTCAACTCCACGAACGGATCCTGCGTGGTCCGCGTACACCAACGGTACACGCAGGGTAAGAGATCGAGAGCGACCCCCGATGGGACGGTCAGGGTGGCGAAGGTACAGTGGATGGCGCCAGTCGAGGGTCACCGCCAGGAACCGCCGCGGCGTTCTGCGGAGGCGCCACCGTGGCTGCGAACCCCCGTTCCCTCCCTGGGGCCGCGCGATGCACTCCTGGGTGTATATGTGCAAGTTCTCGCGTACACGCAATGTGCTTCCACTGTGTTTGCACATTCGTGTGGATGCGGATACGTGTTTGTACGGAAGAGAAAGAGAGAGACGGAGAGAGAGAGAGAGAGAGATAAAATCCACCTTCTACCCCACATCCCACCCTTTCTGGCCCGTTCGTGCTGCTGCTCGTGCGTGGGCTTTCGCGGCCATCGAAGTCGATATCCACCCCCGCCACGAACAGTAGCTCCTCGTATTATCCTCAAACGTTTCTCGGCCAGTCATTTTGGGGGATTCCCTAAAGGGGTGCCCCGATCATTTCTGCCGATTCAATCCTCCTTTATTATATTTGACACAATCGCCGCCTTCCCTCTCTTCAAACTGCTAGTTGATTATCATCATTGAATATACTTGCTCGTTCATTCTTGGAAATTTCCATAATTTTGGATATAAACAGAAGTACCCATAAACAAAGTTAAAATAATTTCTCCTTAACGCTTTAATAATAATATAGATTCGCATAGTACAGCAATCGATATACCGCTGTTATGAAAATGTTGAGAAATTTATTTCAAGGATCGAATTCAATTTTTAGCACTAGAAAAATCTACCTTACAATTCAATATTTTCAACTCAAATAATTTCAATAATTTTATTTTTATCAAATATAAACATATTCTTTATCTTTCTTATTACTAATATCTAACAAATAACCACATAAAAAATCCTCAATTTTTGATCTTGGAATTAAAATTTAACTGTCGAACAAACAAAGATGAAAACTTAATATTAGCTAAAGAATAACTCTGTGAGAGACACATTACGTATAAATAAGATCCTGGATTCTCGATTGCAAAAGTTTTTTATTTGATTTATTTAATCATAGTGCGAAGCTTTCTGTAGTTTTCATAGTTTGTTATTAAATTAATCAAACAGAAATGCTACTGTAAATTCATCACAGAAATACAATTCGATAAAGCAGATACAATTATATTATTAATTCAATTGTAAATACACAACATACAAAATGAAAACAATGCAATCTTCGACGATGTTTATGACTCCGTTGTTTTTTAAATATACAGTTTTTGGATCTAACTTCTGCAATCCACTTATAACCCATCCTCAGATGAAAGATTCCTTGAAAAGAGCTTCCGATCTTTGAAATCCTTTCAAACAAAAGCAAATATCAAAAGCGAAAAGCTGGTAAACATAAAATTTCGACGTATATTTAATAGAATAAAAATATTTTTAATTTATTAATATAATATTTAGAATTAAAGGACACTTATAATTAATTCAACTTTATTAACGTTGCGAGCAACAATTCATTATAACATAATGTGTATTTAATAGTCATAACGGTTCGAACTTTTCTAATTTTATCAGTATCGAAGCTTGCTGAGAACATCCTCGTTGCGAAGATACCCTGACCTGACCTCGTATAACACGAGAAGTAATTCCCAACGCAACTTAGGAGATACCAGTCGGACAAGCCTAAATCGAATGATGTAGACGCGCAAAGCGATAATATTTTCTCGCAAGTGCATATTGCATCTTGCCATTAGTGCGCTAAATACGCTCAATCTTTATATCTTATTTTTGAATATTTTTTATAAAATTAAAAATTTTTTAATTAAGTATTTCTTACATAAAAAATTATATTTTCAATATTAATAAGATTAAATATAAATATGTGTATTATTTGAATAGACACAAGAATGTACACAACGAAAGTAAATATTCGCAAGAGAAGTGGTATGTATTTCCAAAGGACTTTCAGTTCAAGTTCTTTTGGAAATACTAGAGAACTTCTAGCCGCAACATGGAAATGATAAAATTGAAAAACGGAAACATATTACGCCATCCTGTGGAGAACTTTCAAAGCTAAATTTCATATAGCAGTCTGCGACAACTTTAAAGCTTGCAAGCTTGATCTTCCGTATCATCGGAGTTGAAAACTGCGTTACCAACTCGACGACGATAAAATGTAAAAGAAGTCACCAAAATATTCGTTTCAGTCCAGAGTATGATACCTGAATGTTGTTTAAATATTTACTTTATTATGTAAATTAGAGTTATAGTCAGAAAAAGGAAAGAGAGAGAGAAAGAGAGAGAGAAAAGACATTTTTAAAACCATTCTTAATGAGCAAGGTTTAAAGTATAATATTTTGCGCTAAGTATGCAAGTTTGCAAAAAGTCTAAATAAAATGTAACAAAAAATAACGAAATAGCTAGCTTCAACCAAAGTTGCTAATAAACTGTTAACAATCAAAATTATCACCAATCTCTGATTGAACTCGACGTGTGGTTCTATATGTAATTGCAACATATGCAGTATACATGATACGCCATATATTATAAATTACGAATAGTTTTATCCATAAATTATTACACGTTGAATTACAAAAGTCTCGTCGCATCACAAAATTTGATTATTTTACTATAATTGTAAGTTAAAAAGCCAAAATTTTCTCGATAAGTAAGTAGGTAGTATATGATATAGATACGGCACAGATTAATACTATCGTATTTTTTAAAAAAATAAAAACTTTTTCCTTTAAAAAATTTTCACAAATCCATCAACATCTTATTTTTTAATATACTAATGTATTTGCTGCTTCTTTATACTTTGTCTATATCTTCGTAATATTTTTATAATTTTATTATAATTAAATTTAATATATTTTTATAATGAAACACTGAAAGAAATTTTGTTCGAGTTGACATAAAACAAATTTCCTTGTGACAGCAAAAATGCTTTTCAGCAAAGGATATCAAAGATTCTTTTTCTTTTCTATTAAATTTATTCGACATTACGCATTACAAAATGTCTAACAAAAAGGAAGTAGATAACAATTTTTTATAATAATATCATTAAATCTTTGCAACAAGGATTATATGAAAAAGAAATATATCTAGAAAACACTGCATTTCGAGAAACGTTGTCTAAGCAAAAAAATGTTTATTTATTGACAAGAAATATAGTAATAAATACTTTACCTATATGTATAGAACACCCTGTATACATTTACACTGTTTTACTCTCTTTATGCAGAAATTCATCTCTATACATTATCTCACGAAATTATCTTTTCCATATTTGTTTCAAAATTATTAAATATTTCAGGCTTAAATAATTGTTATATAAAAATAATTAAATTTTCGATAAAAGTGTCAAAGGAAAATTTAATAATGAAAATTGTTAGTTTATGTTAGAATATATGTCAGTACATCGTGTTTTATCTGTTAGAAGACTCACAATGTTACAACAAGTCACGAACGACTGATTGATTGTGACACGAGACAACCTGCTAATCACTCTGATCAACTCAAGGAAGGCCGTCATGGTTACAATTATATAAGTAGTGTATCGATAGGGAGACAGTAAAAATAGAGAGAAAAATTCTATAGAACTAGATTTGACTTTTAACAGTGTTTATAGTGTTTACAAAACAAAATAAAATTCTGGTTAAAGGCAGGTTGATTTCAAATTCTGCAACAAATTTCAAGATCAAAGAATAACATTTTACACAGTTTGTATCAATAAATCTTTTAATAATTGAAGAATTATAGTTACCAAAGAAATATATAATAGTAGTCTTAAACACAATTGTTTCCCTAGTTATAGATATTACGATAATCAATAATTCAAAGGTGGCATCACCAGATGCGATCAATTCATACTATCGATGAATATACGCGTCAATAAGTGTCATGAACAGCAAAGCTATCGTTTGTATTCGGGACGAATATTAATAAGCGCATTCTCTCTTGGTGCTTGGTTCTTTTACAAAAAGCAAATGGCAAAGGAAATATCGCGGATACATAATGATCACTTCAGACGCTTCCAAAAATAGAAGAGAATATTGAAGAGCACGCTTCTATTCGTCTGCAAATAATCGAGTAAATTTATTTTGCTAGATTCTGTCTACAATTTCTACAAAATTTACATTTTTTTGCAAGTCGAAGCATAAAAATTCATACAAATTTATTTTCTCCGCAAAAAAAATATATATATATATAGAAAATAATATAAAGGCATATTAAAAACTATCGTATCTCAAATTATTATCTGTATATTACTTATCTGTCTTTTTATAACTCTTTCTACCCTTTATACCTTTTTTTTTTATCTTTTATCGATTTTTGGAAAACAAATTTAGAAGCTTCAATTTGAAAGCTATTACTGTCGACCCTACATGTCTTTCAGTATAGTTTATAAGGCAGAAGCGTTTAAAGGGTTTCCAAATCGTTTTAGAGATACGATGAGATGTAGGTAGTAACGTACATGTGTGTATACATACATAAACATGAACACGTGCTTATACAAAGGCGCGTAAAGTGCAGCAGTTCAAATCACTTTGGTACAAACGCCATAAATTTTTACATTATGAAATATTTACAATAATAGCTAGTTTTTAATCTGTAATCTGTCCTTTATCAGAACTGTTTAAGAAAAATCAATTTTAAAGTCGAAAAATACATATTTCAGTATTGATTCCTCTACATTTTACTTACAATTTAATTATGATATCATTGTTAGGGATTGTGACATGTCAATTATTTACTTAATATCTTCCTATGTTTGTACAAGTCATGTTAATAGCTTTCGTAATTAATTATTTATAACAACTGTGTCGTACCAGCGTTTTGATATTCTGTACTATAACAAGCTCATTTACCGATTATGGACGCTGCTATTTGAAATATCACTCAAAATATCAGGATTTTCGCATTAATCTCGTATTACATAAGCTTCAAATAATTACTGATATTGTCCCAGTAGTGTAAATATTGACATTTGCGAATTATTATATTATAATATTATCTCCATAAGGTGTATAAGTTTCTCGTAAAAAATATATGTAATCACTTTTATAAAGGACTTAACATTACAATTTGTTTATGGATTAATTACGTAAATAATAAAATAACTACATAAATAATTAATGCAAGAAATTAATAAAAAATATATAAGAAAAAATAATCCTAATAATAAGCCTAGGAATAAAATTAAAAGCGGTGTAACACATCATGAAAAAAAAATGCAATCTCTCTCTCGCTAGAAATTCAAGTCGCCGAGCTCGCGCATAAGATTTAATTTATGTCTCCGACGTCACAGGTTAAGCAAGGATCACTGCAAAAAGTAGAATAATGTTCAAAGAGAAAAAATAGAATAGAATCGATTGTGAAACACAATTAAAAGGAATGAGAAATAAAATTCGTTTGGCGGAGCAATCGCGATGCAACAAGAAGAGACTTAAAAGTTTAAAGTGAATAAATAAAGTGAAAAAAAACCCTGAAAAAAATGTTAATCCTTTATCCATTTAATTCGGATAAAGTAACGGTAAAATCTAAAAATTTGGCTATGTATAAAAAAACAAAATGTGAATATTCAACATTGAATATTGAACCACGTTATTAGAGTTACATCAAGTATTAGATTAGACGTCCTCACATTGATCTCATACCTCTGCGTAAACTTCAATAACTTACGAAGTGTAACAATCTTGAAAAGAATAACGTTGGGAAAGCTCATGCGGCTTCAGAATAATGTAATCGGACACGTGTATATTGGCAAACTTATTTGCTTTCATTGCAGGTTTCTTACAAAGTTATAAAGTGTAGATTTTGTCTACTATTGTAATATTCAATTTTGTTGTCAGCTCTTCTTGCCGATTATGAAACGAAAAAATACACAAATTATTGCTAGTGTTATAAGAAAAATAGATTATAAATTATATATACCTATATATATGTATATATAATAAAATATTCAATTTTGTTGTCAGTCCTTTTCTTGCTGATTATGAAATGAGAAATTACATAAATTATTGCTAGTGTTTTAAGAAAAATAGAATATATATTCTATTTTTCTTATAACACTAGCAATAATTTATATATTTTCTTGTTTCACAACTGTTGTTTATAATATATATAAAAAAGTATGTGTGATATATATATATATATATATATATATATATATATATATATATATATATACACACATGATATATATTATATAATAAATTCATTAAATTAAAAAATAGAAGGTTTGGATTTGCAAACTTTTCAGAAAGAAATTTATTTTAAAACTATGACTAACGTAGTAAAACTCGATAGAATGTTTTGTCTAGTAACAATCTTTCATTCATATTTATCGAACGGTCTAGGGATCTAATTATCCAAGTCTAGTTAGTTAAGAGTTAAGAATGCTTGATCGATCGTGCACAATCGGTATTCCTCTTTATACGAGAACCTTCTTCATTATCCGATGAATGAACAAATGAATTGTGTACGCGAAAAATAACTTGTTCTTTACGATTGGTCTATATATTCTTAAATTGCATATTCTAACGTAAAGCAATATTTGCGATACAAGATTTTTTTACGAATTAAGTCTTTGTGTCTATTCAAACTGTATAGAGACATTAATGTATTTTCGTATATCAGTTGTATATTCTTTAATATTGCATTAACATTTTATGACAGCGCATCATTAATATCTAATTTTAAAACAATTCGCACACTTGTGCAAATAATGAATTACAATATTCGTCCTCTCACATCTCACGTGCAAACCTTCGATGAAACCATGCATGCGCATTTCTCGCAGTGCAAACGTATGAAACGAATAATGCACCATTGACACTTTCCAATTGACAAAATCACAATAATTGAAGAAGCAAGTCCGTAAAAAGGGATATAAAAAGGTCCGCATATTATGTCGCTTTATAATATAATATGAAGCTTATATAACTAAAACGACAAAAAGATATATAAAAAAAATACTGCTCCTTTATATACCCTTGGATCTTCAATTAATAAATTAATGAATTATCGGTGTTTCGAATACGCTAATAAACGAGCCGGAACACAAAATTCAATAAGAGGAGGCAAGATGTTTCCGCAAACGAGCAAAAAAGAAACCGGGGGAGGGTGGAAAAAAGGTGATGAAAATCAGTGAGAAAAGATACTCATTTTACTTTCCGTTATTCTCCCTTGTAAATCTTCCAAGCAGAAGCCAATCTCTTTCGGAGTCGACACACTGAGCAAAGCATTCCATGGGTCGTTCGCTACGCACAATGCGCAGCACCGCACCAAACATCGATAACTCGGCAGTGCGTGAAAGCCTTTTTCGCCCAAGGTGCAAGCTTCCCCATTCCATTCCATGGCAGCGCATTCCAAGCTCAGATCAGGAAGAACAATTTTAAAATTTACCGCTGGATAATTTCATATTACCTCGGTATTTTACGTGAACAGATTGTACGCCTAGCTTATTTTTTTCCTGTTTTTAATTGCACGTATAACGTGAGCATAAAAAGAAACGATATAAATCAGGAACACCCAACGTTATCTTATAATTCTATATGAATCGTTTTCAATATTTGTTATATCTCTTATATTTTATATACATATATATATATATGTATATGACCTCTATTATCTTTTTTTCTTGTGTATATCACTTTTGTAATATATGTATATATATATATATATATATATATATATATATATATATATATATATATATGCATATACACATTGGTTCACTTATTTTATATATTCATTTATATTACTACATTTTATGTACTGAATTGATAGACTATAATTAAATATCGCTCCTTAATTTGACATTATCATGCTAATATTACAAGGTTCTATCAGGAAGGACGCTGGATTTATATTTTCAGGTAATAAATTTTTTATTATCACAACGATCGTACTTTCGTCGCATTATAGCGGCGGGGGTACAACCAGTAAGCGGTCCAACATCGAACATCGCAAGCTTGTGTGTGTTTTTTTATAATGCCTTGTGCTGGTGGATGTGTCGGGGGATGTCGGGGAGGTCTGTGTCCGGCGCCGAAGGTCACACGATGTGGGACATACAAAGCCTCTGTGAACATTGTGCATTCGGCATCAATGGAAGCTGCGTGACAAGGGCGATGAGAAAACGCCACGAAATGAAGGAAAGTGGAAAAAATTCGGAAATAATTCAGAAATTTATAGTTCATCATGCTTCATTGCGATCTATCGTGTTCTCTTAAATTTCCACCGAAACTTCTCATACGCTTCGAACTTGTCATACGATTAATTTTGTTAAGCGAATCCTAAATAAAAGAAAAAAAAACAACTGTATGACTACTACATATGTAGATATCAGTCGATAAAAGATAATGAATCGAAAGAAAAGCACGCGAGTCACAACGAACGCGTATCATGGTATTTTTCCTCGCGATATATCGCTGTGCGGAAATACCGCATTTCGCGCAGTTTAGCAACGAGTACTCGATAGATCGCGCGAAAAAGGAAAGGACATCGACTCGACCGTTCTATGTCACATGTACAATTTCCCAGTCGAGTCGGCATTCATGGAAAGAACTGTTCGCAAGTGGAATCCAATTTCGCATGTTACTTAGGATTATAAGTCAAGTTATAAATTATCAAGTATATACATGTAAGTTGTATATCTAAACTGAAAACTTTAATAGCAATTGACATTATCGTAAAAAAAAATTATATGCTTACATAATTCAATGTTAAATAAATAAAATATATATAATAATTGAAAAAGATTTGTGTATTCTCTAGAAATAAAGTTTTTTTTTTTTTTTTCTCAAAAATTGATTTATCAATATACTATCTTTATATCAAGTAATATATTCTTATCAACATATAAATATGAAAAGAAGGAAGCGAGAATCAAAGCTGACAAGCTCCACCCGCGATCGAGAAGTCATGAAAGATAAGGAAATGTACATAATGAGAAAAAATATGAGAAGGGAATGGATAGGCATGATATAATCAGCCGATTATCAATGTCAGCCTTCCAGTGGATCGAGAGAGAAAACAATCGATATCACAGGTGAATGCACTCACCGCTGTTTCGTCTTAACGCGACGATAGCGGTGATATTCCGCTGGGTCATTGGGGTCGAAGCCCCTACGATGTTTCGGCGGTGAAGACATGGCGGCCGCCTTCTTAGCTTTACGATCACTTGGATTTGCAGTAGTGGTGGTGGTGGTGTTGTTGTTGGCGCTGATGACGGCGCACACGGTGCCGTTGTTGTTGCCGATATGTAAAGAGGTAAGCGGCGGCGGCGAGGGTGGCAGCTGGGTGGAGGAACAGACGGCACTGCCGGATGACAATCGCTCCGGAGGGTGACAACGGCAGCCTGGTGCTGGTGGTTCGCCAAGGACACGTTCCCCGTGACCGACGTGGCTCTGGGGCACCGCGTTCAGCTCGTGCCTGGTAACCCTACCGGCGCCCGGCCCACCCATTCAAACCCGCGATGATCGCCACCCGCGATGACTCCACTTCTCCGACCTCCGTGGCTGCCCCTGCCGACGATCCCGCGCACCTTCCGCTCGCTTTGGGTTAACGCTGACTGACAGCTTTTCTTCCTCTTGGCTTTACGATCACCGATTCGCGACGCGCTCTGTGAACGCGGCGAGAATGACTGCGACGAAGGGCTCGAGAACTTACCGCCGCGTAGCCGGGACGGAACCCGGCTCGCCGGCTTGCCCAGCCTCATGCACGCGCCACTACTGACCAATTGTCTATTCCATTTACCCTGATTCGCACACGCCACTCATTCGATTTTCGGGAGGGGTTGAGCCGCGCGTCTGAGAAGAAGAATCAGGGAAGAGAAGCACCGGACAGAAGCAAAGAGATAAGAGTTGGCCCTCGTGACAGGAGGGGAGACGACGTGCACGACAACGTGCACTGATGCTGAGACGCGATCCTAGATGCTACTTCTGTCCCGCGATCGTGCCGACTCACTCGACAAGATGCGACGCAACACCCTCCGCGTCCCACTATTTCTGGTGATAACGCCCCGTATTGGGCCGCGCGATGGCAGCACCGCGCCACTTATACAAGGTGCGATGCAACGAGGGATGGAAATTGGGAAAGGGTTGGGTGGTGACGACGCGCTTACGGCGCATCCAGAGAAAGGGGTGGAGGCTGACTAGTGTGACAAACGAATCGAGACTGACACACACGAGAGATATCATCCAAGTTCAATCGGACTAAAAGGAAGTTCTGTCAACACCACGATTACGACTTCACATATTGTACAAATGGAAACACACTCCAACGTTAGCGAATAAGTCTGCCGTTGCGGTAGACCCAGTGAATAATTGTGACATAGCTGGGAAATTCGAATAATGCGAATAAAGATTAACAGAGAAAAACTACATCCGTGAAAAATCCCATGATGCCACGATGCTCTACGATTGATACAATTCCTTCGCGTGAACACGCTACCCTTGCTTTTAACGTGCCACTACCCCCTTCGCGCCCGCGCGCCCATGTTCCTGATTTTCGAAGGAAACTATTGGTGGCAGCACCGCAGACTACGAGACGCCAGCCAAGTGTCGAGTATGGGTGGTCAAGGAGAGTCGCGGGGGGTGAAACATGAGAGTAAAACAGGGGCAGTGGGATAACCTCGATTAGTCGGTAGTCGGTAGGAGTTACCCGAGTAGGACCGACACGCCAATCTTGATTATTAACTTTTCCCCAGCCACGCACGCGTTGTGTACGTGCGATTCGTAAACAATTATTATTTCTTTCTCATTTTTTTTCTTTCACTCATACAATATTAATTTACTGCAGCTAACAATAAACGTATATGTATATGTAAT
The DNA here is from genome assembly GCF_047496725.1 of Anoplolepis gracilipes. Taxonomy (NCBI): domain Eukaryota; kingdom Metazoa; phylum Arthropoda; class Insecta; order Hymenoptera; family Formicidae; genus Anoplolepis; species Anoplolepis gracilipes. Next base: position 11,557,791 of record NC_132974.1, read on the forward strand.
ATTAATTATAATATATATGTAATATAAATAATTATCTCAGCAAAATACACCATCAAATTTCGAATCGGTCACTTTGTTCCAAGTATTAATTTAAGCGTTTTATTGCATTAAATTATGATTAATCTAAATTTGGAATTAGTAAAATACCGATAAAAAGAAGATCCTCCTTGAAGAAAGAGAAAATTTAAAAGAAACTACAACGTATCTTTTCATCAATCTTCTATTTATATTTTCCTGTTCCAATAAGAGAGGTATTGAAATTAAATTATGCAAGAGTTTTTTTTTAACGTCGGAGGAAATAATTTTGGACATCTGATCGATATTCTCAAACCTTGTTGAAACAACAGTTATAAATAATATGTAAAAAAATTGAAAAATCTCTCTTCCCTTTCTCCCCTTTCTCTCCCTTTCTCTCGGAATAAAAGGAAGCAAATAAAAGTGAACACATGACTAAAACAAAAAATATAATGTATCAAACAGTTGTTTATTGTAATTGCGTTAATGCCGACTGATAATGATCAATTATTATTCATACTATCAACCCCCCAAATATTCTCTAGTCCAAACGCGAGTCGCTGGGTGGCAGCACAACGCTGAAGACGTATATAAAGACAGCATAAAATGTAATGATCAATTATAAAACAAATCCTTCCAAAAGTAAAAGAAAAAGCTTTTGGCAGAATGAAACAGCCGATGGTTGGCAAGTTTGCAGCGACGTGAGTAAAACACGTGGTTGGACTTCGCTCGCTAATCGAGTTGGCAGTCAGCCAATTTATTCGGTCCAAGTTCGCTCGCGACCACTGCATTCGATTACCCAGAAGATAAACGTGATTAATTTACAGAATTGCACTAGACCTTTGTGTTGCCATTGAGCTTTCCTGTTAAAGGATCCTATATTCTTCAAATTTCCATTTCGCTACACATGAAAGCCTGTCAGCGCTCATACAGAGACATAGATCTATTCCTGTTCTGTAATGTGATGAAAGTTGTAAAACGAAAGAGAAATTTTTTTTACACATTTTTTTTCATCTAACATCAAGTTTCTGATTTATTACGAGAAAGAGAATCGCCGGAACGCTTCCGTCAACAGTTGCAAGATGGCGGTGCAACGAGGCGCCATGACTACCTGGTCAATACCAGAAAACGAGGCTCACTTGGCACGCTAACCCCAATTCGAACGCGACATATTCCCATATTCTACATATATACATAATCATGCGTCGTCGTCCCGTACAAAAAAAATTTCAAGACTAATACAAGATTACTTTTAAAGAAAAACTAACGCAATATTATATACAGTTTTTACAGTTGATAAAAAACACGTACCATAATAATTCAATAACATAATAATCCTAAATGATTTCACGATCTAAAACACGATAAATAAATTAATGTAATACTCTGAAAATGAATATAAAATCTTGTGTGATTTTAGTTGCAATAGTTAGTAATTGGCTAGAATTAACCATATAATGATAAAAGATGTATTGTACGAGTATGGCCTACGTAAAACTGAAATGACTGAACTTAATTAAGACAGAACACAATTGAATTAGAATTATAACTGAAACACATGTAATATTTACATAAGATTTTAACTTTTTTAGTTTAATTAAACTGATAAATTACATTTTGAAAATACATGTAATGCAATATGTGTATGTATGTTACTGCATATGTGTGAATTTGTAAAGCAAAAATAAATTCTGAACTCTTAAATAAGGATTTTTCTATTGCTCTTAAAAAATTAGAATAATTCTCAGTACTATAAAGTCATTCACATTAACTTACTCTGTAAGTGGAACTCGCAACCTTCATTCGGTCATAAACTTTAAAAAGATAACACTAACTATCACTAACTTTCATACAACTAGGACAATTCGATATCATTAACTTCGCAATTTTACATCACTAAATTTCCTGCGAGTTGTTTGTGATATGCATTAAAAATTAATAACTATTCCTATTCAGGATATAAGTAATTGGTGAAAGAAGAAAATACTTTCGTCTAAAGTGTTCTCAAAGCGATGAAAAAGATAAGCTCCACAAGGACTCTTCGATGTGTTCCGATAAGCTAGACTACCTCAACTTCAAATAAAAGCAAATAATCAATCGGGAGAGTCTCTTAAAAGCTTCAAAGTACTATTAGCTGCTCAATGAAGTGAGAAATAAATCTCTTATGTTAAGAGTAAATTTCATCATGTATATCCTACTGTCACTCACATGCTTTCTTGCTGTCTAAGAATAAGCAAATTTTAACCAACTTCCAAAATAAATTTTCCTTCTTTTTACTCTTCTCTCGTGTAGCTTTTTTCACTTTCTTCTACATCACATATATTCATTCATATCATCTGAGAACCATCATCACATACATACACACACATATACAGATATCAAACAATCAAATTGATCATTCGTACGAAAAATCTTTCTTGGATGGCTTTTTACTTTTATATCATTCATTTTATCTACCCACCCGTCGTCACGTGACAGAAAAAGCAATCCGAAGATAATACGTGTGCACTATCCACGGAGCTTTCCTGCGAGTTTTCAGCCCTTCGTCTAGGTCAAGTTTGCGCGCACGTTAAATTTACGCGGCGAACAATCGGGTTTGATATTCTCGAAACGGAGTTTTCGCAGACTCGGTCAATCACTGACGCGAATGGCAGCACGGCGTCGGTATAACTGACTTCTCTCTCCAGACCCGTTGTGCATGACCTGCACCACGACTTATGGCAACCACCCGAAGGCGTATCCGTGGTTGGTCAGCCGGTCGGCCGTGTTCGCTTCCTTTCTTTCTGACTCACTGTCGCGGTCTCGCGTGTATATCCGTGTCGTGCCAGTGTCGTGTCGTATCGTATCATAAACGACTCTCGTCAACGCCGACATAGGTTGTTCGGTTTTAGGAAGTGGAACGCGCCGGTACCGTCGATGAGATAATACATTTGCCTTCGATTTATGATAGTTCGATGTGCCATACAGTAATTTAGTTATTTAGGCATAATGTTGATGAACAAATTCCAGGAAAAGTCAAAGCTTTTATTTAATGAAGAGGATAATTTTACTTATATTTTTTATGTTATTTTCAAATTTGACTCAATATTAAAAGAATATCTCAAAATACTTAAGACAGAGAGAGAGAGAGAGAGAGAGAGAGAGAGAGAGAGAGAGAGAGACATATTTACAAATTATTTTTTTTTTTTTTTTTTTATATATTAGAGTAAAATTTTATTATCGCATTGAATATTGTACTGCCTTAAGTTCTCCACATCTCTAGATCCCCGCAGTTTCAAGAACTTTGTGTAGTAAAATATAAAGAGGGTTTTTTGAAGCTACGATAATGATTATCGAGAATCAGTTTGAATATTTACTCGCGAGAGGAAGGGGAGAGTAGGTTTGACTGTTCGGGGTGTAAGAGAAAGCTTCGGAACCTCGTGGAGGGTTGACCGTTTATAGGACAGCGCTTCGCGGTACGCCACGAGCCACGACTCGCACCTCGCACGCTTCGCGGCCGAGTCGGCGACCCTAGATCCGTCCTGCCCTAGTATTCCACTACGGTCGTCGGATATGCACGACATGCATAGACAGTGACGCAAGTTACGCGCGCGAGATATATCGATGCTAACATCAGATTTATATAAAACGTCATAAGGTCTATATATGATAATTTAAAAAAAATCAATGTCATATATGACAAAGATTGAATACTAAATAAAGATTTCATCAGCGGCAAAGCTGCAATTTAAGCTCAGTTTCCTAACAATTCCAGCTTTTTTCTTTATTTCAATCGTTCTCTAATTCGACATATCCGTAAATATAAAAATTATAGACTTTTTCTTTAACTAGAGATATAGATTGTAAGAAAGCTTACGACATAAATGAGCAAATGCATGTTAAGAGAAAAGGTGGACAATAGCGGGAACAAGCATCTCGATTACCTGCAGGCAATCTACGACCCTGGTCAATATTGTTGAGTTCAGTTGCCCCCCTTTCTCAAGGTAACTTTTGTTAAAGTTCCCCTTCAATATACATGCGATATTATTGATCGATTGCAAATGAGTTAAGGATTAACTAAACAAAAATATAGAGTACTTAAACAGTTAATAATATAAAATGCTGATGTATTCTTGACGAGAAATCGAAAATGAAATCAAAATCTATTCTGCAAAATTTTACTTATTTATTTTAATAAGCTTATTTACTTATTTATCTCTAGGCAATTAATCGCTTTACTAATTTAAAAAATAATTAATTTACACAAAAGTTTTTTTTTCGATTATTCATGTGATTAACGAAGAAATATGTAAAGAATCAAATTAAGTACATAAATTAATCACCAACTGAAAGCTTGTCGATATATTACTAATTGTATTAAGTCGATTCGCCGAAAATTGCGTTGAATGAATTCACGTAATAACTTGTCTAAATATACTTTGTTCATCTATTTCAACGCGATGTCTAACGTGCACAAATACACTCTCATCTATGAATAAAGCCTCTCTAATTTGACACGATTTATTCGCATGGTATTTAAATAGAAACGTCAATAGAACAGTGTCAATAGAAACTGGTGAAATAAATTTTTAGAAATATCAAATCTAATTATTTCAAATTACGTGCAGAAGATATCGATATAAAACTTCAACAAAGAAGTGTCCTTTTGCATGCAACAGATAGAAGCAAACAATATTTTTAATTCGTTCAGTATCATGTAATCTGTAAATACAGCGGTAAATCCGCTCTACTTTAATCTACTATTCCCAAAATGCAGTCTCAGTGCGAAAACTATAACCGGTAGCGAAAAAAGTTTCAATATTTCGGATACTATTTCAAAACATCCCCGATGAGAGACAAAGTTTCCGACTGCTTGCTCATCGACTTTCACGAGCTTGCGTCAGATGGCACAAGTTTGCCAGAAGCGAGTTTATCGGACATTTGATTATAGCGTAGCCTAACTTGTATCAGCTATTTATGAATATCCAATATTTGGTGCATATTAAATTGGAAAAAAAGTTAACCCGTGAACGATTGATTAAATCTTCAATCTCTTCGCAAAGAAGGTTATCGGATAATATAAAAGGCCGCGTATACTTTTCGCGAACTATTCATCAGTTCAGTAATATCCTCTATTTTTTATTTTACTACGCCATACTTGTCTAGTTGATCTCATAACAACATCATTGTGTTCGCAATTGAGTCTTCAGAAAATTTTACGTTAATTTTTCAGCTAATTTACACGAAGAATGCACGTAGGCACAAAGTCTACGGTATTTTTATCGATAAGAAAATCAATCGTATTGCGTACAATGTATTGTATATCAAATTGTGTTCCGCACGAGTAGAAATCTGCAGCGAGCGATATTGATGTTTATTTGCCAATTAAGTTCTCTTCCAGAATACGATCTAACTTGTCAATTGTGCGGAAGCGACAACCCGAAGTTGTGTTCCACAGTTCAAACGGATAATTAGTATTCGCGTCAGACAATCATTACCTTTTCCCCTGCTCGGGCGATTTCCGTCTCCGGTGCGGAAACATCCTCATCCCGAGAAATGTGCCTCTGATACCGGCATGCATTGTGTGATTCCCTAATCATTAACTCGCTGGATTATATGAAATCCTTATGATAAACCATCAATTCTTGGCGTCAATTATCACGATCTTTAAGCACACTAGATTTTCATCATCCGTCACTTCAAACCACATGTATTCGAGAAAATAAATTGAAAAAAAAAAAAAAAAAAAAAAAAAAAATCGTTACAATCGGAAGATATCATACGAATCGAAACTGCATTGTCAATAAATTACATCGATTAATCGAAAATTGAAACTTCCCGTTCCGTACACGCACAGTAGCAGTTATCGAATTCACAAATCATAATAATAGATCTCACAAACTTATTCGCATCTAAACACATTGAGCATTATCAATGGGATCACATCGGCATAAATCGATTTCTTTCGCGTAGAACGAATTTTAATCGATCGTATTTTGTCACGCGTGTAAATCGAGCCTCCGCCATCGAGCACAATACTACGCGCGATTATGCTCTCCAAAAAGCGGTCTACTAGTGGAGACACTTTCACAGACGAGCATCCCGATGTTAAAAATACCCCGCGAGCCTTAGTACGTTTCCGAATCGCCGACACGCCAGACTTAAAACTCTGAATGTGTATTGCCTATCGATAGTTGACAATTATTAATAGAACGGAATTAATTATTCGAGCAGGAAGGAATGTTATTAATTTAACACATAGATTGCTCCACATCCGTTTAAAATGTGCAAAAGTGATACTTCAATTACAAAGCATCAAACCTAAACAGTTTAAACAGAAAGATATGTATAACATCAACTGTATCCTTTCCTAAGACGATCAATCAATAATTTGTGATTCATAGACTTACTTAATTTACTTGAAATTTGCAATTTGTCATTCATATCTTGCTCTCGTTTTCCCCACTCGCCTAAGTCTATTTCTATCTATATCCTCTGCCCTTAATTTACTTCGAGTGACACTGGACGACGCCGCCAAACGGGATATTTCAAATTGCAGGAATCGACCGTAGCACCTTCGCCCACCAGATCGCGATGAGGTTTAATTAATTTGATTTACAACGAAGGTGATCTATTGCGAAGGACGGGAAATTCGATATTACAACGAACCGAGACGAGGTGGAATGCTTAGTTATTGGCCATTTTAGGAATATTGGCCTTCTTTGCAAAAATATCGCATAGTAATTGCCATGATATTACAACTTTCACTAAATTATCGATTTTATGACTAAAGTTATATATATATATATATATATATATATATATATCTTAATTCTTTACCACGAAGGATTAATTGTGCATTATTACGTGAATTTCTCTTGATTTCTTCCGTCTTTATCTACAATATTTACTAATATATTCTAAGAAAGTGTTTCAATTCGATTGACAAAAAGCTAAAAAAAATTTAAACACAATCAATTATAGACGTAAAATTAATTCGAAAAACCTAATTGTCTGATTGCAAATATTCGTGAGTCCGTATAACGTGTCTCACGTTATGGTGGGCGGAATGACAGTTAGTGTATTTTGGAAACGAAGGTAATGTCTCGTCTGGGAACGGCTAAACACACAACGTCAGGGCTGTTCGCCAGGAATTGCAATAGGTTAAGAAAGTATTGGTGCGACATCATATTTTCGCTATAAATATCCGAACTTCTTACGCTACGTCGTAAAATTTATGTATCTATATTTGCGTTTTTTGCGAACATACATAAGTATATAAAATATTGCATAGGGAATGAATACTTTTCCGCAATATGTCTGTAATATTTTCATGTCCTATTCATAAGTAATAAAGTATCTATGCCAAACGTAATTCATGCGCAAATTATTTTATATCCTATTTCATCGTAACATAAATATTTGCAAAATTAATTGTATATATAGTTTATAAAATATTTGTGTGTGTGTGTGTGTGTGTGTGTATGTGCGCAGCTTTTCGAAATATGCATTCTTAACATTCCAGTTTCAACTATAAATAGTTGAAGCATAAATACAGCTCCTTCAAGTCAACTTTCAAACATCCTAATTTGTTGAATTTTGTAATTTTTCTACTCAATCTGTTATGTATTATCAAATATAAATTGGCCTCAATTTATATTAAGAGTATAAGATGTAGATAAAAATATAAAATTAGATCTATATTTATGTTCAGCGAACGATATGTTATAAACTGTCAAAAATTGAATTGTAACGACAAGTTTCTTATTAAATCGTTAATTTAGCAGAATTAAATAATCAACTCGCTCAACTCGTAGAGGCTGAATCGAGAAAACGATTCGTTATACGGAAGTTAAATAGAGATGTCGCGTCACGATAATCGGTCGTCCACTTTACGCACTGGCGCAATGCAGACTGCAACGGGAAACATGAGCGGCGTACGCACGCGTAAGTATGAAATTGCCGCCGCAATTTCCACCAAGAGAACTCCAGGCAGGAAACTCAGAATTTGGTCACGTGTGCGCGACGATGACGTTAGCCGGATGCAGTCGGTGCGCGATCGATCGCGGTGCAAAAGCTTCTACCTCGTGCGCGTCTTGCCGATATTTTCTATCATATTTAAAAATGTGACCTAGCCAGATCAAAAGTAATCACTTGACCTTTATAAACGACTTTTCTTTGTCAAATTATATTTTGTATTTATGTATAACAGAATAATCATATAAATTTATATATCGTTGATCGACGAAAAATTTCTTCACAAACCGTTTGGCCAAAATTATATAAGAATTATGCGACAAATTTACGCTATCAAAGCTAAAGAAATATACGACTCACCCTCGTCTCGATGTATGAATCAAATTTAGTAGCTTCACTTACCTGTAACAAAGAAATTAAAATACATTAGTTTTAAAAAATATATACATCTTTTTATGTGTTTTATATTTTGTCATATGTATTGGTTCTTCATATTTTTTACTGTTATAAGAAATAATCAAAATATTATATATTCAAATATTCCAAATTACTTGAGCATTTTAAATATAATATCTCATTTATTCTAGTTTTAAGGCATTCGCGTTTTAATGCAAACTCTAACGTTTACAAAACATCGGCATAATAACGCTGTCCCAGCACGCGGCATCTATCCAAAAATCCTTTGTATTGTCGATATCTCATTTATTTTTGATGCTATGAAAAAAATGCTAGAGAAAAACAATATTTGTTTGAACAAAGCAAATATTATAAGCAAAAGTTTTTCTCAACATTATATTTTACGAGATTTCAAGAGCGTTGATATTTTTTAAATAGAATTACATGTTTTTATCATCGCATTATAATAGCTGAGATCAAAATTCAATGACTTGTGATAGTGTGACGTTGATGTAAATATTAGTATAAAAAATTAAATGTAAGTATGAGAGTAGATAAATGATGAAAAAACTACAATAGCAAGAAAGAGAGAGAGAGAGAAAGAGAGAGAGAGAGAGAGAGAGAGAGAGAGAGAGAGAGAGAGAGAGATTAATAAAAAATATTATTTTAACAAACTTAAAATGGTGTCCCCCATTAACTTTGACACATTTCTGCAGACACTGAATAAATGATTCTCTGGTCTTTTTTACAATTTCTTGATTAATGTTAATACACACGCAATTGTAATACGTTCTTTCGTATTTTGCGGCATTCTAGGAATTTATTACACACAGTTATTTTAATAGCGTCCTACAGAAAAAATTCCGGTGGTGTTAAATCAAGCAAACGAGGAGGCCATCGAATATTTTTGGCACAGCCAATAGTGAAAATTTTTTATTTAATATTTTACGGGTTATGAGTTGTGAGCTGAACATTCGTCATAATATCACATCTGACTTTGTATCAGAATTATTTTTTCTAATAACGCAGATAACTCAGTGGCCAAAAAATTTGCATACTTTTGCCTTCAAAGCGCCATCGATAAAATATGGTCTAATAATGCGGTCACCAAGAATACCACACTACATTTATGTTCGATGGACGCTAATGCACAACTTATCGAAGCCATTTAGGATTTTCAAAAGTTCAATACAGATTATGAATTGTCGACGGTTAAAAGTAGCTTCAGCCGTAAACAAAACGATGTAAAAAAAAACTAATTTTTTTATATTTTGTGCAATGCAAAATTTACAAAAAATAGCGTGATCCTGAAAATCGGTCATGAAGTTCCTAATGCAAAGAAATATAAAACAGATATTTATGATGTTAAGTATTCTTTACACATTAATTTTAGAAATGCCAGAAAATATTGAATTTGTCAGTAACTTATATAATGATTATTCGTTATTACAGCGTTTTCTTTTGAATGAATAAACTTTGCCTGTTTCACAAAATAATTAAACAATTTGATTGCAAGTTTGTCGAAAAAAAATTATATCTCTTAGGATATCTTTTAGTATATAACTAGAATATTTGCACAGAGTTTCCTTCAGCTTCATAAAATCATATCAATTTTTTCTATTTGATTGAACAATACAATTTATAAATAACGTAATTAAAACTGCATATGCATTAGAAAATTGTAAGGTCTTGTGAGTGATTTTTCTTATTCAAGGTCTATCATAAATCATTAGATTGGTTTTGATTTGTATTGCAATGCAATAATAAAAACATGTAATTCTATTTAAAAAAATACTGACGATCTTAAAATTTAAAAAAATATAATCTTGAAATATTTTTTGCTTATTAATATTTGTCCCTTTTAAACAAATTTTTTTTTCACATTTTTTTCATCAAAATAAAGTAAGATATTTAAGAGGCTTGCGCTAGATGGAACACCCTGTATGTATATATATATATATATTACCCATATATATATATATTACCCATATATATATATATATATATGGGTAATATATATGAGTGTATATTATATATGTATATCTCTTCGTTGATCTTTCAATAAACAAAACCAACTTTCCTTCCCTTAGTAAAGAGTGGTTTGGCAGAAATTAAAGACTCAACTAAAGCTAAGACGGTAAGTATATACAATCATGCCCATTCATTGCATGATCTTCCAAGCGCGTGCAAAAGTGGGTTCAAGCGCGAGCTAAAAAGCGCGCCTTCAATGTAGATAGGGACGTAAGGGGATGTGAAGCGGGGTAGCGCGATATGTCGCAATGCGTCTTGACGTCACCGACGTCGCTGGTGGGATTCGGGGGTTGGTGGACGAAGAGTGGGAGTCCGCACGAGGGGCGTGCGGATACACGTGCATATTGCCAACGAGCTACTGCGACCAGCCATCTGTTGGCCGTCGCAACAAAGCGCACCGAAAACACACCCAACATTGGTAATTCATTGCAACCCCATCGCCGCGAGACACGCAGTCAAATCGAAATAATTGAATCGATTGAAATTGAGAAATTACGTGCACATCCCGTTTAAATAATTATGTTAAAAATTAACCAATTTTTATAATCAATATTTTGTTTTTCAAACATATCATACATAGTACGAAAGCACTCGTGGGAATAAATTTTCAGCATCGAAAATATAAATAAAAAAATATTTATGTTCAAGGATTTATAAATGTCTATTCAGTATTATTTTAAAAAAACACAATTTTCATTTTTTTTAAAATTCATACTTGAATGAATACAAGGTTCAATTTCTCTCTTCAGTGGAAAACGCTATCACTTTTTATGAATTATTAAAAGACTGCAAACGGGGTTTTCTGCACAAAGTTCCGATCTTAATTTGACACATACTTCGTTAGTCTCGTCACCGTTTTAATATTCGCGGAAAATCGGTGAATACCTCGCAAGATCGGGAAAGAAAAAGTAGGCAGAATGAATTATTATCGCCTTATAGATCGAGGCATCCGAGACGCTATCCCACGGAATTACGACCGCAAAGTTCGCGAGGATAATAGCGTGCAAGCCGGGAAAGATCGATGATCCTGGTCGTTTGGAAACTTCTGCGAATGCCGGTGCTTAACGAGAATTCAAAAGAGAGACGGTTGAGAGTCGTCGTGAAGCGATTGTAAAGGACAACGCTATTTTAATCTCGTCTTTCTCTCTTCACCGCGAACAACAACTTGCTTTTCGACTCGGTTAATCGGCGATGCATTATACAATAATGCGCCAAAGCGGTGCATAATTAATTATCACTTTTTTTCTGCCACCGCTCGTTTCACGAATGTCATCACGTGAGTCTTGCAATTGACTTTCAGATATACTTTGACTATTTTTTAGCTAACTATATTCGGGACGAAATTCCTTTTCGCGATTCTTAAAAAGTACTACTTAATTCAAATTGAAACTCTCTCCATTTATATGTAATATTTTTTAGCTATGTGTTATAAATATAAATATAAATACGTCATACAGTATGCATAGATAACGCAGATTGGCGAAAAATAAATAATTTATCAAATACATATACAATATATATACAGTCGGACCTCCTATCCTACGACATTTTCGGTCCGAAATCTTCCCCTTAAACCTCCGATCCTACGACAAAAATTTGAGAGTGGGGGTATAATTCCCCTTTCGCGTGAGAAGATTTTTTGTCGTAGGATAAGAGGTCCGACCGTATATATATATATATATATATAAAGAACTGTTTCGCGCAGAAACGCGTAGATGGCTCCACCCATATCTCGCAGCAGGGGTGCAACACGTGCATATTTGCGATCAATGGTTCCATTGGTAGATAGAAAACTTCAATGTTTATCTAAAATGCCAAAAATTTTCCAATGCTACATTAAACTTTCGGCGCGATGACGGTAAAAAAAATTTTAATAAAATTTAATTTTATTTCTGCTCGATACTTTTCTATTCTCCATATAACAAGTTGTGAATAAGGAATGATTTAAGCTGCTTTCCTCTCTAATGCCGCAAAGTAATTCTTATTAATTTGTAATCGATCATGGTATATCCTTCGAAGATTTTGAAGAAATATACAGCTTGGAGGAATTTATATCGGAAACATCTGCAATGTCAAAAGGCGATCGACCTTGCATTCACGCAAAGACTCGCGAACAATAACCTTACAGCCCTCCCGCGATGAACCACTGCACGCATATGCGTGTCAGCTTTACAGCGTATAAGTGTGTGCGCGCGTGCGTGGAACCTCACCGGCTTACGCACACATCTTTATCGTATCATCACGAAAATCATGAATGAACGTAATCTCTTCGATATCCAAACACTCGCTTAGTTTTCTCATGTGTAAAGGGATACAATATTCCATGACATCGCACAAATAATAACGACAAATTAATTAATTTTAGTGCTAAATATTTATTTGATAATCGGCGCGAAATATGAAATATGAGAGGAAAAATTAAATGTGAGATATTTGTTTTCCAAAAGATTTGCCTCGATTTTCACGATAAATATTGTTAAAGGTAAATATGTTCTCTCTCTCTCTCTCTTAATAACAGAAAGAAAAAGAGAGATTGCTACGTGTTGACTGTCATTTAATCGTTCAACAGATCGATATCTATCTAGCTGTTTGCTCGTGAGATTGACGTTGATATTATTATGTCTTAAGAACACTATTGTTGCTTTCAAGAAAGAGTGTACTTGATTCATCTGTATTCAGTTTGTTTGAAAATTGCGGGTAGATGTTAAACCATAGCTATGCATTAGCAGTCTCGACGCAGCTGTACATCGCATGCGACGTGCACGACGAAATCGAGTTAACAGGAGCGAACTTCCCTTGGGGACTACTTGCCACGATCATAGCGGAGACGACGTCGACGATGATGGAGACAATGAGATGATAATACCCAAGTGGCGCTACAAAGTTCAGTAACAATCAAAGGCGCGAATTATTAACTCTGCTAATGAGTAATAGGGGCCTCTGCATAATTTATCTTTACAAGTTGTATTTCTATGATAAAACAAGATTGCAAACAATACAAAAATCTTTCCGATTAATCGAACAAATTTTCTATTATAAATCTATTTTGATATCTAAATTTTATTAATTGATTTATTAAAACAACTGACTCTTCGAAAGAATAGCTTAATAAGTATTATTTTTATGAGTTATAAAAAAATATGTAATGCAATGGGAAAATACGTTTTGAGGGATCGAAGCGTTATCATCACATCATGTCGTGTATCATGCAAATCATCACGTCACGTTGATTGCGAGCATGCCGTGTCGATCATTCGAGCTCGATCTCCGTCGGAAATTTCGTACACGCGATCACGTATCGACCAGCATGCGGAAACCTCGCAAACTTTCTGTTTGAATAAACCTCAAAATTTCGAGAAATCTGCATTATAATCACACTCGCTTCAAATGACGTTACATTTAAATTTCATTTTAAATATTAAACACGTAAATACATTATATATATTATTCTATTTCTTGAAAGAGTCTCTTTTGATTATAATATTTCTAAAGAATATTTTATAATATATTTCTAAATATTATTTCTAAAGAATACGCTATTTCTTTCATTTCAAGACTTTCGATTTAATTTCAATAATTGCAATCAATTCGTAGGAAGTACTATAAATTTCAAGTGGCGATGTCTGATAGAGAGACAGAGAATAGTACTTCGTGCCATTAGAATCTGTTGCTCCGATTCGGTGATTCATTAAATACGATAAATGATTATCGACGGATACGATATCTACCATATCGAACGCGATGATTAAAGAAATGGGTTAATTAATAGCAATCTGGTATAATTAAGCGATCTTATCGCTCGATCAGATAAATTCTCCTTACATGCTTTGCTGCTATTTTATATTTACCCTTTCATAAATTATTAGCCTATTAATGTTAGAATATATTATAAAATATTCTTTATTTTATTAATAATATTCCATACACGGAGTAAATAATTATTATAGGAAAAATTGCCATGTAATTGTGTAAAACATATTAACTTATGTATAAGAGAAATCACACGATTTTTACTCAATTATTTTAAAGTGCCAAACAAATGCAGGATCATTAAATTTACAATTTTTAGTAATAAATATTCTAATAAATACCTCCCGTTATATTCCAGCTTTACCATAAATATTGCAAAAGAGAATGTATTTTTCATGTAATTTATGCTGTAAAATTTTTTCTATATATTTTATACATTACCCTCGCGCACACATTTGCACATCTATGTATATTTAGTCTCCTCGAGAGACATAAATTTTTATTTAAATTTTTTAAAATTTATTTCTATAGTTGTAAAAAAAAGTAGCGAATGTGAATATTGATCAGACGAGGCACACATCTAACTAATAATGAACTCAATTGAGAAATGGTGAAATAATCATGCATATTGAAACGGTGCCAATTTCAAGTGGTAAGCAAAATTGCCAAATTCAATCAATCTATAAAACAGTAAATATAGATCTCTCAAACCACAAGCCGACATTTTCATTGCTAACTTCGATTTCTCGCATCGCACGTCGCGTCATCGTCTACTCCTCCTCTAACTTTTCACCAACTTTTTATTCATCCATCAAGTGGCGAAACTTTTTTACTGTGACAAATTGTGTGAAAATCCTGTATCTAGTCTAACAAGAAGATATTCACAATTATCTTTCTCTCTTTTTTTCCCTCTCTCTCTCTCTCTCTCTCTCTCTCTCTCTCTCTCTCTCTCTCTCTCTCTCTCTCTCTCTCTTTCACTTTTTTTCACATTATATTTGATATTCATGAACTTTATCATATATGCGAAAAAATCATTCGAAAACATAAATATATAATAATATTTTTATTAAATGCTCTATTCTATTATAATTAAATATATCTGTTAAACGTAAAATTACTCTTTTTATATATTTTACATATCTTATACGTTGTAAACTACGATATACTTTTATATAAGTATATAATTCATTTAATTTTCTAAAATAATTTATTTGTTTCTGCGCGTCGTACGTATTTATAAATATATGTGTATAATTATAAATATTTAATATCTTTCAATGTGTTTCAATGAATTTATTTTAATACTTTCATATACAAAATAAAGAGATAAATTAATTAATATAAAGGATATTTGTAAGTGCCTTTCAAAAAAATGCAATTATCCTATATCTTATAAATGCAATATTGTATTTGCATAATAGAATCATCAATTAATTCCTCATTATTCTGTAAAAAGTCTAATAAATATTTCAGTGAAAAAGTAAAATTTTACATGATATTCCACATTTTAAATTAATTCATCAATCATTTATCAAAATAAATTATAAGATATATTTTGTTAATGTAAATTATTAATCTTTTATGATTCTATCTTAATGATAAATGCTTCATGCTTAATGTTTTGTTATATAAATGAGTAGAAAAATTGATATATATATATATATATATATATATATATATATATATATATATATATGTGTATATAAGAAAAATCATATTTTGTGTTTATTAAAAAATTGAAAGTGTAACCTTCAAATCAAATTTCAAAAGCATCTTCATTTAAAATTAAGTAGTCATAGAATATATATATATATATATATATATATATATATATATAAACATATATAAATAGGATAATGCAATATGTACATGTGTATGTACGCGTGTACTTATCAACATTTGATACGAATCGATCAGTTCTGAAATATTGTACTGTAACGTTTCAATTTTGAACACTTTCTAGAACGTGGAACTCGACTCCAGTGGGACAAAAGTTGAAAATTTCAACGGATATAAACCGATGTTTTCTGTCATTTTCAACGGTTATCCGGTGGAAGAGGTTAACGAGCGCCCGTATAATAAAACATACGATCCGGAGACATTTACCGTTTTGAGACAAACAAAGGAACTAATAAAACATTTTTGTGCTTCCGCATTTAAGTCTTATTACATGCCTCGTTAAACATTCAGTTCCTTTTTATTTAATAAGAAAAATGAATTATAAATGTTAACGTAACCAAAGTAAACAGACATTTTAATAGCTACTTAAAATATCTATCAAAAATATTATACATATATAAAAATCTATTTATATTATTATCACAATATAATAATTCTCGTTAGCACATAATTCTCCAATATATTTAAACTTGACAAGATAAACGTCGTTCATCAAATTATCGCTAAGAGAGGATCTACTTTAAAATAGAAAAATGGTAATTAATTCTTCAGAAACGATTAATAGGTTCGCGTCTCGACATTTCTTTTCCTTATTCTCCATATTCAATTTTTTTTTTTTTTTTTTTTTTTGCAATTAATGACATCCTTAATTGCATCGAAAGTTTTGTAACAATAACCTACATTGTGTTAAATCGCCAAGAATTTATTACAGTAAAAAAAATATATCTGCTGGCGTTTTAGCTTCTAAATTTAATTACAGATGCGACTTGATGGATGAAGATGGCAAGATTGCTGTTATATCAGCTCCATTCTTTTTAGGTTACAAGATCTACTGTGTCATTCCCGTTCTTCTTTCTTCCTTGAAAATTTAAACATACTTATTTTTATTATTTCAAAGCATTACTTACAACTCGTCGTTTCTATCATCTCTTCAAGTGGAAAGTTAACGACTCCACTACGATTTACATATTTCTATGCAACTGCCACTCGGTATTAATTAGGGAATTAATGCAGCAGGCTATTAAACGTTAGGCGGTTTTTATTTTTCTTCTAACTATGATGCATAATCGACGAGGAAAATCCGTAATAACATTACATGCGAGCCCAGCAACACGTGGCACGTTATAACGCGTCTCTTCAGAGTCGACCGATTTGGCAAACTGCTTCCTGACGCCCGCGGGGGTGGAGACCCGAAGAATGGGAGAGAGGAGTAATTGGATTAACCTCGCCCAGTTCCTTCTCGACCTCTTAAGTCTCGCGACCGAGGAACTTAAGTGACCGCATTCGGAAATGTCAGCGGAGATTTCCGTTCCCTGGGCCTGTGGGGGCAGGTTAATCGAAGACCTTACTTTCTCATGCCACAAGGAGTTTGTAGATAACCCTTTCGAGTACCTTTAAGATTCAAGAGAGGATAAAAAAGATGTAAAAGATTCTAAACAATATCTATGCGCTTCGTTAAATCAGTACAATTTCGTATCGTCACAATTTCTATAATTATTACAATTATTTACAATTGTGTCATTAATCAATTTTATATCAAAAGATTTTTTCAAAAAACGTTTTATAAGATATTATAATTGAATTTATTCATATTATAACTATTTCCATATTATCATTAATGTCATAATAATTATCATCGCTTATTTGTTAAACAATTTTTTTCAAAGAATGTTACACGTTCGCCACTTTCCACCTTTTTCCCTACTATTAACAGGGAAACAATAGCTTCGATTATACACACTGGGATTCTCAGGCCACTGAAACCAAGGTAGATTATGCTATACGATCCGTGACGATGCGTCAATATTAGTTCGCCACGACACCGCTTTATGCACAGCCTACTTCCCGCGGGAAAGAATATAAAGGCTATTGAGTATCCACTATACGCTAGACTCTACTCTACCACACACAATGTTATACGCGTATTTATCATGTGGTTGTATGTATATATACGTTTGCATATGCACCTGTGTGTACATACATACACTGTTTGTTGTTTCACGAGCAGTTGCGTCACGCAACGCACCGCTCGGTACGGATTAGGCTACTTTAATACATTCGAGACAGCATGCATACGAGATGTTTGAAAAAAATATTAGTATCGCAGAGAAAAATTATAAATTCAACGACGGTAGACTGATGTTGAACCGCAGTCTCTAAACGTTTTCATTTGCGAATAAACTAATTGAAAAATTCGCTCTCTTAAGGGGATCCAAAAGCTATTCTATATTCTATATCGACCAAAATTTAACCTAATAATAATAATATATAAAAGTTTTGCAATTTATACACACAAAATAAGATAGGTTTCTGCTAGAAATTGCACGAAGGATTGTTTGTGAACTTTTAGAAATGACGTCTGACGTGAGTTTGTGTTTCAATCTCGAACACTCACAGATGCACGAGAGTAATTTTTTACAAATTTTAAAAATCTTTTTTATTAGGCTTGTAAAGTCATTTGCAAAAGTTTACTAATACTCCGTTATATTATTCCAAACGCGGACGCTATATATCTTGCACGAACATACTGTAGAATTTTTTATAATAAATAAATATTATTACGACGCAACTGTCATCTTTTAATTTTTTATCATTTTTATATGAAATTATTGGCCCCCGAGTGTTATTTTTGTAAGTATTTTAATTGTGGAAAAGGATTTATCAATCTTTGTAGCCAAAAAAGAGATTTTCAAGATCTGTAATTCATATTCTGTCGGCAATTTTGGATTTTTGAAAAAAAGAATCTTGCATATATCAATTTTGAGAGCAATTGGTGGAACGTTTCACGACTCTTTAGAAATTTTTCTAAGTGTCATAATTCGGCAATTCTCCCGAAAAGACCATCGAAAAGGACGACTATCGATCCTTGAAACCTATCTCCAATCCCCCTCTTTATTACACGGGAAAAGATAGATATCCGTACCGCCTATATGTATGCTCGCAAACTGTAGAGGATAGTTGCTCTATTTATAGAATATTTCTTTTTAGTGAAAACTTGATCGGTAAATGTATATTCAACATTCTCGAAATAATATTTCTCCTTATATGTTTTTCTTGTGTCAAATAATATTTTTCCGCATATTCTTTTAAAATTAAAATACGTAGACAAAATTGAAATTACCTTTTCGTAAAATATTACAATTAGGTATACGGATACTTTTTCATCATGTGCATACTTGACATTCAAACTATTTAAAGTTTGGCTTTAAAAATATGACATTGGATAACTTAAATATGAATTTTTCAAGTATTATTTATCTACTTTAATTGTGCATCGATAATAAGCGATAAATATTCTTGTACTATATTTAACCGTCATCGATATAAATGGAAAATAAATAAAATTATTTTTTAATAAAAATAGAGACGCATTACTTCAGTAAAAATTGAGAAATTTCTTCAATTCGTTGAAACAATAATCAATTCTCGATACATCTATATGAATACTGTATTATTTAACAATCATCTCCTGTTCAGTCGACATAAAACAACTGCGCAAAATAATCTAGAATATTTTCCTTTTTGGAACAACTGATTTCATTTATAGGAAATATAATTTCCAGAGAATAATTAATATGTATTATCATATTGCCGTGGTTTTTATGATGTTTTTTCAAGTTAAAAAAAGTTATTGCATTCGTCATAAATAATATACAAACCAACTATATGAACATGCGAAACGTAAAAGCCCACGAAACTTTAAATTAGGAACGAATGCAAGGAGAACACGAAAGGAACAGTCGAGGAATTTGTCCAAGCATTCTTGGCCTGACCTGTGTCGAGAAGGCTTGTAAAACTTAATATTTAAAACGTGCACGTATTTTCTGCTCAAGCGAGGAAGATGGAAAGCAGAGTAGATAATTACAAATAGCAGAAAAATGTTTGAAATATTTGAAAGTTTCAAGTACCTAGTTTGTAATATTTTACAAAAAGAAAAAACAGTCGTATAGAATGTTTCTAATGATAGACTCACATTGTGTATGTATACATACTATACGTATAAATATGTACATATACACGTGGAAAACGTATAGGCTCCCATTACGTGGGTTTACTCATGTTTAGCGAATAACTGAATGGAATACAATACGACAGCTTGTTCCGTGCTCGCAATAAGATATACTGTTTTATATCATACGTAGACAGGATCGATAGAGTTATAGCCTCTCGCGAAATATCCTATGTGGATAAATCTACGTTCCGGACGGCCGATTGGGCAGAAAAATACTCGCGCAAATATCGATGACATTGTTACAACTCGAGCGAGTAAGAACACGTGACAGGGGAAAAAATAGATACCTACACACGTGATCACATATGTCGAAATGTAATAAATGTAGCTATAGCACTAGAGTGTTTTACTGAAAGCGCAGTTAAAAGACGATTGTGACATTGAAATATGATTCGGCACAAGTAACAAACGCAAATAATAAAAAAGATATATATAGATATGCGTATGTGTGTGTATAATACTATTATAAATCTTAATCTGTTTCGCGTATCGGATCCATTATGTTAGAATGATTTCTACTATCTTAGTCTCTATTTAACTAAATCTCTCTAGAATTAAATAAATGCTAAAATAAAATCTTTATTGAAATCAATAATATTATAAATCATTTGTGATGTATAAATATCTAATAAAGAGTGTGCAAAAATATCGCATATTAAAACGAATAAAAATGAGAAATCGAATAATTGATCAATGTGAGAAGTACACATTTACACATAGTACAATATTTCAATTCGAATCTGTTAGAAAACGAATGGAAAAATTTAATAGTCTTCATAGAATCATATATTTATAAAACAAAAATGAATAAAAAAAATTTCTAAAAAATATTAAGAAATCCAATTATCTTTAAAACTAAAGCTATATTTGATCTCAAGCATTTTATATGTATTCTGTTAGTTATCTCGAGAGATTCAAGAGAATTAATAATAAAATAGAAATTTGTGAAATAGAACTCTGATTTTTTTATTTTAATCCTGATAAGAATAATCTCATAATTTTTTCATGCAAATTTCTCAATAATTTTTCCAACAAAAATCGATCTTACATCGTCGAAAAAAATATCGCGCTACCAACATTTGCTCGGATTGATTCAATGAATATTCCAACTGTAATTTTGTAATCTGATACATTCTGACAAACTACCGAACACTTTTTTTCACTTTATTGCTCCTAAAGTTTACAGAAGACACGCAGCAACCGCCGCCTATGCAGTCTATTAAACATAGATAGGAGTACCGCATTGCCGTGAATCGGCGTAAGGTAGTGTTAGAGGTTTACTGCGCGCCATACCCGGTCTCTCCCTGCACCAGGGGTTCTCCAGGAATTCAACCCCAAACGTTTCTCCCCTAATTCTCATTATTGCACTTGCCCTAAATTGAAGAAAAGACCAATTTGGCTAATGGTACATGGTCGCCCTACCTGATCTTTATATTCATCATTTTATAATATCTTATTTAATTATTAACGACTTTCATTTTAAATAAAAATCTAATTGGAGGAAATAGGAGGATTAAAATGGATCCATAAAATGTAGATTTTTCTTTCGAAAGCATTTTTTATAATTAATCCTATTAATTTTTTATTTATATCTAACAAAAATGATTCGAAATTAAACAATCACATAGGGACGCGATAGTGATTAGTGTCAGATAAAAGATACTATTACCATTTCTTGAGAACCACTGTAAAGCATGAACGACTGTACAGGAAGAGAGAAAGAGAAAGAGAAAGATTCTACGTACAGACACTATACCGGATACGCTGTATAGGTGCGCTGCATAATGATAGTAACAAAGCTCTGCTGCGAGTCGGTGTCGGGTCGCAGCCTCGCTCTTGCCCTCGGCCTCGTTCGTTATTCTTAACGTCATCGCGGCCGCAGTCAAATCTATGCGTGTCCACCGTCTATCTGCTCCAGTATTTTACTCTCTACATCTCCCTAATTCATCCGCTATTCACTTTTCACGTGTCCTTCTCTTTTTCGAAAACTTTTCCAACGCGATCTCTTACCAAATTTAATCATAATCCATGATAATTATAATCAGGGATGGCAAAGTTACTTTTAAAAAGTAACTAGTTACCGTTACTCGTTACCGAGTCAAAATATTATAGTATACTAGTTATCGTTATCGTTATTTTTTTAATGTTAAAACAAGATGAAAAATTTAATAAAAAATATACTTTGTAATATATTTTATTAAAAGAATTAATAATTAAAATATTATTAAAATATCAATAAATTGTTTTAAATTTGTAAAACCATAAATAATAAGGAGAAAATTTTAAAACGCTCAAAGTATAAATAAAAAAATTTCGGTTTGCATAAAATTTATAACTATAGTCAAATACACGATATATTTTTTGTGTACTTTCATAATTATGGTCCGTATCATTTACAAAGATGTTAGCGCGTTCTAAATACGAACCTATATGAATATTTGTTGATAATTGAAGATTGAATGTACAAAAATAAAAAATATAATATGTCATAAATAAGTTCTATAAAAAGTAACGATAAAAGTAACTGTTAAATTCGTTACCGTTACTAAAAAAAAATGCAACTACGTTACCGCTACAGTTACAGAAAAAAAATAGTAATACAGTTATCCCTTCGTTACCAAAAAAAAAAAAAAAAAAAAAAAAAAAAAGTAACTGTAACGGCGTTACAAGTAACGCGTTACTTCCTAACCCTGATTATAATGATGATTCTAAAATGTAAGAAATTTCATTAGTGAATTTGTGAGCTTTTCCTTTTTTTGCCTTCAACCAATAAACAGCCATTTTCTTCGTGCGAGAAAGAACGCTATTTGGAAATCACTTTACCGATTACACTTTACGATTAAATGATGACGCTCGTCAAGCATTGTTTCTTTCATCACGTCAATTATCGAAGTATTATATCATGCGATATAAATTCTCTGTCACACTCGTATATTTGTGTGTGTGTGTGTGTCGCGTTTATTTATAGAAATTCTTACACGCACGTGCCATTATACCGGGAAATGTATGCGAGAACATTTGATTGAAATACATGGAGCGTATCGCACGCATTGAAGTTTATCACATTAAATCCACGCAGAGAGAAAAGCAAATTACAATCATCGACACTTATATTCTTGCTCATTCATTTTTAACCGAATATTGTACATTTTCTAATGTAATCTAGTTTAATCTAGTATACGCGAATGTGAATCTCGGTATATACGAAGCGAGAATTGCACATCTGTATATTAATGTTAAATATGCACAAGGAAGTAATACGCGTGGAAATGTATCCGGAGATGACTAAGACAGAACGATAAGCCAGAAAGCGCAATCTCGCTTTCCCGAGCGCGGGTCGCAACAGGTGCTTAGATACTGTTACACAGAGGAACCTGGTGGTGTGCGGTCAGATTCAGAAAAGTTTCGTCGCGTCTCCTCTGATCGCAAGCTCTCACCTTCGATGACGGACGTAACGAAGGATCCGCAATGGCTCCTTCTTACGTCAGTAAGCGGATCAGTGCTTCGCTTTCGAACCTACGTGTCGTCGTCTCTACGTTTCCTTACTGTCATATAGTCAGGATGAGTTATATTTCAGCGCACTGGGAATTGCACCGTACAGTCTCATGTCATCTCCGAACAAGGACGGACAGAAGCCATTGCTGCGGAAGCGAACGGAAGCCGTCGCGCGACAAGCTTTCGCAAACACGAAAATAGGCTAAGAGATACGACTGTTGACACCGTTGACACCGTTGACACCGTTGACACCGTTGTCACAATTACGGGTGGCTCGCTCGAAAATCTACCACATGAAAGAGAAAAATTTGCGCGACAGAGGAAAAAAAAACTGCAGCTGCGGTGAAATAAGTATGGAACTTTTTACCTAATTGATGATCGTAATAATGCGATAACAGCTGCAATTTTTTACCGACGATAATAAGTAAGACCAAGTGTTTAAGGTATCGGTAACTATGCATCTTATCCTGCAGGCCGATCTGTACGCGAGTTTGCGCTTACAAAAAATGATTACGTTAACATACGTGATAACGCGCGCGAATAAACAGACATAAGATATCACAAAGTAAACCGGAGCACAAGAGTTCTTGAATATCAAGATTATATGAAAATTAACGGTCCATAAAAATAAATTAATACGTGTAAAGTCGTTTGTGTTTACTTACTCTTACTACAATCTATATCATTAAACATTGGTTCATATAGATTATGGAGAATGTGAGATTATTACAGGATGAATCAATAAAAATTAGTACAAATGTGATTTGGAATCTTCTGTGTAAGTCATTCTAACAAGTGAAAAATTGTTGGGTATTTATCATGTTAATATCATGTTATTTTTTTGTCGCGTATTTAAAAGTACATTTTGCAACAACGGAGGCACCGTTTGTCGAATAAATTTACTGCGTATATCTATTGTCATTTAGATTTCCATCGTGATAAGAACCAATAATTTTATCGCCCATAATTTCACATTATATATTCAGCATGTCTTTAATATTGAATCTGTCGTAATCAATCTGGATTTTCTATCGACTAAAAATGCATGTTACGTAAAAGTAAAATGTTTCGACGATTCATAAATATTGCTTCATCAGAAAATAGTATTAAATAAAAAAATAAATAGTTATTTTGAAATTGACGTTGAGTTCAATTCGCAAAAAATTAAACTAGATTCGTGAAATGTGTACCATTTAGTTCTTGATGCAGATTGACATGAGAGGACGGATGAAATTTATGACGATGAAGAATACAGAGTACGCTGACGGCTCCGACTAATGTCATATTCACGTGCAATTTGACGCGAGGATTTTGAGCCAAAATTGTAAGAACATAAGTTTCATTTCCTTTGTTGGTCGCTTTCAACGGTTACATTTATGAACAATCAAATTTCCAGTCTCTCTTAATTTATTACATATATTTTGAAATATTTAACGAGAAAGCTGAGAACAGGGAGAATATCATTTGACATATAAAGCTTCAGTTTTCACTGAATTTCATTAGCATTCTCCATAAATGAAAATGATATCAACTTGCTCTTTAAATGAATACATGATGCACGATTGATCGATTCATTTATACTAATCTTATCGTATTTGCTTTGTTATATGTGAGCTTGTCTTTGAAACAGTATTTACTATTCATCACGACATTTGTATGCATGATATTCAATAACATTACTATATTTCAATGTATTATATATATATATATATATATATGTATAAAATGTACGTTGTATGTTGTATATTGTATGTATATTGTAGCTTTCGACAAATAAAGTACAGTAGTTACAGTATTGTATTATAATACTCACGGTCATCATTTCAAATACCTTTAATAAAATGTAAGTTTTTCCTGTAACTGACCTTCAATGAATTCTTGAATGACCTTATATCATATCGTTATTGTTATTCATCTTAATAACCGCTATCAAAGGATAGTTATAAAAATATAATGTACCGTTGAAAAAATAGAATCTTCACATTCTCGAGCGACTTTACCTATAGAAAAATTGTTATCGCCATATGATGGCTCTCTTTTTATCGCGCAATTGCTGTTGGAGAAATTTTCCTCTAACTTTTATAATTTTGAAGATATTAAAGGTGCTAATTCGTTTAGCCTATACATTATATATAGAACGCTATAATAAAGCGTATCAATTATCTTGCAGCATAATTTAGTAAGAAGAGAGATATCATTGTATTTCTCTCTCTCTCTCTCTCTCTCTCTCTCTCTCTCCTCCCCTTTCTCTCTCTTTCTTTCTTATTTCTCGCGTGTTCCGATTATCTCAGATTTCTTTCGTTGCGTGTGCGCTATATCTACAACTATGAATATATGTGTAGCGTCATTTTTATTATATCTTCTCGTGACATATCGATCGCGATAATAGAGCGATTAATAAACGAAATGCGGCCGTGCAAACTCGCTCATTCTGCGCTATTATTAATCAATTGAGCGTCCCACTTATGGTTTTATTCCGGCCACGTATACCGGGTGCTTCAAGCAAATCTCGTCGAATTTCGGAAGCATGTGACATGAATAAACATTGATACAAATGCAAATTTTTTTGTAAAAATTTGAGACAATCCTTTTGAATCACCCGTTATATCAAGAACTTCGTTTAAAAAGAAACATTTTAGCAGGAAATCCACACGAATAATGTCAAGAGCACACGGAGGGAAGACAAATTCCCCCATAAGGGACTTTCGTACGAGCGATGAATCTTTAAACGTTCCAACGAAGAGAGATATTTTTCACAATAAAATCGAATAGGATTTATTTATTACAAAAATTGTAGTAAATATCAAAGACGAACTTTCAAGGATTTCTCGGATCGAATCGATATTCGATCATGCTCGCGCATAAAAGTCTAAGATTTCAACCTTGGAATCTCTATAGATACGTATCAAATATATCTATATATTTGAATTCACTGTTCCAAAATCTAGTCTCGGCTTCAGCAAATCTTTGGATTCAACATGTGGAAGACTTATTTATGTATCTTTGATATCAAAACTCGATTGTATGATTATAGATTGGATACGATACTAGAATAGTAGAAAATAGTAGAAAAAACCTTACCGATGCGATGAAATCCTTATATAAGTCAGTGACATAATATTTAAGCATACGCTTGATTCTATCCAATTCCTTATTTTTCCATTAATATCACAAATATCATTATCGATCGTGTATGAATGAATGGACGTTAGAACAAAGCAAACTTCATAACGCGCGGAACTGTTGTGGGAAAATAATAAACAGAGCCGGAACTACGCGAGGATGGACAGGCGCATAGATTTTCACCAAGTTCTAATGAGAGACAAATGCGGAACAGGAGATTCACCGTTCAATTTTCGTCGATAGATGGGTAAATGTGATTTTCCAGCCTCTCTCAATTTCCGGCCGCGAAACGGGACAAATTCATCGGCCGTCGATAGACACATTTTCAACGAATCTATCGTTGGCATCTATGATGCTAATCTGCAACAACTAATGATTATTCTACAATCTTTCCGTTCTCTTCCTTGATTTAAAAGAAAATATCAGAATGTTAGGTATATATGTGTAATGAATTTCATTGGCAGAATCGGATTTATAGACCTGTGCAGATTTAAGACTCATGTAAGGAAGGGGCCATAAAAATGAGAAATGTACAAAACGTTTTCGGGATATTTATAACAGTATATACTGCGTTCAAGTAATTTTTTACGCAAAACGATAAAAAAGGAGCGCACATTCCTCTTTTTCCAATCTTTTTTGCAATCAGAGTCCACCCACGCGAACGTTTAAATCGTCAAAGACGCGACAAAGCGAAGCTTGCATCGCGTACCATCAGCTGATCGCTAGATCGCAATTACAATAAAATCAATTTCAATTTATTTACATTAGGTTCTTTAGAAAAATCACTTTTAGAAGAGTCTTTTTTTCTGGATTATTTAAATTGACAATAATTCAAAAGAAATCGTCTCTAATTTTCGCCAACCATTCTGCTTTCTTTCATACCTGCTGAATCCGCGATCTATTTTGAAACATTTTGTGTCTTTCCGCTACTCGATATAAAAGGATAAATATATTTACACCGTCACTGTCACGAACAATCGATCAATAATAATCTAATATCTTTCGACAGCATACGAAAATGTGTGCACAGTATCCTAAACTGATACTCGCCATATTGTCTTCGCAGTTTGCAATCGAACTACTCGAAACGTGACCGTGTGTATATTCTCGAGAATCTTCGAGCGTAAAAACATTTACTCAATGTTCTCTTTCGTCATCATTGAAATTCCACACGGAATAAAATCGCTTACGGGAATCGCTCACCTGAAGAACCTAACATTTGTCAGCATCGAAAACGAGTTTTTAGGTGGAGAAACGAGGATCGTTCCTCCACCGTCCATTTAGTTTGAAATTAAACGGTAAACGATAAACCTGTCATCACGTTCTTTTCGTGATTTAAACTGTAAAAACAGAAATTTAAAAGATATTGCAAAAATATATAAAACTATACTTGTATATGGTGTTCACAGATTGAAGAATTCGTAATTCAAAGTAAAAATTATGCCGAATTAAAAACAATGTATGTGTGTGCAATAAAACATTTTTAATTCATATAGAGATTTATAGAATTAATAATACTTACGAATACTCTCAAATTATATTTATTTTTTATTATTTCTAGTATTACTAATATTATTAATATTATTATACACTAATATTTAATTTAAGTTATCTGAAGTAAATTGACAATAATTATATAATTATTAATATAAAATTAATAACTTTTAGTATTAATATTAATCAACTGTGTATTGTATTTTAATAATAGTAAGCGTAAATTAGAAATCTAATCAAAACACGCAAGAAAATGTAATAAAAAAATGTTTTTATAACGACTACATCTATCTGAACCGTACAATGTGCAGTTGCCATGATTTCGAGAGATAAAATCGACCGACGTGTTTTGACTAACGAACCTGCTTGAAGAAGAGGTAGCGAAAGCTAAGAAAGCCAGCGAAACTCGCGAATCGCGAAAATAGACGAGAGATGTGAAGCGGTGAACAACAGAGAGAGAGTTGTCCACCAGAGTAACTGAAGTGACAATGAAAGAATAACGAAAACAACAATGGACTAGAGACTGTTTCTCTTGTTCCTCTTGTCGACATCATAGCTACTTGTTTCGTTCTTACCGATATCATCATACAAAGTTTGTACTGATTACATTTCAGCGAAAGATACAGAAATTAACAATTACAAATTATTGAAATAATAATTACAAATATAAAATTGTAACAATAATTGTGTAATAATTTGTACTGTATTAAAGAATTTATGGAATAGTAGTAAAAGATACAGAACAAAAGATTAGAAGAACGAAAAGTCTATCACGTAAAATAAAGCAGAGATTTTTTTTTAATCTTTACTTTTGATAAAAGTAATTATTTATTCTATGTAACACAAAAAAATATAAAATTTTTAATAAATATGTACATATACTCTCTAAGTACATTATTATTTTATACTTTTTAATTTCTTTTACATTCAAATAATGTTTCTCTATAAAAAAGTTGTATGTAATATTACATATTAAATAAATTGTTTTTTAAGAGTAAAAAAATTTTTTTTTAATGAAGAAATCATTCAATAATAAATATTTTACAAAACTAAAATAAAATATAATAAAATATTTAATATTTGAATGAAATATTTTTTAAAAATTACATAATATTTGGTATACACTTTCTAAATTAGTAAATATACATGTTTAAAAAAAAAAAAAAAAGTTTTTCCTATTTAGAAAATTTGTTTAAAGAAAAAGTATAAAATAATATTATTCAAAATAAAACATCGGATAGCTGACTCAAATTAAAAGTCACTTCTTTCTCCACTGAAACACTTTTGAAAAATTTGCACGGCAATCAAGTAGCTCGAGCGAGAATGACAGGAAACGAGCGTAAAGGAGAGTGATGTCTACGACTGCGCGAGGTAACTACTCTTTCCTTTCTTTCGCGGTGACACGCCGTGTTTGCTCTCGTCGGGTCTCTTCGACGGGCAAATCGAACCCATCGAATTTCAATCATGTAGTGTTCGCTTTGTTACTCCAACGAGTATTATCGATAACGTTCAGCGGACAAACCATTCCAATATTTCTCGCAGTTAATTTTGAAAAACGTGATAGTTTTCCATCCACGTTTAATTAAAAAAAAAAAAAGAAAAAAACTTGCCACGTATTTATAATAACCTATATAGTATAGAGTAAAATAAAAACTGCGCGCGCGGTTACACGACGAGGATGGGAAAAATGGGTAAAATGGAGAAAAATTGTCCAAGATGAAACACACTTACTGATTGAGCGTTCGATCGTTGCTGCCGGTGGTCGCTGAACCCTGCACCCCGGAAGCGGCAGCGGCGGCGGTGGACCCCGAGTCGTGATGCCTCCGTTCTTTGTGGACGATGCCCATGAGCTTCATCCACGGGTTGTTGGCCGCATGGGTGCCCATGCCGCCGCTCTGCCACATTGCGCTCGCCAGCCTCGCTTCTTACGCGGGAGCCCGCTCCGGGCTCCGACTTGTTCTCAAACCTAGCCGCGAGCGGCCTTTCTCGCCAAGGACTAACGTCCTTCACCGCTTCGTCCTGTCCCGTCGGATCGATTTCCTCCGACGGAAGCTCCTCGCTCTTCTTCGCGCTTCGTGCGATCCGCGCGACGAGCCTGGGACGTCCTTGGCTCTTTTCAGGATGCTGTGTCGCGAGGAGGACACAGGCGAGCGTTCTGAACGGGACGCGCGACTCGGTACCGCGATCCTGCGAGTCCGCCTCGAGTTGAGCCACCCCTCGTGTTGAGGCTACTTGTACGTCCTCACGGGGGCCCACACGGCGCACCTGCAGCTCCACTGGCCCTGGGTAGGTGCGAGGTGCCCTGCGCGTAGGCCCCGTAGGCTCCCTAGCCCGGCCTCCGAGCACCTCCACCATCTAATCCTTCGTTTCGTCACAAGGCTTTGCCGGCCCCGCACCTTCCTGCCCTCACCTGGACACCTGGACACTTGGACACCTGGACACCTGGACACCTGGATACCACTGTAGACCCGCGCGTTTGTGTGCACTCGCACTCGCACTCGTTTCCTCACGCCCGATGCCCGATGCCCGATGCCCGATCTCGCAGCGACGTCGCCCGAGACGTCGCCCTCGGACCTTTTCGTCGCTCTTTTTCGATGTCTTGCTTTCCGTCTTTCGGCGAACGTCAAACCACCGACTGAATCAACAAGATTGCCCTAGTTAATGAGATAACGATGGATCGAGATTTGTCGAATTTTGCAGAAAAACAGATTACAATCTTTCACGTACTGATAAAATGTTGGATTGGTTCTCTCTCAGAGAGAGCATCTGATTGGTCGGATAATTGCCATAATGAAATATCCAATATAAACTTTATTCATTTGAAAAATTTCATCAAAAGTTTTGCTTGCTTCCACACACGATTTTTAGACGGGAATAAGTTATTCGTCATCGTTATACATAGTTATATTTTGCTATAAAAAATCATTGTATCGCTAATAAGATTAATCGAGTTACGATCCAACTCGTTTCAATTATATCTGGTAGCTTTTAAAAATTCGATCATATTTACAAACGCGCACAAATATCTTCTCTTGAATAGTAAATGTTTAATCGATGTAAAAATTCAATCTCGTACTGTGCGATTATTTTTACATTTGATCTTTAAAAATTAAATTGGAGCAATGTATAAAATAGAGAGACAATCTCGAAAAAAACCTAGTCAAATAAAAAAAATCAACGTAACTCTTTACTCGCGGGATTTCTATCTCATTCTAATGCAAAAGAAAATTACATTATACCCCTTGAACAAGAACTTGTAATGATGTTCACATTTCTTAAAAATATTTTGTTGCACAGTGTTTAAGGCAAATCAATCTGATTAATACATTTTTTTACGGTGTTTTAATTCGTGTGAAATAATTTTTTTCTTCTTCCGATAATCACAATTATCACGTTTCAAATTATCATTGATGATAATTATATATTAAATATTAAATATCATTCAATTTATCATTAAATATATATTACAAGTAAGATATTCTGGAGCTATAATTTAAAATTTTTAATCAGAGATATCATCACATTTTTAACGAAAAGATTTTATCGCATAAAGATATAACTGCAAGCAAACTTTTTCTAAATAATTTAACTTAACGAGCTTATTAACCGCTTGTTAAAAGGGCGCAGGAAAAATGCAAAAAATAAATATTTATTCTGCAAGGGGGGAGGCACTTAATTCCTATGTTATTAATAAAGGTGCTATCATGGAAGAATGAACCTAAGCCGGAACAAAAAAAAACGGTCGCAATGAGGGGAAAAATGGAATTACTTCCACCTCTCGAGAAACGTCACGCGCCAACTGTCCTATGCAAAGAAGATCCACAGCACAATTTTCAAGATTATTTTACAAGTTGCTTGTGTATAATCGCAATTGCATTTTTTCGAGAAATAATTATGTTATCATCCTAGCAACGAAATATAATTTTCATCAGTAAAAAATAAGACTAATTATGCGAGTAATATCATTAGAGTGAGATCGTTGAATAGATTTTGGGAAAAATGTGAAAAATTGGTCCAGGATGAACCGATACATTACAAAAAACCCGAGACATTTGACAAAAAAAAAATACCAAATAATAATTTTAAAAAGATTCTTTATCCACTCTAAACGCACGAGGAATTTATGGCTAATCAACTTGTTGAAAGTTCACACATATACGCGCACATATTGGCGCGATCATTAATGTGTGCATGGTAGTGCTGGTATTTTTCATAGGCTCTAAGGAGTTAAAGAGGCGTGCTTCAAAGGGTCGAACGCTTCAAAGGGAACAAAAAGAATTTTAAAAAATGCCCGTGGCGCTTGCATGCTGACCGACGCGCGCGTGTGCCAGATGCATAAGAACCGCAAACAGTCGACTATCGATCCTCTTAAAAATATCTGCAAATTGGCGTGGTAATGGCCGAGGGTCTCTCGTCAGAGATAAGTCGTGCGCCGATGTAAACGTCTTTTGTTATAGGACATATTTCTCGCGCCAGCTCGCCAACCGACGACGTGGCTCTGGCAAACTTTCGCGTCTGAGGTCTGAGGTGGTGAGGTGGTGAGGTAGCAGGTTCTTTGTACGAAGAAAAGACGGAGCTAACTACACACACACACACACACACACACACACACACACACACACACACACACACACACACACACACACATATATATATATATATATATACACAACACAAAGGAAAAGAGAAAAAAGGAAATTTTGGCGCAAGATTTACAATATATTGATTATTAAAATGTAACGTAAAAGTAATGTATTCGATGATTTGAAGTTTATCATGACGTTACGAAGATCTTCAAGTAAATAACCTAACGATTAAATTATATTTTGAATTTATACAAGCGGCACAATTTCGACCAATCATGATTTTCCTTTTAATGCATATATACATATATATACTGAGAAAAAAGTTGTCAACTTGTCTAAATGCGTTTAGTACTGATCATCATTTGTTTAATTAAAATATCTAAGTATTTAAATCAAATATGTTGTATTTGACTTAAATATTTAAATATATTTCGACTAAAGAAATATGATATGACCAATGTTAAATACATTTAATAATATTAACAACTTATTTTTTCTCAATATACCATTTCATTCCATTGTAATAGTTAAAAATTTTCAAAGGTAAATATTAAAAATGACTGAGTTTATTTGTATTTGAGAAATTGTACATATTCCTATACGTGAAATATTCGCGAAATAACCGCATCTGTCAAAATCACGATAATATTTTGATTAATCGCGAGCGCTGTATTAAATATACTATTATAAAGATAGGGCGGTATGTAATAATAAGACAGAAGGTCCTGAAGGAGAGAACCAATCCTAAATTCTAGTGGAATGATAAATTTGACACGGTGCGCATTTCACGATTATCCTGCGCAAATTCCAGGATACCGTCGCGACACGGTCGCTCTCCTCCTCTTCCTCTTCCTCCTTCGCCTCCCCTTTTCTCACCTCACCGCCGGATCAATGCACCCCTGCAGGTGTAACCGACGACGGCATTCGCAGCCCGAGAAATATCGCAAACACTGCACTCTCGCTCGTTTGCACAAGGCGCGCGGTCGCGGGCGTAAAGCCCATCGCCTTTGCTTATATCAGCCCTCATCAGGAGGGATCTCTCAACCGGCGTGATAAGGCGATAATGTCGCGTCGTTAGGTCGGTATTTTGCTGCACACACAGCCGCGATAAAGAATCACGTCACACGATATTCATCACGGATCCGCGCTCTCTCATTGACGGAACACCATTTCCTTCCTCCGATCTATCCCTGTCTTTCCCCTGCCCTTCTCGGTTTTGCACATTTATTGGCCCGAAGCCAGACGCAGCACGAGACCGGCACGACTTTGAGATATAGTAACAATCTCGAAGGGAAAATGGCCTTGTATGTATACGTATAGTAGTGATGGATAGATTCGTTTAAGGCTAATATATAATAGCATTTATACAATACTGACTTTGATATTTTTTGCAGTAATTATCTAAACAAATAATTTCAAGATTTATGACTCTATGTTAATATATGTAAGCTTATATGGAAAGAGATTTATATTACAGATAATTATTTACACAGATCTTGCGACCAATTTTTCTCTCTGTTAGTGCCATCCAAAGATTTCAGACGAATCGTAAAAGCTTTTTAAATTCTTGGAATTTTTCAAAACTTGAAATTCTGATTTTTTTTTCCGCGATTTTCAATCTAATTCTATGAATCTTAAAATCTCTCCCCGAACGTTTTCCCTCTTTCTTATATTGAACTAAAAATATCAAACTACACATATTCGCGCATTTGCATGTGAAATAAAAATACAAACCACACGCGAAACTCGACTCAACGAGCTGTCATCACCATCACGACCGCGATAATACGAAAATCAGATAGTCACTCAAGTCGATGCTCGATAAGCGTGTCGGAGATATTCTACGCTTCCTCTCCTCGCGCGATCATCTGCCTGCCCAAACTGGTTGAACGCTCCTCGCAGGGAAAAGCGAGAAATCCACACGCGCACTCCGCGGTCGAGCACGAGCGTCGAACCTGGACGTACCCATCGCCGACACCACGGCACGGGAGCAGCCAATGGGATCGCGCGATCTCAGCCGCATTGGCGGTGCGTGAGAGAGCTCGCGGACAGGGGAAACACACGCGGCATCCCCGCTTTCGCATCGAACCACGTTATCCCATGAGGTGCCACGGCGAATTTGACCTGTCGTGATCGATTGATCCCCTCGTTGAGACGCGTTAAACTAGACACGATCAGATGAATTGCAACCCAATTGGTACACCATCGCAATTAATCGTTTTAATCAAGCGAATATCACGAATTATCAATGAAATACGAGTTGAACGACAAACTTGTCCAACACCCTTTTTTTACCTTAGACCTTAGACGTTTATTCTTATAATAAGCATGATAAGCATGATGAGTTCAAAATGTTATCCGGCGGTGTGAAATTTACATTAGAAAAATTTCTAACATCAGCAACAACACGTTGAAATGACTGGAAAATAAATCAGTTTAAAAATATTAATTTAGACTTGTGACTTGATATAAATCAAGTAATCTATGATGTATCCAATAATGTATGAAAGTTCTAATCTAAACTAACCAATTAAAAGCAGGATAAAAATGATAATCGGGTGGATTAAGTTTCTTAATAAATTTCAAGTATAAGAGAGCATAAAGTCATTCTATGCTCTTATATCCAAAAAACAACATAACGTAACTGCATTCTATATCAAAGTGTTGGAACGTAATATCCACGTGATCAAATTTAAGCATCTGATATTATGAGAAAGAAATAGGTCATTTGATAATTTTACGTAAAAGTAAAAAGTTATTTTATCTATAAATAAATTTTCGAAGCTCAATATAGTTGAGTAATTAAGACTAAATAGATTGTCAACATCAAAGGTCATCAGAATCAGTCACGCGTACGGACAGCCGCAGTCGAAGTCCTCGTGAACTTTCGACCTCGAAGGCTCTAACGCTCCTCTCTCGTGGAGAGCAAATTTCTCCTCGAGAAGTTCTTCAAACAAGTGATATTAAATATTTCTATCATTTGCGTACGCTATTGATAACAATTTTTTATTATTTATCTCTTATATATTCGATTTTCATATAGAATGCTGTAAAAAGATTCATTAAAACGTCTCATGTATTTCTGCGAGTTAACAATGTTCCGATGGATTTAAGAAAGATATTTAACTAAAGATTAATAACAATTTCTCTTTCAATTTTCGATCCACAAGTCAAATATTCCGTAGGCTTCTGCTAAATGAAATGAAAAAATAAAATAGATTTTTTTCACAACGACACAACGCGAGATGTGTCTCGATGCAAAACATTATCTTAAATCCAACAACAATAATTGTGATACGACAACCGACGAAATTCAAACTCTAAGCACTCTTCACAATTTTCTCGCGCAAAATTGCACATCCTCGTTGATTGCGGTCCGCAAATAAACGATATTTTAATAACAAGGGTCATTCGCGATTCGCGATCATGCATGACCTCGGCATCGTTCGATGCCCGATTGGAGCGTTGAAATCTTCCGGCCGGTTTCGTGCCATCCGCGGCGATCCAACGTGCTCTCCGCGCCCGCGAGACAAGCTCTTTCACGGCGGAAGAAAGAAACGCGAACGCCAAACCCTTATTATCCTTAGGCCTTACGAGGCTCCTCGAGACTTCACCGGCAGATTTCACCCTAGCAAAACTACTTGAAAGAATCTGCCTACCGACCTAGTCGTATGCGTGCGTGCCGGAGCGCTATTTCACAAACGAGCGTGAAAATGCGTAAGGTCCGCTGCGTGCACACAACAAAAGTCCCGCGGAGCGACGAGCCGAGGGGACGCGGGGCGAAACCGAGGGGGATGATACCAAGGGAGGGAGGAAGAGAGTGACGCGGCGGCGGTGTGGATTATGGGTTCGTGGGAAAAGGCACCCCGACTCTCGAGAGAAACGGCGGGCGGCCACGAGACTCCCGCGCGGAGCCCAACGTTTCGCCTCACTGCCGGGCTCACTGCAGGCTCTGACGCACCAGCAGAGCCTGCCACCTCCTGCGGCCCACTACCCCACCTTACCCTCTCACCGACCTAGCGCCGCGCGCCAGCCGCCCACATTTTGCCCTCTACCCTCCGGTTACCTGCCGGTCCGGTCCCTCCCTCTCCACCGCCTACCTTCTCGTCATCCCTCTTCCTGGCGAAACTGCTTCCTTCCAACCAACCCCCCCCTCCCCCGCCTCCGATGCAACCCAACCGCGGTATACCTTCGCGACTCTACGCCACGCAAAAGGATTGAAAAAAAGTTATAACCGATATAAGTATGTACGAAATTGAAGTACAAGGCATGAGAAGCAGAGTTTCCGGAAAGAGAGAGAGAGAGAGAGAGAGAGAGTTGAATGGATTACTAGACAGAAAGTTTGAAGAAATTATTTATCGCTCGCTTTCTTTGAGCCTTAACCTTTGGTAAACTTAATCCTGTAGCGATATTTCTCTTGTACAAAATCACTGTCGAGAGGATAAATTATATAAACTCTTTTCTGAAAAGATTTTATTACTCTCACATTCGTCTTAAAAAAATGAAAAAAAAAAAAAAAGCATTGGCATTTTTGACAAAATTTGTTTAGACTCTCTTCGATATTATATATAAATACTATTTATATTTTTCGCAAACGCGAAACCTGATAATTGAATTTTCATTATCTCAAAAGAGAGGTATTGTTTTGAAAAAGCATGGAAAAAACATTCTTATGTTATATTCGTTTTATACGTGTATGTACACTATTTGTGCCATTGTGAATAAAATAAATGAACAATTAATCAAACTAATATAATTTACTCACCAACCGTCGCCACCGCTGTTCCCACCTGTAGTCGTTGCCATTTCCAGCATTTCATCCAACTTCCCCGTTTTTCACGCACGCACGAACTGCAAATCAATTAGGAAAATGCCATCAATTACACGATTATACGCGCTAATTAACGCGACGTGAACATCACCTATCACCATTCCCAACTCTTAGCGTGCACTTTGGGTTATAATAAACAACGCAAATATGCAGCATTAAAAGTATAGTGACATATATCAAATCACTGAGTATCTCTCAAGAATCGAGAAACGATCAATCATTAAAGAGTATCTTAATTCTTAATTATCCAAAAAGTCCGCAGTAAATGTTCGATAGCGCGCTATCGAATGAGTAAGTAATATTGAACGATTTTAATGAATCAAAAAATATGGTATAGAGAGAGGGGGGAGAATATATCTCGTGCCAAATCGCTCACAGCAAACAGCA
Organism: Anoplolepis gracilipes; assembly: GCF_047496725.1. Lineage (NCBI taxonomy): Eukaryota > Metazoa > Arthropoda > Insecta > Hymenoptera > Formicidae > Anoplolepis > Anoplolepis gracilipes. The sequence continues at coordinate 11,595,766 of NC_132974.1, forward strand.
CGGACCGCGTATTTATACAGAGCGAGCTTGGCTGAGAATATGTTACAATTAAATTATCACATCTCAGAAACGGCTAAATTAACTGACCTATTAATGAGATTAATCAATAACTTACGTCCCTTTCAAAAATGAAAATGTCTTTACTTCTATTCTACATATTCTATAAATTACAATCTAAAATTCCAATAGGAATTTTTATCATTTAAAAGAATCGCACTATTTATAAAAAATAATATATATATTTTATTATTATAAATGTTATAATTTTTAATATATACAAGAATGCGTTAGAAATCGATATATTATATATTATATAGATCAATATCAATGTATCTATAGTGAAGAAATAAAACTGGGGAAATAAAATAAAATCAACATCGATATACGATCAACATCGTATATCTATCGTAATCCAATTTCAAAACAAAAGTCTGCAATTTACAATTTGAGAGATTACTATCGGATTTATCGATTAATAGATTTTGGGTCTATCAATCATTACGATCTCTATCTGCAGATGGAGTCAGTAATAAAAAGTTATGAAACATTTCTTTCCAATAAAAAAAAAAAATGTTTCTTTCAATCACTGTAAAACTGCCATTTAAAAAAAATGATACTCTATACGATGAAACAGCTTCGCGATGAGATTGGAAAATACTATATAGTTTCCTCTAGGCAGTCTTAAAACGTTTTAAGGATTAAATTTTTATGCTTACATTTTGAGATATATTCAAGTATCTTTCGATTCTATATACGAAATATAAGAAATCACTTCGAAATAAGAATCTAAGATATCACTTGTACATTCTTGAAAATTATTGGCAGATTATGTAAAGAAAATTACTAATAATTAGCGAATTATTAATAGAAACTAAATTAATTTCTAATACAAGAATTGAAATATGTTTTAAAGTCAGTAATAATTACTCATTATGTAATCTATTAAATATCGCCAACATAAATTTAGTAAGATTTATTGCTTATTATACATTATTATGGCTGTTTTTAATTAATTGTCGATATAAAATTAAATACATGCCTACAGCGCTAAATTGATTAAATTTATAAGTTTATATACTTATTACATTTTACATTTTTAATATATATTTTGAATTACATGAAAAATGGAAAATTTCTTGAATGTTCAATATTCAGTTGTAACAGTAACTCAAATAATATATATATACAAAATGTACGTATATATGTACGTATATACGTATACATATACAAAATATACGTATATACAATTTTATTGTAATTAATTTTTTTAATATAGTAATATAATTGTTAGAGAAAATTATTTTTGTAAAAAAAAAAAGATAGAAAAGCTGCCAACCCCCACTCATCTATTTAAAAAGTTACTATCCTGTGTGAAGTATTACTTTAATGTATATATATATATATATATATATATATATATATATATAATGTATAATGTATATTTTGTATAAATTTTAATTTTTCTACAAAAGTATTAAATAATGACAGAACCTTGTCAGAAACTTGTCATGACAAATCCGGAGAATAAATGTTATGTGCATATCATAAAAGTTATTTTTTTTATTATTGTATTGTATTATTAAAGTTGCATATATTATATATATATATATATATATATATATATATATATATATATATACACATTTTATAACAGAAAAATGAAATTTTTTATTTAAAAATATATTAACATTTTATAAACTTCACAAAAAATCATATTACAAAACATATTTATTAAACACAGTAATTTTAATACTAAAACACAGTAATAAAAGAATTAAATTTTATAGTCTACTATAAAATTTATACATTTCATAACATTCTCATAATTTTTTAACACAACTTTTAACATTGTTATTTTTTTAGAAAAACAATTAAAACCTAAATAATAAAATATATATTAAGGCAAAAGGTTTTATAATATGTAAAGGTTATTTTTTTGTAATACAACTTACCAAGGGCGTATTCGTGCCTTTATTCAAGACAGAATAATATACGTATATTTATCTAACCACACTATCACAATCGCAATCGAATGTGTCCAATACTCCATACTCCACGCAATCGCGTGTCACTCGATTCGACATTCCCAACATTCGTTCACACACAATGATTCACTCTCGACGCGAAAGACGCGGAAAAAGTGACAGACAATCGCAATACGATTTAAACTGTGCTAGATTTGGCGTGATAAGAAAGTTACTACGTAAATCAAGCCACATATATACGCAAAAATAACCGCGTTTATTTGAAATGATATACGTCGGAGTATTTATCTAAAGAGCTGTTATTCGCGACCACATGCTAACCGATATTCCATATAATCATTCATAACTCGATTCAACATTCTTGACATTCACTGTAGCAACGCGAAAAGCACAGAAAAATTATAGAGCGATCACGATCCGAACTGTGCTAGACGCGGCATGGAAATGATTACGTGAAGGTCGAACCAAATCATAAACACGCGTTGCGCGCTACGCATGACAGTGTGTGTGTGCGTGTGTGTATAAGCTTACGTCTCACTTCGTAGGAAGTAGAAAGTCATCAATTGTATAGAGTTTTATCTTCAATCGTTTTAATCATTCTACAGTTTTCTTGATAGATTAAACATAGGTACAGGGTGTCTCTCAACTCTTGTAAAAAAATTCCCTGAAAATTCCTTGATTTTCCATGTATTTTTGTTCAAAATTCCAAGTAAAAAAAATACTTTCAAGACTTTTTAATACAACTTTCTCTAAAATAAATTTTTTTATTACATGCATTTCCTAATGTTTTTCATTCATACGAAAGAAAACCGTGGAGACTCTTAAGTTTCAATATTAGATTTATAAATGTACTGAAAAAAAAACTAAATAACTTTCATAATTTTTTATTTATATAAAATTTTCATTTCTTTATCATTTAAAGTTACAAAAAGTATGTACTTCAGATTCAATATTATGTTTAGTCATTAAATATATACACATATATTTATACGGGATAAATTGAGACACCAAGTTCGTGTTGTTTCACTTTTTCTGATGATTTTTTAAGCATTTCTTGCCAAACTTTAAGCGAGTTTCACAATAGTTATACAAAAAGTTATATATATATATATATATATATATATATATGCGTAAAAGTTATTAGAATATTAATTAAACAAATGAAATTGTCAAATTAAACGCTAGTCATTTTTTGATAATTCTATCGATTAGTGAGACTTTGTGTTATTCTGAAATTACTTTTAATTCTGAGAGAAAAAGACAGAGTTCAATATATCAAAATTATTAAAATATTTATTAAACAAATTACAAAATAGAGATCACTCAAAACGCCAGATATATAAATATCGAGATAATTGGTCGTATTTCCATATTCGATTCCATCAACTTTAATGAAATTTCATATCAGTCTATAATCACTTTTAATTTCCAGAGAGGGTTCTATGCGTAAAAATTATTACAATATATTTATTAAACAAATTAAATTGGCCGAAATACCAAACGTACAAGTACTGATTGTGAGATGAGACACTGGTCAAATTTCTAATGTTCTATCGACTTTAAGTGAAATTTTGTTATTTTTTTGTGTCGTTCTGCAATCACTTATATTTTCTAAACAAAGTTCTATTATAAATATGCGTCAAAATTGTTAAAATATTTATTAAACAAATTACAAAATGCCAGTATAACATGATTCTCATTTACGTCCAGTATCTCTGGCGAGCTAATTTATATAATTATCTAATATAATATTCTATTAATTTTTATGCATATATAAAACTTTTATAATTATTATAGCATTCTCAAGTGCTTAAAATTTGGCAAAAATGCTAAAAAAATTGTCGAAGAATAAAGTGAGATGCAGCGTGAACCTGGCGTGTCAGTTTGTTTCAATTTTTTTCTCGGCCTATTCTTTTAATGGCCAATACTATTTGTTTAATCTATGTATCAAGAATTCCATAATTATTAAAAATAAAGCCAAAACTCTCAACTCAATTGATAAGTTTCCACAAAGTGAGACGCCGGTTTCACCCACACAGCTAACTGTTTACAAGATAAAAAGTAAAATTGTCAAAAAGAGAATTTTTAAAAAAATTTTCCTGAATGCCAATTAAATTCCATGAGACTTCCCTGATTTTCCAGGTACAAAAGAAATCCCTGAATATTCCCAGATTTCCATGTTTTTCCAGGGAGTAGACATCGTGATATAGTTCTGGTCATTAAACCAAAAATATGACTTGGGAAATAAATTGAGATGCCAAGTTCACGCTGCCAGATCTTACTTTGTTCATTGATGATTTTTTAGCCTTTTTTTTACTAGATTTTAAGCGCTTAAGAGTTCTACAATAGTTTTGCAAAAATGTTTTATGCATAAAAATTATTAGAATATTAATTAAACAAATTAGATCGCCCAAAACACCGGACGTAAAAGTACCGAGATGAGACGCTAGTCGTATTTTGATAGTTCTATCAACTTTAAATGAGATTTCGTTGTTGTACGCCCGGCGTCTCAGACAATCTAATTTCTTTAATAAATATTCTAATAATTATTATGCATAGAAATCTGTTCAGCAAATCTGAAAATATAAATAATTACAGACTAACACGAAATCTTATTTAAAGTCTATAGAATTATCGAAATACGACAAGCGTCTCACGTCTCATTTCCGGCGTTTCGAGAGCGATTTAATTTGTTTAATAAATATTCTAATAACTGTTGCGCATAAAAATCTGAAAGTATAAATATAAATTATTACAGGATAACACAGGATAGCGTCTTATCTCTTTACGTCAGGTGTCTGATTAATCTACCTCGTTTAATAAATATTCTAATAATTTTTACGCAGAGAGCTTTTTGAAAAATTATTGTAGAACTTTGAAGCGCTTGACGAGAAATAGTAAAAAAATCGCGGGAGACAAAGTGAGATGCAGCATAAACCTCTCATTATCAGTTTAAGTCCCGAGTCATTTTTTCGTTTAATATATATTGTACATAAGAATTATTTGTTTAATCTATCAAGAATTCTAGAGCTATTAAAAATAAAGCCAAAAGCCAAAATTCTCAACAATGAATTTTCACGGAGTAAGGCCCCGGCTTCACTCACTCACACACACACACACACACACACCCAAATGGAATTGTCGAAATATACGTTATGCGATTACCGCGACAAAGAAAATTATTTCCGCGAATAATACGTAATAAATTACCTCATGATTGCTCCGACAGAGCCCGATGTCATCCCAGGCCTGTTCGACATCTCTTGATCCTTTGTTAAGACTTGAAAAGCGCTCACAAAAGCATTCACTCACGCGACATTTTGCACGACACTCCCGATAATAATCGCCTAAAATCCTCTCGACGGGCACCGTCCTTTGGACGGATCGGTACACAGAAACGATCGTCCGTCTTTCAATTCGGCGCTCCCGACGCTCGTTTGAAATCCGTCATGTGCGATATAACGCGACAAATTATCTCAATATCGCCTCGGAATATCGAAATATCGAAATTCATAAATCGCGATCGCGCGGATATATACTAATAAACGACTGAAATCATCGCCCGTTATTCAATTCGGCGCTCGTTCGCGCGTGAAATTCACTTTTTCGACCGATAAAAAGGACGAAAAAGAATGAAAAACACCGAGCGAATATTCTCGTATCTGAAACGGCGAAAAATAACGACTGCGTTCAAACTGGTGGACTGGCGCTAAAGTACTTCGGCTCGAGCGAGCAGGATGAAATCTTCGTTCTGATGGCCGATCTGGCTTACGTAGTGCTACGTAGAACACAAGGATAGGCCGGTCGGGTCCGAAGATCGGTGAGGAAAACAGAGAATGTTTTGCCGAACTGCTCGCCGACTAGCGTCTTTTCTAGAAAAAAATCTCGGGCCTAAGAAACATAGATAAGAAAGAGAGGGAATATGTTTCGTAAAACTGCTCGCCGACAATGATGGCAGAAACTGACTCCGGTAATAAGTGGAGAGAATGGCTCCCGTGTTACATGCTAAGGGAATCAGTTTCTGCCATTACTGTCGGCGAACAGTTCAGCGAAATATTCCCTCTTTCCTTTGCCTTGACTTTTTTCTTAGGATTCTTTATCCCGATCGAGCTAAAGCATTTATAATATCCAGATTTTAAACGTATAATATGAGATTTCATATTATACGTTCGCAATCTAATTGTTTAATATATTCTAAAAATTATACGCTTAGAAATAAAAAGTGATTGCTTAATAAATATCATTTAAAGTCGATAAATCAAAATACGACATCATGTCACCTCGTTACTTTGCATCCAACGTTTCGGACATATAATTTGTTTAATAAATATTCTAATAATTTTTACGCGTAGAAATCTGTTCAGAAAATATAAATAAATTGCAGAATAACACGAAATTTCATTCAAAGTCGATAGAATTATCGAAATATGACCAACGTTTTCTCGATACTTTTATATGTCTGGCGTCTTGGACAATCTAATTTATTTAATAAATATTCCAATAATTTTTATACATAGAATTCTCTTTAGAAATTAAAAGTAATAGCAGACTGAGACGAAATCTCATTTAAAATTGACGAAAGTATCTAAATATGAGTGTCTCACGTGAGTACTTATATACGTCCCACGTCTCGGGCGATCTAATTTATTTAATTATTATTCTAATAATTTAGATCACATTAATCAACATATTAATCATTAATATTGCCAACATGTTACATTATTGTTGCCAACATGCCTGTCATGTTGCCAACAATAATATAACATGTTGGTTACATGAATACATGAATGCAACCTCACAGTAGTTGATTATCTGCAGTATGTGTTTCGCGTAAATAAGACGGTGCCGTGATTTGCATATCAACGGGAAATTGTGCCATTACGTATTATATTTCGAATTTTTCACATATGTACAAATGAACATTTTATTTTAACTTGACTCGATTCGCGCGAATAAATATCCAAACAATATAAATCAGTCGACGAATAAATCGACTTCTTTTATTCACGACGATCTCTCACATTATATTGTATTATATATTACATGTATATGTATATGTAAAAATTTTAAGAAAATTCATATCTAACTGTGTAAAAAATGCATAGTTTTTATAAACATATTTGCATACGTCCACGTAATTTCCGCTGTCCGCGTATTCGATTAATCACTATCGACTGTCAACGCGATAGATTATATCAATTTACCTGCTCCCTAAAGGTATCACTGGAATATTAAATATCAATTCGCTTGTCGGATTCCCAGGGATCATCGGAACTATCTTGAGCCACTGAAATGTCAATGTTCCAATAACCATCGATATACAATGCAGATAATCTGCAAAAAAAACTCTACTGTAAAAATACTCATAAAATAAACATCTTTTCTGCCTTAAAAGCACTTCTAAAAAATACGTTGAAAGCAAGTACTTATTATACTTTTTTAGGATGCATCGTTGAATCTATTTTTTTCACCTTTGACATACAAATTTAGTTTAATTTATGCCATTCCATTATTGTATAACGGTCTATAACTCCTCGATGAAAATTTATCAAAAAGATTTCCTTCTGGATATAAACACATATACAATAAAATAATCTTATATTGTAAAGAAAGACTTGCTGAAAAAAGAATCCATGATGAGAAAATGACAAGGATAATTAAAAGAATCAAAGAAAAATTATAGTGACAAGATGGATGTGTGTACAACAGAAAATCGCTGTCACTGGTCTTAAAATCGTGCGAACGATTGATAAGAGTGCAGTTTCGACAGATGTCTGGAGAGACAGGGAAGGGAATGAGCGAAGAGAGATTGCAATTTCCGGGAAACGAGCGTTAATATGTATCTGGCAGTTAGCGAGAATATCGCGCGAACGCGATAAGGAGATCGCAGCTGGAATTAGTGGTAGAAAACGATGTTATATGACTTTCCAATTAACGATAAAAAATAGTCGATCGTAATTACTAGACGTATCGTAATGAATATTTAAATTTAGCACATCGTGATATTACAATATTAAAAAATTAATATACACTGATTTAAAAATGTGTAAAATTAAAAACTCAATTTAATTCCGTATAAATTAAATTTCTAAGAATATATTATAATAATTAAATTGAGCACAAACATACAATATACAATGATACATAATATAATAATTATAAAGCAATAGCTTTCAAATAGAAATTATATTTATTTTGTGCAAATAAGAAATATATTTATTTCGTTATTATAATTTATTCGTTGCATTAATTGATTTTACGCTTTTTTTTGCTGACTGCAAAAATCGGGATACAGCATTCTGGCGTATCATTGATCAAGCTCATATAAACTCATTGACAAAATTACAAAACAATATACGAAAATCTAGATCACGTATGTATTGTTTTACAACAATTATTATCTTTGGTGCTATTTTATATTTGCAATCGAGTTCATTTTGAAATACGAAATCAACATTCAAAGACAATTCGAAGACAAATTCTGTCGAGCAACAAAAAGGATACATAACAAGTTAATCACGTTTTATTTTATTTGAACATATAAATGTACATACATATAGCAACCATAAAGGTTAAATTTTTAGACGTATGTAGTCATATATATACACGTGTAGATGTTCGACGCTTAAAATGAAGCATCTTAACACAATATTAAATCAACCAAATTATGCTTTCTATTTTGCGAGGCTTTGCATGATTTCATACAATTTTATAATTGTAAAGAACAATTATAATTGTTCTTTAATTAAAATAAACGTCAAAAATGTTTCTTTAACTGTGAATGTATAATCTTGTGAACGATAGATGGAAAGAGAACGATAGAAGATACTTCAAATAAGTATAACTACATTGACATACAATTTTTGCAAATTCTTCAGGGAGATTGAAATAGAGTTGTTAACTCTTTTAAAGACGATTTGTACAACAACATTTACTAACTGTTTTACGTGATACAGTAATGTGCCTAGAATTTTTTAACGAGTTTTTATATCAAGATTTCATTTACTAAGTATAATTTATTTTTTATTGTAATAAATTATTTACTTTAATACTTTTCGAAAATTCTGTAGAGCTTTTAATAATTTTTTTGCGACATATATATAATAGTTTCTCGAACATCTTATGTTAAACTCAATTTGCTCTTGAAGGAACTAATTTTGTCATTTTGCTAGTAATAAAAACAACACGACAATGATGCGGCGACTGCGGTTTACTGTGAAAGAAAAAGGACATGACGAAAACATGTATGTCTGAGATCAATAATCTTGTACGGAATCATAATTGTTGTACGGAGGTGGGTCGGGTCGACCCTCTGGAATACGGTATTTCTCCTCCACCTCCTGATCGTTATCGTCTTCGTACTTGACGGCGGTGAAGTATGAGCCCGATGTCGCAAACGTGTTGCTGTAATCCGGATAATCTGAAAGGTAATTTAATATTAGAACACGCGTCCACTTTTGTATATATATATATATTAGTTCATTCTTTAAACATCTTTTTGTTATAAACTTACCGTCTAAAGGTTCTTCTTTAATTCGGATCTCTTTCGTGTCCTCATCCTGACGATCGCCGCGATCCTTCCTGTCCCTGCGATCGCGATCCCTGTCTCGCTTGTCTCGCTTACGATCCCTATCTCGATCACGATCGTTACTTCGCGAACGCCGTCTCTTGCGATCCCGTTCGCGATCACGATCACGGTCTCGTCTATCTCTTCCATCGCGTGGACGTTCGATTTCTTCGATATCAGGATCCGGCAATCGGTCGCGACTTCGTCTGCGCTTACGGTCGCGCGATCTGCTTCTGGTTCTTCGCTTGCGCTCACGTGATCTGCGACGTTCTCTATCCAGGCGATCGCGATCTCTGTAAAGCGATTAAATAGTTATTAAGTTTTATAAATTGCTTTCTCCAATATCCAGTTAATTTTAACCTTGGTTTAAACATTTTTGTCTCTCTCTTTTTCAAAATTTATCTGAAAGAGACAAAGAAGTAGCTTAAACCGAGGTACAAGTTAACTAAACATTGGAAAAACTTTAGTTGGACCCTTTAGTCTCTTTTTTAAGCTTTTGTTACCTATCCTTTTTTTTTGTTCTTCCGTTTTGTAGCTTACCTGTCTCTGTCGAGGCCGCGTCCTGAGGTCTCCCTTTCGCGTTCCAAACGATACCGTTCCCGTTCTCTCTCGTTATCCTCTCGTCCCGAATGTTTGATGTTAACGTCGGGGCCGCCCCTACGAGTCCCACCTAGGCCGCCGCCGAGTTTTCGGGGCAACCAACCTTTTACCGTTCTCGCACGCTCGACATCGACCAATACTCTGCGACCATCTATTTTCTTACCATCCGCATGCTTATACGCAGCTAAAAGGTACCGATCAGAAATTACTGTTCGCTAGTGGATTCATGCGCCTGAATATTTTATGTCTACAGCGAGGTCATCTACGTGCCGACGAAAGGGCAAAAATTCGGAAAAGCTAACGAAGTAAGATTCCTGGAACCTGCAGGTCCTGGAATTAGTTGCTCTTAAAATTCCGAATTGTCTAAAGTCGAGCTCATTGTTGGATTCAAGAATATTTTGCAAACAGAAATCTCACAATCCAATTTCATTTTTTCAAACGTCTCTGACTCTCTCGCTTCATACATTTTCGAAAATACTTGCATACATTCCAGGACTCACAGACTTTCTTTTTGGAACAGACAGCTTCTAGAATCCATAGATCCTATCGTATAATCCAATCATTCTCAGATCTACGGAACCTTGAAAAAAAAAAAAGATCCTGAAATCCATAGATCTTCAGATTCGCGAACTATTTAAACATATAAAGTTTCTAGTCCGCGCAACTTATGACTTTGAAGATCTGTGAATTCTAGATGTCGCAGAAATCATGTTTTCAAAGAATTTTAAAATTCAAAAATTCTTGAATTGATGCTTCAATCTGCAGATAAAAAAAAACGCATTACTAGATCTGAAGGAAATCCTCGGTTCCGCAGATCCTCTCTTTCTCGAAGAAATGTCCGAGATATCTATTCGAATGGAAAATGTAGGGAGATCGGAAGAAGAAGAGAAGGAGAAAATCGACTGAATTTTGTTCGCAAAAAAGTACAAGTACACTGCGAACGACATTTCGCTCAAAAAAGGATATAAGCACTTAAATTGTGCTTAGAAACTTGCAAATCCCAAATGACAGTACAATCTCTCGCCGAATATCCTGCGGAGAAATACTTGTCAAAAAAGTACTGAGAAAACATCATCTGCATCTCTCAATCACCAATGTTTGTTATCGTTATAACATCAACCAGCTCAATGACCGGTTGTGAATGAATTGCTGAAGTGAAGTATATTTGTTACGAATGATATCGAGGTTGATAACACGAGCTGCAGCCGATCGCGCGCACATTCGCTTGCCGGCGTGTGTCGTTTTTATCAATGTAAAATGCAGGAAAATAGTATTCGGCACATTAACGTCGAACGTTATATTTATATAAATTATGAAAAAAAAAAATTATCACCAAGATACTTCAAAATAAAAAAAAAAAAAAATCTACTCAAAATTGATTCTTTGTAAAATTAATTAGATTCTTTTGTATAAGAAAGAATACATACGTCACCACACAGTTTTTATCAAGCAAGGAACTAGATTTGTTTCTTTCTTTATATTATGATTTGTCTGAAGATCCTAAAAGAAATGAATGCGAAATAATTTGAAAACTTTCAGACGCTTTATGTCGCATACTAATTCGCATTTCACGATGTAAAACGAAGACGCGTTGCACAGGCCGTAGTTGCGATTATGCGATGATCGAAAGCAAGAGACGCTCCGGACTCTCTCTTTAGAGCGGCTTAAATCTACTTGTTTATAAGATCCAAAAAAAGTATAGCAAATACAAAAAATACCTACCGCGGCTACTTACGTACGGAAGTTAACACAAAGCGGTAAGAGGTACGGTATAATCGTGAAATGAACTCATGTAAGAGACTCGCGAGGAGACTACTCATTGCGAAGATGCCCAGTCTTCATACGTTCGTTCGTTCGTTCGTTCGATCTCTCCGAAGAGGTTTATCATTGCATTTACCTGGTGCGCTTTTACTTTCGTTCGTACTTACGATCAAACCGTGCGCATTTCGTATATTACGTATATTACTTATTGATATGTGTGTTATATAGTGTGATCTCTAGTAGTAAGTTACATTTAGCGTAATGTTAAATTTAAACACGAGAGTACCTCAAGAAAGATACTATTCGCTTCCAATAATCTTTAATATTTCCCTGACTTTAGAAGGGGAAGAAGTGTTGTCTTATTCCGCGTCCCGATTGATTAAAAATCCGAGGATCAAACCTTAAAGATCAAAACTCTCGAAATCTACATTTCTCGGATATCACGAAGAATCCGAAAATTTTAGACTTAAGAGTCAGGCAATCCAAAGATTCAATGATCCAGAGATTCTATAAGATCGCCAAGTGTTGCGTGTGCGTTATCCGATCACGTTTTTCACGCGAGCATTACTAAAAAATAAAAAAACAAAAAAACTGAGGCAAAGAGACCGATGTCGAATATAAAGAAAAATTAGTATTCTATATCGAAATTGATATGTTTAAAAACTTGTGTGTTGTTATCTTGAATTATTTTTTCCGGTTAATCAGATTGGACAAACTTGTAAAAAAATATAAGAGTATTTCAACAACTAATCTCGTTGCACATATTTTATACGTTTTGTATTTTTGTTTTTGAAATTTTGTATCTAAATTTATTAATTTTTTCTTTCACACATTTAAACCGTAAAAATATTTATGTATGTACAGTACAATAAAATACTATAGATATGACACAGTTTTCCCAAATTAATTTAATTTCACATTTCTTTTACGATACTTTCAAACCCATTATTAATATCTCTAAAAATTTCTAGCAAGATAGAATATGATCAGATAAATTCAAAAAATGCATCTGATGATAAAAATATTAAAAAGAAGTTAAATTAACTATATGCAAATGTGCAACGATTCATAAAATTCGTAAAATGAAAATTTATCCCATTTTAGAATATTATATAATGCTATATAATAATAAATGATTTTATATAATGATATTAAAAAACTTAATGGCATTTTATGATAATGTCTAATAGAAATAAATGCCTTAATCATATATAAAAATCTTAATCTATCTTTAAACAAAATTATAATCGTCTAAAAAATGTACGATATTATTTCATTATATTCCGTTATATAGAAAGAAAAATATCCGTGCAAGACGCTACGTATTTGCTGTGTTTTTTCATACAAACGAGTATACGAGTAGAATATGTCCCTGAACCTTCATCCTAAAAATGCCCAGCAATCAATTTCAATGTAGAATGCTAACTTTCACGCGATTCTAACGTAAATGCTAACATTCGCGAAATCCGTAAATTCTACGGGTCGATTATGCGATACCACGGATTTTTAAATTCAAGAACGATAATTAAACATGACATATTCTAAGAGAAAAAAAAAATTTCGTCCGTATATATAAGAGTCGAAAGGATTCGTAAAGAGCGTGGCAGATGTTATCACGTACGCCCGTTATAAATCGGCCGAGACCACGCATCGCTCGACAAAAAATCAAACACGATAAAATAGGATAAACAAGTAAGACGCTAACAAACGTTGTTGTATGTTGGATCTTACCACACATACAAACCTATCTTATCAGGCAGGTTCAGGGATTTTGCATGGAATAGTGAACGGCACTAGTTGCCGGCAGCGGCCACCACGCTGTACCAAGAACAAGATAAAAACTGTATTAATCAAAGATAGCCAATAAACGTTCACGTCATTTGTTTGTTTGTTCGTTCGTTCGTATGTTTTTTCGCTTTTACCATATTTATGCATATTTACAAACGGTATCCCTGCATGGGTGTGCGTATGGTGGTGGGGACCCCCCCCTAGACGGTACCGTCTGGTTTATAAGTACCAATAAAAACGGATAGCCTAACTCTATAGCCCTGCCCCCACTATATCTAGCTGGAAGTGACGCTAAGTAAGATGAAATTCCAGACTATATGGGGCTCTTTGAGCTTCGCGATAACTTATTCTTTTTCTTTTTTTCTCTTTTTTTACCTTTCCAAGTTGTTGTTACTTACAGTGCATATCTCGTTCGTGCTCATATTCAATGAAGGCATATCCTCTAGGTTTACCATTAATTTTATTATGTATTACTACAATCTGCAAAAAATCAATATTATGACATGAGCCTTTACTGATTTTATTAGATTACAATAAAAGCACATACATATGTATATGTATGTTTTACTTTTGAGAAAACATTTACCTTTTTTACTGGTCCATATACTTCAAATTCTCTCCTCAATTTGGATTCTGATGTATCATAATTCTAAAAAGGAGAGAAAAAAAATTATATTATACTGCTTAATCATATATTTGCTGAATAACACATAATAATATTCACATAAATAATACTTACAATACGAGCCACAAAAAGAGTCTTGAAGGGATCTGCTGTTACATTAGGTATACCAGCTGGATCCCATACTGCAATTTCTTGCTCGAGCTTATACGCAACTTGTTCTGCTCGTTCCCTTCTTCTACGTTCTAGACGTTCTTCTCGAGTCTCTACACGCAGTGGTGGTGGTGTGTCTTTAGGATCCTATTTCAAAACACATTCATAAAGTATAAAATACAAAATTTAATAAAACTTATCTCAAATGCAAAGATTGTAATCCATATGCTACCTGGATCAATTTCTATTGTATCACTGATCTTAATGTGATAACACGAAGGTAAACAGATTCCAAATTTAAGTCATAGTTCAATAACTTGATATTTTCATGATGTATAATAATTTTTACAAAGGAAAAATAATAAAAAGAAAAACCAAAAAAATCGTTTCCTATAATTTACACATAAAACAATAAAAAAGGAAAAGAAATACATGGCGAAAGTTTATGTGAAAGAGGACGTAACACATAGAATATAATTTCATGTTCGAAACGAATGTTAGGGAACAAACGTGTTGCTCATTACCTCGAAATACTTGAGGAAGCATCCGACGCCGATGTAGCCACTGTTCTTCTTCTCATGCGGAAGCTTGTTGGGAGGTGGCAAATATGGAATCGGATCACGTGGCGCGAATAATGCTAATAAATTCGGTGGCAGAAACTGCGTCATTTTAGAAAGATTTGACAAACACTAACGTATCAATCTCGCTCAAGCGAGACTCTAAACGAGCCGCAAGCCGCGATTACATTCCATAAAATGGCAGCCACATTGTCATTCACTTGGACGATGCAGTTGTTGAATTCAAAGACAGATGTCTCTAACTTCCTTTTCCTTTTACCATCTGTGTTTTCCAACATATGGCAAGTCGAACACGACGAAGGTCTCGAAAACACATATAATTTTTAGCAAAAAATTTATGAATTTTTTAAATGTAAATATATACACAAATGTACTTATATAAAATAACTTGTAAATTGTAAAATTAAAATATTCTTTTTATGACTATAATTATAAAATATACCTCAACTATATATATATATATCGAACTGATCGATAACATATTCGTTTCTTTTATTAATTTTTATTATTCCTAGACATATATTCGATATTTTATTACATTTTAATTTATTTATTCATAATTCGAAAAGTGTCTTTATCATAATACATCTTGTCAGTTCGTATTGTTATCATTTTTTATCATAAATTATGTATATATATATATATATTAATAATAGTTTAATAATATTTTTTCAATAAATATAATATATATTTAGAGTGTTCAATTTTAAATAAAAAATTATAATTACCCCCCACAATTTTTTATTTTCAGATTCAAGAAAAAAATATTTCAAATAAAAATTGTCTGGAGGAGACAATAAATATAATATAAAATAAATTTTCGAAAAAATCAAATTTTTAAAATCAGGTGAATAAAATTATTTTTTATCTTATATAAGATAGCATTTGCTTGATAATGTGAGATTTTTCCAAAAATCTATAATTGCACATATTTCTATTGAGAACCGCAGAAATATATGACATTGCAAATTTTCCAACATTAAAATTATTTTTATCAAAAAAATTTATATATATATATATATATATATATATATATATATATACATAAAATATTAATTTTTCACAAATTTTATAAAGTATTAAAAATGTTATTACAATTAGCAAAAGTTTAAACCATTTACTGTTAACTAAATGAACTAAATGAAGGTTTAACTTGTGCTACCATTAAACGAGTAAATCGAGAAACAGCAACTTACTCTTTCATCTTCTTTATCGGCATATTTTCCAAAGATAAATCGTTAATATATGATATTTTTTGTTTTAATTAATATTTTCAAACATTATTATAATAAGAGAATCATTGATACGCTTTTGCAATTTACACAAACACAAAAAAGTACAACGTAATATAACTTTGTGATAACACTATCCTTAAAAATATAACAAGTCAATGTAATATAATAATAATAACATGTAGAAATATATATTATTACGAGAAATATGTAATAATAAACTTTAATAATATTAAATTCCAGCAAAAATACCGTTTTATGAACAGAGATGACAAAAAAATTATTCCTCATTAAATCTTATATATGAATATAATAATAACGTGTCGACTGATAATGTTTGTAGGACTGCATTCTGATTTTGTATAAAGAAATACAGAAAGCGTTACGTAATTTCAATGCCGCTTGTGCTAAAAAAATCATGCAACAACGGCGAAGACAGGTATCGTTTCCTTTGAATTTTCGTAACGCCGCCGACCACACCGACTTAAATATACGTTACGTAAGCGCTATCATTATACGTAATTACAGTCGCTTTCGACAGCAATGTATTTCCGCTACCTGTTACCCAAGGTTCACTTGCTATCCGTCTCTTTCGTTAATCAGAGCCATCCGTCTTATTGAATTTGACGTTTAAATAATAACGTGTAAAAAAGAAAGCTTGCATTTTAATGCAACTAATTGTTAATTAATTGATCGCTCGAGACCCGAGAAAAATACGTAATTCGAGATACTCTCATCGAGATATTGTACGCAGTAATCGTATCACGTGCGATAATCATAGCAATTTCCACGCTCGCCGAACTACGATCTCTCGTGGGCGACAAATATTTAGAGACAAATTAGGCACACGCGCATTATTGCGTCACGTTAATCAGGATGCAGACGCGGGCGGTGCACGTATTTCGGTAATGTGTGCTCCGGAGAGTTCGTCGAAATATAATGCTTCCATCATCGAATTCGACCGCAATTTCGCGATACGTGGTGCCGCAACGACGCATTCCCGCAGCCGTACGCGTGCCGAATAAAGAACGCGCCCGCTATCTTCACACATTTCTACGGGGCGTTTCAGAAATAGTATACATCTGAATAATATGCAAAAATATCGAAAGATTCGGCTTTTTTCACAATTTTCTTAGAAATTGTTTTATATGGCACATTTCATATTTTGGATGTACAAGATATTGCAAAGCCACTAAATATTATTTAATTAAGTTAAATAGGTTTTTCTTACTGAAAAAATTCAGACATCAATCACTTTTGAGTTATAATAAATGATTAAAAAAAAGTTTTTTTTACAAATCAAACTTTATAAAGAGCTACAAGAGATGAGAGAAAGATAACAAAATATTTACATGCATTACCACAAAGATATGGAAAAAAAATTTTAATTTCCAATAAATCATGATCTTGATATTTTCGCCAAGGAAAAATCTATTCCAAATTTGCCAAAGCATTTTTGTTATTAAAACGACATACAACGGATATTTTTTTGGAGGAAGAAAAACATTTTGTATATATGTATAAAGTAATGTTTATACAATCTTGAAATTTATATAATTCGTCGAAATATCATTATTTTCAGTTGTTTATAGTTTCGAAATAATCGATGCCTCATTTTCTGTTAATGAAACGCTAATGATCAAAGGATTCGTAGCTGGGTAATTTTTGAACACTGTATATATACAATATCGCGATGCGCTGATATTCAATGCGAATATTCGTACGCATCCCTACATTTGCTTGCGGAAAAGAATCACGAAGAATGACGATGTATACGCATCGTCGAATGAATTGCGAAATGCACTTTGTCCTCGATTACGCTTGACGATTAAGCGAATCGTGGTGATTCGTACAAGAAGTAATTTCCGGGGGGGGAGAGGAGGGAGCTTTCCAACAAGAGAAACGCACATATGAAAACAATGTTACATAATTGACTATCGAATAAAAAATTTGCGGGATTTAAAAAATGTTCTATTCAATAATCAATTGCGTGATATTGTGTCTACTTGTGTTTCCTTTGCAGGAGAGTCTCCTCTGACCCAACGACGAAGAGAAATAAACAGTGAAACATGTCCGTGGCGTAAACGAAGTAACTCGCTCACTCGTCAAGCTTATTCCCAAATATGTACGACCGTAAAATCGTGGAATTTCAACAAAATGTATCACTCGACGAGAGTAATAAGTCGCCATGTTCCCTCCATGAGTGAGAGAAATTTCGCGAGCGTTGGATATCGGCATGCGCGGCACCAAGTTTTCCGCGGGCGCCCGATGCAGAGAACCGACGACGCTCCGTCATCACATGCACGTGGAACTGCAGCACGAGAGCCGGAGTGACAAAAGCCTATTTTCGAAGTGAGCGCGCGCGATGCACGTCGCTGTGAGAATGTGCCGGTTTTCCTAGCCATGTGTCGGCCATCTTGCGTTTGCGTGATGTCACGGCGTGGCCTACTTCCGAACGATTCCACGTGCGGGGGTCGTCGACCCGGGTTCTCCTCTTCTAGTACCTAGTACCCTCTTTTGCCTAGGTTCTAGTCTCGCGGCCTATTCCCCTCACCCAACTTTCCAACGAATGTACGCGCGTTCGAAAGATCGCCGATGTATGTATGAGAGAAAGTGCGCGCGCACATGTTGTCAGAGTGTCATGTTATGTGCACCATGCAGAATTGTGTAATATTTTAGCGCGTCTTTTTTTCCTGAAATTATAAAATTTACTCTTGTCTTTACATATACGGGTATAAATTTTAATCCTTCAACTCCCCTTTCTCTTTTCTTTCCTCTTCTCCTCTTATAATTTCTCCACATTCTAGCAACTTATATATATTTTTATATAATAGAAATATTATATTAAATTTTTTTAATGTACGTTAATGCGCGCAAAAATTCTGTCCCTTTATGTATTATATTATACACAGTATATAATAAAACTATTATAATACATGCATAAATTTATATTGTCCTAAAAATTTATTACAAGTTTCGAAATTTTACAACTTATATTATGCGTCCGTGTATAACATAATGTAACTAGAAAAAAATACCTGTATAAATAATAAATATTTACTTAAATTTAATGAGAAGTCAACAAATATATTTTCATTACAGTGGTAAAAAAATATTATACGTAAATTTATATATTGTTCTAACAAATTATCTCACACAAGATTTAAAATTATACAAATTATATTATATATACTTAAATATACTTTAATATAAATAAATATACTTTCATTACAATAGTAAAAGATAACTGTTATATATAACAATTTGGAATAAAATATTGCTAATATAATGTGAGATAGCGAGAAACTCTCCAGTCGTAAAATAATTTGCGTTATTTGTCATCCATCAGTTTGTCGAATTTTAGCAAATAGGTTCCATAAGTTTTATAACTATAGTATGTATAAAAGTCTACGATATAGCGAGCAGGTTTATCGAATTGTGAAAGAAACGGTTCTTTTAGAAAGGTCGCCGTTACTTTCAAATGTAGCAATGTGACCTCCGCTCCTACGCACCTGTAAACACTTAATGACAGTATTACATAATCGAGGGATCAATCGTCGAGGACACCAACGTGGTCAAGTCGCATTCATACTTACAATTAG
Organism: Anoplolepis gracilipes; assembly: GCF_047496725.1. NCBI lineage: Eukaryota > Metazoa > Arthropoda > Insecta > Hymenoptera > Formicidae > Anoplolepis > Anoplolepis gracilipes. Next base: position 11,615,654 of record NC_132974.1, read on the forward strand.
AGAAGAGAGACAATGTCTCCTATATGTGATAAAATCAAGATTTATATATCTTTCCGATACGTTAAAAGTGCGCCTGAGACAACACGCGATAACAACTATGCACGTTCAACTAAATTCCGAATTAGTCAGCGAAAGTCATATTACTCAAGGCTGACATTCTCGCACGTGCCTTACACCGACAGCGTTAAAATATCATTTAATTTTAATAAAATTCATTTGTTAAATTATGGATTTGCCTAATTCACACATATATAGATTACTTTCATAACGCCTTACAGAATATCACAAAATCACTGCATATTCTCTTAATGATATACCTAGATTGTTTTAATGGTAGATTGTTTGCCTAATTTAAAGTCGATTTTTCCTAAGAGAAAATGTTGAAACATTAATAATTTTTATATCAATAATTTTATAACAATAATCTTATTTATAAACGATTGAAAAAGAAAGATTTTTTGCAAATTAAACTTTGATGAACCAAAATGATAACAAAACTTTTCTTCATTTTAAATGCAATTTATAAAAATTTTAAAACTTGAAGTTTATTGTTAATTGCTTATAATGAAAAAAAAGATAATAGTTTCACTATTTTTATTAAGAAAAAGTCCAAATTAATCAAAGCATTTATTTTTATTAAAATAATATTCCGTAGATTTGGGACACTCTACCCGATAAAAAATTTTTTATGTATAGCAATGCACAATTAAATATAATTATATAGTATTCTACACAATATAATTATAGATGACACCGTATAAAACGTTACGTATATTTATACATATATAAATGGATTGATAGCTGCAATTAGAATTATTTATACATACTTATATACAATGCCTGCAACATTTTATGTATACTTACATATAATCATATATAAAGTGGACAAATTTTGTATATAAATTTGTATAATTAGAGTGTCTAATTATATATAAAAATTTTTTACCAGGTATATATATGTATGAAACATTTGTTACAATTAATGTATCACGATGATTGAAAATCTGGTTACTGCAGGAGAACAATACTTCTCGATGTAATGAAACGATATGTCTGTAATGCGCATTAATGTCATACACATCATTAATTATTAACACGCAAGTTAATATCGCCGCAGGAAAAACATTTTTTATTTTTAATTCAAGCCTATTCATCGTTGTTCAAATACATTGGCTTAATTTATTTTCAAACAGCACAATTTATTTTCAAACTTTTCAGACCCTTATAAACTGATTCAAAAACAGTTTCATTAATTATGACTGTTTGATTTCATATATTTTTTTTTTTTTAGCAAAATAAATCGATTTCCATAGATATATAATTATGTCTATCTTATTAGAAAATTAATTGCGAGAGAAAACTTTAAAAAGAAATATATATTTTCCTTTAAAAATATTGGTATTAAAATATCATAAACGCATAGTCCCTGCAAATTGACTTGTTTGTATTGAGAAATAGCAGTCATTGTGTTGTGACTCCGCAAGTACAGTTTAACGATTATAAAATCGATCAAGCGAAGATCATACATCGCGATTAGATCATCAACCCGGTTCGGTATTCTTCCTCTCGCTCGCTTGGTAAAAGTGGACGAACGAGATAACATGAGCACAATTCGTATGTTGTCACAAGAACCGGCTAAATATAATAACGCACGCCTAAGGCAGCAATAACACAGAGAAGAAAAGTGACTTACAGAATAATGTTTCATCTTATCTAACATCGTATATCTAACGACATAAAGGATAACAAGACTATATCACGCAACAGCCGCATTTCCGATGACGAACAAAGCTAACGAAGGAAAAGCTTTATCTTATTGTTAGCTCGTACATACAGTACGATCGTACACGTGCTGGAAAAGATCCGATTTCAGTCAGATTTCTAACGTACACCTATTAACGTACATCCAGGTCACTTCGTAAACTATCCGGCATGCGCAGTTCCAGGTCATTAGGTCAAGCCTTCCTCATCGACCCGACCTCGCTATTGAAGATTCACTTCTCTCAACTATACTTGCTTGTCAATTGCACATATTCTCTCTCTCTCTCTCTCTCTCTCTCTCTCTCTCTCTCTCTCTCTCTCTCTCTCTCTCTCTCTCTCTATGTTTTTACATTCTTTACAATATCTTATATTAAGTGTAGGATGTAAAGAAAGAAAAAAATTTAGAATTTGAAGCTACAAGATACGTAGGCGCAATGGACGCTTGAATCACGAAAGCATGAGAAAGTGAAAACTTTCCTTGCGAATGGCGATAGTTATGAAATATCTGATCGGTATCTTTCCGCTGTTCTCTCTCCTTTCAGGACATTTGCGGTCTCACCGCGAATAGCTGATTCAATTTGCATACAAGTTAGAAGATGTAGCGTCGATTTCATCGTTTGCGAGACGAATAGGAAAATGTCAGGTTCGCAGTTTGCACCGATTACAATTGATTCATGACATTTTCCTGGGAAATATCGACGGCATCATAAATTAAACACTGAACATTAAAACTAAGTATATTCATATTATTATTTCTTAATTTCGGATTATCGCGAGAAACATTTGAATTTTTTTTTTTTTTTAGGAAAATACCAAATGTATATGTGCAACAAATATTTTATTTAATCGATAAATTATTCAACTTTATGTTTACATATACAGCGGAAGTCAAAGAACTGATTATATGCACTTTGCCAGCATTTTCCTTACAAGAATAATTTTAAAGAAGCAAAAAAAATTATCATAGTTAATATAATAAAATATACACAAAAATATAATATACATATTTTTGTCATAGTAATATTTTTTTCTTATTAGTATAAAATTGTTTAAAAAATGATGTGTGCAAAAACGTTCCTATTCTGTACAGAGTACAGTCGGACCTCTTATCCTACGACCATCTTATGCTACGAAACCTCTTATCCTACAAAAAATCCTCTCATGCTACGACGGCAAAAGGGGAAATATACCCCCACTCTCCAATTTTTGTCGTAAGATCAGAGGTTTAAGGGGAAGATTCCGGACCAAAAATGTCGTAGGATAAGAGATCCGACTGTACTTGAAAGTGTATTCCTCTTCTCTTGTGTAGTAGACGTAATGCAACGAGCATCAAGAAACCCCGTTTTCATTCTTTCTTCTATCGCAAACTCTGAACATTCAACGAGAGTCACTTCGACGAATCAGACAATAGCAAATGCGGTTAACGACAAGCTCTGGACAAAAAGATAAGAGCAACCGCTCTAAAACAAGCTTGATAAGAGAGGGGGATGACACAGCGAGGCAAGGGGTGCGAATCTGTGGATGGTGGGTGAGGGAAGGGGAAGGCGAAACCAGGGCGTAAGTATTGATCCCGCGTCTCTGGGCGGTTGACACATTTACCAAAAGATACCCGTGATCTAGTTTTCGTAGAAGATAGCGGGTTAGAGCAAAAAAAGAAGATAAGTAGTCGTCTAAATGTCGATCACGACTTTGTCATTAATAAAAATCAGAGGATTAATGAAATCTTCACTGCTATTCGAAACGCATTATACGCAACAATGTGTTTAAGCACTTCAAATCTATTTTTGTGAAAACAACTATTTAAAGGAAAATATTTCTGCTGATTCTTTTGTAGACACGGCACTAATCGTTATAAAAATGCTCTGTCGTTTCATAAATTCATCTTTTCACAAAAAACCTGTAATATTTAAATAACAGATATAATAAACACATATCTAATTCCAGTTACAAGTCTGAAAAATTATTTTTCTAAAGAATATCGGAAAAACACTTCTCTCAAAAAAAAAAAAAAAAGAAAAAAAAAAAAAAGTTTGTACATCATGTTAAATTGATGTTCATTTCCGAAAGTCATCATTGTTTCATTAGGAAACGCAGAAAAATGAAATTTTGATGTACGAGAAAAAAATGAAATTTCCATGTACGAGAAAAGCTCCACTGCCAGTTTCGGGATCGTTGCCAAATAGGTCACAGCTCGTATTGAACTGGTATACCGCGCTGACTTTATCGTCTCTCACCGCCGTTCCCCTCTCCAACGAACGGAGATCTAGAGCAATTCTAGAGCCAGGTTCCTCCGCCGACAGAGACAAACTATCACGTTATCATTATCGCGGTATCGTACCTTAGGTCGTCGTGAACTGTCGTACTGTTCCGCAACATAACGCGACGGATACGAATGCGTCGTCTATTAGACTGATTAATTACGTAATCTCCGGTGTAATGGTTATAACCAAGAAAGCAAAGAGAGAGAGAGAGAGAGAGAGAGAGAGAGAGAGAGAGAGAGAGAGAGAAAGGGAAGACAAAGAACTGAACTCTGAAAAAATGAGGAACTAAAGATAATTAAAAATTATAATATATAATACTGAAGAAATAATTTGGCAATAATATCTTGTCAAATCAGGTGTATGTTAGAGATTTATAAACATCAGAGATGAAAGGGAAGATTTTATAGCTAAAATATCTTTCACCTGTAATTCCCCCCATTCGTCTGTCGTTACTAACAACACACTTTACCCCTCTATGTACCCTTCGAATCTTCTATCATCCATCTTCTCCCTATAGTGCATTGTGTTATGCCGTGACGCGATATAGAGACACCAGGCCAGAATATACCGTTTGATCAATACTCCAGGCATCGTCGCAAGCATCGCGTCCTTCGTCTTTGTACCTACACGTCGATGGAGCGAGGGAAAACAAACCGCGGGATAATAAGACGCGAACTGCCGGACGCGTGATAAGTGATTAATGACGGTAATGAGCTAACAAGCTAGCTTTTTGATTAAATGGAAACTTTTTAAAATAAAGGTATAAATTGTACGAATCGCGTTTAAAAACACCACAGCCGGCTTGATAGTGACATTTAAAGTTTATTCTAATAACAAAGTCGTTGATAAATGTCGAGTAAACCTACGGCTGTTTTTGGCTCATCGAACATGTGGTATGGGACACGTGCTGAAAGGTCGATGCCCCTCATACCGGATTTTATTTGATTCATCTCTTCTCTCTCATTATATCTCTTCTCTCTCTCTCATACCCATTCATTTGTATCGAAAATCTGTCGTGGGTATTTAAACGTATTTTTTTTTTTTTTTTTTTTTTTTTGTATTGTGTCAATATCAGAGAAATTAAGAGGCCTTTAAAAGAAACTTTGAATATGTGCATACGTACAAAGAAATTTAATGGATCGATTAATATCGTTTCTTTTACACTAAATTATTACAATCAGCAATATGACAATAATTATTGTCGTACAAGTATCTAAATTTTTTCATTCTTTATATTTGATTTCGTAACTTTAATTTTATACACATATAATAATTGAACATTCTATAAAAAAATAAATATTATTCAAGTAGTAATATTGAATCGAGTAAAATAGAATTGCGAGAATGTGTTACCTCGTAAAATTGGATGAATTTTCGTCGCGACCGACACTCGCCACTGCAATTATGGGTAATTTACAGCGCGGGAAATTCTTGACACATTGTGTGCGAGCGTACAGTTCAGTCGCTCGTAGCGGAACCACGTAAACGGACCGCTATTAATAGGAAGCAGCCGCACCTATTTATCTTGCATCTAGGAGAGTCAAGTGCAGTCGACTGGTCATTCGCGCCAGCGTTTCATAAAAGTTTTAGGAATGCATATATACGCGATACTCCGTAAAATACTGCTTGACAATCGATACTTTCCGTGTAACTTGATATATTTAACTTTTATATTAGCGGCGATATACTTATATAAATAATTAATTATAACGAAAACGTAAGATTGAAATAACAAGTCGATAAAACCTGTCAGATCGATATCACTATCTTGAAAATTAAGCCGTTATGTTATCCATTTATCAAACGTCGTTTACTTTCAGTTCCAGTGTCACGCGATATATATAACGTAGAAAATGTCGAGTACAAAACGCTCAGTCTTGATTGGAAAAAAAATCTTATTACGTGCAAATGTGGTTGTATGTAATTATACTGCAATGATTTTACATACTTAAAATAATCAAAATGTAAAATAATTTGTTACTTGAAAAATTTCAAAATTTGTTACGTGTATTTATATAGACTGGGCTCTCCTCGATTCACGCATGCAATTACAATTTGATTATGCTCGATAATAATCGATTTATCATGCAGACGAGACGATAGGGGAAGCCAGCGAATGCACCCCGGGATTCTCGTTACTCGATTCACTTCTTTGTTACACAACCGTCTCTCTCAGCAACTCGGACAACTATCGACCCCACCAAAAGCTCGTGTCTCTCTCGTCCCATTTTCTTCCGTCTCCTTACTATTCTTCTCTCTTTCTCCTTCCCTATCTTCTTTACATTCTCTCTCTCTCTCTCTCTCTCTCTCTCTCTCTCTCTCTCTCTCTCTCTCTCTCTTTCTTTCGTTTTCTCTCGCTCTTACTTTCCTCCCCTACTATCTCTCTTCCTCTCCCTCGGTCTCATGATTTTCCTTCGATCCCTCTGTAATTCCTAGACGTGCCTCTTTCCACTGTTCGTTTCGTTCACTCGTTTCATCGCTGCGTCTTTTTCTATTTCTCTCCCTTCCTTTTTGTCACTTTCAATTCCGAACCCCACCGTTCCTCCTCTCCTTTTCCTGTCACAAACTTAGTCGACCTCTCTATTTCTACCAACACATCGATCGACTTCTCGCTCCATTTATTCATTACTCTGTCTTTTTCTACTTGTTCTCTCTCTCTCTCTCTCTCTCTCTCTCTCTCTCTCTCTTTCGTCCATCCTTTTCTCACCTCCGCACAATTTCTTATGTATGTCTCGTTTTCTTTTTCCTCTTCATTGCATTTAACTCTTATGCCATTGCTATTTCATCTGTTTCATACCTAAATGTCATCTATTTCTCTTGCTCTTGTACTCGACTTGACAAGGTGGGGGGCCACGTGCTCTTTAGTCACGCGAGGGTAGGACACGTGGTATGTACGTTGTACGGCGGTGCATAGGCGTGGACAAGCGAGTATTTTCCATATAAATTTAATTAAAATATTTAAAACAAATTAAAACTAATTAATTGTTTATCTATCTTTGGAAATATTTAGTTTGTATTTTTTTTTCTAAAACAAAAAAGTTACATAGCAAAGCATTCTATATACATAATCTTTGATATTATAGTTGACGAAAAAGAAAAAACGTTAAAAAACAAAATTGTCTTCCTCGAATTTGCAACATGTGTAAACTCTATGTTCTCTTTTACACTTTTAACTTTTTATCGTGAAACTATGTACACGAATGAATCCTTGGATCGCTCATCATGAAATTGTTCGAGAAATGTTACCAGATTCAAATTCACTTATCATCTTGAGACAGAGATATCTCTTTTGTAAAATAAATTACGATAAATTGAACTTTCAAGTTTATATTAGCGTTAACACTTTGAATTTGATTACGGTCATAGTATCACAAAATATTTAAATTTACGATATCGTTACAGATACATACTGATATGTACGTAAGATATTAAATTCTCTTGAAGAAAAAAATGGTTTTAATCAAATGAGTGAAAAGATACATAAATAACGGTTTGTCGAGATTTTCGAAAAGATCCTGTATTGTAAACCGCGGTGACATTGCAAGTCAAGCATTCCGATTACGACATTCTACGAGGAAGAGCCGCGAACAGACTGATAAAGAAAGAAAGAATACGAAAGAAAGGAAGGGAATAAACGACGATGTGGAGAAGAGCGGTGAAGCGCGAGGGTTACGCGAGTGGTTGCTTACGTAAGCAAGCATGTAGATAAGAAATGCTTATCTGGGAGGAACGTCGCCATACGGGTAACCGCGTGCCAACATATAAAATCGTAACGGTTGCAATTTTGACGTGGCAGAATTCTGCCATCGCAGACCGACTGTACGATATAGGATATTCAACAAAAATATCATCTTCTCTCAGCGGTCAGTTAATCAAGTTCCGCATTTAATCATGTATTTTTTTCAAAACTCGATTGAGAAAATCAGAGACGCAAACATTATTTATGTAATAGCCATTCGGCTTGAAGGCAGGAGGAGAATTAACATTAAGGTTAAAAGAAAATATCAAGGAGAAACAGAATTGAATAAGAAATCGAGGAACATGTAAAAAAAAAATTACACATGTGGCATAATTAACAGCGTAACTGGAGATCCATCCTGTATTATGTGCGCTTTTTATCTCTTTCGCGTCTCGGGATTGGTAGATCTTTAGAACGATATATCGCTAATCCCTCTCATTTTTTTGTAATTATATAAATTTCCTATATCAATTTACATTTATTCCGATATCTACTCACTTAACAATATTGTACTTTAATTTGGTTTTACAGATTTTAAAATAGTCTATTTCGATATTACTTATTTTACACGTCTTTTTAATTTCAACGATATATGTGTTTACAACGACTATGAGAAACTAAATAAACATTTTTGCGAAAATAATGATTCCAACAACAATTAATTATAAATACAAAAATCAATATAATTCGTGGAATTCCCACGGTATTTACGCACATATGGCTTGTGTAAGAAGCGAACGCTATAAATCGTGAAATTCACGGTCATCGGTGTATAGCTCACTTGCCTGATGAAGGCAACACGCCGGTGTTCCGGTGTATATCAGCATATCGCAGTGATGCTCAAACACTCGAGTGTAGAACTGAATATGCGCGATTCAAAATGTACGAATAAGCAATTTAAATATGTAATTGGTCAACGTATCTGTCATTAAAACTTATTTAAAATTTGATATATACTCTTTTATTAAATATTAAATTATTTGGCTAAAAAAATATATTATGTATTAGATTTCTCATCGCCTTCAATAGCATTTTCTCATTTTCCCGTAACATTCCTCGCGCGTATACGTGTATCCCGCGTTCTAATGTATTGAGAAATAAGCCGCATTCGCTCGCTTCGCATTCTCCTCCAGTTGCCTACCACACGAGGTAGGGCGATCCAATTGGGGTTCGAATGGCCCAACGTGGTAGCCTCCCCTTTGAGTTCCCGTTGCGATCAATACTCAGGCCACCATGTCGAAGCTAAGCAAGATCACCAACTCTGTACTGAGGTCTTCGTGATACGAGGATGTCCTTGATATCCATAGCGAAATGCCGTTGCAAAGTCTCGGCTATAGAGAATGCAACGGAAAATACAAAGGTCATGTTTAATCTATCTTATACAGAGATCCAATTATGTTGGTTCTACTTTTCCGTGATAGTGTCGAGTAATAGTTTATGAAGTTATAAACACGGAAGACTGAAGAGAGCCGAGAAAAGAATCGAGCATGTATTTCCGCCACAGCGTGACGCATTGCGTCACGCTGCTTGGCTCACTAGGTATATGATATATACATCTATTCGTCTTCTCATCTATTCTTTCGAGAGAGAGAGAGAGAGAGAGAGAGAGAGAGAGAGAGAGAAAGAGAGAAAGAGAGAAAATGAGACTTTTTGTCTTTTGTCTGATAACCTTTCTCTTTTTGTTTGAGTGTGCACGCGAATATTATGCAGGATAATCGTATCGAAAATATGAGCGGATGCAGAGATTATAGTAAAATTCTATAATAATCTTTTACCGAAAGAGACATCTTTTCTCTCTATGAAAAAAGAATGTAACAGCGTTGCGTTTCTCTCTAGCTTTATTTTTTTTCGCAAATTCCTTCTCGACCGAGCGATCCGTTCGATCCGCCTCGAGTACGGGGTGGCTTCAGGGAAGAATCGAACTTTCGTCGTGCGGATATTTTCTCTCGGGACACCCTATACATATACATATACGCGCAAGCGCGTATCCGTCGAGCAAACGGGAAGCTCCCATCCGCGAACGCGGCGCGCTCGCGCGCGCGCGCACACACCACACACACACACACACACACACACACACACACACACACACACGCAAGATCCGATCTCCAGAGTGTGGTATCGAGATACGCACACACGCGAGCGCGGAGGCGAACAAAGAAAAGAACACCCTAGCGACCAGCAATGCGGCAACAGCGAGCGCCTGCGCTGCGCGCCCCGCTCTATGTGAGTCAAGGACGACACGTGCGGCTACGAACGACCTACTTATATATCTCTCCGCTCGCTTCGTGCGCGATCGGCCCCGACGTACGAACTTAGCCGAGCGCAGAAATAGGACGGACGGTAACGCGGTACGGACGGACGGCCGGCGTAGCCGAGTCCCCGACGTTTTACGGAGCTGCCTAACCCTTCCTTCTTCTTCCTCCATCCCCCTCACCCTCCCCCCTATCCCTCTCCCCTTCTTTCGGCCTTGTTCCACGCCGCGTTATGTCGCGCTGGTTAATCGACTGATTGTGAACGCTACTGCGCCACCAAACCGTCTAATTCTCTCAATCATTCTGCTAGTGAGCGTTATGCTTAATATTCGGCTGTTAACCCGCAAGTATTTGCGTCTTCAAATGTAAAACTAGTTTTTTTTTTTTTTTTTGCAAAATATGCGAAACTATATCCTGTATTTTTAGAATTTATAGAAAAGTAATGCGGATACTTTCATTATTATTTTTTAAATTTTATGTATACATAATATACGCATTTATCTGTATTTATTAAAAATTCTGACATAAAAACAATTAAATTAAGGAATTTCTTTAACAATTTTGTTTGATGTAAGAACGAACGATACTTTCAATTTACGTCGTCGTTTAATCGTCGCCAATTACAATGCTCAACGATCTCCAAACGTTATGTAACGCAATGATAATGAAGTTTCGTTTCTCCTCGGCGGAACGCAGATTATCGAGATGCGCGGCTGATCGTCGAAAACCAAGCATTTCTGCGCGATGCGATTAAATACAAAGTATCATAGATAATAATACTCGCGATATCCAAATACTTTCAAGATATCCTGCTATTTTGATATTGCACATACATGTCGTCGATTGTGTCTGTGACAATTTGTGGTCATAATATCTTCAGTAAAAATTTCGATTCTTTAAAAAGTAATTTCGAAATATTTTAAATCCGTTTAAGGTTAAGGATATTCTTAATCGATATATTATTTATTTGCTTTAATCTTCATCTGAATCTCGTCATCGCACAAATTTCTCGTTAATTTTCTCATGGATATTACGATGAATATCACTTTTCTGTTTCGATCGGTCTTTAAATATAAATATATTTAAGATTATGAGTATATACAACGGAATACGAGGACCTCCGTGTCAGGGAGTGGCGGAAATCTCGACGACCGGGGCCGGGGCTGTCGAGACGCCCTAGATGCAAAACCAGGCGAGATCGATAGAAAAATAGGTCAAAGGTTCGGCCGCCGCCTTCGCTATAAATGATAGAGCAAGCGTTTTGCAGCGAACCGCGAATACTTGTGAGATGGAAAGAAAAAATAGAATAATTACACAGGGATAGTTTCTAAATTTTCCTTCTCGTCTCAAGTGTAGGTGAAGAAAAAATACCACACATTTGTAAAAATAAATTCTCACCATAATGATAATATATAATTTTAGTAAATTTATATACGAAAAGAGACATGCAGTACCGATCAAAAAATATTGCATCAACTCCAAAAAATACAAAAGAACGCAAGTAAATGAATAAGTTTTTTTTATCTTTTTCTTTCCTAGCTGATTTGTTTATAAAAATTATTAAAACATAAAATAACATCAACAAAATGTAATTTGGTAATATTTATATATTTTGTTCATTAAATGACTTTTCTGTTTCTACAAACGACGTTATACTTTTGGTCGATGATGTGTAATTTTAAAAATAGAGAAGGCATAGCATATGTAAATTTTCCCGCTTGAAATATACGGTCCTGATGAAAATGGCAACATATGATCACGAATTTAGACGAAAATTCACCAATATCAAATTTGGAAACTTTTCGTATACATAAATTACATCGCATTATGTATGCGACATTTAATCTTATATCAATTACAATCCGAATGCGTGTATGATACATTTCGACAAACATATAGAGAGTGAATTATAAATTTCGCGTAAATTTTATGGAAAAAAAAAATGAAGAATCGCGTATATTTTTCTTTAAAGTTCTGTACACAGCTGAAAATGATGCACCATCTAATTTCGTATGGTACAATATACAATAAGTCTTTATACAGCTAAATCAATCTGCGGGCTCGAACCGAGCCGCGGTGATTGGTTCTTTGGACCCGCGAGTTGCGAGTTGCGAGTTGCGAGTCTAAAGGCAAACCGCACGGCTCGATTCCGCCGTTTCTTCCCACTCAGGGCATAAGTAGCGGGTTCTCGCGCGTGCGGCTGGCAGTTCCTGTTCGGTTGTCGTCGTAGAACCGCGCCGACGAGAGTGAATCTTCACGCGTACGATATACTACGATAAACGCCGTCCCGTGTCCCGTGTCCCGTGTCCCGTGTCTCGTGTCCCGTGTCCCGTGCACAGGCCGTCGAAACTGTAGAAAGGATATTGGCGCGCGCGCGCTCGCGCGTCCGCGACATCGGTGCGCGCGTGTCGAAGAGAGAGGGAAAAGGAAAAGAAAAAGAGAGAGAGAAGGGAGGGAAGGCGGGCGAGCCGCCAAGTGTGCGATTTCGCGCTGGCGTATGTGTGTATCTGTGTCGGCCAATCGCGACTCGAGTAGCAACGGCGCTCGACCAATGGCGGCGGACAGCCGTGCTCCCGCGAATGCGCGCCATATCGTCATCGCCGGATGTGGCCCTGTCGGTGCTGCGAGTGGTAGTGGGGAGGAGATTGAAAGTGCTGTACGGGCTACGCGTCTAAGCGCATCCCTCGTTCGTCGGAGCTCGCTCTCGGATTCGGTTGTGTTTTCGCGCCGCTCTCTCTATCGGTCCGTAACTAGTTTCGTCCGCCATGTAACGCTCTCGAATAGTCGATAGTCGATGTCGCCGCGTGCTACCGGTCGAACCGTCTATTACCTTCTCTCGCGGCGGAAGAGTACATCTACAGTTTTTCTTTTGAATATTCTCACAAATCTGTATTCTTCTGAAGAGAAAGAACCTTGGAAGCGGAAAGATTTTTTGCTGCAAGGATCCAAGAAGGGGAATAGAATTTATTGAAGGTATATATCGAGATTAAATCAGCACGTGCGATTAGAATGATTTATTATTTCAATCTAATCGCAGACGAGATTCGTAAATCGAGTATTATTATAATCAAATTTTCTCATACGAGGAAAATCGACTGCAATTTTATTTTAAAAATTTCAATACAAGTAATCTAGAAAAAGGTGGAAAATGCGAAACCGAAAAAGTGGTACTGTGTCCCAAAGACGCGGCTAGTTTAAAAAGAAGAACAATCAACGGAAAGGCGCCGTCTATACGAGGAGTATTGCCAAATAAATTCTGCGTGCGTGGCGTGACCGGAAGCGGAATTTTCGTGTCGCGATCTCGGAATCGTGCTGATTAACGCGGCCGGTTTCTTTGGCCGCGATCTTCAAATTTCATTCTTTACCTGTGTGTGAGTATCGTGACGAGCATATTAGGTGTCGCCGAAAAAAAAAAAAAAAAAAAAATCTGCTTTTTTTCAAGAGCGAAAGATTAAGGGGGAAGAAAAGAAAAGAAAAGAAAAGAAAAGAAGAGAGAGATAGATACAGCGAAACAGACGGAGAAAAAGTGATCCCATCGTTACTTACTTCCCCCCTCCCCCCCTCTTCTTCCCTCTCTCTTTCTATGAAAGCAGGATTTTAAAAAGTACGCGACCTATTGACCGCGACCGTCTAACCTATTTATCGCAGTCTTTGGACTCGTTCTCTCTTTCTCTTTCTCTCTTTTCTCTTTCTTTTTCTCTACTCTCGCGCACGCCTAGTACGATCGAACACTTTCATTTAACGACCAACATAACTTGTGTAGTGCGAGCGGATATTCAAATTTAGAACTTTCACGATCGATCTTTGTGCATTCTGTCTGGCAAAATTCCCGTGTCGCGAAAAAGATGAAAATGCAAATTTATTAATGATTAAAATCGTTAATCTTTTTGCTTAATTCTGTCATTTCCAAATTTTGATCTCGCATTTTTAAATTTCTCTTACGAATCGCTTTAATTCTCTCTCTATGAACGCTTAATATATTTATTTATTTTTTAATTTCCAAGGTTCAATTATTAAAAGCTTCATTTACCTACTATGTTATACTATATGTTCGGAATTTTTTCGGAGTTGAGACTCGATTTTAATAATTCTCGATTTACGAAAGAAAAAGTAACAGAGAGACCGAGAAAAATGGAAGAAAATTGAGTGATCCATGGTGCCGTGTGTCGCGATCTCTCTCTCTCTCTCTCTCTCTCTCTCTCTCTCTCTCTCTCTCTCTCTCTCTTTTTCTTTCTCTATCTATCTCTCTTTCTCCGTTCTCGCATATTCTCGCTCATTGAGCGAAAGATGGCGGCGCTCTCTCACTCGTTGGTCCGCTCAAGCTCAGCGAGAGGGGCCGAACTGTATGACGCAACCGTCGCTGTCACGTGATTGTTCCGTGGCTCGGGCTTCGCTCGCTCAGCCAGTGTGTGATCTAACGTTTGTTACGACGGCCACGATGACGGCGGGTACGCACGGCGGAGAGCGCAGCAGGAAGCAACGGAGAGACGGGAAGGACCACCCCAGAGCCGCCACTCTTGTCTTGCGCGACAATAGCGCAGGCTCTCTCTCGGTCGCTGGGTCAGTGGGGGTGAGAAACTGGCTTGGCTTATATGCAAAACGACAGTCAGTCTTTTTCTCTCTCCTATCGGCCCTGCGACAAAGCGCGACTCAACACCCGTTTTCCGCTCCGGAATAATGCTTCCGTCGTTCTTTGGGATGTGCGCGGAGGATGTAAAGCTGGATCTCGAGTCTCCCCTAAACTCTCGCCGTCGTTTCTATCTTTTTATATCGCGAAAGAAAAGATGGTAAACAAACGGCGGTAAGAATATCAAGTCACCGAATTTCTCTGGAAATTATTCGAGATTAAATAAATAAGCTTCTGTTTCTCGTGTATTATGTTTAAGGTTTAATTGGGGCTTGATGAAAACTAAACATTTCTTTTTTGAGAATATTTTCCATCAAACTTCAGATCTTTTATTTTGAAACTTCATTTCTGATACTGTTATCTTCTATAATTCGCGGATTTTAAGAATCTTAAACTCCCAACATTTTTTACATTTCATACACTTTTCGATCTTTTCTAGCACACAATTTTGAATTTATAAATTATATACAAAAAAGGCCATTTGAATTATTCCATATTCTTAATGTTACTGTACATATATTACTTGTGTCTTTAAATATGTAATAATATACATGCATATTCTTAAATTCCTCATACTATTAATTTTTAAAGCGATTTTGAATTCCTTCGTTATTAACTTTATTTATGAACATTTTTTTCATTTTTAGAATTTTTGATCCTCATCCAATTACTTAATCCCGACGCGTAATCGCAGATTTTTCTGATTCGCGACTCAACATTTATACACAGCACGGGCTCAACAGTGGAAGTCGTGTTCCCCCAGCTGTACAGATAATATTGAGAGGCTCTGGGAACATGGAAAACACTGATCGAGCACTGGCCATACTTCAATGGATTCTCTCAACTTTTCTTCGGCGACACACTTCCTCTTTCGATTTGATTACGAATCGTAATTCTTGCGTCACGAATTCTCCAACATTTAAATTAACGCGAATACACGATCCATCTCGATGCTGACATGTTTGCGCGAAAATTTTACTACCTATATTCATTTATATAAAATGTTCCAGAATTATTACGACTACGATATATTGTTGTCACCCAATGGATTTGTGAAATTTATTTCTCGCAATGTGATGTGTCAGCATATGTGGAAAGTAATTTGAAACAATAATAATATACTTGTGCGCATTATTATTGTTTCCAATCCTTTCTTTTAATATACTTATAATTGTATTGATATTAATTTTCATACACTTAATCTTACTTAATCATTTCTCTCAAGCAGGTTTCTCTTTTGATTATCCTCGATTATCGTTGATTATTAGCGTCGTGTAGTCTTGATGAAAATATCAAATGAGTAAAAGTGTGAAATCGAACGTGATTTAAATTCTGTCTACATTTCTAGCGTTGCCCAAATACGCCGCTGGGCCCCGTAATTGCGCTATAGATGCCGGACTCTTAAGTCGCCGTTCACCTCTCTTGTCGCGCACTATACTTTCTAAAGCTGCTTACTTTCGTAACTCTCAGCAAATACCGCACGGCCGTCGTGAATTTTTTTTTTTCCTCGACCAGCCGTAGAACGAACCGGATCGACATGACATTTCTATGACACGTATCTTTCCGTGCCTGTTTACGTCATTTTTTCATTGCTACGTGGTAATTAAGAAATCTTGAAAAAAATCGATATTTTTTTTTTTACTATCTATTTTTAATACATGCATGATGTATTTATAAATTTAATGGATACTTGTCTCTTAATTTTTATAAGTTAAATTGATGTTTTCATTATTTAGACTGTAATTTTCTCTTTATTTTAATTAAAATACGTTTTAAAAGCTATATAGTATAGCATATCTATTCTACTTTATTATCGTTGTTATTGTACTTTATATACTGTATATATTTCATAGAAAAAAATTATATGAAATAATAAAAATGTTATAATCTTTTTGATATAATTATGTTATTTCGTATATATGTTAAAAATTAAATAGATTTTACAATCTAAACAAACTGTAAGAGTTAACTTTCTTCAACTATATCATGTATTCATCGCTGCAAAACTGCATTTTTAATAAAATTTATAACTATATTAAAAAATTCTTCCATTTAATCTGACAATATTTGTATTCATGCATGTACATTAATTACACATCAATCGTATTATTTATTTATTTATGATTTTCATGTAATCTTATTTTCACACAAGGCATGCTAAATTTTTTTTTATATCTACGAAAGAGTTAGAGTCGATAATGTAAATCTTAGTTATGGCATCGACTAACTAACTAATGTTCCGAGTCTATCCAAACACTGTTTTTAGCATGGTACTGAATTAATAATGAGTAATCAGTAATGAGTAATGATGTTAAACGTGACTAATCGTACGAGAACAAGTGGCAATTATATGTAAACTATCTTTCAGGGTTTTCGGTTGTTGTAACAATGTTTTAAACATTTTAACAATTTTTAACAGTTTCTAAATATGTAATCATAGACGATAAGATATTTTGTATAATAAACTCGTATATATATATATATATATATATATATATATATATATATATATAACTCGCGCGTATATAATACTTTCTAAAAAAAATCTCTCAATAAAAAATTAATAAAAATATTAAAATAACAAAATAATATAATTCATATATCCTTATCATTCTTTTTTATCGAATAATCTTTGGGGAGTAAATTTTTGGAGTGTTATTTTATGAAAAACACAGTGTATAAACCAACAACTACCACACGCGCGCGTTTGCTTTACGTTCAAGCAAACAGTATTTGTGGTAATTGTGTCTTGGTCAGTATTTAAATATATGTTACGCAACGCAATGGGGTCCATTTGTATGCAGAAACGCGGGTACGTGCGGTTAAACTCTATTTACTCGCAATACATAATTGACGAAATCTGTTCGAAAGTTAGTAGCACAAAGAAGCTTTTATCGTTTATCATTTTGTTTTTATGCACGTGTCGTAATGTAAAGTAGTCAATTTAGAATTTAACGAATAAAATCGAATTTGGAAGATCGTTATCGAGGAAAAAAAAAAATGAGCGGAAGAGGAGTGAAGCGTGTTACGTATGTACACATATGTCTTTTGTGGAGGAAAGAAAAATGGGATACCGGTTTACCTTGTGCCGCTTCGTTTTTACACACGCGCAGGAATTATCAAGAGATTGTAAGTCTTGATAATCTAACAGCTTGTTATGAAATCTCAGCTGCATTGTGTCTATTCGCGCGTCAACGAGTTGAGAAGCTGAATAAAATTTCTTAGATATCACAATAATGAATTTGATCAAAGAATTATAATTATTATATATGCGCGATGCATAGCGATTCGTCAATACGAGTATGTAACGCGTTACATAAGTTGGATTACACTGTAGTTAGAGTGTATATTATCATACATATAATAGTTGAATTATATGGAAGAATTTTTCCATTTTAATTTTTGTTTGATAAAATGAAAAAATATACATACACAGCTCGTGCTATATTTCTCTCTGTCACGCGAGAGAGCGTGAGATACCCGCAACCGACCATTTGCGGATGCTAAAGCGCCATTTTCTTGCGCGGCATCGCATTGCGGCCATCTTTCGTATAGGCGACCGAAGCCGTTTCCGTTTCCATTTCGCATACCGGCGCTCGGATTCCATCCTCGCTATCTAATTTTACTCGTTGGCCTCGATATCGCATCGTCTTGCCTCATCATGTGCCGTACCTGGATTTCAGGAAGATACTTTAGTTTCGTGAAAAACTAGACCACGCGAATCATATTTTTCATAACCGTAACGCGAAACATTTTGGTATGAAAAAAATCCAACATTATTTTGCTAATCTCAATTATATGTATATATTTTATAGCAACATTTACCGCTTTTTCTTTTTACAGTGATTGTTTTAAAATCGCCTCTCTTTTTAAATACAGTAGTAACGCTTCGTTTTCTACTATACATTATTATAATTTTTTTTATTTAATGCTATTGAAAAATACAATTTTATCGGAGATCGATA
Source organism: Anoplolepis gracilipes (assembly GCF_047496725.1). NCBI lineage: Eukaryota > Metazoa > Arthropoda > Insecta > Hymenoptera > Formicidae > Anoplolepis > Anoplolepis gracilipes. Next base: position 11,634,262 of record NC_132974.1, read on the forward strand.
TAATTATCAAAATTTGCACTATTAATTCTAATTCCGTTATTGAAGCCTCTTGAAAATATTGCGAGATCGACGCCAATGGCGCAGATGACATCATTGCGAAACGGTTGGCTCGTGGGGCAAAGAGACAGCGGTAAAGACCGTGGATCATTGCAAAAAGGAGGGGGTGGAGCCAGGCGTGTGATGCTAGAGAAGAGTAAAGACGAACGGAGATGGAATGAATAGAAGGCAGGAAGAGAGGAGGGGACGTACAAAGGATGCAAAGAAGCGACGAGAGAGAGAGAGAGAGAGAGAGAGAGAGAGAGAGAGAGAGAGAGAGAGAGAGAGAAAGAGAGAGAAAGAGAACTATGATGAAACGAGACAGAATCTCTGTGATATAAGCACGCCGCAGTGAATCTGCCAAGCAGAAGGGATGTAGGAGAAGAGAACCAGGAAAGGGGACAGCTAGGCCTTGAGGAAACGAAGACGAATGAAAGCACGCGTCGTTTATGAACGAAACTCTAGCGCTGAAGTTATTTCTTGAGCTGAAGTCAGCGCACCTTTTCTTAAAGAGTATGTACATCTAACAATAAGATCTGTACTCTACTTCTCTGTCTTTCTGAACTATTTATTATACTTTCTTCTTTTAATAAATTAATAAAACAAATAAAATTTGTCTTGATACATATGTGAGAATATTGACAATAAATATTGATGGCGCACAAAGATATTCTGGAGTAAAGATGGGTGGCTGATGGGTGGAAAATAGTAAGCTTGAATGATTAGAGCAATAAATGGTTTTACTGCAGTTACACTGGATATGCTTATCGTTAATGCATATATGTATGTATATGTATATCTATGTATACAGGTGTATGTGTGTGTGCATGTGTGTGCGTATGTGTTTGTCAGAGAGAGAAAGAGAGTCTGTAAGAGCTGTAAGAGCGCGCGTATATACATGCATTGTACATTAGTAGTAGGTTACGTAATCGACGACCATATCAATTATTAGGCAGTCTTCGAACATAGTTGTGACGAGTCATCGGCAACCTCGCGCTCGTCAATGCCAATATTACGTCGACATTATTCTTCGCCCGTGAAATGTCTTCGAAACAAAGAAAGAAAGAAAGATAAAAAGCCTCAAATTGTGTTGAATTTCCTCTATTTTTTTTATCTTTCGACAAGAAGGAACTGTACTTGCGAATAATAATTATATTAAATATATTTCAAGTATGCATTCTTTTTTTTATTTGAGAAGAAGAAAAAATGGAGTCTCTCGCGACATTCTCGAAAACCTAAGGCTGGCGAAGGAGATGGCAGCCCGTCTTTCAACGATTTCCTTCCCACGAATGGACTTATCGGTATTCACATCCATCTTTTTCGCCGAAAAGCCCACTCCGGCTTTCATCCTCGCCTACTACCATTTCCAAACGATTCCTCGGCCGAAGATGGCCGCCGTTGAGGTCATCGCTAGACCACGCCCTGCGAAACGGATCTTTCTGCTACGAGAAGAACCGAGAACACCTCAAGGACAACGAGCTTCGCTCCTGCGGGAAAAAGCATGCTGCCGCTCACGTTTCTCTTTCTCTCTCTCTTTCTTTCTCTCTCTCTCTCTCTCTCTCTCTCTCTCTCTCTCTCTCTCTCTCTCTCTCTCGCTCGCTCTCTTCCTGGAAATCGCAAACACGCGAGCGGGCCGATTCATGTGGCACATGATGTAGGAAAATTACCGATTGTCATACGTGGAAACGATTAAGTCTCTTCTACATCCTGGTTTTTCATACGGTGTCGCATGCGGAAGATGTAACGATGTAATGTAAAGAAAGAAAACGGTTTCGCGCGCGAGATTAGAGAAACACAGATTGGAGCAAATTTTTAATCGTTGCAAATAAATAATTGTCAAAAAAATAACAAAGATGAAACGAATTACGTAGCGAAATAACTTTTATGAAATAAAAAAATAATGCTTTGTACATTTGGAATAGGACTCCAATACACGTGGGTATATATTTGAAGATATCTAACACGTGACGCAGATTGGCTCGATTTATATCAGTTATTATCGAGAATATGTGAAAAAACAAATTTATCTCTTATCGATGCTAACAATTATTCCAGACGCATATTATATTGCCACGAAATATCTCTCATTATTGTTTTGAGAGAAAATATTCTTCAAAATTACTTTTAATCACATTAAATAGGTATTTACCTGGATAAAATAATCATCGTGAAACTCATCAACCTCTTGCTGTGTCTTCCTATTTCTCTCTCTCTCTCTTTCTCTCTCTTTGTTCATCTTTCATTCTTGCCGACCCGGCATATATGCGGTGGTATATAAGCTTACGTAAGAGAGCCGTACCTACTTACTTACCAACCCACCTACTGATTATTCAGGGGATCAAGGCAAACCGGTGAACAGGCAGACAGATTAGTAGGCAGGTAGATGAGCGGGTAGGTGGACGCACGTTGTGCGCATGCTTCTGGCCAAACCTGAAGCCTGCCAAATGGACAAACGACGATACAACACAACGGAAATACCATTCTGCGCGGCGCTCCTCCCTCGCCCCTCGCCCCTCGCCCCACGAATGGTTCGCACCCGCCTACCCTTAGAGCCGATTTCTATCGGCCGGCCCTCTTGCCATAAGGAGGAAGGGATCCTATTCTGAGGTCCTGGAGGCATCACGAATGGTTCTCACGCTTGATGACGTAATCCGTTCGGATGCTTCTACAAAACTAGGAGTTTGTAATCGTTGAAAATGTAAGTTGGTGAAGTTCTGAAAGCAAAGGCCTTCATCAATGTAAGAATTTATTTAAGTGCGATTCGCAAATATTTTGTATACAAATTACCAACATCGAATCTGTAGCAAAGTGAATGAAAGTAAATATTTAAAATATGTACAATGAAACGAAAATACATATATATATGTAAAATTAGAAAAATTCGTGAATAAAATTCAGGAAGCTATGGGCTTCAAATTTACGCGGTTTATCTCGCATAGATGCACCGGCCTAGTTTATAAAGGGGTTGACGAGAGGAGGAGGTTGAAGAAAGGGAAGAGGTTCGCGGACGCGGATCTGTGTCATTGCACACGCGCGCTGTGTCACTTTGCGCACTCTTCGTCGTGTTGTTCTTGGCCCGCTTGCTAAACGCGGAATGCAACTTTCCTGCTTATACAAGGTGACAACGAATTCCATCGACAAACTTTTAATAAACGACAATTGATCTCAATTTTTAACCTCAATTTCATTTACTCCGCACTTTTATAATGAATAGCAGTGAGCTACAATAATATTGAAGTTTTCTTGCTCTCTCGTTGTTTATTTATTTCAAAATTAATTAATTTGATTTTTTTTATAAAATAAAATTTAATTCTGTCGATAATTAGCTGTTGCAAATTTCAATAATATAAATAATATTTCATGTCTTTGTCTCTCTGTGTAAACAATTTACAGTTACGTGTAACATACATTTAATTAGGTATATGATTCAATTCGATTGTAATTATATATTGTTTTCAAATAGTTTGGAAGATTTCAGAATGCAATTTAAGAAATTATTCATACTGCTCTCTATTATATTATAATTTTATATTGTGTGTGTGTGTGTGTGTGTGTGTGTGTGTGTGTGTGTGTGTGTGTGTGTGTGTGTGTGTGTGTAATAGTTTAAATAACTAATTGTAAAAATATATCTAATACAAGTAGAGATATGACTATGTACGCTTCTTCCTCTCATCGATCTTCTTCCGTCCATTCGTAAACTCTCCCACCGCTGATCATAGCACACATGTAATGTGGACTGTGGACGGGTGGTAGGTATAGTTAAGAAATGTAGGGCATCCCCGGTATACGCAGGAAGCATCGCGCAAGCGCATTTCTCTACGTGTCGTAACTATCATAAGTGTAATGTTGCAAGATGTATGTGTTGCGTGTTCAATCATGACAGTTACAATAAAATGCTCTATTGCAAATATGACAGTTCGTAACAGTTGCGAAACAGTATATTCTAACTACTTCAAAGTGTACGAGTTCAATCCACAATGGATGTATAAAAGAATTCTTCCATCTACATATTATTACTTAGCTTATCTCTACTATATCTGGTCTCCGATAAAATTAGATAAAATATCCAAATATAATTTAATTATTACAGAGCTATTTACTAATTTGAAAAAAGGAGTATACAAAATTAAACGGAAAGAAAATTAAATGAAAATAATGCATTTGTCACTCTTTCATATAAGAATTCAAATTTAATTTGCAAAGAAACGCTTGAAACGTTATATCAAGATCTTTTAATAAATTAGCAAATTAGCTGTTAATATTACATTGTCGTTTTTGATCCATATATGGCTCGTTAATAATGTTTTTCGCAGAAAGTATAAAAAAAAAAAAAAACACTAATTGTTTTAAATGCGAATTCGTGCCGTGATTGATATTGCGAGTAGTAAAGCTAGCGTTTCTCGTTGCTAATGTTATACGAAGAGATTATAATGAGAATATAATTTTTTAATCCGCAGTTTTGCAGATTTTTAGAAATAGTGTATATTTCTCTTCATTAAAATTATCTTGTTTATGTGGTTATTTTTTCGGCCATACATATTTAGCTTCTCTTTGGTCTTCTTCTTTTATTCATTTCTATAGCACGCGAGTTGAAGGCGCGAAATGGATACGCGGGAAAGAGAAGAACCTGTATAATGAGAGACGGCCGCAAAAAGACGCGAGCGTAATTAATCGACCTTGTGAGCACTCGAGAAAAAGCTGCGCGCGCTAGATTTAGCACGGTGTATAGGAAGGGATCCCCCTGCCCCCCTCTCTCTCTCTCTCTCTCTCTCACTCATGGTTACGTGAACGCGAGAGCTCGCCATTTTGCCTTGTCGCTACTCTTCCATTCGACATCAGCTCGTCTCGCGCTTCGACCTTCGGACATCATCGTGCAGGAAAAAAAGAGCCATTGTCGGAGCAGTTCCTCGTGGAGATATAAGGGAAAGACGGACAGGGAAAAATATTGCCAAAGGGACGCGGAGAAGTTGCCTTCTTCCTGCCTCTCTTTTTATTCTCCTCTTTTTCACTGTATATCGCTCTCGTCTTCCCTTTTAAAAGCTATCGTCAAACAGTAAACGTGGGTCCAACCCGATCTTACATTTCTGTAACCTTGCAGATCTTCGATGACAGAGACTCGAGATATGTCGTCGTTATATTTGTTTTTACATTCCCCTTCCTGTTATTCCTTTTCTTTACGTAAGTTCTTTGCAATGTCATTCTCTACCTTTTCTTCATGATATTACGGTCTTTATATATGTACAATTGCTACGTTTCTATCCGCAAGGGTAACGATTGACTCTTATTCCGTTCTGAATAAGCGGTGCGACACGCAAGAATCGCGTGTGCATTTCCGCGATGGCAGGTGCACGCGCGTCTCCTCAACGCTATGCGGAAGTGTACCGGAAGTGTAACTCGAAGCTGCCAACTATACTGCCCCTCTGAAGGGGCGAGCAAACTCGTGTGCTCCATCGATTCACACACATATATGTACATATAACTTTTATATTATTTATTTGCATCATTTAATATCTAGCCGATTGCTTATAAATCTTCTCGAAATAAATGCATCGGCGCGACTCTCGCAAATTACTTATTTACATGCGTTTACATCGCATCGCAACAATGTCACAATAATCATTTACGTAATATCCATCGGCTGCGGTTTCCGGGTCGTTCGAACCTACACCTAGTTTCAGTCGGGCCGCCTCAATCGGAGTCGTCCTATACCTGTGTGAAGCACATGTATAGGACGACATATATTCGAAGCTTACCCGCATTTCTACTACGGTTTACAACCACGTACTGTACATGCACACATACACATACACACACACACACACACACACACACACGCACACCCCCGCTGCCTTCCAAGCTACCGCTCGCTCGCTCGCTCGGCAACGCCGCGTTCACGCTCGCGCTCGCGTGCGTGCGCTGGCTGTTGCGTAACGCTGCGGAGTCATGCGATGGGGGAATAGATCCGTCGGACAGACAAGGATGAAAGCGAGCCAGGAACGAGCTGGGGGAGCGCGAACGAGAGGGACGATGCTTCAGCCTTGAAACGCTTCGTCATGAGCGCTGTGCACGAATCGTCGGACTTGTCGCAGATTGCACAGACTTGCGGTTTCATTCCGTGCTTTTCTTCCAAAGTTTAAGAAAAGGCCGTCTTTTTCTCTCTCTTTTCCTTTGGTACTCGCTTGCAAATCTCCGCTAAGCTAAATATAATATTTGCATATATTTTCCACGGAAAAAATGTACAAGGTGTCCGGTAATTGATAAAAAACCTGTTAATGCAGATTCTTGATATCATTTGGAGACGATTTTTCTTCAGCGAAAATGTCGAGGCGTCAATAATTTCCGATTTATAAACGATTGAAAGAAAAGGCGCTTTTCGCAAACTAAACTTTTTGGAATTAAAAAATTACCAAAACTACATTCTTCAGTTAATTTCAGATAGAGTTTACTTTAATAGAATTTTAATTTAAGACTTAATTATAAAGATATATAACGATAAAAATTGGAAACTTGCAAACAATGATTACGTCTCTCGATATTTTGGGAAAATCGACTCCAAATGATCTTAAGAATCTGCCATTAACAGGTTTTTCACCAATTACGGACACCCTGTATAATATTGCATTTTTTAACTAATTACAGTTTATTAAAAAATATATGTGTGATGTTCTGACGTAATTCAAATTGAAATTAGTTTAATTTCAATATGAAATTTAACTTTTTTATATGTGTGCTTTTTGTAGGCAAAAATAAATTCGAGACTGACACGTTTCCGACAAAGCAGAGCACCGATTCGGTGTACTCGAAAATATAGTAAAAGTAGGTTACTATATTTCAAAAGATTCAGTTTTTTTAGTCTGAAATATTTCTAGCTATAACGACCGTTTCACCTCGAAGAAAACTTTCGGTTTGAAATATTCCTTAATGTTTCGCATACTTTGCAATCTTCGGCATTTAATTCAGTCCACAGGTTTTCATTATATTTATGTGTAATTTTAATATTCCTATAAAATGTCATAATAATTAAATATTGTTACAAGTTTTGTTGACATAATTTCTCTAGTTTGATTTAATAAGTTTGTTATTAAAACTATTTTTCAACACATCTTTTATATACATATTACTTGTCTCGATATTATTTAAAAAAATACTATTTTTCTATCTAAAACAGCCATACATAAGTTTATTATATATATATATATATATATATATATATATATATATATATATATATTTTTATATAAAACATTATATATAGGTATAATTAATACGTTCGTGACGTTGATCGCGACAAAGTTCCTGCGACAAGGAAGCAGCGGATAAGCGGATAAAGTTTACAAGGAACCTTATTAGAATCAACCTCAGATGGACAGACAATCAGGAAGCGAAAGCGGCTGAACGAATCGTTAAGAAAGTGGAGCGAATAAGAGTCGACCCTATATCAGTGGAGGGAAAGATCGAGGTAAGAAAGCGCGAGGAAAGAAAGAAGGAAAAAAAGAAGCCCTAGTAAGAGGGGGGTAGTTCGCTTCGACCTCTTGGTAGGCCTCGATCGATGCCGTCGCCATGGCAACAGGGCTGGCACCGCGGTGCTCCACTACTGATTATTTATGTCAAAGATTTTCTCCCCACAACCCTCCTCGAGGCTCGAAACGCAAACGCGAGCAAATTCTCCATTCTGGAGAGACGAGGGGGCGGGGGGGGGGAGGGGAGAGGGGTAAACGCTGAGTCTGGCAGCCTACTAGCCTACCCACGTGACACTGAAGATCAAGGGGGTTAGAGGGATGGTCGAAGCGCGGCGGGAAATATATACCTACAGGGTGGTGGGGTATGTAGATAGAAGTGAAAGGGGGAGCGAATCTCCAGTGGTGTAAGTCGAGACAAGAAGTTGAGGAGAATATGGCGGAGGGAGAATTCTTCTCGCTATAAATAAATTTTTGTTTTTACTCATTTTACATGTTACTTATTATCCCGTAATTTCATGGAGAAGGGCAATAAAATTTATTCTTGTTGCGATTAACTAGATATATTAGCTTCTAAAAATTGATGTATCCGCCACTGCGAGAAGGAAGAAAGAAAGAGAAGATAAAGGAGAGAAGGAGAGAAGAGGCAGAGGGGAAGCTATGAAATACACGGAGGGAGAAGAGAATAAATGAACCGTTGAAATCTATTCGGGATCTGAAATCAACGAGTCCCTGACATTCGTAAAAACAGTCGCTTATCGATTTATTAACTAAAAGGGAGAAAATATTTTGCCGAAAAGAGCAGACAAGAACGAGAAAATAATATATATATTTATATATGTGTCACGTAAAAATAGAACGGTATCATTATATGTTCCAATTATTTTGTTGTAACAATGGCACAAATTTAACGGGGTATTAGGTAATTGGCCAGAGTGAGTAAATGATATAAATCGACGCGCACATGGGGAGAGTGGCGAACGGGGGTGGAAACAGCGGCTGCCCCCTGTGCTTTCGACCCAGTTTCATCCTCGCAAGGTGGTGGCAATCGATACTGCGGGGCCGCATAGAACGCGATCGCAGTGCCGTTGTTGTGCTGAAAGCAAGAATTGGGAAGTCTCGCATAGTCGCATTACACGGAATTTGACCTGGATAGGCCCGGTAATTAGCTCCTGAGGGGAGAGGAGGGGGGGGAGGAGGGGCTCTTCGTCGGCGTTTAATATCGGCAAATATAATTTCACACGCTTCGGTGAAATTTTTCGCGTATATCTACATTAAACGCTATGTAAAATAAATGCAAGCAATATATAGCGCGGTCGATTTTAACGCATCGTGAAATGTGGAGCGATTTGTCGTGTAAACGTTGCGATACGGGAACGTCGTCGAACCTAAACGCCTGCGTTACAACCGCTTTTATCTGCCGCGTGTAACCGACGTGTAACAAATAGCGGCTATCGAAAGCTTGGAGGTGCGCACTGATAATTCCGACAGTGGGCGGATATGCTATCGGACGCACGATGAAGGAATGTGATCCGTGATGGTTAATATAACGTGTATCGCCTGTATGTAAAAAACGCGCTATTAGAAAATAGCATTAATTTGTTGAGCCAACTATTTTAATAAAAAAAAAAAAAATATAAATCTGACAGTAATTATTTACATTAACAGACACATTTTTGATGACCTTGATCCTGATATTAAAGATATTAACATTAATATTTGTTTATGTCTTAATCGGCTTGTATAATTTTTAAAGATATTCATGTAAATATTGAAAATGCAATACAAAATATGGTCGAGAGAGAGAGAGAGAGAGAGAGAGAGAGAGAGAGAGAGAGAGAGAGAGAGAGAGAGAGAGAGAGAGAGAGAGAAACTATACATCGATTTGTAATTTTTCGTGCGAAACAAAATCTATTATGCATCGATTGCTGTTTTCAATGTTAATCAATACCCTTATCAATATATATTGAAGTCAAAGACATTGAAAATATTTTATATAATGTAAACAATAACCTAACATGTTTATGTATTATATAATGTAAATAATAAAACATATATATATATATATATTTCTCTTTAGTTTAATTTAATAGTTTAACCATATTCAGTTTATCGATACAGTAAAATCGCGGATCGTCTAATTTTAATAACATCAGAATATAGAAAAAAAATTATTTTACTATTAATATTATCGATAATACGCTTTTTATTTACGATTCTCATTGATCATTAGATACCAAATTGAATAATTTTGTAACTTCACCATCATAACACATACAAATAAATTACAAAGCTTGATAGTTTGTCTCTTTCTTTCGTCGATTAATTATAAATTGGGAAAATCGATTTTTGTTCTAATCATGTCATAGAAACGGATTAATTAAAAGAAATTGTTAGATATTAAATTTAATTATTTTATAATTATGATGCAAAATATATGTTTTACTTGGTATATAAATAAAAAATCTTTCTATTAAATGGAAACACATTCCTTGGTATTGTTTAATTTATATATATATAATTGCAAACTTAAATTGCGACAATTTTTGTGACTATGATTTATAATCTATAATCTATATTTATTTAATTAAATGAGATACATTGCTGGACTGTGTATATATAAATTTTGGAGCATATTGAAAATATAATACAATTACTTGAGCGATTATTACGCTAAACACGTGTATTGACCTGATAAATATTTCGAGTCACAAAACAGTACAAGACCGACATAAATCGTGAGAGGTCATTATTTCATTCATTGTCTTTATTCTCTACACGTACATCAGTTCATTACAGTTCAATATCTTTTACTACCTCACACAAATTGCAATTCACTCCATTACCGGATTAACGTAAATAATTAACAGTTATTCTTAATATTTACAACATTATCCTTAGTCGCTTTATATAATACAATTGCGTTACACCCTAAAATAAACATCTTCTTCAAATGCTTGTCTTGATAAGGATCTCGACCCGAAAATCATGACGTCGATATCCTAAGAGATTGTGGATGTTTTTTCCCTAGATTCTTGCTTTTTTTAGGTTCATCTTTTTAGCATTATTTTTAAACTTTTTCGATTTTTAACTTTATGAACCTTAATAAAACTTGTGGTTTTTACAATTTTATATACTTGGAATATCGACTGGAAAAATAATTTAGATTTTTGAAAATATAGTAACATTATTAAGTCCTTGTCATTTTTATTTTAAATTTCTTAAGATTTTTTGACGTTTTAAATGATAAGATTTCGCAAATGTTTTACATTCTGTCTTTCTTCCTGTCGTTTTAAGATACTTTTACAGTTTCTTTGTTTCTCTCAAGATCTTCAAATCGTCAATTCAAATCGAAATCTGCTTTTTAGCCTTTGTCGCTGTGATAAGGAATAAACGGTAAGCTAGGAATTCGAGAAAGAGAGATTAACTCTAATCTTTGTTAAGTGTCTTTGCATTTCTCAGCAAATTACGTGCAAAAGATATCTGTTCGTGGTAAAGGATCGACTATAAGAAAGGAAAATGGATGACTCAATAGAGTGTTTATAATAAGCAAGTCAATGTGACTGTAGCAGCCTAAGCGAAATGCATAGTGGATTCTCGATTGTAATTTATGATAATCTTGCTTACATAATAAAATAAAGACAATAAAATTCTAGATTCCAATAAAAAAAAAATTGAATTTGCATATAATAATTTTGTAATATTACATCTTAACTCTTCTTTCAAAACTCTAAATTTATCATTTTAATATATTTCTCAATTTTTTTATAATATTTAAAGAGAATAACGGGAAATAAATAATTATCGTCGTGCTATCGAACTGCACTTTTTTTTTCCCAATTTCAAACATTCGATAAATCCACTATCTCAATGCTTTATTCAGATATCGATATTACAGTCTGTAGAAAGAACAATCTAAAATAGAAAATCAAAAATATAGTTTCTCTATAGATTCTCTATATTGTCCAATATTATTTTTTTCCTTATTGTTGGTATTTTCAATTTTTAAAATTTTTTAACATTTATGAACAAAATCGATTCTCCATAGGCTTTTCTAACTTTCCACAGAATATGGATTCAATTAATTTTCAATCAAGAAGAGAGATAAGCGCGTAAGTATTACATTGAAAGAAAACTATAAATAACAATAGAGTGAGAGCAGAGAGAGAATATTGTATGAAACCTTGGGTGTGTGCGTGTGTATATGTATGTATGTATGTATGTATGTATGTATGTATTATATATATATGTATGTATATATAGATGTATATATTCTTGTCTACTGTCTATTTTAAGCTTCGTGAATTTATCGTACAAAACAATAGTAGAGATATGAAATTTATATAAGTTCTCATTGGGAAAGAGTAGAGATATTAACCACGGTAAACTTTAAAATTTCCTGGGGATGAAGAATCTTTAATCGCGAAGTTGAAGTTAATTAAAGTGCTCGTGTGACACTTGGAAAATTGGTTTAAGACATGTTCAACGATTTCTGGTTGTCATTCTTATCAACAGCCGATACGTGGTCGGCACTTTCTCCGCGTGCAAAACGCTCCCACATCTTTTTGTATAGCATTTCCATGCCCATCGCGTACAGCTTGCAATTGAATAATGGGCTTTCCGAGCGAGCCTTCCAAACCTTGGCTCTTATCGCTTTCAAACTGGCAAAAATTAACAATTTATTATCTATATCTAGAAAAAATTTTACAAAAATTTTCAGTATGTCAAAATACTCACTATTCTCTATCAGTTCCCAACCTAATAGCAATATCTTGATACTCTTGTCGCGTCCGTGCTACCAACTCGGGACAGCCGAGAGTGTTCAATTGACTAGCGGCAACCCGAGAAGCTAGCGTCTCGCCTGGTAGCGTGACCACTGGCGTTCCGGTCCACAAAACATCCATACTGGTTGTATGTCCATTGCAAAGTGGTGTATCTAGACATACGTCAGCTAATTGGCCTCGTCTTACATGTTCTTCTTTAGCAGCGACGTTGCTAAAAAGAATTCTGCCGGGTGTCAGACCCAATTGTTGCGCCGTCGATTGAAGATTGGGTTCACCGACTGCCGGGAAACGTAGCAGCCACAGCACAGAGTTTGGTACATGTTTCAATATCTACAATCAAATATTTGTATAAGTTTTAAAAAGCGAACAATTCGGCGAAGGTCTTCACTTTCAAACTTAAAATCATTTCGTCATTTACTTACATGTGCCCACATGTGAAGAGTGAGCGGGTCAATTTTATATAACTGATTGAAATTACAGTAGACAACGGCATCTTCTGGCAAACCGTATTGCTGTCTGGTTGTGATCACAATATTCTGAGGCACCTCCTCGCCCGTGGCAGCCTTGTTGTTCACTTGCGTAGTGGTCATACCATTCTGCACGACGACACCGTTCACGGACATCTGACATTGGCCGGAGGCAATCATCGTTTCAATGGGAGTAGTAGTCGGTAACTCGGCGACTTTGAGCGAAATTTCGACGGGTTGTTTTTTCGCGTCTGGTACGACTACTTCGCGGATTTCCTTTATAAGAGTATTTTCGATCATCGGGGAGAGATCGGTGGCATTGATTACTGCCACGTTATCGGCCACCTTGCCTTTATGATTCGATTTATCCGTTAGGATTAAACGTTCCTTCAAATGAGGGAACATTTGCCTAAAAGAAATAAATAATTAAAATCTTGACAAGCGGATAAACAGCAATATTTTTTGTAGTTTCTTATCATAAACGCTATTTACAAAACTCGCGAATAAATAAGAATAAATTCACGTACTTGTGATCACCGATGAAGTAAGTGTGCGGCATGTAAGCAAGTTTTTCGCTGTATTGGTTGGCGAGCTCCAGCGGTGAGGTGACCTCATCTGTAATGAGGTAGTCCATGAAACTTGCACCAGAAGTACCAGGATAGCCCAGCCACATGACCTGTATCGCTGCCGGTCGCAGGGCAAAGATTTCGTTCCTGGCACCCTTTGTATAACCATTCATGTTCACCAAGATATGAATGCCGTCAGCGTTGATGCGGTCGGCGGCCTTGCCGTTGCACGGAATCTGTGACAGATCGACAAAGTGCTCGGCTTCACGCGCGATCTTTGCGCGGAAAGTTGTGCCATCGTCCGCGCTGAGCGCATAACAGAAGACTTCGACATTCTCGCGTTCGTGCAAACCAGGAATTGATTGCATCAAATGACTGGTCGGATGATTTCCAAAATCCGACGAAACATATCCAATCTTCAAACGTGTGCTAATTGAACGCGGATATTTATATGGCTGTTTGTGGAGAACGTGGATCTGCAACAATTCATTCGTATATATAAGTACTTAACAATTGCATGCAAATATTTGTGGAGAAAGAATAAAATATTAATTATTCTTGCCTTTCAATGTACATAGTATATAGTTTAGAAAAATTTATCAATTAGATGAACGCACTCACCTTTTCGATGCAAAGATTAGCATGTCTAGCAGCGATAGCCTTCCTAAACTCGTGAGATAAGGGATAAAGCATGGAATGATGTGGATGTACGCTAGGTAGTCTGTTCTTATCCAGTTGCTCGGCGACAATAGATACCAGCTTCTTCATTCTGGCTTCGTAGTCTGTCCAGTCGCATACTATCTGCAGACAATGCGCCAGATTGCAATAAGCGTCAGGAAAATCTGGTTTCAACTTCAGCGCTGTTCTGTAAGACTGTATCGCTTCGGGAATGTTGCCGGAATCTTTGTGAATCGATGCCAAATTGGAATGAGCGTCGGCAAAGGCCGGATTGATTTGGATAGCCCGTGTGTAACACTGCAAAGCGCCCTGTATGTCCTGCATCTCTTTTAAAGTGTTTCCCATGTTCGAATAAGCGTCGGCGAAGGTTGGTTGTATGCGAATCGCCTCCTTGTAATGCATCAGCGCCTCGTTTAGTTTGCCTTGCTGCTGCAAGACGGAAGCCAGATTGCTATGAGCAGCTGCAAACTCAGGAAATACTTCCAGAGCTTTAAGATATAACCGAGTCGCTTCCTCAATGTAACCTTGCTCGCGTTTTATGTTGGCCTAAAAAAAGAAAAAGAAAAAAAATCGTTAATATCATTACAATTTATTTAATATTCTCACAGTTTAATATTAAACTTGAAATGGTGTAATTTCGTACCAAATTATTGAGAGAATCGGCGTGTGTTGGGCACAGCCGGAGGGCGGTATTGTAACAATCTTCCGCCTCGACCACTTGGCCCTTTTCTTTGAGGGCGTTTGCCAGATTGCAATATGCATCTGGAAAATTTGGTTGCAGTTCGATAGCACGACGATAAGTGTCGATGGCCAGATCAATGAGCCTATAATATTAGAAAAGTCTCGATTGCGCTCATTTTCTTTGAAAAAAAAGTGTCGACAATTTCGTTAACCAAGTTTAGGTTAAATAAAAATTGAATTATAAATTTGTATCGTAATTACGAACACAAATTATCAACTTACCCTTGTTCATAATAAACGCACGCCAAATTTCCATGCACGACTGCATTGTTAGGGCTGAGATTCAATGCACGGAGATACGCAGCTACAGCTCTGAAGCAATTAATAAACAAAGATAATTATCAATTGTGGATCTCATTTCCAATAAAAAAAAAAATAATTCGGCTGTGAAAGGAGAATAGGTATTAATAATACTAGATATAAGTACTATTTGTTCAACATATATCGGCGAAAAAGTTGCTCTTTTGATTTCAGATCGTAATTGCAGAGACTAATTGTTAATATAGTCCCCGACGTGCAGAGACGTGCAAGACGAGTCTGATGAACCTTTTAAGATAGCGCCTGATCCAGGAGACGCATCCAGAGGTGGAGGGTCGCGCGATAGTATCTTCTATTTGTACGCGAAGCGCGGGCGCGATAGTACTCGAGGGTGAGATCACCGTATAGACGACCACGCACTGGCAGTCCATTCCTTCCCCATCCCGCCTGTCTTGGATCCCGCGGATCCCGGAAGTCCACGGATCTGAGTACGAGGAAAGGATCTTTGACAACGCGGCTCGTTAGATTGGTAGCGAATCCTTCGAGAGGCAGCGAGTGCAAGAAATCCTGAATCTTCCTTGAGAGATTCTTGGGAGGAAGGAATTGTTGGAGGAACGCAAGTTCATGCAAAATGCGCAAAGTTCATCAAACAAGGAGGAAATTGGACTTTTGCAAAGCACGAAAAATGTTGAGTCCACAAATTTATCGAAAATTAATCATCCTTTTGATAATCTCGTTGAAATTCGTACGCGAATGATCTTTGGATATTTCCAAGTACGTTTCTTGGGAAAACGGAGAATATACCGGTTTAAAGATATGTGTAGGTCCTCAGATTTTTTTCTACGTTTCCATGGACCCAACGATCTTCTTGACGAACATGTCAAAACAAAAAAACACAAATCCTCAGATATGTGGATCCCCGAATACACAAATTTAGATGCACGTTGATATATAAGCGCGGGAAACGATATAAGAATCACACCAGCGCGAATTGTATAGCTTTGGATCCACGTGGATACAGGGTCCACTCATCTCAGGATTCACAGATGATATCTAAAGCGGCAGGAGATAAAGCGGGAATTACAAGCCCGCGGATCCTGAAATCAGCTCCGAGCGATGCTGGCGGTCGAAGGAAAGCTGTTTAACTCGCGAGCGAACCAGCGAGATTCCCGTTTTCGGCGAAAATCGTGAACGAGCACGCGTATCCTCCTGTAAGGGAAGAGGAAGAGAGGGGAGCGAAGGACTTCCGTGGGGGCGGAGCGGTTGTTGGAATCGATAGTTGTCCTCGAATTCCTCCCACTTTGTGCGTAAAAGGACCCCTCCCCCAAAGCAAAATCAGGATTACTGAGAAACGCGTTCGATGGATCCATATGACCAATTACATTTTATATTTTGTTGTATTAATTACATTTTATATAAATTAATAAAAAAAAAGAATATTTTGTTGCATGAATTACATTTTAAAATCACACACATTAAAAAAAAAAAAAAAAAAAAACTTTAAATATATAATATATTATTAATCAATAAAAAAAAGAAAATACGCAACAAATTAAAAAATAAAAAATATGTAAAAATGGAAATTATTTTTCAATTTTTTACCATATTAATAAATAAAATACTTTAATATGTCAGTCGAAAGAGAGAGAATTAATGTTAAGAGAAGTGGCAGTATATCAGCTATGTTTGGCAAGCTACGATCGTGTAGGCGGAGATATTGTGAGCGGATTTCTTTTATTTTGTTGATGGTCGTTCAGACGAATCTTGGCGAAGATCGATAGAACGTTGGGCGTTAAACGTAGTTAAATAGAAGGACGAACGTGTTATGTAGCCATGGAAGCGGCTTACTAATCAATGGTCTTCAAAACTCGAACAATTTACGCGCAAGGATACGAGCGAATAGAAAAGGTAATACGTATAAAGATATATAGGTACGGTTACATTAGTAGTAAAATGTGCAAAACTAAGAAATCTTTGATACTAAAAATACAAAGAAAAAAAAGTTACCGATAAAATGATTAAAGTGGGGCCATGATAAATTACTGCTGTATGTAATTATTAACGACATGAGACACTTTGCCTGTAACTTTTCGTGGAAAATGCATTTAGAGGAACGGTGCATTGTCCGAATTCTCATTCGAATACAGAGGACGATGAACTTGAAAAGGACATGAATATCGATTCTCGGTGTTCACTCGACGGTTCATGCGCTGTACTAGTTTGTTTCCGAATGCAACGCAAATATGTTACGTCTATTCATGGACTTATATTGCCTATATTTTTATACGTCTAAATATCTAACATTTATGACCTCACTATTCAATTCAAAGAATTTATATATCTATATATAAATGTACATCATATACACACAGGATATTAATTACGCCCACTAAATATATGTGTAACGACAGTCCTTAAAAAATGAAAAATAAATCGAAAAGTCCTGAACCTGAAAATTCTAAAATAATATTTTTTTGCGATGCTTAACATAAAAGGAATTATCAGATAAAATTCACTTAATCAGCACCGTTCATTAAATAAACATATCGAGAGTCATGCATGGCTAATATTTTAGACATATTTTAGATCACTATATGGCATATAAGTCACGGATGTATATCTGTATAAAGTATAATTAAATATTTAATTATTTTTCAAAAATATCGTTATATACTTAATGAGCGTAAATTAATTAATACTATTTACATAACTACATGTGTGTGTGTGTGTGTGTGTGTGTGTGTGTGTGTGTGTGTGTGTGCGTGTGTGTGTGTGTATGCACGTACGCGCATAAATGTAAAACTTGAAAATATTTTTTACATAAATAATCTAAAAATATCTTAAATTTTATACATACGACAAAAAAGAGATTACATAAGTAATAGAAAATTTGTATGACTTTGGACTAGCCACTAATAATATGTTATGTATCAGTGGAATAACTAAGCCATTTTTAATTTTGCACAGACTTTAAAACCGACGGCAACGCAAATTTCAAGACGTCGATTGATCAAACTGTGCGCGTGCAATATTATTTTCGTAAACTTGAATTTAACGAGTATTTAATTTATAAACAAAAAATAAATATCTTTGAAAATTATCAAAATCCAAGATAAAAAATTTCTAGAATAGAGAAATTTCTACATCGAGAATTTTTATTGACTAAATTGCCACACAATTTTCAAAGCTATAATAATATGTATCAAAAGATCTCTATTTTATAAATAAATATTAACAATAATTAACAATTTTTTCTGAATTATTAATTCTGGTCATACATTTCACATTAATAAATTATATATTACACATGATTCAAATTATTTAATAATTATTCGACCGTATTACTAAACTTTAGATAATTCATAATTTGCAATAAAAGTCAAAATAGAATTGCATTTATAATTTTATGTGTCATATCACATTCTAATTTATGTGTGTTTTTTGATATGTATCTTGTACACATATATAACTTGTTTGAATGTTTTTTTACATTACATGATGTAATGCAAATTACAAATGTAGTTCTGTCCCGAATTTTATCGCGAATTACACATAGATCATTTTTAAGAAATAAAAAGAAAATAATTTAGTGAATGAAACGCATGGAAACGAACCTGTCGAAGATTCTAGCTTCTTTTAAAACATTTCCAAGATTGATATAAGCATCCAAGAAGTTTGGATCCAAGGCAACTGCTTTCTCGAAATGATGTATCGCAAGCCAGATCTCCCCTTGTGCGTTGAATACGCATCCTAGATTGCTCCATGCAACCGCGAAATCCGGTCGCGTCTCAATCGCCTTCAAATAGCAAGCCTAGAGAAACAGAATGCAATTTATAACGACTTTATTCGCGAACTCAGAGGGACGCGCGCTGCGCGCTATGCCCGACCTCCCATCGTCGCGCTGCAGCTTCTCTCTTTCTCACTCTCTCTCTTTCTCTCATTCTCACTCACTCACTCATTCTCTATTTCATACATTCTCCCTTTCTTTCCTTCTCTTTCTCTCCCCTTTTCACCCTCTCGACTTCATGAAGAGTATATTTCATCGGATCTGTCTTTTCTGTTTCCTTTTCTCGTACAGCTCTTCTCTTTTCATCTTCAATCGATAAGCAGTCTTTTTAGAGCTGTTTGAGTTTTCTTCAATCATTCACGAGATGAAGTTTTTGTTTATCCAGATATCATAGTTTTTCGAAATATAAAAGATTGTTAAAGAATTTTATCATGACTAAGATTGACATATGTTAATTGTGTAAATATGTCATTTTTATTTGATTCAATCAGTGTATCGAGTCGTGAGCCATTTGATTGAAATTAAATCTAAAGTAAATCTGAAGAAAAAGTAATATACTATAGATTTATTAGAAAATCAACATTAGGGAAATTTGCATCTTTTCCAATGCGTGTTTGAAATAAAAAGTCAAGAATAAAAGGACAAATTCACGAAAACATTTATAAAAATAAAGATGTTTAAAATCAAAAACCTGTAAAGATATAAATCCACATGATAATACGTACAATTAAAAAATTATATAGTAACACTCTGAATAAATTCTCTAAGATATGATCTAACAAATGTCCTAAAGCATCTCGTATCGAAATTGCATATCAGAGATTTAGAAGACAATGCGAGTTTAAAGTATTCTGCAGACATTTTTCCGTGTATATCACTTTTTTTACAATTACAACCTTTGATTTAATTCATTCGATTTATGGATCCTTCTTCGATTCTCCTCGGGCGTTATCTTCCTTGAAATATATAACTTGTCCTCTTTCTATGCTCGTCGAGGGCAAGAAAGGGGGTAAGAAATGGAAACAGAATGAACGAGGGTTACCTCACAAACATGCATTCAAAATTGCATTCTCGGATAGGAATCGGGAATATGTTAAGGACAATAAAGGTATCTGGGTGCGCGCTAGAGGCGTCATCGTGGATAACGCGCGACTTCCGGTGCACGCGGTCCCCGAAATGCGTTCGGCGGACTCGACTGCACGCTGAAGGCCGTACGCTAAAACCGAAGTCAACTCGAAGTCTCTTCTGGACTCGTGTGATAAAGCTACTTATCGATGAAAAACTGTCACGGTCATTACGTAAGACGATCGCGACAACGGGATGACGACCCTAAGAATTTAGCGTGGATGATCATCGCGCGTGCCGAGAGGCGGGCTGCATTGATATTGAAAACAGAGTAATCTTCGTACCTAAACAATAAATAAGAGGGCATTTACAGTTGACCAGTCTCTGCAGGATGAGAGGTTTGCTTGGAATAAAAGAAAAAAAGCGGAAAAGAAATAAAAGGATTGCGCGCGATTTTTTTACATATACAATTTATATAATATTAAATTAGGATGGATTATTTTAATTTTTTTCAAAGATATTGCAATATTATTCAGAAAAGATGCAATGCATTGCACATTTTTAATATAACATTTTGAGTCAGATATTGATAAATAATTACAATAATATTTACAGGGTAAATATCACATTCTTTTTTTAAATTATTTTAATGATAAGAACGTAAACAAACACTATTGCAGGGACAAATCTAAAACACCCTGTATAACTTTTTTAAAAATAAAAAAAAAAAAAAAAAAACTTTGGCAAGTATAAAAGTTTATTTAAGTGAATCGGAAGCTCAATTTGCAGATAATACAAGTGAATTTAAAATTTCTGACAAACAATATATATTAATCACCCTTCATAAAAATCACTTCGCAGTACCTAGGATAGTAGGATAAGGGACCTTTTCTCGACAGGAGCCGGTCGAGAGAAAAGGAGATTGGATTGATTGTAAGGGTCTTTAGAGACCGGCCTTGGGCATTACTTTACCTGCAGTGTACCCTTCGGTAGGCTGACTCGGTAGGTACGGCTTGCAAGCTCTCATAATAAACTTAGACCGAGAGACAGTGTGTTACTGAATAACCAGATTCAGATTCACCCTTTGACGAAGGAACCGGCGCGGTAACCGACCAATCTCACATTGCTCCTGCACTTCCCCTCCTAGAGTTGATCATCCCGTCCACAACAATAAGACAGCTGCGTTAATGTCTCTTCACTGATTACTCTCGCCTCAAATCTTTGTCTTTTTTTCTTTACTTTCTACATACTGTGTTAGTGTGTATGTGTGTACACAAAGAATTGATAATTCGCGTGTCCGCAAACGACACGCCTTACCGAACTCATCAGCCAGCTGTTGCTATAAATTTCTCTCGCGATTGAAACGCAAATATTGCACGTTTCCTTCTTCTTTTTCTTTCTCTCTAATACAAATGTTCCATCACATTATATTATTAACCATCGAGTGATGTGGAAGAGACCGAAATGGTCATTTTATTTATTTACGTTTTTTATTTACGATATTGAAAAAAAAAAAAAAAATAATAAAGTAGCTGAGGGAGTTCGGCAAGAAACGAACGAGCATAGCAGCCAGTTCTCATAAATAGCGGGAAATGTAACGGGAAGCTTTCCTCGTTGCTGTCATTTTCAAGACCGAACACGAAAGCGTATCCGTAAATCTCCTATTTATATAATTATACGTTGTTTGAAATAATTAGAATATTTCAAATGAAAACAAAGACGGCATACTTACGAATACGCTCTCGTCGGTCGACGCCGCGCCGCGCTATGAATGTGTAGATCACTTGACCGTTTAGCAATAGACCAATGTCAGGAAGCAACTCGCGGGCATCGTCAAGAGTACCGCGAGTTTAACAATTTCGAATTACATATATATCTCTTTCACTTTGTGATTTTCTATTAATATCACTATAAAAAGTTAATATTACTTTTATCATCGCGCGATCTTTTTGAAATCTAATCATTTTGTTTTCATTTATACAATATATATGCAAAATTAAAAATCGCACATACCGTTCGACATGACGTTAAATTCAATTTTAATTTAAAACAGCGCACCTAGTCAAGTGATCTCGCGCCAATATATATTTTTCATCGTACACACTGTAGATTCTCTCCCTCTCTCTTTCTATCATCAACTATTCATCAACATGAAAGTGGTCAAAAAAACACGCAGCACGTGGCGATGCACGTATGCCACGATAACAACAGCAAAATCGCACATTCAAAACAAGAGACAAGAGTCAGCTCATTCACTAAACGTTCGCGCGCTGCCAGCCATCGATTCGAATTAAAATGACATCGGATGGCATTGGCTAAATAATGCTATAATTTGCGACAACATCAAGAGTTTTCGAAAGAGTAAAAAAAAAGAACACAAAATCAAAAGTGTACTTTTTCTCGGTGTTGCTGCAAAACGCGCAATGCTAGAGAGAACATTCTCCTCAGAAAATTATACTTTGATAATATATATAACCCTAAACATTATAAAAAAGATTTTACGTTTACATTCTTGATTTTAGAAAATTGTTTGAAAGATTATGGTAAAACAAGTTCATTGTGTATGATAAAAAAGGAAAAAATTATTAAAAAACAAATTGTTTTAAAATATCCAATCAGATTTCAATCGTCTTGGCGTCGATTTGTTCGAACAAAAAAGACACGTAAATTTTTCCAAAATATCTGACTTAAGATAAATGGGTCTTTTAGAAACGTCTGTTATATTGTTTAGGGTTTTATGTTGAGAGACCGTCGCTTAATGTCGCTATGAAAACTAGAATTCTATCGGCGACATGAAACGCAGTTCTTCTCGATTTTAGAGAATAAAAACACACGCACGATTTTCAATCCGTTGTTGAGAAAACCGCGTTTTCAACAATGTTTCTCGTTTAATTGCCTATTTTCTTAATGAAGAAGGTAACTGGTCGAGTAAAAAGATTAGAAATCTACGGATAATTCTATAAAATATCTATACTCAACGACGGAGAAAATCGTGCGCCGCGCTTGCAAATTGCTCGGCAAAGAATGAAAGCTTCTCGTCGCAACAACGGCGCGAACAAATCCCGTTCGGCCCGCTTATTTCACAGAAAACTGCGCACTGTAGCTCGTGCACATGTGCGCGTTGCATTTGTACTCCGGGATCAAGAGATGTGAAAACCCAAGGATGGCGGAATATTTTTCTGTTAATTAGAGCAAAGCGTCATAATCGAACACATTCTCATCTGTTCTTCTCTATTAATTGCTCTCCTTAATCTAGAAGACATTTTAAGAATTGATTATTAATTTTTATTCCGGGGATTTAGGAAAGGTGATATAGATTAGGTATATTCAGGTTAGGACAGATTGGTAGATTTTGTTGAAAATTGAAAAACTTCTCTATAACAATGTCTTACTAGTTCAAGGCAAGCATACCGCGTTATTTGTTATTTCTTGATGATTCCGCCGCCTGTAGCTTGATCCAAGTAAAGATGCTCGCGAACATATGCGTGATATATCGAATTAGTTTACTAACTAGTGTAAACAGTTCTAAAACGTACCTTTGCTTCATCAAGTCTTGCTAATGCTTTCAAAAGATTACCAAGATCACTCCGCACACAATAAAGATCCTGGAAGAGGCGAAATATGTAAATTATTTCCGCATGTGACTCATCTTAAGATAAAAGAGATTTGATATAATAAAATATAATTCACTGAAATAAATATATATTTTCAAAAAGAACAATATAAAATCTTATTAGTGTACAATTTTCACTCTAGAAAGAATAAAACTTTGCAACTTAATCTTTCAAACAAAAATTTTGTTTTCTTTCGGCTTTCGCACATGTTGTGATTTCATTAAATAATAGTTAAATTGTAATATGTTTGTAATGTTGATTTTCTCACGGGATTGTATTGTAGCGCTGTGACGTATGCTTGAACAGCCTGTTCCATGTCACCAGCTGCAACGAGTGCTGCAGCCAAGTTGATGTAACCGTCAATAAAGTCAGGCTTCAATCTAACAGCGTGACGATAGTTCTCCAATGCTTCTGGTAGTTGTCCGCGCTCTTTATATACATTGCCCAAATTGCTGTATGCCTCCGCCAACAATGGATTTTGCTTTATCGCTAAGCTGCTGTAATGTGCTGATCTGAAATACATAGTTATATCTTCAAATATTTAAAACCATACATATAATTATTTGTAAATATAAATTTACTGATTTTCTCCACATTTTTAATTTTAAATGTTTTTTAAAAATCTATTCTTGAATATGATAAGAGGTTATGTACTTCTCTAGCCTTCTACATTGAAAATGTATCGAGGAGAGCAAAAGCAGAACACCAGTATTGTTTGTTTCTTGTCGCCATAACTGCATGCAGTGTCTTTCTGCATTCTCATAGTCTCCTGCCTGGTATTCTCTATGGGCGAGTTCCAACAACCCTAAAATAAGAATTGAGATGTATAAGATCTTTTGCAAATAATATTTAATTCACATTGAATTTAATTTCAATAAGATATTTTTGCAATTAGATTACATATATATTTTTGCTTAATATCACAGATTAGTAACTTTATATTTTCCTCATGATTCAAACGGAATAGCTTGATCACTCATTGAACATATGCTAGATATCACAATAGATACAAGGATAATGCACCAGCATGTTGATTAAGATGTATATAAAATTTAAATAAAATAATAAACAAAAAGTATTAAACATTTTTTTTAATTTAGAAATAAAATGACAGTTGTAAGGACTGGAAATTAAGAAATTTATGAAAACTCAAGAATGTATTAATTGAATTATTAATTATGGTTAAGATAAAATATATTATTCTTCATTAAACCCTAAGTAAATTCTCACATCATACATCAAAGTAAACTATTTATGAACAATCGATCACAAATTCAAACAAATATCTCTAAATAAAGAATCACTTCGCATTCATAGACTGTGAATAACACTTCTATCAACATTTCCCAATCATCATCACCATCTACGTCATGTTATTATGGCTTATTAGCCTCGTGCAACATCGTCTCCTTTTAAGAAGAGAGATATTCAAAAAAATATACGAACAATAGGTATCCACGTTAGTAGTCTGATTGTCAGACAGACTGATCAGCTCCTTGCAGTGCTCCTTGTCCTGTGTGACCACCAGGATATTCTGTCCATTTTGCCAATCATCATCCTCATTTTCCGCGATCAAGCCATTCGAGCCTTTCAATGCGCTGCTCTTCTTCTCTGCGACGTGCACGCTCATTTTCGAGGACTTCCGATTTTCAAAAACTATACGAATTCACTCTCGACTCACACCTCACATCTAGTTCCGCCGAATATTCGAGATCCGTTTTTGATGCCGAACCTAACTTCTCCAACCGCTTATGCCCCTTGCTCCGAGTGTCGCCGCGCGCACAGCGAATTCTCTAGCCTTCCCCTCCGCCCGATAGCGCGACGGACGAGCCGATTGGTCAGAGTGAGGAAGAAGAATGGTCGAAGTGGAAAATTTCAGGAACGTAAGTATGTATGTTGTTACACGCACGTCGTAGATTTCCAAACTGTCGTGATAGAAAATCTTTTCTCAGCTCGACTATATAACTATATTTTCATATTTTTTGAAGAAGGAAAAAATTCTGTCTTGAGTTTATATTATATGTTTAATAATATAAAATTTATAATTTAATATAAAATTTAAAAGCGATCAATTATTAAAAATTAGAATTAATTTATATTTAAAAAATTTCATATATACACGCACAGATTATACATATATCCTATAATTGCTAATATAATTGAAAAAATATTTTACATGAAAAAATTATTTAAAAATGTGGAATAAATTTCTTTTACATGAGACTATTTCTTTAATACAAAAATATGACAAGATTATTACAAGTTATTCAAATTTAAAAAAGCATAGATGTGTGTATAATTTTTTTCAAATTTTCAAAGTCGCAATTTTCTCGAAAACAACATTTTATATAAAAAATTTTATTTTAAACTTTAATTTTTTTCAGCTAGAATTTTATTTAAGAAATATTCTATATATATAATTTTTTCATGTATAAATTAATATGATCAATTATGTCGATTGTAAGACATTGCTCTCAAAAACAAAGAGTAAATTTTTAAGACTTACATTTTTAAACTAATTGTAAGTATGATATATATTTCTACAAGCATTATTTTTCAGATAATTGTATAAAAAATAAAAAATGAGAAAATATTCTGTATTCATGTAAACTATATATATATATATATGTGTGTCGTTCAGAAGCAGCATAACATGTTATCAGTGTTTTTTATAAGCAGGAATTAACATTAAGATTATCCTGAGATACCAAATTAATAATAACATATATTTAATTAATATGTTTAATGATCGTTCTTTGTCTAATTAAATTTTAACTTTATGAATTAATTTTAATTATCTGCACACGTCCCTGTTCTGCGAGACAACCATATAACTAGAGAAACTGTAAACGAAAAAGAGAAAGGGGGAGAAGAGGGGAGAATATTTCCCCTGGTCGGTGGAGATGGAATAGATATCGCAGTGGAATATAGCGTGTTCAAAGAAAGAGAGAGAAGAGGAAGTAGAGAGAGAGAGGGGATGTGTTATTAGGGAAGGGAAGCAAAAAGCATATTGATGACACGTTACCGGCGAGTATTTTATGAAAAAAAACCCTAAAAAAATATTCTTTTATATCGAATAATATGTACTGGTTATGATGTTTTATGATGATAACAAGTCTGATTAAAATAAACTATCGATTAGAAACGTACGTCTGTCTGTAAAGACAAAGCATATAAGCATGCAGATCTTATTTACTTATAAAATATTTACAATTGTATTCAATATAAGTTGCTATAGAAATTGAAAGGCGCAACATTGTAACTCGATTTATTTTATAAATAATAAACGTGAAATATTACGATGATATAATTTTCGTGACAAAAATAAGACTTTTCTTTATGAATAATTATATTTATCATCTCCCTCCCTCTTTTACAAGTTTATACATATCAATCGTACTCATTTTACCACTATAAATAAATAAAAAATTGGAGAACATTAAATTTATAACGTTAGATTCTTTTTCTCATTCACTCGCGTTTGTTCACTCTACCTATTTGCACCTGTCCTTTTGTACGCTTCCCGCACGCAAACGGAGCACGCATAATGTATACGCACACGCACGCACGCACATATACATACATCATACGTACAATATACATGAAAATGATAAAGAGATGCAAACAGTCAATCGCAAAGAGTAGTATTTACGTCTGTGGTTTAAATATAGAAAAAAAAAGAAACAAATATAAAAGTCTAAAGGAGCAACATAAATGTTATAGGTTAAAAGAGAATAGTGACGCTTGACGCTCGGCTCGATGGATTTCGAGGAGCGCACGAGAGAAGGCGCACACATACCGACAGTCGACAGCTGCTGAATCTCGTTCATTTTCAATATGACATTGGTGCCCGCTATCTGCTGATGACCCTGCTGCTGCTGCTGCTGCGTCTGCTGTTGAGCTTGCATGGCTGCGTCGGTGACGAGATTGCAAAATGGAACGGCCGACGCGAGGCGAGGACAGCACACGCGATGGAGCGCGACTTGACAAAAGACTTGACAGCTAGCGCGCCCACGATCGTGGGCTCGCGGATGATCGCTCGCGTCCGCGTCCGCGTCCGCGTGATTCGATTCCGACAAACGACAGATTTTCGCGCGTCCAACGATCCGACTCCCTCGACCGTGTGTACGTAACGTAACGCGATTTTTCACGCGCGCGCCATTATGAAATCCCTCGCCAGAGCGCCGGAAATTCGAGAGTCACCTTCGGCCGTCTTCGGCGATGTTCGCGAGCGTTCGGCAACAATGACAGAGACGGACGCATGTAAAAGAAAGGGAATATTCCATGTATTTACCACTTTTGTCAGCACGGCCTTATCGTACCCAGTCTTCATACATATATATATATATATATATATATATATATATATATTTCTTATCTTGAAAGATGGAGAAAAGAAAAAAAATCTGCAAACATAATTAAAGAAAATAAAATTGAATTTTATTATCAGAGAAGTAAGATAAATTGAGATGCGATGATATAAAATTAAAAGTACCATCAAAATATCTTAATATTATGCATACATAAAAAAAAACTGTTATTATCGTATGACACAGTTATAATGATTCTCAAACATTCTCGGACAGAAAAATTGTGAAGGTCGCCAAGTTGTAGAGAGTTATAAAGCCAATCGATGGCTACTCTCATGCGATGTCGTGTCACGTGGTCATATCCTCTGACAGTAGCGTTCGAAGCATTTCACAATAATATATTTATGTATATATTTATATATGTACAATATCGAAGAATATCTTATATACTTTATAAAAATTAAAAATCTTATTTAAAAAAAAATAATATCAACTTA
Source organism: Anoplolepis gracilipes (assembly GCF_047496725.1). Classification (NCBI taxonomy): domain Eukaryota; kingdom Metazoa; phylum Arthropoda; class Insecta; order Hymenoptera; family Formicidae; genus Anoplolepis; species Anoplolepis gracilipes. Next base: position 11,662,522 of record NC_132974.1, read on the forward strand.
ATAGATTATTGATTTAATATTATATTTATAAATAATGGAACCTTTTATAATAACAAACTTTGAAATTACAGCACAAAATGCTTTCTATATATTATACGAGCTAGACGCACGTGACAAGTGAGAATAGGAATATAATTCGCGCAACAATATGTATCTGTCTTCCAGTGAAAAATAATATACGAAATATAGACATCACTACGGTCCTGAGTTTATAACCGAAATGGGGGGACAAGCTTGTAAGAGCCCCTCGAATCTTCTATGATTAAGAGGCAGAGGGGGGATGATATAAAATATATTTACGTTAGAACTTTCGAAATCGGTTGTTTAAATTATTGTATATAAAAACACTAAAATATATATAGAAAGTGATAAAATTGTAGCATATATATTTTTAATAGACTAATATTTTGTGCACGGCAGTTAGTATGTTTTTAGGCCGAAAGGCTCCTTCCACGCTTTAGTATCGCACACGATCCTGATCCGGCATCTTGAAATCCAAGATACAACCGGCCGGCTGATACGATCGACGAACCGGCACGTCACGACGCCCTCCCCCACTTTCGTCGGGTTTCGTGATTTCTCGCCTCGCGGTTCCTTGTCGTTTCGTTCTCGTTCATTCGCGGCTAGTCGGCACCGCATGGTTCTGTGTTCCATCTCGGCCTTACTACATATTATTTGCAAATTTATTATGGCGGAGAACAAGGAACGCACCTTCATTATGGTCAAGCCAGACGGCGTACAACGTGGTCTGGTTGGCAAAATTATTCAGCGATTTGAGGAAAAGGGCTTCAAATTGGTGGCTATGAGGATGGTGTGGGTGAGTATTTCTCGCGTGTAATGTCGTATTATTGTGACGAAAGAAATCGACGAAAAGTTTATGAATACGCCACGTGGTGTTCCTCCGTAATTGAGCATTCGATGACATATATTACTGGACATATTTATTAGAGATTTTAGAATTGAAATTATTCTTATTCTTTTGTTTCGAATAATTATAAGTGCAGAAGCATTCAACAAAAGCAGATTATCTATTAACGGCGAATTAAACCAAGTCTAATTTATAATACCCAGAGATACATAAAACATAATAAATTCGATTGTTTTTATTCATAAATTGCAGATGAAATTGTTTTTATTAAATCAGTTGCGTATACAGTATTGACGTTGATTTGAGTGAGAAACGTAACAAACCAAATTAGCATCTAATTTTAAAAAAGATATATATATACACACACACATACACCCATATGGATGTACGTCAAAAGCGATAAGGACAATGTCAAGTAATCACGTAACATGTTAATATGATCGTACAAAAAGAGTTAAAAACCGCATTTTATATCGGGATAAATTATTTTACTTCATCAATTGTCGAGATTTGAATCGAAATTTTCAGAAATACTCAACTGTGATCGATCGATTTTTATACTATTTAATTTGCTTATTTTATATTACGTGTTTTATATATTATGAATTAAACTTTTATATACAGCAGAACAGAATATAATACGAAATACGAAAATCTTTTAAGGTTAGGAAGCCGTTGATGCAACCATCTGTTCGACGACGAATGTGGCACGAAATTTGAAATATAAATTATATTTGTGGCCAATGTAATTTTTAATTATTTTGAAAATATGACAGACTTTTAAACTTACTTATAAATAAGAATTATTTCTCTAACTTATATATATTTTATGTCTACATTATAGCCTACTGAGGAGCTTTTGAAGAAACACTATGCGGATCTAGCATCGAAGCCCTTCTTCCCAGGTTTAGTCACATATATGAGTTCAGGACCAGTTGTGCCAATGGTAAGTTTTGTTATTATGTTGCAATGAAATAATACTTATACATACAATAAAAGATTACTTAGTTTTCTAAGATAAATGATGGCAATGATAAAAAAAGACAAATAATATTTGTGTATTTTAATTTATTTCTTAATAAAAATTGCTCTTAGGTTTGGGAAGGTTTGAATGTCGTGAAGACTGGTCGCGTAATGCTAGGCGAGACAAATCCAAAGGATTCCGCACCCGGTACGATCCGTGGTGATTTTTGCATACAAGTTGGTCGGAATATCATCCATGGCTCTGACTCTGTTGAATCAGCCAAGAAGGAGATCAGTTTATGGTTCGGCGAAAAGGAAGTCATCGACTGGACACACGCGTCCGAAAACTGGATCTATGAATAAGGATTTCCAATGGAACAAAACACTACAGAACAGAAGACACTTTAAAACTCACTCTATCAAACCTTTAGAGAATCTTCCCAAACCTATACTGCCAGCCAAATTATACGTATAAATAATTCCAATTATTAGAAGGCTGAGATTTGAATAAAAATAACTTTTGTTTGTAAAGAATGAATAAAAGATTGTGGAACTCTTTACCAAAAATTTTGAAATACTGTGAAATTGTAGGGTTATCTCTAAGATTACCTCAAAATATTTAAGATATAACTGCTGAAATAATTCATACTGAATATTTTATATACAAGCTATCATAATAACATGTGAAAGAATATATAATTAATTTTTAGTAAAATTATAAGGTTAATTACAAACGGAGAAAAAATTTGTCGCTAAGAAAATAGTATGTCGTAATTTAAAAAATTGAATTTATTTTTTTCTTTTTTTACAATAACTTTTAAAGTTATACTGTAAAAAATGAAAAAATAAGCTGCTGAATTATAAAAAGTTAAGAAATAGTGCAAAATTAACATAAAACCTGTCGAAAAATACAAAAATTTTAAGTTATTGTAAAAAAAATAAAAGTTAACTGTTGAATTAAATTTAAAATTGAAAAAATGCAAGAAATTAATTGTTGAATTATAAAAAGTTTAGTCTATTGTAAAAAAACAAAAAAAATTAGCTGTCAAATTATAATAAAAGCTGTCGTAAAAATATGCAAACAAAATTAGCTGCCGAATTATAAAAAAAGGCTATCGTGAAAAAATGCAAAGAAATTAAACTGTCGAATTATAAAAGACGTCTTGAAAAAATGCAAAGAAAATAAACTATTAAATTATTAAAAATTAACTATTGTAAAAAAAATTAATTTACCGAATTATAAGAAAGTAAAAGTTATTCTGAAAAAAAAGTAAAAATTGCCTATCGAATTATAAAAGAGGAAAAGCTATCGTAAAAAGCGAAAAAAACTGCCGATTTATACAAAATTGAAAAAAACTGCCAAAATTTTTTCAAAAAGAAATTGTCAAAGAATAAAAGAACATACTTAAAAGAATAATATATCGTAAAAATATAAAAATAAATTATCGTAATTTTACGAAAATTGCAAATACAAAAACATTACAATGCACAGAAACTAAACCAAAATATCTTATAATTTTATTAAAATTACGTAATAAATTACGTAAATTATATCATCTGTTAAATACTGAAAAAGTAACAATTTTGTAATGTAAGCTTTTGCAAATAAAATAAACTAAATTTTCAAAATAATATAATATATTCTATATTATATATAGTGCATAATTAAAAGAAAGAGAAAGAAAGTGCGCAGGCATTTGTGTACGTAGAAAGAGAGCGAGTTGAACTTTCTACGATATATTCGCACTAATTTTGCAAAAGGTTGCCCTTATATATATATAAAATATATAATATATTGTATTATAGTATAAATTATAATTTATTAAATTTCACACACTTTTTCTTTTATGTATCTTCATACAACAAAAATTTTGATATATAATACAGTGTACGAATGGAAATAGAAACTTATTTGAACATTTATAGTAATGATAAACATTTTACCTGAAAATCAATCTTACGCTAAAAAAACCACCTAAAATATAGAGGTCAAATACTTATCATGTTTATTTCATTTCATTAGTGAGTAGTACTAAGAACATAGGTTACGCATTATAACTTCAAAAATGTGTATAGATCTTTATTAAAAAATAACAGAAGTATAGCGGTTCAAAAAGTGTTTTAACCATCATCAATACAGCTGCGTCTATGAACATCAGATATTCTTATACATAAGTTTGAATTCTATGTTGAGTTGCTACATTTTATTACAGTATTTCGATTGCCGTAAAATTTATCCATTATAAAAACTTGAAAATCTTATAGCTGAGATATGCTAATGAACAAAAGATAATTGAAAAATAGTTTAATAATAGAATTTTATAAAATAAATAAAGAGTATACTATAATTTGAAAGAAACCTAGAAATAGCCAATTAGTATTTTATTCATAAAAAATATCAACTTAATCTATAATGCAGTTATAAATTCAGTCGAACCATATCTTTTACTCTTTTTACTTCCTTTTTTTGCAAACGTTCTTATTGTACACGTAATCACATGGTCAGATAAAACGTATAGTGGGAAAACGACACAAGAAAAAAGTAGTAAATACCAGATAAGTAAAGAGTAAACAATACAAAAGTTTTACTATACATGTATTTTTATGTGCGACCGACGCATGTTATAAAAATTAATTCGTTAATTTATGCATAAAACAACGATACCGACTCGAAAGTATGCCTCTATATATAAAAAACACAGGAGAACAAAATTATATTTAACTTATTAAATAAACCTTTTAAGAGAGAATTTTTGATAGTTCTCTGAATATTAAATAAAAAAAGGGAAATAATATTTTCTAAAAAAATATAAAATATTACTCATTGATATTTCTATTCTATAAAATTCTTTTACATCGTAAGAATTTCTAACTATTAGTGGTTAAGCTCTCTGTCAGATTGCTTCTAAAACTATTATATAAAGTGATTCATTATGACATAAGATATGATATTTTTGTTAAATCTTTGAATATACGAATTTGCTACAGTATTTGCTAGATACATTCTTCATACTTTGCATTTTTGTATAGTTACTTCCTTTGGTATATCTTTTTATTGAGAATAATTTTTTATTTTCGTTATTCTGATAAACGCAGTTTTCAACACTGCAATAAAGACATAATAATTTATATATTTATATATTTAATTCAATTATAAGAAACTTTTATTGTGTACATTCTATCGCCTGATAGAAATAAGTATAAAGAATACCATTGATATAACCAAACCTAATTATTTTTTATGATTAGATCATAATTAACGGTAAAAGATCATTCATCTATTTTTGTATCGTTAATCTCTCTCGCATGTCTCATCAATAGTTTTCATCACTGTACCAAATAAATCACAATAAAATAAGGTAGCAACATGTTTACAACAGTAAATATTTCTGTAGTGTGCAGATTACTTTTGATTGGTAAATTCATTCGAATTGATTATTATAATAAAGAATAGATTACTGTGAAATAAGATATCGACATGCTTGTGAGCTGTAAAACAAACACTTTGTTAATCAATTTATTTTTACAAAATCTACAATTTTGTATGTTTATGTATATCAGATTTTACTTTTACCTTAGTAAATTCGTCTATCGAAGCGTCAATTACGTTACCGATATTTAAAGTATATAGCTTTGTGGTATTCTGCATTATAAACAATAGTAAATTTTGAATTTTTATCGGAACCATATACCACTGTGCATTATATCTGTCGATGAAAATTATAATATTATTTTATTATTTTAAACTTGTATATGTTTTTTTCTGAATTTTTGTCCATACAGAATTTCAGAACTTGATCTCATGTCAGATTTCCAATTGGTAGTCGATAATAAAAGAGCAAATAATACTTGCAATAAAATAGATACTTACGTTTTCTCAAAAATTTCGACGTTATGATCTATAACTTGTTGCCCATAATAATTAGCTATAAATAGGAATAGAAACATTATAAAAATAAATAGTATTGATATAAATAATTCTTCTACACTTCGTAGCAGCATTATTGCTTGAAACATCTAAAATAGTACAAAATTCATTTTTTGTATAAAAACATTCTTATAAACATCTACATACATAAGAATGTATTACTTGCTTACTTTTATTGAAAAAAAAAATTATGCAATGTAGAGATTCAGGAAGAATAACTTACTCGAAATAAGTTTAAACTTATAGCTGAAACGAAGATTACGACTAGGAAGAAAAATGTTGACGTAAAAGTGACTTTGAAAAATTTGCTGTATCTTTAACATTAAAAGATAAAATTAAGTATGAAAAATATTATGTAATCGAATATAATCGTGAACATCTTGAATAACAATTGAAGATAAATATCTCTGTTTTTCGCAAACATGAAAGTGCATTATATATAAATACTGACTCAAGGGCTCTTAGATGAATATTCACTGCAGCACCTATATTCTGAATAACCATATGATCTTTTAGGATAAAATTATACAATATATATTCGTCGAGTGAATGTTCGATTCGATAACTGTAAATATATAAATATTTAATTTTCTAATTCGTCTATACAAACTTTCATATATAATAATATTTATATTAAATTACAATGATATACTTTCTTTCTATATTAATTATAAAACATAGTAAAAAAATCTTTGAAACTAATATTGTAATGCTTTGTTACATTATTATAAAATATCTAAATAAATGTCTGAAATTTAAAAACATTATTTAATAATTCTGATCATTTTTACATGACTTCCTTAAGGGGTTACACTACTCTTGCGTGCTGAAAAATGAGGCTTTTTTTAGGAATTTTTTTCTCCACTACTAATAAAGCAATCAAAGTAGAGTTTTTCAGGGTTTATTATATGTGTTTTAAGGTATACAAAAATATTTTTTATTTTGATTTAAGGTACAAAATGGCGTCGTGGCAGTAGGTAACGTAAAAAGGTTCGTCTCTAAACGGTGTGCAGGGTAACAATCTCCAGACAGCACCTAGAGGGATGAAAAATTTTTTTTCATAATCTACATTAGTTTTTCTTTGGAAGTACCCACCATTATTAAAAAATATTGATTTTTGCAAATTTGGCATCAATTTAAATTTTTTTTTTAGGGTAAAAAATCGATTTTATATTCTTTATAAAAAATGTAATTGTTTATCGATCGTAAAAATCGTGGGTACTTCCAAAGAAAAACTAATGTAGATTATGAAAAAATGTTTTTCACCCCTCTAGGTGCTGTCTAGAGATTGTTACCCTGCACATCGTTTAGAGACGAACCTTTTCACGTTACCTACTGCCACGACGCCATTTTGTACCTTAAATCAAAATAAAAAATATTTTTGTATACATTAAAAAACATATAATAAACCCTAAAAAACTTTACTGTGATTGCTTTATTAGTAGTGGAGAAAAAAATTCCTAAAGAAAAGCCTCATTTTTCAGCACGCAAGAGTAGTGTAACCCCTTAATGTACGTACGTATATCATCTGAATTCTAAAGTAACTGCAAAGTATTATTGTTTTTTTATTTTTTTTTCTTAGCTCTATAATAATATATCATTATTTACTTAATATCACACAAATTTTAAGTCTTACCTGGCGATTTTGAGTAATCCGCAAATATGTTGAAAATATACGAACTCTAAGGTACTTATAGCCATCAAGACAAAGAAACCAAAAGATATGCATATAAACCAGTGACATAAAATTGCATAAAAGTACGTTCTCTCATCGATGAAATATTCTGTCAAAGCATGTATCTTGCGTGGACGAGTTTCATTTAATGGAAAAATTATATCAAGAATGATCGGCTTTAATTCAAGAAATGCATACAGAATAACGCTCCCGCTGATACTCACTAGAATTTTAGGTCAATGTAAACATTTTTTTTTTACTTTAGTATTAATTAATAGTTTATTTGTGACTAAATTGTTTTTAGCCAAATTTTTTATTGCAGTTTTTTATTGTATAAATGTTTAGATTTATCCATAAATGAATGATTAATGCATTCTTCGATTAAAGAAAAATGTAAGATATGACAATATTTTATAAAATCAGTTTATAAACCTTTGAGATCGTATTTTTAAGTCAAATATTTATAACGTATGTAAAAGAAATTTTTGTAGGAATGACGTACAATTTTGACCACTAGCTTTTTTTTAAACAATTGCATACGTGTTAGTAATATCGTATGTAATTCACCAGTGGATGCATATTTTCGCATTATATCGCGCTCCGTTTCATTTTTCAGAAGACTCCAACTGTCACGAATATTTTTTCACATTTGTTTTACCTGTAATCAGATTATTTCAGGTAATCTCCGAATGTTAAATGAAAAAGAATGGCAAAATACAGGAGGGCTAACTTACTTCGTTGGGATTAGCATAAAACGCACAATATTGTACGATAACAAAGAGAGATGGTACAGCGTACGAGAGAATCATAATAAAAGAATTTAACGTTATTTGAAGAGTTAGAAATGATGTTAACTGAAAGTGAGGATATCAAAACAATACTTAATGTCACGATATATAATCTCACACACACATGCGCTTTTCTGAACATATAAATCTAAAGTAAAACGCTATGATAAGTTTAAATAAAATACTTTTATAATCGTATTCACGATGAATATAAAACAATGAATACATTTATTACTATAAATTATTACAATCATTAGTTAAATTTTTGCAAAATCAATCGAATTGTATGAGACATTGATAACAAGCTTTCAAACTAGTTTCATTGCTAAAAGAAATCAAATTCAGATATATAGTGTAACTGAATGTTAGTTGATCTGAAATTAACTACTGCAATTGATAAGAAATTGATATTAAAAATAGCAGTGTTGATATAGGTATATAATAATATTACACATCTCTTTAATGTCAAAAAAAAAATATCTATAATAACTTGTAAATAACAAAATTAAAAAAAAACAAATATACCAGAATTAATTGCCGAAAAACTGCCAAAAAATTTAAAATTTTAACAAATGCATTAATGTGTAAAACTACAACTATGTAATAGAATAGTAATTAATACGATAAACATATTGTGTGACTTCAAACTATTAGTATTAGGGTTTTATTTTTCATTTAATATTTGTAGTATATTTTGTATTGGTTTATATAAAAATATATAAAAAAATTTAATATTTTTAAAATTTATGTATATATTGTAAAATAAATTATATACATATATATACACATATATTAGCCTTAAGTCGTACAAATTGTTTCTCATATTAATTACTATATATAATATTATTTATAGAAAAGAGTATTAATACCTGAAACAATACAAAAAAACAACATTATAACAAAATGAAAAACATTTAACAGTTAATTTTCGCAAACTTTGATCGTCGATATGGCCACAGATCAAGCATCGAGATAAGTATTTGATTTGTTCTGTAATAATGATTCTCGGCGAAGTTTGTCTCACAGGGGTTCAAACACATATTAAGAAAAAAAATGACAGAATTATATCGAAGTACCGTGTCCAACGTTTTTTACTAAATTGACTTAACTATTTAACTCTTTCGTGTTCGATGTTTTTTACCACAATAAGTCTCTGGTACGTAATCAGAGAACGTTTATAGTACCCTCCGAGTTGGGGAAGTCAATTAATTGTTCACATTTGTGTTTTTATGTTGGAGGGAACGACAGGAAGTTGAATTATCGAAATAGCATGTATTATGGCAGATGTAGTTTTCTCATGATAAGGGAAAAATATTATTGTCCCTTTTTTTTTGTCACCTTGGTGCAGGCGCGATATGGGGGTTTTCAGACAACTTTATTATCATTCTTGACATTGTGATGCGCGTTACGATTGTTCTGTCTAGCAATGTTCTTGATAATATGTGTGTATCATAATATGTAAAAAAAAGTTTGGTTATTAAAAGTTATTTTTATATTACAACAATAGTTTTATGAAGTGCATATATTTACGTAAGTAAAATTTGTTATATAAATGTATATATTAATAACAATAATTAATTTAAATAAATACAGCGATTTTTTTGGGAGAAAAAGATCTTTTTTTAAAAATTATTTCCTGCTATTGAAGGAGATTAATATTGCTTTCTTTTAATGACAAATGTTTGCTTCATTAGACTTTATTCAACCTTATTTTGATTTTAATTATATGGGAAATTTTCATAAAAGACGCACGTAAAAATTGTAATGGATAAAGTTTTTGATACAATAGCTTTCAGGTGGTCAGTGTTATAAATGGCTCTCTTGTTTAAAAACAAAGGATAAAAATACACCATAGTAAAAATAAGTAGAACAGAAAAAAAAGGCCAAATTTATCAGCACGAACAAATCTCACTTCGAAGTTAATTTCTCACAGCAGAAAAAATCATAGAAAAAGTTTTTATTAATCTAGATCTTTTTTTGTATCTATATAATTAGCATTAAAATAAAAAAAATTTTCATTGTAAATTTGCAGTAATTAACATTAATAAGAAAGATTTTGTACTATAGTTTTCACAGTAGCATAAAATTTAGATGCTTAATGTTCTACATTATATAATATATACTGAATAAAGTATAATATAATTACAAATTATTATTATTATATTTTATATTATATTATTACATTATTATTATAAAATCAAATTATAGCAGAGCTTAAAATAATTAATATTCAAGAAATTTATTATACTCACCGAATTTTATATTCAATACGTACAATAATAAAAAGATATATAAATGTGAAATAATTTTATAAATTCTAAATTATTTTTTAGATAAAAACTTTTATAAGATTTATGTAAAACTTTTTCTCTCTGAGTCTCTCTTGTTAAAGTCATTCAAATCAATAAACCAAATTAATTCGTATACGCGATTTATAATAATTAATACACAAATAATACTTACCCTAGAAGTACTCCGCCGGTGCAAGATATCTCTTTTAGGCCTCCTTTTTTTGTCAGATTGTTAAGATTGCTACAGTGTTCTTGAACATGTAAATGAAATATCCAGATGGTAGCAACTTTCAAAATAACTAATATTTCAAAAAATTATTGTACGCATTGAAGTTTTATATTCGATGCACACAATAGTAAATAGATTAATAAAATAATTTTATAATTTTTGAAATAATTCTACTAATAACTTTCTAATAATTCTATATAAGTTATATTTAATCTTGTAAAAAGTAGAAATTTTTACATTTTTACATTTTATAGTTTTTATATAAAATATTTTATATAATAATTTTTTCTTGTTTAATCATGTAAATAAAATATGAAATTTGCGCTTAATTGCATAATTTAAATCGCGCATATAATTAATAAATTAATACGCAAATACAAAATTACCACAGGTTGCTCCATCGTTGTCCGATACTTCTCTTAAGCCTTCTCCTTCTCTCATTGACAGATTGTCAAAGTCCATTGGTTTACACGTGCGATAATTTGTTTAACCGCACAAAAGTAAAAATGCGCGATACATTTGCCTTTGAACGGTACTCCCGAATTCCAGAACGATCGAAAATCCTGTTTCATCACGCACGAGAATCATACTTGGAGAGTCGGAAATTCAACGATAAAACTTTGAACAAGAGTTTTAATTTCGAAGCGGAAGAAAACGAATTCGATTGAAGAAATCGAATCGCAAATGGAGTTTGCTCGACTTTTGTCCTCATCTCAGACCGACTCGTTAGACACGATTTCGGATGAACATGTGTGTCTATCATACAGACAGTCCACATGATACGTCATAGGGCTGGTAGACGGGAAAAGAGAACACCATTTATTATAAAATTTTAACAATTTAAACACTTGTCAAATAGACTGGACCTCTTTTATCGAGCGAAAATCAGACCCGACTTCCCCAGCCAACATTCTCAATGTGATACATGCTGATAGACGGTGAAAAAAGAGAGCCATGGACGACGATTCCACACAATCGAACTCTAATCGATTCGGATCGAAACGTTTGTCGAAGTAAACCGTTCCCAACAACCGATTATCGAGTCTAAGCTTAATATTAACCCCGCGAACATGTATCTCTCTATACATGAAAATAATCTTTATTTCATGTTATACTTATTCAGTTTATGTCAAATTAAATTTAACAGTCATCTTTGCATCATCACTCAAACTTATATTATTATTCAATTTTAACATTATGTTATACAACACATTCTTGCGCTGAAGAAGGCCCCAAAAAATGGGTCCCCAAACGTTCACCTTCATTTGTTTTTATTTAGATTGTATAAATGTATTAATTTGTAATACATCTATTAATTTTTGTTTTTAATACTGTACAATAACTTATAATATTCTTTGACAATATTCTTGCTAAAGCCTACTTTTAATTTAATTTTAAGATTAAGAGAGCTGTAGTTTATATATTTATTTATTTATTATACTATACAATGAAATAAAATAACTACATGTTTGCAACAGTTAGTATCTCTCTAGTATGTTGATTGTTAACTTTAGTTGGTAAATTCATTCATCTTAATTATAATTTTAATAGAGAATACATTACTGTGAAATACGATACCGACAGGCTTGTGAGCTGTAATACAAACACTTTGTTAATCACTTTCTGTTAATAAGAATCTTTAATTTTGTATGTTTATGTATATGTCGGATTTTATTTCTACCTTAGTAAAATCTTCCATCGAAGCGGCAATTAAGTTACCGACATTTAAAATATATAGCTTTGTGGTATTCTGCATTATAAATAACAGTAATTTTTGGATCTTTACTGGAACCATATACCACCGTACATTATATCTGTCAATGAATTATGATATTTTAAACTCTTATGTTTTTTTTTTTTTTTAAGTTTAATCCATAAAAAATTTAATCGTATGTATGTTAGTTTTCCAATTAGTGATAGTAAGAGAGCAAATGATATTTACAACAGATACTTACGTTTTATCAAAAATTTCGCTGTTATGATCTGTAACGTTTTGCCCAAGATAATTAGCCACAAATAGGAACACGAACAGTATACAAACGAATGCTATTGATGTGATTAATTCTTCTATACTTTGCAGCAAACTTATCGCTTGAAACAGCTGAAATAATACATAATTCATTTTTTTGGATAAAAACATTCTTACATACATATATATACAATATATAAGAATACTTTAAATTACTTGTTCATTTTTATTGAAAATAATTATGAGATTCAGGAAGAATAACTCACTCGGAATAAATTTAAACTTATAGATGAAACGAAGATTATGGCCATTAAAAAAAATAATGGCATAAAACTGATCCTGACAAATTCGCTGCATCTTCAAAAGATAAAAATAAATATGAAAAATATTATGTAATCGAATATAATCGTAAATATCTTAAATAAGAAATCAACATAAATATCTGTTTTCACAAACATGAAAGTGCATTATATATAAATACTGACTCGATGGCTTTTAGATGTATATTCGCAGCAGCGCTTATATTCTGAATAACCGTGTGATCTTCTTTTGGGGTAAAATTACACAATATGTATTTGTTGAGTGAATGTTCGATTCGATAACTATACATATATTAAATATAGTAAATATACATATATTAATTTTCTAATTCGTATACAAATTTCCATATAAATACAATAATATCTATATTAATTTCAAATTACACTTTCTTTCTATATTATTTATAAAACATAGTCGAAAATGTTTACAACTAATATTGGCTTCGTTAAATTATTATAAAATACTTAAATAAATGTCTAAAATAAAAAAAAATATTTAATAATCTTTTATCATTTTTACATGACTTTTTTAATGTATGTACGTACGTCATCTGAATCTTAAAGTAAAAACAAAATGTTATTTAAAAAAAAATTTTTTTTATCTTAGCTTTATAATAGTATATCATTATTTATTATATCACACAAATTTGAAGTCTTACCTGGCGATTTTGAGTAATCCGCAAATATGTTGAAAATATACGAACTCTAAGGTACCTGTAGCCATCAAGACAAAGAAACCAAAAGATATGCATATAAACCAGTGACATAAAATTGCATAAAAGTACGTTCTCTCATCGATGAAATATTCTGTCAAAGCATGTATCTTGCGTGGACGAGTTTCATTTAATGGAAAAATTATGTCAAGAATGATCGGCATTAATTCAAGAAATGCATATAGAATAACACTCACGAAGACACTCACTGGAATTTGATGTCGATGTAAAAATTCTTTTTACTCTTGTATTTATTAATAGTTTATTTGTGGCCAAATTGTTTCTAGCAACATTTTTTATTGCAGTTCTTTATTGTATAAGTATTTAGATTTATTCATGAATGAATGATTAATGCATCCTTCGATTAAAGAAAAATGTAAGATATGACAATATTTTATAAAATCAGTTTATAAACCTTTGAGATCGTATTTTTAAGTCAAATATTTATAACGTATGTAAAAGAAATTTTTGTAGGAATGACGTACAATTTTGACCACTAGCTTTTTTTTAAACAATTGCATACGTGTTAGTAATATCGTATGTAATTCACCAGTGGATGCATATTTTCGCATTATATCGCGCTCCGTTTCATTTTTCAGAAGACTCCAACTGTCACGAATATTTTTCCACATTTGTTTTACCTGTAATCAGATTATTTCAGGTAATCTCCGAATGTTAAATGAAAAAGAATGGCAAAATACAGGAGGGCTAACTTACTTCGTTGGGATTAGCATAAAACGCACAATATTGTACGATAACAAAGAGAGATGGTACAGCGTACGAGAGAATAATAATAAAAGAATTTAGCGTTACTTGAAGCGTTAAAAATGATGTTAACTGAAAGTGAGGATATAAAAACGATACTTAATGTCACGACATATAATTCCACACACATACGTTTTCCTGAACATATAAACTTAAAGTAAAATGCTATAATATTGATTAAATTTAAATAAAATATATTTATAAACATATTCACGTTGAATATAAAACGTTAAATACATTTATTACTATAAGCAATTATTAGTTAGATTTTTGCAAAATCAATCAAAATCTGTGAAACATTGACAAAAAGGCTTTCGATAATCTAGCCTCTTTATCAGAAGAAATCAAATTCAAATATACATATAGCATAATTGAATGCCAGTTTATTGATCTGAAATTAATCATTTTCTATCAATTAGAAAGAAATTGATATTAAAAATGGGAGTGCTAATATTATAATATTATAATATTACACTAGCATCTCTTCATTGTGAAAAAAAATATTTATAATAAATTATAAATAACAAAATTAAAAAAGATCAAATATACCAGAATTAATTGCTAAAAAACTGTTAATAAAATTTGAAATTTATATATATTTATATATGCATTGATGAAGTTGTAAAAACCTACAACTATATAACAGAATAGTAATATGAGAAACAATTTGTGTGACTTAAAGTTATTAGTATTAAATTCTGATTTTTTATTTTATTTTATTTTGTATTTATAGTATATTTTATATTAGTATATGTAAAAATTTTAATATTTTTTACTTAATTTCAAAATGTTTTATGTACATATATTTACATGGTGTGGTATGTGTGTGTGCGTGTGTATTTATTAGCTTGAAGTCACACAAATTATTTCTCACATTAATTACTATGTATAATATTTATAGAAAAGAATATATTAATACCTGAACAATTATAAAAGACAGCATTATAACAAAATGAAAAACATAGTTAATTTTCGCAAACTTTGATCGTCGATTTGGCCATAGATCAAGCATCGAGAGAAGTATTTGATTTGTTCTGTAATAATGATTCTCGGCGAAGTTTGTCTCACAGCGGTTCAAAAACATATCAAGAAAATAAAATAAAATCGAATTATATCGAAGTACCGTGTCAGACAACGTTTTCCAGTAATGTGATTTAACTATCTAACTCTTTCGTGTTTGATATTTTTTACCACAATATTTTTCTAGCACATAATTAAGAGAACGTTTATAGTACCCTCCGAGTTGGGGAAGTCAACTAATCGTTTGCATTTATGTTTTTATGTTGAACCGAACGACAGGAAGTTAAATTATCGAAATAGCATGTATTATGTTCAGCAGATGTAGTTTTCACAGGATAAAGGAAAAATATTATCCCTCCTTTTTTTCTCACCTTGACGCAGGCGCGATATGGGAGTTTTCAGACAACGATGACTTTATTGTCATTCATGACGTCGTGATGCGCGTTACGATTGTTCTCTTAAGCGAATGTTCTTCATAATGTGTTTGCGTGTCATAATGTGAAAAAGTTTGGTTATTTAAATTTTATAGTACAAAGCAGTTTCATGAAGTGCATATATTTACGTAAATAAAATTTGTTATAAATATATATATTAATAACAATAATTAATTTAAGTAAATGCAATGATTTTTTGGGAGAAAAAGACCTTTTTAAAAATTATTTCCTACTATTGAAAGACATTATTGCTTTTTTACAATGACAAATGTTTGCTTCATTAGACTTTTTTCAATCTTATTTTGATTTTAATTATATGGGAAATTTTCATAACAAATATATGACGAATAATAAAATTAATAAAACATTAAAGTAATCGGACGAACAATAAAATAGTTCTAGAATCGAAAAAATATGAGAAGAAAAGTAGACAATTTATATTATACTTTGTATCAGTAACGCTATATACTACTACAAATATATAAACTTATTGGTTTTTTTTAAATATTTGTGAAAGTGCATTTTTGCATTACCAATGTAATATATATTTTATTTTCATAACAAAAAAGGAAAAGAAATTATTAAATTTTTCTCCCCTGTCTCTCTTGTTAATATCATTCAAATAAATAAACCGAATTAATTCATTAATTCATGCGCGATTTATAATAATTAATATACAAATAATACTTACCTTAGGAGTACTCCGCCGATGAAGGATACATTTTCTAGGTTTTTTCCTCCTCTCAGATCGTGTCAAGATTGCTACGTTGTTCTGTATAACATACACACATAAATCAAATTTCCAGATTGTAGCAAAAATAATTCATATTTTATAAAATTATTATAGTATGCATTGAATTTTTATATTTGATGCACACAATAATAAACAGATTAATAAAATAATTTTATAAATTTTGAAATAACTCTACTAATAACTCTGTATAAAAACTGTAATTTTCTAAAAGTAGAAGCTTTTACAGGATTATACCTTTTATATAAAAATGTTTTTCTATAATTCTTTCTTGTTTAAATTATGTTAATAAAAAATCAAATTCGATTAATTCCTTAATTTAAATCGCGCGTCCAATTAATAAATAATTAATATACAAATGAGAAATTACCACACTGCTCCATCGTTGCTCGATGTCTTTTCTAGGCTTCCTTCTTCTCCTTCTCTCATTGTTAAGATTATTTTACACGTGCGATAGTTTGTTTAAATTGCACAAATATAAAATTGCGCAATATTTTAAACCGCACAAAATAGAAACGCGTGATACTTTGAACGCCACTTCCGAATTTTGGAAAGATTGAAATTGAAAATCCTGTTTTATGAGACATGAGAATGGAGGTCGATTCCACAATCGAACTCTAATCGATTTGGACCGAAACGTTCGTCGAAGTAGACCGTGTTGTCAACTAACCGATTATCGAGCCTAAGTTGAATTTATTAGCCGTGCAAACATGTATATATCTTTATACATGAACATGCGGCCGGCATTCACCTTATTGAGACGTGTAAAGGTTGTTGCTCAGTAAAAAATGATGGCTGAAAAAATGCCAAATAAACACCGACAAATATTCGATCTTCTTTTCAACCTATTATTTTTTACTTGAAAGCAATGGTGAGAAAATTTAGTCGGCATCAAATACATTCCTCGATAACAATTCGTGATCAAAATCAGAATATTATGAGCCTAATGTGAAAAACGCGACTGCGATTACAAGACGAAACCGCGAGACGAATGTCAACAATAGCGCGTTATACGTCACCAAGGCCAAATGTCATATTATTTTATTTATGGATTTTGGAATTGCTTTATGTGTTTTAACACGTTAAATTTTATTACGTAACATAATATTATCGTATTATCGTGGCGAGAAAGAGAAGGTGTATATTACTTACTTTGATTAAAAGTTTTTTTACGCGTTATATTTCATAATGACGTTCATGTGGTTTATTTAATGCGTTTAATGTTTATCGTTCGAAATCATTTTGTACGTATTTTAACGCGTTAAGTTTTCGCGTATAAAATGTAGTATAATGCGCACATATTAATCGAAACGAGAAAGAAAGAACGTACGTCATTGTTGCGGCGCGCTTGACTTTGAGATGACCGAGCGCGATACTTCGCGACGCGCCGAAGTCGGAGCTCGGAGCACGTGTTATCGCTTCGCCCGCCAGCATCGGAATGAATCAATGTCACGGTCACGTCTGTTTATACGCGCTACGCGCTATCTTTTCAATTTCTTACTACTCAATATGGTGACGTCAAGTAGAAAAAAGAGTATGCTCTCTGTCTCTCTTTCTTTTGCTCTCTTTTGAACCAACATTATTTCTCCGCAAATTCCGAACTGCATATGCTCCGTTCTTGATGATAATGATAATCTCGTTCTTCCTTTTCTCAACCGTTAGATATTGTTGTAGTGTGATCGATGTGAATAATAATAATAATTGCAGAATTACCTGCATGTGTAGAAGACGGAGAAATTTTTCATCAATTAACATGTTAACTTTATTAACATTAATTAAAAACATTAATAAATAGTTAACATATGTTAACTATTAGTTCTCCGATATTTAGGCGCGACAGAAAATGAGTTGGAATTATCTAAAGTGTACGCAACATCTGATAATATCTCTCATCCATAGAGATAAAAAATAACATTTTTGTAACATTTTCTAAATTAAGGTAAGCGTTTGAGCCACCTCTATATACGTCAAATATTGACATATACATATACTCAAGTTCGAACTCTACGTTGAGTTACTACATTTTATTATAGTATTTCGATTATCGTAAAAATAATCCATTAGAAATTAAAAAAAATGCAATATTATAGCTGAGATATGCTAATAAATAAAAGATAATTGAAATCGAAGTTTATAAAATATTAACTAAAGCATATTATAATTTGAAAGAAACCTAGAAGTATATTTTACTATTTTTTATTTTTTTTTTTTTTTGCAAACGTTCTTATTTTACACATCATATGATTAAGTAAACATATAGCATGGCAAAACACCACAAGAAGAAAAGTAAATAGCGGATAAGTAGAGATTAAACAATACAAAAATTTGACTATACATCTATCTTTACGTGCGACCGACGCATGTATATAAAAATTAATTCCTTAATTTATGCATAAAACACAATGATACCGATTCGAAAAGCATGCCCATATTATATATAAAATAGAAAAAAACAAAATTATATTTAACTATTAAATAAATCCTCTAACAGAGAATTTTTGAAAATTCTTGGAATATTAAATAAAAGAAAGGAAATAATATTTTATAGTGAAATAAAATATTACTTATTAATATTTTAATTCTATAAAATTCTTTTTATCGTAAGAATTTCTAACTATTAGTGGTTAAGCTCTCTGTCAGATTGCTTCTAAAACTATTATATAAAGTGATTCATTATGACATAAGATATGATATTTTTGTTAAATCTTATAATATACGAATTTGCTACAGTATTTGCTAAATACATTTTTCATACTTTGCATTTTTGTATAGTTACTTCCTTTGGTATATCTTTTTATTGAGAATAATTTTTTATTTTCGTTATTCTGATAAACGTAGTTTTCAACACTGCAATAAAGACATAATAATTTATATATTTAATTCAATTATAGAAACTTTTAAATAAAATTAAAGAATACAATTGATATAACCAATCCTCATAATTTTTATGATTATAATAATTAACGGTAAAAATCAAGCATGTTTCATCAGTCGTTTTTATCATTGTACAGATTAAATTACAATGACATAAAATAGCAAAAATTTTGCAACAGTTAGTATCTCTAGTGTGTTGATTGTTTACTTTAGTTGGTAAATTCATTCATCTTAATTATAATTGTAATAGAGAATACATTACTGTGAAATAAGATATCGACATGCTTGTGAGCTGTAAAACAAACACACTGTTAATTACTTTCTGTTAATAAAAATCTATAATTTTGAATGTTTATGTATATTAGATTTTACTTCTACCTTAGAGAAACCTTCTATCGAAATGACAATTAAGTTACCGAGACTTAAAATATATAGCTTTGTGGTATTCTGCAATGTAAATAACAGTAACTTTTGGATCTTTACCGGAACCATATACCACCGTACATTATATCTGTCGGTAAAATATTATATCTTAATCTCGCATATATTTTTTTCTGAATTTTTGTCTATACAAAACTTTATCTCATGTTAGATTTCTAACAGATACTTATGTTTTCTCAAAAATTTCACTGTTATGATCCGTAATGTTTTGCCCATAATAATCAGTCGCAAACATGAATAGAAACTGTAGGAAAATGAATTCTACTGACGTAAGCAATTCCTCTACATTTTGCAATGTTATCGCTTGAAACAGATAAAATAATACAAAATTGATATTTTCTATAAAAATTCTTTCTTATATATAAATGGTTATATACTATTTGATCATTTTTATTGAAAAAAATTTGAGTTGTAGAGATTCAGGAAGTATTATATAACTTAATCGGAATAGGTTTGATATGTTTTTGATAATGTGTGTGCGTGTGTGTGTGTCATAATATGAAAAAGTTTGGTTTGCATTTGTTTATACGAGAAATGTTCATAAAAAACACACAATAAATAATAAAGTTAATGAAACATAAAGTAATTGGACAAACAATAGTTTCATAAAAATAGTTTAAAAAAATATATGAAAAGCAAAGTGGACAGTTTATAAATACATTCAAAATAAGCTTAAAAAAAGTGTTTAATGCAGCAAACGTTTTTTACTGAAAGAAGACAACATTAATGTTTTTCAATAGCAGGAAATAATTTTCAAGAAGGCCTTTTTTTTCCTAAAAGATTGTTATTATTTAAATTTATTGTTGTTATTAATATATATCTGTAGATGATAAATTTTACTTACGTAAATATATACACTTTATAAAACTGCTTTGTACTATAAAATTTAAATAATCAAACTTTTTCATATTATGACACACAAACACAATCATCAAGAAGAGAATTATCAAAAACATTTGCTTAAGAGTACAATCGTAACGCGCACCACGACGTCATGAATGACAATAAAGTCGTCGTTGTCTGAGAACCCTCATATCACGCTTGCGCCAAGGTGAGAAAAAAAGAAGGGATAATAATATTTTTCCCTTATCATGAGAAAACTACATCTACCATAATACATGCTATTTCGATAATTCAACTTCCTGTCGTTCCCTCCAACATAAAAACATAAATGCGAACGATCAATTGACTTCCCCAACTCGGAGGGTACTATAAACGTTCTCTTGATTACGTACCAGAGACTTATTGTGGTAAAAAACATCGAACACGAAAGAGTTAAATAGTTAAGTCAATTTAGTAAAAAACGTTGGACACGGTACTTCGATATAATTCTGTCATTTTTTTTTCTTGATATGTCTTTGAACTATTGTGAGTCAAACTTCGCCGAGAATCATTATTACAGAAGAAATCAAATATTTCTCTCGATGCTCGATCTGTGGCCATATCGACGATCAAAGTTTGCGAAAATTAACTATGTTTTTCATTTTGCTATAATACTGTCTTTTATAATTGTTCAGGTATTAATATATTCTTTTCTGTAAATATTATATATAGTAATTAATATGAGAAATAATTTGTGTGATTTCAAGCTAATAAACACACACAGACACACACAATTTATTTCATATACAAAAATTTCAAAAATGTACAAAATTTTTATATGAATCAATACAAAATATAAATATACAATAAAATAAAAAATAAGAATTTAATACTAATAGCTTGAAGTCATACAAATTGTTTCTTATAATAATTACTATTCTGTTATATGGTTATAATTTTTCATATTAATACATTTATAAAAATTTGATAGGTTTGCATTTTATTAACAGTTTTTTTTCAGCAATTAATTCTGGTATTTGTTTTGTTAATCTATTATAAATATTATAAATATTTTTCTTCGGCATTGAAGAAATGCCATTATGATATTGTAATATAAATTTCCTGCTAAATAATAGCAGTGGTTAATTTCAGATTAATAAATTTGCATTTAATTATGCTACACGTATATCTGAATTTTATTTCTTCCGATAAAGAGGCTAAATTATCGAAAGGCTTTTTATCAATGTCTCTTGGATCTTTATTGATTTTGCAAAAATCTAACTAACGATTGCTTATAGTAATAAATGTATTTAATATTTATCATGGACATGTTTATAAATACATTTTATTTAAACTTATTATCAATATCATAGCATTTTACTTTAGGTTCATATCTTCAGAAAGGTGTATGTATTTGATTTTATATCGCAACATTAACTATCGTTTTTATATCTTCCCTTTCAGTTAACATCATTTTTAACGCTTCAAGTAACACTAAATTCTATTATTATGGTCCTTTCGTATGCTGTACCATCTTTCTTTGTTATTGTACAATATTATTCGTTTTATGCTCATCCCAACGAAGTAAGTTAGCCTTCTGTATTTTGCCATTACTTTTCATTTAACATTCGGAGATTAACCTAAAATAATCTGATCATAGATAAAAGAATTGTGGAAACATATTCGTGACAGTTGGAGTCTTCTGAAAAACGAAACGGAGCGCGATATAATGCGGCAATATGCATCCATTGGTGAACTACATACGATATTACTAACACGTATACTAATTGTTTAAAAAATTTAACAAGTGGTCCAATTGTATGTCACTTCTATAAAAATTTCTCTTACACATTAAAGGCTTAAAAGCTGATTTTTGAAGATATAGTTTTACATTTTTCTTGAATCCAAGAATGCATTTTTTCATGCATAAATTTAAACAATAAAGAACTGCAATAAAAAATGTTGCTAAAAACAATTTGGCCACAAATAAACTATTAATTAATACTAGAGTAAAAAAAATTTTTACGTCGACGTAAAATTCCAGTGAGTGTCTGCGTGAGCATTATTCTATATGCATTCGTTGAATTAATGCCGATCATTCTTGACATAATTTTTCCATTAAATGAAACTCGTCCACGCAAGATACATGCTTCGATAGAATATTTCATCGATGAGAGAACATACTTTTATGCAATTTTATGTCATTGGTATATAGGTTTATGTTTTGGTTTCTTTGTCTTGATAGCTACAAGTACTTTAGAGTTTGTATATTATCAACATATTTGTGGATTACTTAAAATCGGCAGGTAAAACTTAAAATTTGTATAGTATTGACTAAATAATGATATACTATTATAGAGCTAAGATAAAAAAAATGAAAGAAACAATAATATTTTGCATTTACTTGAGGATTCAAATGATGTACATATATTAAGAAAGTCAAGTAAAAATGATCAGGATTATCAAATATTTTTTTAAATTTCAGACATTTATTTAGATATTTTATAATAATTTATCGAGACCAATATTAGTTTCAAATTTTTTCCACTAGGTTTTATAATTAATATAGAAAGAAAGTATATAATTGTAATTTAGTATAAATATAATCATATGTTAATATTTGTATATATGAATTAGAAGATTAAATATATGTATATTTACAGTTATCGAATCGAACATTCACTCGACAAATACATATCATGTAATTTTATTCCGAAAAAACATGATACGGTTATTCAAAATATAAGCGCTGCAGTGAAAATACATCTAAGAGCTCTTAAGTCGGTATTTATATATAATGCACTTTCATGTTTGTGAAAACAGATATTTATGTTGATTTCTTATTTAAGATATTTACAACTGTATTCGATTACATAATATTTTTCATATTTATTTTTATCTTTTAAAGATGCAGCGAATTTTTGAAGATCAATTTTATGATAACATTTTTCTTAATAGCCATAATCTTCGTTTTATCTATAAGTTTAAATTTATTCCGAGTGAGTTATTTTTCCTGAACATTTCATAATTTCGTTTCAATAAAAATGAGCAAGTAATAGCATTCTTATATATAATACATATATAAGAGTGTTTTTACAGAAAATGAATTTTGTATTATTTTAGTTGTTTCAAGCAATAATTTTACAAAGTGTAGAAGAATTAATTACATCAACAGGGCTCCTTTCTGTAATATTCCTATTTATGTTTTTGATTCATTATTATGGGCAAACTATTACGGATCATAACATCGAAATTTTTGCGAAAACGTAAGTATCATTTGTTCTCTTATTATCTCCAATTGGAAATCTGAAATACATGAGATTAAGCTTTATATGGACAAAAATTCAGAAAAGAACATATACAAGTTTAAGATATAATTTTTCATCGACAGATATAATGTACAGTGGTATATGGTTCCGGTAAAGATCCAAAAATTATTATTATTTATAATGCAGAATACCACAAAGCTATATATTTTAAATATCGGTAACTTAGTTGGCGCTTCGATAGAAGATTTTATGAAGGTAAAAGTAAAATCTGATATACATAGACATACAAAATTATAGATTCTTATTAACAAAAAGTAATTAACAGTGTGTTTGTTTTACAGCTCACAAGCATGTCGATATCTTATTTCACAGTAATGTATTCTCTATAACAATTATAATTAAGATGAATGAATTTACCAACTAAAGTTAACAATCAACACACTAGAGATACTAACTGTTGCAAACTTTTTGCTATTTTATGTCATTGTAATTTAATCTGTATGATAAAAACGACTGATGAGACATGCTTGATTTTTACCGTTAATTATTATGATCATAAAAATAATTAGGATTCATTATATCAATTGTATTTTTTAATTTTATTTTAAAGTTTCTGTAATTGAATTAAATACATAAATTGTTATGTCTTTTACAGTATTGAAAACTATGTTCATCAGAATAGCGAAAATAAAAGATCTTTAATAAAAAGATATACGGAAGAAAGTACATATACAAAAATGCAAAATATGAAGAGTGTATCCAGTAAAGACTGTAGTAATTTAGTTTTTTATATTAAGAAAATTAACAAAAATATCATGATATTTTATAATGATTTACTTTATATAATGGTTTCATAATCAATCTGAGAGAAAGCATAATCACTAATAGTTAGAATTTTTTACGATGAAAGAATTTTATAAAATGGAAATATCAATAAGTAATATTTTATTTTGCTATAAATTATTATTTCCTTTCTTTTATTTAATATTCCGAGAATTTTCAAAAGTTCTCTGTTAGAGGATTTATTTAATAGTTAAATTTAATTTTGTTCTTCTCTATTTTCTATGATATAAGCATACTTTCCGAGTTGGTATCGTTGTGTTTTATAAATTAACAAATTAATTTTTATAACATGCGTCGATCGTATGTAAAAATAGATGTATGATCAAACTTTTGTATTGTTTACTCTCTACTCACCTGCTATTTACTACTTTTCTCCTTGTATTGTTTTGCCACACTATATGTTTACGTGACTATGTAATTATGTGGAAAATAATACTTTCCTTTCTCCTTGATGTCATCACGTTGGGTAGTAAGAAATAGCAAAGATAGCGCGTAAGCAGAGGTGACATTCATTCATTCTGACACTGGCGGGCGAACCTATAACACGTGCTTCAACATTGTTGCGCGCCGCAAACAATAATTACATTCTCTCTTTTTCGTTTCAATTAATATGTACGCATTATATACTAATACGAAAAAACTGAACGCGTTGAAATACGTACGAAATGATTTCTAATGATAACATTGAACGCATTAAACACATGAACCGCACTTGTGAAATACGAATATTAATGCGTAAAAAACATTTAATCAAAATAGACAATAATACACGCTCTCTTTCTCGCCATGATAATACGATAATATTACGCTACATGATAAAATTTAACGCGTTAAAATACATAAAGCAATTTTGAAATTCGTAAATAAAATAATCACATTCGGCCTTGACGATGTTTCCTTTTTTCTACCATCCCTACGATGTATCATGTGGACTGTCTGCATGATAGACACATATGCTCATCCGAAATCGTGTCTAACGAGTTTGAGTTGACCTGAAATACAGACAAGACGACTCTTGTTGCTCGATAGCGAACCCTATTCGCGATTCGATTCCCTCGATCGATTTTGTCTTAATCCGCTTCGAACTTAATTCTTGCTCGAAATTTGATCGTTTGTCTGACTTATCGACTTGAAATATGATTTCTTCATGCGTAATAAAACAGGATTTTCGATCGTTCCAAAATTCGAGAGTGCCGTTCGAAGTATCGCGCGTTTTTACTTTTATGCGATTTTTAAAATGCAAAATAAAATATTGCGCAATTTTATTTTAGTGCTATTTAAACAAACTATCACGCGTGTTAAACAATGGACCCTGACAATCTGGCAATGAGAGAAAGAGGAGGCCTAGGAGAAGCTTCGAGCAAGGATGGAGCAATCCTGTGATAAGTAATTTCTTCTGTGTTTATGAATTATTTATTTTACGCGCGAGTTAAATCAAGCAATTAATCGCGAATTTGATTTTTTATTTTACTTTATTTAGACAAGAAAGAATTATAAAAAAAAACATTTTTATATAAAAGCTATAATTCTGTTTCTACTTTTAGAAGATTAAAAAGTTTCTACTTTTAAAAAATAGCTTTTATACAGAGTTATTATTACAGAGTTTATAATTATAAATGTATTTTACAAAATAAGATATGAAATTTAATAGAAAATAATTTATTACACAAAAATGTCTGAAATGCGTCCAATATAAAATTTATTAGGAATTTTTAAATCAAACTTAGATGATAATGTATCGCGACCAAAAGAATCATTAATTATAATTTATTTATCGATTTTTCTTTCTCAATTAAGAGAAGGTGGAATTTTGTGTTACTGTATGTATTTTTTCAATTTTGTGTAATTTACAACACATTATTTTTTACAACAAATTTATTTATAATAGATTACAATTATTTACAAAATGTTTTTTATTGTATGTATATATATATATATATATATATATTTATTATACACTGGCGATCAAAATTATTGCATATGTAAATTTATGCAAAATTTTACATGATTTCAAATAAGCATAACTCCGTCAAAAATCGTCGTATTTGAAAAATGTTTTTTTTTTATTTTAAAGCTTAAAGTCTCTACTTTGAAAAGCATTTGTCAGATTTTGAATTTCTCCTTTCCCCTTTCCGCCGCCCTTTCATAAGTGAGGACGTGTTTCGTTTCCAAAAAATTACATAGTTTGACGTACTCTACGGGGTGGAATAAATTTTTTTCGCCAATATCATGACAACCATCGTAAAACTTAGACTTTCTTTTGCAAATTAAAAAAAAATTGAGGTTGATACAATTTTTTTTCGCGGAGTTATAGCGTTTTAAAGTTGCCTTGTAACTTTAAAACGCTATAAAACGCCATGCATTTTTGGTCAATTATCGTCAGCATTAGCATTACCCGATGCGCACCACGGAGGAGGTTGCTAGTCGGACTTTGCGCATCATGTGTGTGTGTGTGTGTGTTTGAGCGAGAGAGGTATGAAAATGTTTGCGCTTAAAAATGTATATTCCTGCCTCGTTTTCGAATTACTTCTTGTAGACGCTCACGCATATTAATGCAAGCTCTAATTGTGGCTTGAGGAATTTCATGCCATATTTGTTATAGCGTTGCTTTCAATTCTTGAAGATTGGCTGGTGGTCTCTCTAAATTTCGTAATCATCCCATTAACTTCAACAAATGTTATGCTGCATTAAAATGAAATTGTTTCTCATTTGGAAATGTAACGTACGATGGTGCGCATCGGATAATGCTAATGCTGTCGTATCAACCTAAATTTTTTTTTAATTTGCAAAGGAAAGTCTAAGTTTTACGATGGTTATGCTATTGGCGAAAAAAATTTATTCCATCCCGTGGAGTGCGTCAAACTATGCAATTTTTTGGAAACGAAACACGTCCTCACTTTTGAAAGGGCGGCGGAAAGGGGAAAGGAGAAATTTAAAATCTAACAATTGCTTTTCAAAGTAGAGACTTTAAGCTTTAAAATAAAAAAAAAATTTTTCAAATACGACCATTTTTGACGGAGTTATGCTTATTTGAAATCATGCAAAATTTTGCATAAATTTACGTATGCGATAATTTTGATCGCCAGTGTAGATTATTTTATTTAATTTATTTGGTTAAAATATGAATTTTAATTTCAAGTATGATATCACAAGTACATTTTATATTCAACAGAATTTTCGTGTTTAATTTGCAATGATAGCTGTTCATAATAAAATAAACACAGTACATAGAACAGAATTAGTTGGCATCGCGAAAAAGAGACAACAATTAATTTCGAGATTTGACTTTACATGTTTTTCTTTAAAAAAGATAAAATATATAAAATATTTCGTAAAAATAAAAGACGTAAGAACCAAAAAAGACTGTTAATTTGAAAATGATTTAACAGTTTAGTTTCGGTGTTATAAATTTAACAGAATTTTAATTTGGTTTCCAACTAAAAAACGATTATTAGTTCTGATTTCGGTTCGGTCCAGGTTTCTGGTTTTTAATATTGCAAATTGTCACATAATTGTAAAAATTTAATTGACAAATAGTTGTATAAAACCATTTAAATTGTATTAAATTAAACCACTATCACCTTCAAATCACTTGGAATGAAAATGGAGATGGCAAGAAGTGGGCAAGATCCAATACAGATTTATTAATCCGCGTAGAGGCATCGATCAATGAGCAATAATTTTATAATGTAAACAATCTTATAAAGAATCTTAAAAAGATTCAATGTGTGTGTGTGGTATATTATAATATAGATTATTAATATTTATACACATGTATATTTATACATACATGTGTACGTGTTTACATTTATAATATTTTATACGAGTTTATATATTGTAAACAAATTTCTTTGTAATTTTTATATTATCTATTTATTTTATTTTAGACATTTATTGTGCTTTATAATTTGCAAATATTTATATTTTATACGATAAACCAATATCATGTAGTACAATTTCGTTGTTACTGGAAATTAAATTATTTCCTATTTTAATTTTTAAAAAATTATAAATTTTACTTTATAATTGGAGCAACATCATATAAAGTTTGACGCGTTTTTTTAAATAATAAAATTTATCTTAATTATCAAGAATATTATTTATAAAAATTAATTTAATATTATTATTTTACGTCAAATTTTTATATTTCCATATTTTTTTTAATTTGAGATTTTTTTAATAAATAATACATGACGCGAGGAAATAAATGACGCACGTGTTTTGCGCGCTTTATACTATTTTAGTGAAGATAAAAAAGAAATGAAAAATATTATGAATTTGTCTTATCTATTTTTATATATTTGTAGTATGATTAAAAAAACATTCTATAAAATCGGTTGTATCATTGTATTAATACTTTTTACATTTTCACGTTTGCAGAGCAAAATCACAGATATTTCAATTAAAAAAAAAAATTTACATAACTCTTTACAAAACTTACACGCAACTTATATAATTTTTGCTATCTATGATTATAAAAATAACCTAGCAAACAGAATATAATTACTATATAAAGACCCAACACGTTGGTACATAACAGTGTTATGCCTTATTTATATGTATATTGTAATTATTTTATATAACTGCACTTTGAAACTATTATATATGTATATGTATAATATACATACATACATACATACATATATATATATATATATATATATATATATATATATATATATTGATTTGTTACTTGTTATTTACTAATTGATTATATAAAAAAATATGAATTGAATGTAATTGTTAAACATAACGAGTATTATGTAGTGTAATACATGTTGCATGTAACGAGATTATATTACATGTTACTTTTGTTATCTTATGACAATGAGTATATATTTGTTTGCTAGGAAGAAGCAAAAATGATATATCTCATTTTTCGCATACAAATTTTGTAAATTTGCATAAAACCAAGATTTTTATTAAGATTTTAAATAATTCGATATTTTAACTTGAAGTATATACAATAAAGATACGAAATATTTTAGTTTTAGCGCATACACTTTTGATCGATAATAATGTCACAGTATCTCCTTATATTGTTATCGCAATTGAAGATTAATTTTCGTATTTTTATCGCAATTGAGGATTAATTTTTGTATTTTTATCGCAATTGAAGATTAATTATTGTATGATCCAAGATAAGAGCCGCACGCTGGACAATAGTGTTTTTTCGCCTGACAGCTGTCTATGCAGTAAGGACATGGTGCACAAGGCCAGCATCTGCGAAAAGATTTCAGATTTAATTTTGACTTCTTTCAGAAAAAGATCTGTCACTACATCTTGAAATCTTACATGAAAAGACAAAGAAATAATGCCATCAAATGCGTTTTCATGCTCGCTTCCGTTTCCACGCGTGTGGATATGTTAGCACGACAGTGTGGGCAAACTATAGATTGTGATTCTGAGCCAAAACTTGCGTTCGTTATGATGACACCTGTATTTAATCAAATTACATTAAGTTTTACAAGATTATAATTCTCGAATCCTTATTATTAAAGCAAGTAGTATAAACATTTTCTAATTCTATTCAATAAAAAATAAAATTAAATTGTAACAAACTTAATTAAAATTTTTATTTTTAAAAATTTTATGCTTTATAGACGGAAAGACAAAAAAGGGTGTACCTTTTAGACAATTTAGGAAGCACGCGGGGATTGTTAGATTATTTTATTTAATTTATTTGGTTAAAATATGAATTTTAATCTCAAGTATGGTATCATAAGTGCATTATATATTCAACAGAATTTTCGTGTTTAATTCGCAATGATAGCTGTTTATAATAAAATACCGTACATAGAACAGAATCAGTTGGCATCGCGAAAAAGAGATAACAATTAATTTCGGGATTTTACTTTACATGTTTCTCTTTAAAAAAGATAAAATATATAAAATATTTCGTAAAATTTATTTTTTTTTATTTAGCTTCACTTGTTGTACTCGAAAATCATGATTAAAATTAACAGTATTGTTAATATTTGAAAAAAGAATTTTAAAGTCTTTTAAAAACATAAGAAAGCATTAATTGATTTTATCACTTTCTCGAGTCATTTCAGGAAATTCCTCTCATTACGTTTTTATTAAAACAATGTAAATCGTGATTTTTACTTGCACTAAAGAATAAATAAGATAGTGTAGTAAAGGCTATTATTGTAGAGTATCTGAAATACTATAGAGATCAGAATAATAGAGCCTACAAGTTAATATTTTTTTACAAATAAAATTTATTTTTATAGTCCTAAAGTAACAACATTACGGATCTGACTGAAGTCGTATAGTCGTACTAATTATACGCTTTTATATGTTTTCATATTTTTGCTTTCTTTATTTTCATCAGGCCTTGGAATCTTCAATGGTGAAGTTATCTTACGCTTTTACGAGAATAAAGGTTTCAAATATATTAAAAATTTGATAATCCGGAGATTCTTCATTTATCGTTTTGAATTCATAATCACCATTAAACAAATGATCTCTTATATAAGATTTACTAATGAAAGCTGATATAATCCATTCAAGCTAATTGAAGTCTCGTTACATTGCTCGTAAACAATATCTCATTTATATTCTATTAGATTGATGAGGAAGAACTTGAACTATTAAGTATTACATTAACAATAAGACTTGTCAGTGTTAGACGAGTGCCAGAACTGTCTCGTCTTGTGCATATGTTCTTGCATTTATTTAGTATTTATTTAGATATAGAAAGGTATGAGATATAAATACACGCTCGTGTAATTTTCTATCATTACTTTCCATTGAATATTATGGGAGACAGTGAATATAAAGACAATGTTGACAAAAATTAAATGATTAAGTGTGAAAATATCAAATATTTAATGCAAGTATGTGTAATGTAAATAATCAAATAAATGTAAAATAAAAAGATAATGACACAAATTTACTGAAATGATTCGAGAAAATGACAAAATCAACCGTTGCTCTCTTGTATTCAAAATATATTTTAAATTTTTCCCGGATATAAAAAGTATTTTAATTATAATTTTCGAGTACAACTGATTGAATTCGAGTGAAACTGATTGAAGAAAAAAATAAACTCAATAATTCCCACGTGCTTCCCAAACTGCCTAAAAGTACCTTTTGAAGATAATAAAACTTGTAAAGTAACTGTTATATAAATTTTATCAGCAAATTGCCTACAAATTTAACACAGAATGCTGTTGACAAAATGATGATAAAAAATTTTGCAACGTTTAGTTGACAAAATATAATTATAGTAATAGGCAAATTGATAATAATGATTAAGCAGATCTTATAATAAATATTTGATACTTAATTTGTTTCTGTCTCGTCAATTTACTGTCTAGTTAGATTAATCAATGTCACTTTCTGCTTAAACTTGCTGACAATTTACTTCTAATATTTTGCTTACTTGGTTGTTGTGGCGGCGGTGGTGGTGGCGGTTGTGGATAAGGGTATGGTGGTGACGCACCATATTGCGGTGGATGCTCCATTTTATCCATATGATCTAAAAAATTTACAATTTTAACTAAAATTGAGAATTGTCCATTAAGAGGAAATTGATTATTTTGAATCCACAAAAAAAAGGCACAATAAATTGTTTATAATAAATTTATTTGTTAAGTAATTTTTTACGGATTCAAAGATATTTACTCCCTTTAAGCAGAAATTTAATATTAATTATATTAATTACATTAGTTATATTAAACGATAAAGTTTGGACTAATTGCGATATACATTGATTTTATAATATCATATTTTTACGGTATCTCGGTAACATTGTAATAATATTTGTAATGTTTACAATATAACTAAAAGATTAAATGCGAGAGAAAGAAAGATGCTTTGTATACAAAATAAATAAAAACAGATGAAAATACTTAGTTTGAAAGTAAAACAGCAAAATACTCTGTTATGTATATGTTGATATGTATATTTATATCATCATGTAGATTTAAATTAAATTTTAGAAATAAAGCAAAAAAAAAAACAGATTGCCAATTGTCAAAATCGATACACATTTCGCACGTTGCAATGACCTTGCCATATTTCAATGATATTTCTCTATCGATTTTGAGTGTCCATTTTAGATAAGACAAAGTTTGTGTATGTGTGTGTATGTCTACAAGAAGATAGATGTATGTAAAATGTATATAGATAATATCCACAACGAGTTTAATTAAAAGAAATTACAATTTATCATATTGACATTTTCCTTACAAAAATATTCCTACTATTATTAAAATATATTTAATAACTTATTTGCAGAATAAGTTTGCTGGCAAAATTTATTTATACATACATACATATTTATATAATACACTGCCGACCAAAAGTTTGGATACACCATTAAAAGATCAAAAATTATAGGGAAAATATGTTTTTATTGAATATCTTTATATTTAAATAATTACTTTATGTTATAAAAACTTAAATAATACATAGTCAACTTAAATAAAACAAAAATAATTTAACTTTTTAAATATTTCTGATATAAAAGTACCAAACGCTTTTTTTGTCGAAAAATGCCCCCCTTTTTATGACCATTTCCACAAGACACGGCATTCTTTCAATCAGTTTATTGATAGTATTTTGTAGAGATGTCCACGCATGTTCTAACTGTTTCCATAGCTTAGCAGCGGATGATGAGCAAGTTGTACGAATTTTTCTATCTTGTATATTTCGAGTTCTTCCCAAAAAAGTTTGATAGGCTTTAGGTTTAGAGATTGTAGTGGCCAGAATATATTGATAATAGTCTCGTTAAGGCTTTTTTTCTTTTTAAATATTCTTTACAAAGCTAAAGAAGCTTCGGATCATTAACTTGTTGAAATATTGTATGAAGCCTCGATTGATTGTTCTAACAATAAGACCGGAGGGAATCGCATTTTGAACAAGAATTTTTTTGTAGTCGTTCTTTTCTTCTTGATTCCTTCTATTTTAACGAAATCTCCGATCCCATGGCCAGAAAAGCAACCCCATACCATGATAGAACCAACTATACTTTACTGTAGACACTGAGGCATCATCTTTTATGAGCTTTCTCCTGACAAAAACGACAGTGAGAACCAAAAACTTCATATTTGGATTCGTCACTCCAGAGAACATTTTTCCATTGTTCCATTTCGATGTTATAAAACCCACTCAAGGCGTTTTTTCTTATTTATTGGACGCAGCAAAGGTTTTTTAGCACCTCTTAATCGTCTCTTGACAGTAGGCAGTGATTCTGGTTCTTTTTGGTTCTATTGATATCTGCACGTATTTCTGATGCTGAATTCTCAAGCTTTTACTCAAAATCAAGTTCATCTATAGAATTAGACGTAAGGTGTTCTAAACTATTATTTAGTAACAAAAGAAAACTGTTGTTTGAAAACTGTTTAATAAAAAAAGAAAAATATATCGTCGATATTTACAGTAATGATAGTACAAATTCCAAAAGTTAGACAGGTGTATCCAAACTTGTGACCGGCAGTGTACATATATATAAAGTGTCGTTTATTTATTTAGTTAATTATCGTATATTCTTTTAAAGGCGGATTCTTTGACCAGTTTAAATTTTTTCGAAAATGTTGAAACATCAATAATTTTTGAGTTATAAACAATTGAAAAAAAAAGGTTTTTCTCAGACTAAGCTTTGTGGAGTTAAAAGATTAACATAATTACATTCCTTAGTTAATTTCAGGCGAAGTTTACTTTAATAAAATTTTATTTTATTTTAATGCTTAGTTACAATGGCAAAAATAAAAAGTTTGCAAAAAATGATGACCTTTCTCGACATTTTCACTGAAGAAACATCGTATTCAAGGAATCCTTAAAAGGATATCTAATAATTATTACGATACACTCTATATAATATATCGTATTTACGCACAATCAGTGTGCTGTTATCACAATTTGCAGAAATCTCGTGTTATAATCTTTCTCGATAATTTTTCGTAATCCTTTTCCGTCGCGTTAAGCATTCTAAAATTAGATTTCAAAGAAACAAATGATTAATTTTGAAAAAACGGCGTAATAAGAAATATTTATTTCAATTCTTTAATTTTAAGAATATATCTTTTTTTTCGAAACACATTTAATATATTGTTTTTAAAATCCATAAATCTTTTCTTCCTGATAGATTACAATACAAGATAAAATCAAATATTAAGTGATTGTGATACATTTCTGGGTTTTCCCAAAGAGAAACTTAATATATGCCAGATCACACCCACACCATCCTACGTAACGTGTACCACATATACGTCACATATACGTATGTGCGTGTAACACAATATGTTTGGATTAGTTTCAATGCCACGTCAATTATAACATATACTGATAACAGTTCGATTACATCATCATATGACGCGTTTTAAAGAAGATACTGTTATCAACTGCGAAAAAGAAAAATGTCAGCCAGCGTTCATCGAAATCTTTGCTCTCCCTTTCCAGGTATAGATAATTCGCATTGTGTGAAAATAAATTCACAAAAACATAACATGCTTTTTTTTAATATTCGAATATAATCGAACATCCAATTATCATGATTGTCAAAATATTCAATGAACAGTAAGATATTAAAATAAGCTCTTAAAATAAAAAATAAATAATGATCAATTTTGATGGCTAGTAAGAGCAAATCGCTGTTCTTGGAGGGCAAGAATTTATTTTGGATATAAAAATACAAATTATAGCGAATTAAATTAAAAGCGAACATTTCGGTTACTTTAAGACCCTCCTCAGCGCTAATATTAAAAATCTTTGTAGTATAATTATATAATTATATGCTGAACAAAATAGAGAATTAAATTTAATTACAAAGTAAACAAAGTATTTCTTCAACATTAATTAATCATAGTGAACTTTTAGCTATGAATATAGAAAGTTTTTAAGATAATGTTGTGACAGAATTTCTAAATTAATTTTTTCTGAACACACACACACACACACACACACACAAACTTTGTGATACAAATTCATCGATGGATTTCCTTTCTCATTTGAATATATCAGTCGTGATTTTTTGATCGTTTGCGAATTTTAGGCCGTTAAATTTCAGTCTATTTGTTACGGTCTATTAATATGTTAACGCATCTGTCACACTGCCAGAAGAACGCTCGTAGAAGAATGTCGATGTCCGTGTGTGTTCGCAGTACAATACTAATATTAGCGTGAGGAGGGTCTTATTAAAGTAGACCGAAACATTCGCTTTTATGTAATTTGTATTTTTATATCCAAAATAAATTCTTACGCTTCAAGAACAGTGATTTGCTCTTACTAGCCACCAAAATTGATCATTCAATGATCAATTTAGTAGTAGGTATGCGAGTCAATTTATCTTTGCATTATAAAAAGTTTGTGGTATTTTTGTTTGTAAAATTTTTGCATTGCAAAATATTTTTGATTCGTAAAACAAAGGAATACGTACAACTGAATGCCTTTCAAATAATCGACTCTATCGTTGCTTGGATAAGACAAACATTCGTCTCACGTTTAGTAAACCGCTGACTATGTTTAAAATCGAGATAAACCGATAAGGAAAGCCCATCGTTAGCTTTTTATTAAAGTTAAAGGCTGACTTATGCAGGCTGTAATCGATAATTTACACCGTAAACTATAAAAAATTTACCGATCATATTCGATTATTTCTCTCACATTCAACTGATTGGTTGGTTGATTTTTTATGATTTATAGCATAAGATATCAGTTACGGCCTGCATAAATCAACCTTAATTGTAAGCGTAGATTTGTGACATATAGCTATTACATTCTTTTCCCAGCTTTATTTTCTGTTATTTTTTCTAAATCCAATTATTAATTAAATGAATTGTTAGATTATAACACATGACACTCTTGTTGATCTATGCTAATAATTTTTTTCACGCGTGCAAATCAATGCAGAGTCAGCTAATACTTTTTATTTCATTTTATTTATTTTACTTGTTATTATTATTCTTATCGTTTTATTTTATTTTATTTTGATTATATTTTCCGCTTTTTAATCAAAACTGATTCAAGAAAAAGAAATGCTATAAATCTCAAAATTATGTTATAAGTGATAATTGCACACTTTTTAATAGACCTCAATTTTAATGTTTTTATAAACAGTATATATATATATATATATATATATATATATATATATATATATGTATGCATATATGCTGGATGATTCATAGATGCATGACAATACTTCGCAAAGTGAATATATAAATTAAAGAAATAAATAAAGTTATTTAAACTATATAATTATATAAACTACCCAAGTAGAACAGAAATTCGGTAATATCAAAGCAACGTCAAATTACCTCAAAATGACGAGAATATGACTACAAAAACTCACTTTTCGATCATTTTTCTGTTATTTTGACGTTATTGTGACTTTCTGTTCTACCTGGCTATATATAATTTTGTAATGTAATTATATAATAATGTAATATAAAAATCTTTGTAGTATAATTATATAATTATATGCCGAACAAAATAGAAAATTAAATTTAATTACAAAGTAAACAAAGTATTTCTTCAACATTAATTAATCATAGTGAACTTTTAGCTATGAATATAGAAAGTTTTTAAGATAATGTTGTGACAGAATTTCTAAATTAATTTTTTCTGAACACACACACACACACACACAAACACACACACACACACACAAACTTCGTGATACAAATTCATCGATGGATTTCCTTTCTCATTTAAATATATCAGTCGTGATTTTTTGATCGTTTGCGAATTTTAGGCCGTTAAATTTCAGTCTATTTGTTACGGTCTATTAATATGTTAACGCACCTGTCACGCTTGCAGAAGAACGCTCGTAGAAGAATGTCGATGTTCGTGTTCGCAGTACGAAACTAAAATGGAGTTACCTCCTTAAAATTGCGATCGAGTACATACATGTGGACTCGAACGTGATGGTGGGATAGCGAGATAGGTGACGGAAAAATATTGACAAATAAGCGAACGAACGCTGACGTTACTAATCGAATGACGTTGACAATTCTAGAAAGACTTAAGACGATATAAAACAGCAGAGTTGACGTATTATGAGTAAATAATTTTATTCTACGAAAAAATCTTTATCGGCAGACATGAAAGAAATAAAAAAGATTAAGATACGATTTCTGCACACTTCCGATTGCTCAAAATAAAATATAATAATATAATAAATATAATAAATTTAGAAAAGTAAATTAAATAATTTTAATTCAAATCGAAAGCGAATCATTTTACGTGAACATTATGATTTTGATTTATAGATACATACATGATAATTATATAAGAATAATACATTGAATATATTTGTTACAAAATTAAATAATGAGTAATTACTTGCGTGTATAAGCGCTTCGTAATTAGAAACAGATGATAAGATTATTATCTGTTTTTTTTTATCAAAGGTGAATCAAACGTAAATCAAGAACTGCTAAAGTTTCAAAGTATAACATATAGCGGATAATAAAAGATAATAGCAATAATAAGATAAAATTGAATTGTTCGTGAATATCAATTCGAAAAATTATTTTTATTTATTTTACTTGATAATTCTGATTACAAGATTTCCTCGAATAGATTATGATCAATT
Source organism: Anoplolepis gracilipes (assembly GCF_047496725.1). Taxonomy (NCBI): domain Eukaryota; kingdom Metazoa; phylum Arthropoda; class Insecta; order Hymenoptera; family Formicidae; genus Anoplolepis; species Anoplolepis gracilipes. Next base: position 11,701,031 of record NC_132974.1, read on the forward strand.
CCAGCTTTTGTTAATTTTTAGTATTTATTAAGTCCTATAAACATTTAATGCTGACCTAAAATTTTGTAATAAGTAGAGGATATTTAGGAAATATCAAAGAATCGGTTTTTCATCGTATACATATTTTTATTTGCATCCATAATATTCGTTTTTGACATTTCATAACAGGATTATCGTAACAGGATTGTGACGTGTCAGCAATTTTGGTCCAGCCGCTTTCATCACGCACGTACTTAAAATTGCACAAAAAACTAACTTTCTTGATAAAAAAAATGATCAAAATATTGACGAAGAAATTGTTACAAATTTGAAACTCTAATATCTAATACAATGACAATTAATCTTTATCTTTATAAATCACTGCACTCTTTGGTGAATGTAACAACAATTACCACACAATAACAATAAAACGTAACAAATACAAAAAACTTTTTTTTAGAATGCAAACAATAACATTTTCCTATTATTAGAATCCGATTTGAATATCGAATATTTCAATATATGTCACTTTTACTATTCGAAACCTTTTAAACCCATGTATACAATTTGTGAATAAGTATATATAAAGTTTGATCGCGATCGCGATTATTTCTAATATATATTATATATATATATATATATATATATATATATATAATTCAACTCCTTTTTCTTATACATACACAATTGCAATTCTCTAACTTATTCAAAGTTCAATTCCTATATTGAAGGAGAAAAATCTCAGAATCTCGAAATTTAAGATTTTTCAACTCTGAGGGGTAAGATATGTGTAATATTTTTTATTCCAAAAATTCATTTATTATATATATTATTATGAAGAAAAAAATAAATTAATAAGCTTTGAAAAAAGCAGCGTCTCTTCTGATATTTTACAAGATATCTGCATTGTTTTTCGGAGTTATCTTCACATACAATTTAATTAATAATTAAATCTAGGAAGAAATAAAATTGTGATTACATTTTCGGAAACAGCAGATTTTCTCGAAACGTGTGTCAAGTATGATTATTTTCTTCAAAATTACAACAGCTTCTACAAATCTCTAAGTTTTTGTATTTCTAATTTTTCAAAATAATAAATATGCAAATTTAGATCTATAGTCTTGATACTTTCCGATAAAATTCTAAAGGGTCTGTAAAAGGTTTATTTCATTTCGAATAAATCTCGGTGTTTTTTTTTTCAGAACTCACTATGAAAGAGGAAGGATGGCAGGATATATTTGTGAGTTCTCGTCTCGGCACAATATAAATGCAAGTTTATCGTGATTCGTCGTGATCAGTCTTACTTATATCCAAGGAACGATCGAACTTATTTTTCGACTTTCGTCCGAGCAATCTGCGAAAAGAGGAAGTCCATCTCGAACGAGTGAACCCGTCTCTTCCAGCCGCGCCCTGATCGTCGACCTCGTTACTGTCTAGCGACTCGCTGATATTTCTGCTCTTGCCGCTGCAAATGCTACTGCCAACATTGTCAAAGCATCGCGATCTACGATCCCCCACCTCCGAAGAGAACCTGATGAATTGATAACGTAAACTAGAAAATGAGTGAAGAGTATTCTTATAATAACATCTCTTATAAAATTAAACAAACCCTGAATCCGAGGAGAAGGCTCTGACTGTGTGCGGGACACTGGAAGTGGCCGAAGAGAGAGAGGGTTCAGCTATCGGAGTATTCGGATAAGCCTCGTCGTCGTAGGCGCTATTGCTGCTGCTGGTGCTACTGCTGAAACTGCGACTGTTGGTGCTACCGTTGCTGCTACTGTCGACGCTGGAGTCGTCAATGTAACAGATTTCGCGATCGGCCATGGATGACGATTCGATTCGCGGGACTCGAGACAACGACTGGATCGCGTTGGGTCGTAACCAGCTACGGAGATCTTGTAAGGGCGCTTGGAGGCACTGCAAAAGATTTCCGCTGCGAACAATAAAATTATTTAAAATATTAAATTAAAATATTATGTGTTAAATTAAAATTACATTAAAACCCATACAGCACAGAAAGATTGTATACACATTGCAACAATTTTTCACCGCAATATTGCAATGTCAAGAATTTTCAATAATGCATTGTTACTGCAATCGTCGCATATGCTAATGTTGCATATAAGATTTTTTGTTTCTGATAGATAAATATCAGAAGAATATGGACACATAAAACACAAAAAAGTTGAACTTAAATATGCGTAATAATTTTTTTTCTAAAAAATATATTATAAATTTACATAAAAATATATATATAATTTATATATATATATATATATATATATATATATATATATATATATATAAATAATTTATTATATGTGTAAATTTATAATATAATATTTCTTAGATAAATATTATTGCAAACATTTATTTGAAGTTCAACTTTTTCAAATTTTATATGTTTCTTATACGTTTTACTCTAAAAAAATATAATTATAAAATTTTGATTTTGAAATTTTTCCGAAATATATGTTGCAACGACTGTGTTGATATTTTATAAATTTATATCTCTGCAATGTTTTTTTTGTAATGTTTCATTGCAATTTGCAATATTGCAACGTTGCTGCAATATAATTGCAATGGCCTGTGCTGTATGGGAATATTATATGTTTTATATATGTAACATATCAGTCTTTGAACGTGTCAAATGTTGACACAGTAAAAATCTCTCTTTTTTTTTAGTGATTTAAAATTTTTACTTGTCGCGATAATTGTTGACGTTGGCGAAGGTGCGTCTGGCGTATATGCAAATGGAACATCGGCGACGATTCCGGCAAGATGTTGCGTGAAATGTCGCGGCGCTCAAGTGACGCGTAGCGTGCTTCAACGCAATAGTCTCCCTTGTCAGTGCTGCAACGCCTTCTTCTCGACGACGTCGTTCAGCTCCTAATTCGTGCTGTTCCACCCTGAGTCTCTGTCGCAACATTTCATTCTGAAAAAAATAATCGATAAGAAAATTAATATGACATGTACTAGAGTGGATCGAAAAATAAGACTTCCTGTTTTATTTATGCAAAAATTGGCAAAATAAAGTCCACCTCTCTTTCCAAGGTGTCTCTTTCAGCGCGAATGATTGTGGCCTGACGGATGACGTCCTGGCGCGCTCTGTCGAGATCCCGCCTTGTAATCTCGTTCTGCTCGAGCTGCATCTGCAAACGACGAAAGGCAGACTCCCGCTGTTGCTCCAATCGATTTTGCGCCGCCACATAACTATCCTTTTCGGCTTTCGCGCGTTCGATCTCCTCTTCCAATCGGAGACTTCTCTCCAATTGTAGAAAAAGCTCGTCTTCCTTGCCACGAAGTTCCGTCTCGCAACCTTCTAGCCGTCTTTCCAGATTCCTACGAGTCTCCTCCAGTCTATCTCGTTCAGCCTTTGAAAACAAGATCGTCGAATTTCATTTACATGATCTTTTGACGCGGAGAAAATATAAACTTTAAATATATAAAATACTCAAGAAAAAATCATATATAATTGTATATCAATTATGTCCACAATATTTCTTTCTTCTCTCCGTATATACATATATACTTATATTTAATTATATATGAATCTTTTTCTCTCAAATAATATTTATCAATATGTCATATTGATTGAAACAGCCTAAAAAATATCTTTCAAAGTAAAATCTTATCTATAATTAATAATTCATATTTTTCCTTAATTTATAATTCGAGAATTTTAAATTCTATCCAAACAAAATAACTTCGAGCAGATTGACTTCATTCTCTTTGTTATTTTAATAGCATCCGTTCTTTTTGCATTTTACTAATACCAGTGTGAACCGGTATTCCAGTCCAGTGCTTATCAATGAATTGACACATGTGGTCGATTGTCATGAGAAAATAGATGTTATTACGAATATATAAAATAAATGTAAATACAAATCGCGCGATTGGATTGATTTTTGTTTCATATAAATCTGTTTTGTGATACTTTTATCGAGTCTACTCAATGATTTCATATTGTCGATATGTGCATTGACAATCACTGGCGAGCCGCGTCTAGCTCGATTTCGCGCGATCGTTCGATGACGTTGGATGACGCATACCCGGACCCGGTACTCTCTTTCCCCGCTGGTTCTAGTTTTATCTAATGGCAGCCCCACATTGTAGGTCAACCAGGTAGGCAAGCGAGGTTGATGAACGCTAGCTACCGAGAATAGTAGGTTCTTCTGGTGAGTTTTTTTTTTTTACGCTGACGAAGACTGAAAAGCCGGAAACATCAAAGAAAATACTCAGCCGATTATATTAGAGAAATAACTAAATAACATGTGAGTTCCACTGATTTTAATTTTACCATCTCAATAAGACAAGATATATTTTTTTATGTATACTTATATCTGTTATTATACATATATGTATAGAAAAGTTTGTTATAATAGCATATTTTATTAACAAAGTTAGTTATTATATAAATCACAAAAAATTTGTTAAGAATACTAATTTCGTTAAACAAAAGAAAAAAATTTATACTGTCGACAAAACAGATTTTGCTGCATTGAATAATAAGTTATAATAACAAAATTTGTATATTTGCATATATTTTTAATAGCAACAATATTTTCACTGTAGCAGTAAAATTATTTCTATTTATATATGTATGTACAAATAATATATAGTCTTTTATTAATTATGTATAAATTGACATATATAATCTTTTATTAGTGTATACATATATTATTTGATAGTTATGGCTAGCAGTTAACTCAATCTCGTTCAACAACTTTTGTTATAAAATGAACAAGATGGGAAAAAGATACCGCAAAAAAATAATCATACTATCAATATCGTGGCTCGTGTTTCAATCCTTTTTATGTCTTACTTATGCCGTCGAGAAATAGTATCTGAGACGAGCGGCAATGTACCGTAGTGTGGAACAAAAAAATAGAATTTACATAATACACCATAGTACATAATTATTGCGCATACGCAAAATGTATTTAATTAATAGATATTAAATTTGTCAAAATATTATTAGCTGATAAAATGAAAAGACGAATTTCTAATCTCTATAAAAACATAAATACAAGGCTCGTTCGAGAAAAAAATAAAAAAGAGCGTCCTCGAATTCACGCATATCCGTCACATTTCCAATCTCAAATGCGAGAAACGATAAGTAGGTGATGAAGCAGAAAATATGCAAGCAACCAGAGGACGCAACTCTGAAGACAGGATACGCATACCGTAGGAAAAGTAGGATGCCGAGAATAATATCCTGCCGCGCACCTCTTTTTTTCTTTTTTTTTTTTTCTGGTTACGGTTTATGAACTTCTCAGAATGCACCTCGCATGCCGATGATCTAAAGCACGATATGGTGGTCGACGTAATTTGTATTCGTGCATCTCAAAACGCGATACTTTTGCAAGAATGGAAAGGAAAAAATTACTTGTAAAAAAATTAATTTATGTACAAATTAATCATTCGATTATTGCATAACGATTAAAATATTGGAAAGAAAATTTTTGAATTTTTTTCAATTATCATATGATTATAGAGTCTTTATAATAGATTATTGAACTCAAAATATATAAAACTACTACGAGCAATTTTTGACCGAATGTCATCTTACAATCAAAATTATTAAGATGGCTCGACAAAGCAGATTTACAAGTCTTTATTGTTAAAGACAAGTATCAGTAAAATTATATATAAAATTAGCAGAAAGAAGGCCTGAAAAAAACAATTTTTTCAACTTATCTAAAAATGTTTTATTTTTCTAAATAAAATAATCGCTATGAAAAGTATCATTATATAAACTCAACAGATAATTTAAGAAATTTCAAGAAGATATTCCTAAATTTTATTATACTTAATGATATTGAAATCTATGTAAATCTAAAAAAAATTATCTTTAAAATAAAACTTGATAAAAACTAATAGATACATAATAGAAAAGTGATAGTTACAGTTTGCAATAATGGTGATTAAAAATCATAAGATTATAGACTACTCATGTAATAGGATTCTTTTTAAGAGCTTTAATTAATTAAAGTTTAGCGAATTTCCAAGGATTTATGAAATTTACATGACCGAGTATATTACTTATTATGTATATTGTGTGAAATTTAAGATTTTCAAAAAAGAAATGCATATTTATTAAGAAATTTCATAGATAACAGATCGAGAACATTACATACATGTTTCGCGAGCAGAAAGACGAAAGTCTTTGTGGCCATTAAAAATGGCTGAGTTTTACTCGACCACTAGAATATATATTTATCTGCATGACTAATCTAACTGAAGAAAAATAATATTCCATAGAAAAATTTCGCCAATAAATCTTCCACTTTTCCCAATTAAAATTCCTAACAATCGGTCAGAAATTTCGGAGCACATTCTTCACCTTGGTATCAAAATAATTACCCAATTCAAATATGTCAAGATACAAATCGTAGAGTTAATAAAATAAAAATCAATATAGCGAAACGAATTTCTTTAAAATAAAAAAAAAACGGATTTCTTTTAACGATCTCTTCTCTTGCCTTCGCGGCTATTCTTCCGGTTTGGCGAAATGGTTTGCGGGTAACGTTATAAGAAAGGAGACTCGATTTCACTCACTAACAATCAACCAGCGAGATAACATCATTCGAACATCGAGAATAATGAGATCGCGGAACAACTAGACACAAAATCACATTAGGCTCATTCTTGTGTAAGATATGACTTTTTGTCCGCATTCTGCAGAAATTGAAATTAATTGAAATTAATTAAAACAAAAAGCGATTTGACTTTTCTTCGATTTTGTTCATCAATTTTATAGATTTATATCTTCTTTTATGAACGAAAAAAAGGAAAATATATGTTTCGAGATCTTTTATTTTTATCGAGAGATTAAAAGGGCAAAGGCTTGGGCAATGAAATATTTTGTATGGTATTCTGTTTCGTTTCCATCAGATTAATGGCAAATGTCTTCGCGTTTGGCATTGATTAAATGGCTCCACCGTACGGAACTTTACGCGTAGCGTTCCTTCTTCTAACAAGACCAGGATAATTAGAATTATTAAAGAAATTAAACGAAAGAAATTTAGCGATAAATTGAAAAAATATTTCTAATTTTCAAGTTAATCTTGTAGCAATAAATAAAAGATGCCACGAGATGTCACAATAGGAATTAATTTTTATTAACGAAAAACAGCAATATTATCAACTCTCGAAGTATTAAAATATGAAGAGGCCAATTTCATGATATAAATGAACGGAAAAATAGAATAAAATTACAAATAGAGAAAAAACTCTGTATTATATAACTCTATATCATATTTTATGATATATGAGATATTAAAAATAAAGTTTGAAAAATATATCAGTTTTAAAAAAATATGACACTAGAAAGAAACGTAAATAAAACTTTGAGGTTCACAAAATTATTTCGACAATAGTAAATGTACCGTGGGAATAGATACAATGGGTGCCGCTCTAACAATAGGTAAGCTATCGCCATAGTATGGGAAAGCTGGCATAATTTTCTGTTGTACATTATAAAACAATATAACGTATATAAAAGTAGGAGGAAGAGTGAATGCAATTCTTTACATACGAGCTTGATATTGATGTAATTAAAGAGAAAACATTAAAGCTCAGAAATCAAACTGAAGTACTTATGTATCATACATACTCAAAAAAATATTTTGCTAATGCAGATAGATTTCTAGATGTCTCAATTAAAATTTATCGCTACTTTTTGCATCTATTAGAATATTGTTTGTCACGTATAGAATTCATAGCAGCAATATTCTAGCAATACCTCTAAAAAATTTAGATCCCATTGCCAAATATTAATCATAAATATAATTGTCCTTGACAATAGGCCTTAAAGATAGGCATCATAGAAAAATTTTCTGTCTAAATTACACTAATAGTACAGATATAAATTCTGCCTCTGTCATTTAAATTGATTAAGTGCAAAATATATGCGATATCACAGTATTTGCTAATAATTTATCTGTTTCAGTCAATTTTTTACACCTAGAAAATTTTGCTTGAAGTTGCAAGATCATTTTTTGGAGTGCATACTTCAGCCACGTTATATACGTATGTATATATAAATTTTAATAAAATTTTGGTCACACTAAACATTTCCACATACCTTGATCTCATGGTAGCGTTCCTCCAGGTAGTAAGTAATATTCTTTGCCTCTTTATACTTCTCAGATAGATCCACGTACTTATCATAATGCCGTTTGAACAGGACGTATCTGCGGAAAAAATAAAACCAGGTAGAAATCAAAACGGTACAATAGATTTTTTATGTCTTACAATCATGTAATTCTCCCTCTATTGTTGATCATATTATAATTATTTTCTACTAAAATTTAATTCTCTCGCACTATTCTTTTATCTCGCGTAAATGAAAGACAAAGAGCGTACATAATATTCATCATAGGAAATCATAAAAATGATCGATCTGAATGATATTAAAATAAACTAAACTGTATCAAAGATATTAAAATGATAAAAAAATCACTTGTAAAAAAAATAGAATTTTTTTTTATCGAATCAGATAACATACGCGGACACGCGTGTCTCGTTGTTGTTCATTGTAGCATCGGAAAGTGTACGATAGATCTGCAGCCTGTTCCCAGCTATTGTTCCAACGGGAGAGAAACGGAACCGGACATGCACACTCGTTTATCTCACTTTGAGTCTTGGAGTTTTGGGATTGTGCGTTCGAAACCGATTTCACCGCATCAATCGCGCGATGAATCAGACTTCCTCCTCTCGTTCGTTTGCCGACGGGTCCCCGCAAACACAACTTTCGCTTTCATGAAACCGGCTGATTCGTTGTTAATACTGATTCGTACGTTTCGTAGCCCGGCGAACGAGTGGTCGGCCGAACCTCTGCACGATGATATTTAATGAGAAAGTCACCTGATCCGGAAACACGAAACTCGCGTCATATATATGAGGTGCGCACGACTGTACTCATAACATAATTCAACAAAGTAAAAATACAAAAAAAGATTAATCGTTTCCTGTAGTCTTCTCGATGCTGAATGTGATCCTATTTTTCAAACTGTTCCATCACGTCACAATTTTGACAAATTTGCGATTAAAGTTGCACGAAAGCTTATTTTAACATATTTTAATATTATAGCCACGTGCAAAGTGTTAGGAGAAGTTTTACTGCAATCAAAATTAATTATGTTGTTAGGACTTTCAACCTTAAAAAGAGATTTTTTTAAATCGACTATGATTATTAAAAATAATTATACAGTTAAATATTAAATCAAAAGTTACGAATTATATTATTAAAGAGCTATCAAATAAAAAATTGTTAATTATATATATTTATTCAAACTTATTTAGTTACATAGAATTTATATGTACATATGTTATATAAAATTTTGCAAAAATCCAAACATTTTTTGTATATTTTTTTATCTATATTATTTCCAACATTTTAAATTTCTCAATTTTAACATCAGATTTATATTCACAATCTAAAAGGCTAGGAAAATGATTAATCTTTTTCTTGCATTCGAAAAATATCAATTTTGTTGAACTGTGTAATTGATGGTTATATTCTGAGCGTTTTTTTTTGAACTCCGTATTTGACGCAGGGGAAGTAAAAAATGTTGAATTCGCTAAAGATTTCGAAATTTTCGGAAATTTTTTATTCGATCCCTACGCATCGTATATTATTAATAAATTAATAATCAACAAGATATTTAAAATGTAAGAGAAAATAATAAAAACTAAGTTTTCTGTTTTATATTATTATTTAAGAAATTCGAGATAAATGATTTTATTTCCAGAAAAGAATCCATTAAAGTATGTCCTCTGATTTTGGGACAATATAATATATATATATTCAATATTTTTAATACAAATACATTTTTCAAAATAATAGATACCAATCAAAATAATATTTGATTTGTTCCATTGAGCGGCCGTGACTCGCGGAAGCCACTCCCGCGATCATTTAGGAAAGAAATTATGCTTCGGTCTCTTGATTGCGTAGGTGAGTAGATGGTAATGATCTCCTTATAATACTACAAGGCTAGTTTTACAAGCCTTGAGTAACCGTCAACAATATTTTAACTTCGCATTTAATTTAACATACACGTGTTTCACAAAGTACGGGGCTTCAAAAGTAAGAAAGCAATGTCAGTGACAAACAATTATAATAAATTATAATATAATTAGAATATAATTAGAATTATATCAAACAAAATTGACTTCAATTTTCATAAACAAAAAAAAAATAATTAATCATTACCATTTAGCGCATATTAAAAGGTAATGATTAATTATTATTGTTCTTTTTATTTAGGAAAATTATTAAAGTATAATTGAACTAAATTTATTTTATTAACAAATACTGCTTAGTATTCGTCAACAAAATATATACGATCTATAAATTAGATCTATTGTTTTCATAAAAATATATACGAAATAATAATGCTGTTAAGTTACTAAGAAGGAGTCAATTATTCACTTAAAACTTTACAATTTCACTGTTACTGTGAAAATCTGACGTCAATATCTAAAAGATTCATAAGATTTATTTTGGATACAGTGCTTAAAATGGATCAATGCAAATATATACCTATACAGAAAATGTCTCTTGCTATCATTATTTTTTAACGACAGATTGCCTAGAGTATAATTTGGATTTGATTTTGCCTTTGCAGCTAAACGTTAAGATAAATAAAATAATTATATATTATCTTGTACTGACCTATACAGATCGTTCTCGGTGACAATGTCGCGAATGGAGTCCTCCGGGTCGACGGGCAACCCCACCACTCTGGACGGTGATGAGAGGATACATCGCGAGGATCTCGCGCGGACGCCGACGCTAACGCTAGCCTCATCGTAGATACTCGACTCCCGGAGACCGCTAGCCGCGATCAGGTCGTCCTCGGATGTAGCGGTGGGTAAATCGATGTTCGGACTGGGAGACCTGGAGATCGCGCCCAACAGATCCTCGCTTCTCGAGTGGCGCATCTCCCTGCTGCCATATCTGTCAATTCTGCGATGGTCCATCATACGGTCTTTCTTATCAGAAGGTGTGGCCCTAAGGAAGTTATCGCTACACCCGGCGACTCGGGTACTCCCATCCGGACGATCCCAAATCGATTGAACAATTGGTTTTGGTTTCCGGTTTCCCGTCAGCTGGTTCTCGTAGCGTCGTCAAGATTTGCAGCGTTTTAATTCGTTAAATTGTGCGCGCTTTAATTAATTATATTGATTTGTTTTGGAGTAAAATTCGACGTTGAATATCTTTTCGTAATTTACAACCTATTTCGATCCTTCGGCGAATATTTCTACGAAGCCAAATTTCGTAATTTCTCGTTGACAAAATTCTTGCATCACCAAAGAAATTGATTTTCTCTCGCGTTTCTCTTTACTTTCTTACGTAAATCTTGATATTCTACTTTTCCATCGTCTCTTTTCCACATATATATAGTTTCCTCGACAGATACAATTCTTGAGTTCACATCAAATTACCTTCCACTGTGTTTACTCTGGAAAACTCTTTTCAAGATATACAAAATTACAATCGATTATTACTACAAATTCCTACGTAAAACTGAACTCGTTTCTCATTAATTCGGATCAAGATATATACCTATATATATATATATATGCGCTACTCGATATTTATATATATTATATGTTGGATCGCAATCTTTGTGAGAGACCCAGCAAGCAAAAAGTTTCGCAATCCTCTCTGTTCCCTTGCAGAACGCATATAGCGTATATGCTGGTTGTTAGTCACAGCCTTTCGTAATTTCAGCAGAGAAGTAAAATTGTGGAAACCAGCAGAGTCGCCACTTTTTCCACCTGCTTCGCTCTCCTACCTTCTCTTCGGAAGTAACGGACCTCCGCGCCAGGATTCTCCGTTACGTTCGTCGGCGCGTTAAAGAGTCTTCTATTTCCTAAAGCAAGTGGACTTTAATACACTCTGACAAACGTAAGAATGAGAACTTCGATAGGATTTACAGTAATAAATATTTCCGACGAATTAAACAAATTTTTCACAGAGCTTTCGAATATATCTACGTATCTCTAAAAATTGTTCACTGGTCGCACCCGGTATTTCGTTTACGTTAAACAAGGGCGATAGGGGGATTATTATTGACGTTAAATAATACAGTTTTTACACAGGACAATCTTTTCTTGAAATAATGTAAAAGAGGATAACACGCACATATATCCTTGTTATTTTGCCAATTAAAAAAGTCTCTTATTCAAATTTAGTATATAACTTTAAAAAAACACACACACACACAGTACATAAACAACTTTGTCATTATCTAAGAAATATATTGTAAACAACAAACAAAATTCCTCTCGTAACACTTGGAGAGTCGTTAAAACGATGTACGTATTCGCAGGACGATCCTAAACGATGGTTCCTAAATCACTTTGACAGTCGTCCGTCTGACAGCTCGCGTGTCAATATCCACTCGCGGCGAGCCCTAAGAACGCAATGTCCTCCGAGATTGATCGCGCGCGAGGATCCTTGGTCCTTGACATCGTCAGACGGCCATTTTCACACTTTGAGCTCCACGGTTTCAACCGAGCTCTGATCCTCACGACCGAGATAAAGCAAATTCTACCTGCCTGGCTGCCTGTGTGCCTGCCTGCCTGCCTCTCTGCCTGCCTACAGACCATGCGCGGCGAGCAATTTTGCTCCGTTTGTACATTCACCTTGCTTTGCACATACGTCCCATCGACCGTGTATTCATCTAGATGTAACCATGTAATGCCGGTCGGACAAACTGTTGGGCCGGTCTGTGGGTGTCGGAGAGATATGTGTCGGCTCCTTTTCTGTCTAGTGTCGTCCGTAGGCCGTCTACAGTTCCTTTCGCGCTTAGAAGGGGAGGAATGTTTATATACTAAATACTTTATTGCTCCTAATTGTTTTCGCGAAGTAGTTGAACTCTTGGAGATATATACCTTGCGGTCGCGATTCAAGTAACGCAAGTCGACTTATTTATTTTGAATAATATGAATAAACTTCTATCGTATGCAATTTAAATATTTTTGTCGAAGTAAAATAATGATAATAATAAAATAATTCTCGTGAATTCGTATATACATCTATATATATGTACAGATTGCATTATATTAATAAATCAAAATATATACGAGATAGAAATAAATATATAATAATATTGGACAATGAAATATTGATTGATTGGACACACTCTGAATTATTGATCTTAATATATCAGTCAGAGAATTTTTATCTAATCTTTCAGAAATGATATAAATATTATATTAATAAATCGACATACGAAATTGAAATAAACAATATTCGTTATAGAACCGCGTTATAAATAAAATTCCACTAAATAAAAATAATATTGATAAAAATGAATTATTGATCTTAACACATCAGTCAGAGAATTTTTATCTGATCTTTCATAAATGTCTATAATGTTTTATTGATGGATATATATAATCTCTTTTTAAGCGGATTAAATTACTATTGGGAAAGTTAAGAATTATTTTCCATTCGTGTCAAGCACGGCTCGCATCTCTACACCATTTTACGGGCTTTCATTCCTTATGGTTCATCGTCTTTAATGAATGCGCATAGATATATATATATATGTATTATATATAAGATACATACACAACCGGCGTTGTCCTTATTCATCCTTAACTTTTTTCTTCTCTTTCTCAGAAAAGCAACGTTTCTCGAAACAATTGTAGAGGTTAAATATTGACAATTATGACATTTTAACTTCTTATCATTGAATGGTGCAATAGCTATACTTGCTCTTGAACGTTTCGCAAAACGCGATAACAATAATAATGTTCGCTTTACGATAAGAATTCGCATGCAGATTTAATTTAGGTTTCATGTAAACTCTCCTAAATAATATATATATTTTATTGAATTGATAATTACGCGTAAAATTGTTTTATTTGCCCGTCATGCGTGAAATAATTATTGAAGAAATAATAAAACTTACTTCTAAATGTATACGTATAATTAGGAACATGTTAAATTTTTTTTGTAGTAAACAGATATTTTTTTGCAGAGTATATAAAATCCATTGTAAACGTTATTAATTTTCCTTTTTTGCAAAATCACCTAAAATAAATGCAGAACTTTTGTAATATTTTGATTTTTTAAATATTTATTTTGACTATTTTTTAAAAATATTAATTAATTATAATAAATATTAAAAATATTAATTATATATAAACGATTATATCAATCGTTGCAGAAAAGAAACAGAGTATTAAAATTAACTTTTACAAAAATCTGTTCAAATGTAGTTCGCCTCTTCTTCTTCGATTTGATTGGCTTCAAGATGACAAACTGCAGATCCGTTCACACAATTCGCCTTCATATATACCTAGCCAAACATTCAAGCCTAAAGGTTTGTGTTCACGATTCGCGTTATAATTTCAAAAAATGTGTAGCCAATCAGTTTGCAGTTTTCATGGAAATGCGGCAATTTTATTGGCTACACATTTCTCGGACTGACATCTCGGATCGAGTACTATCATGATAAACACAAGGCTTTAGAATGAAGCTGCACAATTTAGGGCATTTGTGGATTTGACAGTAGTGACCACAGATGGCGCACGACCCATGATGACAGCGTTTTCTTCATAAAATTCAGCTGAGTTCAGATTGCAAGTAACCGTAACAAACATGGGAGCGGAAAACATGACTGGATAGAAATGAGGAAACTATTGCGACAAGCAAGTTATTGCCATTGCTGATTCAACTACGCGCGTTCGCAGACGCTTTGTCAAACTCAGTCAATCGAGTCTAATCATTTTTGACTGCTCGCTGTCAATGTTAAGTAACAATGGAAAGCGAGATGATAATTGACGAGTGCAATCGCAGCGAAGAGGATAATCCGCAGAAACAACCGTTATCCAGGATAAATTGTCTGGGCTTTCGACCGCAAAAGGAGTTAGTGTACAATAAATTGTTACCCTACGCAGACAAGCTCGACGAGGAGTCGCGAGTATGGCTTGCCGAGATCAAAGGAAATCTGGGACGTGCAGTCATGTTACGTGAGCTCAAGCCAGGATGTGTCTTTTGGACAGGCAGATTAAATATGTAAGCAATATGTAATCCTGCTCTTGGAATCATAAATTATTTTTATATTTTATTATGCTTATTTCTAACATTTGATTTTGATTGGTTTTCTAGATATATAAAGCTATATGGAATGAAGTTTAGTAAGGAAGATCACATAGCGTTTGTAAAATTGATGTACGAGCTTGTTACCATACCAAATTTGAATCCAAGTCTTATCAACGTATTTGGCCCTACCTTAATTTTATTATTGAAGTAAGAGAAATAGATATTCAAGAACATTATAAATTTAGTTTGTATATTAGACAGTTTTGTATTGTTTGATACCTAAGATAGTTTCAAAAGATATATATATTTATGATAAAAATTTTTAAATTACAAGTTAAATAGAAAACTTACTCCAGAAAATAAGAAAATAAATTTTATTTAAGAAGAAGTAGATTTTAAATATAAATATGATCTTTTGAGACAAAAACTTGATTGATATATATGTATCAATTTATATTATATCTAAACAAAATCTATATACATAAAGTTGTAAAGATTTAATCAGATTTCTTGCTGTTACAAAATTATTTTCTTATAGAAGTTGATTTGATATAGTTAATTCTCCTTTTTTCAGGAAAAAAGAATTAATTAGGCCTGATGAACTAGAACTTCCATGGAGACCTTTATATGAAATAATGCATCTTTTAAAAGAGAACTCAATAGGAATATACCGATATCCTTCATGTTTGAAAAATATATTATATTGCTTGATTCACTCTGTAAAGATTTATTTTCCTGTAAGAATATTTTTTAAAAGAAAAAGACTTTTTCAGAGTGTAACTAATTCAGAGTGTAACTAATTCTATATTTAATGATATTGTTGCAACAGTTGAATGCCACTCAAGAAATATTAGATGAGCTAAGACCAACATTGTGTCCTTTTTACTGTACGATGGGTAAAAGTCTTCACACTTTAGAATGTTTTTTACCATTGCAACTACCTCCCGAGCATCATTCCATTGGATATCAATTATGGTTTGATGAATTTATGACTATGTGGAAAGTGTGTCACAATGCGCCACAATGGGAAAACAATATGATGTGGTTAATGGCAAGACTGGCATCTCACAATATTGGATATATCGACTGGGAACCACATTTTCCCTTGATGTTTACTAGATTTATACGATGCTTAAATTTGCCAGTAACATATAAACAGACACAAAACAACAAACATCATAAACTAGAAATAGCACCAATAACTATATGGATAGTAGGGGTTTTGGTAAGATTGCACAATTAGCATATGAATAGTATATGATATATTCTTTTCAAGTGTTTGTGTGTATGTATATAGGTTGATTCAGAACAAGAGGAAAAACTTTGATAGATTATTTGAGGGATTAAAAAATTTTACAGGTTCTATTCTCAATATTTAATTTTAAGCAAAAGTTTTAAAATTTGCTCAAGAAACATTTTGATAATTTATTATGAAAATTAACTATAAATAAGTAATATTTTACATTCTTTTGTTCTAATTATTTAAAAAGTTACACTGTATCAAATATGCAAGTTTTAAGCAAAAGTTTTAAAATTTACTCAAGAAACATTTCGATAATTTATTATGAAAATTATCTATAAATATGTAATATTATACATTCTTTTGTTCTAATTATTTAAAAGTTACATTGTATCAAATATGCAATTTTACTATGACAGTAGTAAAATCTTAAAACTCTTGATAATTGTATGAATATTAAAAACTTGTGTTTATGTGACAATTTTTATATTCAGAATAATTCTCCAAATATTTTGTTAAAGTTTGTTTACACTCTGTCTAAATCGTCTTATTACTTACATATATACATTAATTTTATTTATATATATATATATTTTATACAGGGAAATGGCTCAAGCGCACAGATGTATTTGGAAAAGTTTTTAAAAACTATAGAAACATATTTTCATTCAGCCAATTTTGGACGGTGGTTGATAAAGTTAAAGGAACTTCTTATCAAACTTCCATATCAATTTATTTTACGCTTACACATGTATGTATTTAATATTTGCACTTTGATTGTAATATTTATATTATTCTACATTATTATTCTATAAAATCCAGCAAATATAATATATTTTAAAATACATTTGTATTAAAATATCCAATTAAATAAGTGTACTTTGTTTATTTGATTTCAGAGAAAAATATGGTAAACGAACATGGGAAACTTCAATTCCTGACAATTACAAATTAACTGATAGTGATGTCGATGCTTTTGTTAAGAGTATGTTACCTGTAGCTATGACAGCTATGTTCAGTAAAACTGGTGTAACCGACGCCTGTCATGCTCTTCAGTATCTTGCTACTATGAGACCGAATTTAGTAATACCTAATATGTTAGAAAGAATGTATTCTACATTCGATTCTTTGACTGAACCACATAAACTTACAGCCTCAATGATCTGTATGGTAGCTGTTGCCAAACCAATGGTACAAGGTCCTAGAAATATAAATAAAGGTATGAAATTAACAATGTTATATATTATAGATATACATTGCAAAGATATATTCAAGGACACTTCATAAATCAAAATAAAACTTTGTTTAGTACTTGGATTTCCTGTTGTTTGTGTTCAATGACATGCTGCTACCATGTATTTTGTTGAAAATATTTGTCTTTTTCTCGAATATATATATCCATCTCTACCACATATATATATAAATTTTATTTTTGTCTTTTACAGGTTACACATTCTCGGAAGGACCAATGCACGTACTACCATTGTTATTTTCATCCTTACCTGGTATCGATCCAAATGACGTTGGAAAATGTTTTGCTACGTTCCGTTTCATTTCTGTTTATGCCACGCTAATTCCAATTGTGGATTCTTCTAGATCAACTGCAATTATGACAGAGGATGAAAGGATAATTTGCGAGGCAACGTCGCGTTTTGAAGATTTTATATTACAATTTCTAGATAGAATATTCATGTTTATAGACTCGAGTTCGTTGGAGAATGTGCGACTCGAGAGCCGCGGCAATGACTTAAAGAGCAAACTAGAATCGAGCGCGGAAACGGCACTCGCTGGCGTATGCGCGACACTTTTAATGGAGACTAGCGACGCGATTTTCAAAAGCGCTTTGCATAAATTGCATACATTCATGACAGAACGGATTCTCGAGACAAAGGTTGCAGGCCAATTGGCAGCGGTTGTGTGTAAGAGTTTCTCTCGCTTCAACGGACGTGATACACTGCGTACACTAGTGCCTGTGCTTACGCAAACAATCTTACCGCTCGTCAGTGAGGAAGAAGACGTGCTGAAGGAGGAGAACTTGGATCATCGCCTTCTACATGCTATGCTCATATTGTCCGCAATTGTCGATACTCCAGGAAATAACTTGATACCACATATGGACACGTTGCTCAAGGTCCTCGATCGCATTCTACTGTTAAGATCGACAGACGGAAATAAACTAGCTTGTCATCTATTAAAATCTATCCTCTGGTCATTGTCGACTATCATTCCATGCCAGTATAGATCCAGCAAGAGAGACTACAATGATCCAGACTATCCTTACATTAGAGATTGGGGTCAAAGTGTAAATATTGATAACTTTCACATCAAATGGTATATTCCTGGTGAAGAAGAGATTGCTGCTATACAACGAATATTTGCAAGATATTTAACAGTTCAAATTGACAAGCTTAATGGATACTGTAAAGATTCAAAAACATTAAGTAGGTCAGTTAATAAAATTTTTATTTCAGTATTTTATATTTGAATTTAATAAAAGCACATATGCGTTTTTAATTACTTTACAGAAATAGAAAACAAAGTCATAAAATTTACATTGATTATTTTATGTAAACTGTTTAGATTAAAGCTATTTCAAATGATAACATACATAGATTAATAATCATGTAAATAATTGTAGGGAGGAGTTGCTTGCTACTTTAAATATCATATGTAGCATTCTTTCTGGTTCTGAATCTGTCCTACCAGTTTGGACAGAAACACCACTTGAAGTAGTTAAATCTTCCATAGAGTGGAATATATCTATAATGCCTGTATATGGAATGAGTGGACATGTTACAATGCCTGATGGTAGCAATGTTAGACATTATCTCGCTGAGATTATGAGTCAAGTTCAACGGACAATGCTTGAAAATGCAGAAGACAATACAAAGAGTTTCTTTGTATTAATACGGGTGCGTACGTTTGTATGTACATATATATATGTGTGTGTGTGTGTGTTTATGTATACACACAGACATATACACATGTATACAAATCATTTCATGAAGTGTTTTATTTGAAAATTAATCGCTAGTAGAATTCGGTCAATCTCATCACAAACACATATATTGTACAAAAATGTGTATGTACACATATTTTTTTAAGCAATGTATCTATAATTCAGAAATTCATTGAGTCTTACTAAGAAGAGAAAAAAAATTATAAAACTACATCTTAGATTTATTAAAAATTTTAAATATTTTGAGGCGTATTTTTATATATTTTTAGAAAAATGTTATGCCATAGATTTTTTTAATTAGTTCAAATTTTTATTTTATCGTTTTCTTAAAAATATTTTATTCAAATTGCAGATTTGGACTAGTTTGTTACTGGGGAAAATACAACTGCGCGAAGTATATGACGCTCAACACAAGGCTTTTCAACTCACCAAAAGAGTATTCGAAGATAAATTGATAGGAAACAAGGATCGAGTGGGTCCATTGATATTGGAACGTTGTGACATTCAACATGAACTGCGAACGTTTGCGCAATCGGTTGCACTAACAGAGACTCATAAACGAATAATGTTGGAATTATTCACACTGGCGATAAGCAGATACGCGAACGTACGCTCGAAAGCTCAAGCCAGCCTTTTCTCTGTCCTCAAGAATTTCCCATATTCTTATACATTTTTAGTTCCTAGCCTTCTCGATATTTTGGCAAAGGATACCGAAAAACATCATGATGCCTATAAGGTAATAATCATAGTTATGTTAAAAATGCTAACTATAAAAATTATTTGCTGAAAGAAACATCAACATTAAATTTTTGAACTATTTGAAAACAGGGTGTCTTGTATATGCTACTCGGACCGCAACATGTTTCCATTATTACAGAAGCAGACTGGAATATGTTGAGATCATTATGGCCAGCTATCGTACTTTCCAAGCCATCCGAGAAACATTCTGTGATTCTTTTGAAGGAGAACATTGTAGATACTATAACTAAATATTTTTTTACGAGTACGATAGAACTTGAAGTACCCGACAGATGCCTGATAGCTGCGTGTGAATTATGGAAAAACTTTCCTCAACCGACACTGTCGCAGCCTGATAATATTCAGATACAAAAAGGCATGCAAAACTTAAAGCAACTCAGTGAATCTAATGTGGTGGCATATACTGCTCTACTTGATGAATTATTACGTTGTATACTTGAAGAATCTCTACACTGGCGGCATAAATTAATGGCAATGAGTTTTATACGGGATTTGGTTCATCCAAATCATATTTATTCTGCAAAAATAGTGCGTTATTTCTTACAAACGCTTATACATGATTCCTTGGAACAAAGAAAGATTGCTATTAAAATAGTGATATTTATGTTGAAACAACAAAAACGAAAACATCCAAAAGTATGCCTCTTTTATTAAATTTTATATAATAAATATGAACTATTTATATAAATTGTAGTTATACATGCATTAAAATATTTACTTAAAGGTGACAGTTGATATATGCAGTTTGTCCAACAAGAGCACATTAAAGAAAAAACGATCACAAAGTCAAATTATCACGCCTGGAGTAAGAAGTGATAATTCTTGGCTTCAGTACAATTATGAGACTCGTCCGCTGACTACCGAGCAATGGGATGAATCTAGATATGCTCACAAATCACACATCGGCTATTATGTCTGGCCGAAAACCTTAGAAGTATATGCTCCTTCATCTCAACAACCGTGTCTCGATATGGAAGTGCGCGAGCTAACAGATTGCGAACGAGAAGTCCATCTCTTTTTTGACAATCCACAGAACATCGAGAAGTTCATAAGTTACCTTAGTCTGGAAGAGAAGAAGGGCAAGGACAAATTCAATGCGTCCAGATGTTTTCTATTTAAAGGCTTATTTCGCAATCATGGGATCGCCCATTTGAAATATTTTCTGCCGCATTTGCAACGACTAGTGGCGGACAAGCACGAGAACAGCCAACGATGCGTTGCGGAAATCACAGCTGGGATAATTAAAGGTGCCAAGCACTGGCCATTTCGGATGACAAGTGACATGTGGCAAGCTTTATTGCCCATTATAAGAACCGCGATTACAAATCTAACAGAGGAAACTGTCATGGACTGGGGTATATGCTTTGCGACGGCATTACAACGTAGAGATCCAAATAGGCATCACTGGCTACTAGAGTGCCTAATGGAGGAGCCACATCTGAAAGATTCGGAATCTTCGTTTGTAGAATGCGGTCGTCTTTACGTGCTACAAAGCGCTTTGAATCAACAGTCTTGGCGAGTCGTAGAGTTACTGCAACGTCTATTGGTGCGCCTGGAAAATCGATTATTAACTAATCCGTTTCAGAACGTTCGCGAACGCTTAGGATCAGTGCTGGTTACCATATTTGATGGTGAACTAAAATTTCCGTATGGCTCGTCTGACACTGCAGTTCCGCAAATGCAGACTTTGATTGATAAAATTATACCAAATTTAAAGCAACTTATAAAGGACGATGATGCAACTAAATTGAATGGTCTAGATAAAGAGAAGAATTTATTAGAAAAAGTTGCTAATGTTTCATTCGACGAATTAAAAGAAGTATCCAAGGCGGAAGAAGAGGAAGTTCCCAAAAGATTGTTAAAAACTGTTTGTAAATGGATTATAGGTAGTCTATCTCGTTCGCAATTCGCTGCGAAACCAGAATTTTATGAGATATTTCCAATCCTATGTCAATTAGAAAATTCGGAAGCGGACGAGGAGCTCAATAAGTTGTGTTTATGCACTTTGGCAACACTCGCGCAAGCGTTGACATTACCGGAGGTGATGCCAGTAGCATTGAACGCAGTAAAGATGATGTCTGAGCACTCGTCGTGGTCTGCTAGATTCACTAGCTTGGAATTCCTTCAAGTATTAGTTTTTCATAACATGAGTATAATTCTTAGTAATGTATCGTGGATCGATTGCGTTAAGAATATCGTTCTGCGCTTATTAGAGGACGAACGTTTAGAGGTCAGGGAGAAGGCTAGTCTCGTTCTCGGTGGATTGTTGCATTGTACATTCATCGCGGATGAAGAAAAGCTATTGGTAAGTTGCTAAAAACTACTTAGAGCTTTTGTCTCACATAATAATTGCACTAGCGTTTTAAAAATAGTTAAGACTTGAAATATATCCTATGACTTTAGGAGAAATTCAAGAGAAAAACGAAAATGCGATTGCACAAGAAAAATAGCCAAATCGACAATGCGACGAGAAATACAGAAAAGATCGATGCGATACGTATACGTCATACGGGTGTACTCGGGCTATGTGCTTTTATTCGCGCCCATCCATATGATGTGCCGAAATACGTGCCTTCAATCTTCGAACATCTCGGCTTTCATATGAATGATCCGCAACCAATTCCGGTAATTTTGTCATTTTTCTTCCATTTTTTGTGATATTTTTTTTTTTTTTTTTTTTTGCTTAAATATTACTAATACTACATGTATACACATATATGTTTGCAAATCAAATTATATCGGTTATATAATTAATGAAGATATGAATACTAAAGAGATGTATGTATAATAAGGTTCCTTATGATTCATATTTGAATTACAGATGACAATAAGGAAGACTCTGAGTGATTTCAAACGAACGCATTATGATGGCTGGACAGGCATGAATGGTCACGCGCAACAGTTTACAGAGGAACAATTGGCTGTTTTACAAGATTTAACGGTACCACCGGCGCATTATGCTTAAGAAATAAAGAGAAATCAGAAATTAAATTCTACAATACAATACAATATGCAATATGCACAGCAATTTTGCATAGAGTATTGAAACTGATGAAGCATTAATTACAGCGCAAATCATGTCTAAAAAAATGTAGTGTGCTCATTAAAAATCAAATAATATTTGGGTTATCATTTATGTCATCGTCATTTACTATGATTCTTCCTGTATCTAATAATATGTTATTCACCTAGTTAGTTAAATCCTAATTTATTTTTAATTAATTGTTATGAATTAAAAAATTACATGACCAATCAGAAGAAAGGAATTTTAGTTCCTTTATTCTGGTTGGTTACCAATTTTTACGACTGACGCATGCGTACTAGAAACTTGGTCTGTTGGGAACAATAGTGTCGTAACTGTGTATATTTATACTATGGTATAAGTCCAATTACGAAGAAGAAGAAGACATCTTTGTAACACATAAACCGCGGTCAACATAGGAAGACTGACAACTGTCAAATGACAATAGTATTAAGGAATTACGTTCGCGCGTGGCTGAGAACAATTGAGAATGGCAGCGGAGATAAAGCCCGCCCCGGGAGTAAATCACGATAAATTCAGCAGCAATCGCAAGCCGGTACTGCTGTCGAAATTGGAGGGCTGCAGCGACGATGTTAACGCCGCTATTATTATTCCGCGGGAAGAAGGTGTAATCAGTATTTGCGATGACAGGTACTAGTCATGCAGGAGCATGTATTTTTCGGAATTAGACGTTTTTCCTATGTATGTCGGTGGTTTTGTACGTTTCCCTTCACCGATTGTCCTTGTAGTATTGATTTTACCTCGATTTTAGCAAAATTCATTACTCTAAGTGTTAAAATTACGCGTAATCCTTTTATGTGGACACACCTTTGACACTATCTTCCTCTATCTCTCTATCTTATATATACATGCTTATATCATTATTTATTATATCTACACCTCGAAATTATCATTTTGTCAAAATAAATTTATTTGCCACTTAAAACATTAAATGGTCAAGTGATATTGTCAAGATGAAATATAGATTTTACATGAATATATACCTTAAAAATAGCATACTTCAAAAATATCTTTGAAAAATATAATTAATTTTTACTATACAGCAAGTATATAACAAGTATGAAATCATTGATATGTAATAGGAAAAAAAACATTCTGATATATATAATTATTTTTTATATAATGTTATATTATTTTTAAGTACTTAACAATTTTTTTTTAATAATTAGTTTTAATATTATTTTCTTATGATTTATTTTTTATCATCTTTTTTTTCTTTTTAATAGGACGGTTAGAGTATGGCTGAAGCGAGATTCTGGCCATTATTGGCCAAGCATCTGTCAATATATGCCAGCAGGTGCTACTTCCATGTATTATTGCATAGAAACAAGACAATTGTTTGTTGGCTTGGATAACGGAAGTATAAATGTATGTTAAATGATTATTTAATTTTTATTTTATTATTTGTTAGAATTATATATAATTTGTATAAACGTTTGGCTTTATAATTACAGGAATTTATCTTGGAGCAAGATTATAATCGAATGACAGCTATGCGTGATTATCTGGCTCATCAAGCACGAGTCACAGGAATTATTTTTGCACCAGAGTCTGAATGGGTTTTAAGTATAGGTCGTGATAAATTATTTCAACTCCACAGTTCTGAAACAGGACAGAAATTGGGATCATACCAGACAGATGCATGGTATACCGCTCTACAGTATCCTTTTACAAAGTTAAAATATTTTCGTAAATAAAAGTTTTTACAATGTAGAAACAATATATACCATAATGATATAATCATGAGATACATCTATAAGAAACTTAACTCACATGCATATATAGATATGATGACCAATCCAAACATGCTTTCGTAGGAGACTATTCTGGTCAAATAGCAATGTTAAAGCTGGATAATAGTGGTGTTACCTTTATTACTACATTAAAAGCACATACAGGAAGTATCCATACATTAGCTTGGGATTCTGAAAAACAGTTGTTGTTTTCTGGAAGTTTTGATCAAAGCATTATTGTTTGGGACATTGGAGGTCGTCAAGGCACTGCTTATGAATTACAAGGACACCAGTGAGTATATACGAAAAAATTATTTTAATTTTAACTTTTTGTGTGTAAAAAATATTTTAATTATCTTTAACAAATATTCTAATTTTCTTGTAGCAACAAAGTGACAGCATTATGTTACGCAAGTAATGAACGTTTGCTTTTATCTGGAGGCGAAGATGGTGTAATCGTATGCTGGAATATGGCAGCAAATAGGAAAGAAACTGCAGCTTGGGTCGAATCTGACATCTGTCAGGTATGTTCATGCAAGATTTTCAAATTTCGCGTTACTTGATTTGCGACATTGATTTAAAATGAATGAATTTAGGCCTGTGGCAGACCGTTTTTCTGGAATATAAAAGCAATGATGGATCAACGACAATTAGGATTGAGGCAGCATCATTGCCGCTATTGTGGGCGCGCGTTGTGTGCCCGCTGTACGTCACAACGAATACCGATACCGTCGATGGGCTTCGAGTTCGAAGTGAGAGTCTGCGACCAGTGTCATATACAACTCAAATCTGAGAAGTAAGTCACGTTTTGTTTAGGAATGTTCACGGAAATATCATGAGATGAGTATAATAAATGAATCACTTTTGCTTTATATAGCCAGTTGTCCCTAGCATCTTTCCACGATGCCAAACACAGTGTCATTGGGATGGACTTGGATGCTCCTAAGAGAAGATTGTTGACTATCGGGCAGGATCGTGTTATTAAAATTTGGGATATAACTGCACTCTTTCAGTGAATATTATATGGATATCGATAATGTCGAAATTGAAATCAAATTATATAGATATCATCATACTCTGAAATATTCCGGAAGAAGGGAGAATACCCCAGAACTTATTTTTGTGATTATGTTATTATGTCTGATCATAAATCAGATACAATTGGTGGTCTCTGTTACGAATCGTTCTGATAGAATATCAAGATAGTAAGCAAATGATCAGTTTAATAGTGCTAAGAGAGCACATGCTTATTCATATATATATATATATATATATTTTTTTTTTTTTTCTGTACTAGATATCAGAACAGTTCAGGAAGGTAATGAGTACAGCAAAAGCATATTAATTCAATGGAATCATCTTCAAAAATGTTGTATCGATGGAATTATCCCTCTCCTCCCCCCTCTCCATTTTCTAAAGAAATGTTTGTGTAATAATATATATTTGGTTATACATAAATAATAGTTCCTGAATGTAAATGCAAGGATCATGAATTCCCTTCAAACATGGTTTATATATACGTGTATATATATATATATATATATATATATATATATATATATATATATACATTCAGTTACAACACAGACAACAAAAACAACATACAATGCCTCTTGAAATAGAATTGAATTTTTTTAATGATAAATTTTAAAAGAAGTTAACACAAAATCCTCCATTAAAAGAAAAATCATATTTATGTTAAATGATGATTAATGATAAATTGACAGGCCCATATATTTAAATAAATAGTTATATATATTAAAATGCAATCATCTGTTTCGCATTTGTTATCAAAATCTTTATGAGGTATTTATAAGGTATTCTTGTGTTGTTATTCATGTTGAAATTTAGTTTTGATGAGAAAACATTTAAGTCAGCAATTGACTAATGGTATAAATATTGACTATTTTAATGATTTATTTAATATAAGAATAGAAATAGGCAAATATTTTAGGAATTTTATATTCATTTGCCCGTTTCTACATTACTTCCTACTACTAAACTAATTTAGTATATAAATTTTCAACTGTACCATTTTTAAATGAACTCAAATAAGTAGTGATATATCTTATGTATTAAGTCCTAGTCCTGTTTGTTATGTAACTTATAAATATTATTATATATAATCTTTTATGAGGACAAACTTTTAAAAACTATCGACCATTTAATTAAATCGATTATTTTCTTGAACTATTAAAGTCTCTCTCTTCTGGAATACAATAAATAGAGGTACAAGTTATGCAAAATTAATTCAATTAAAGGTAATGTTTATTATATTTTCTATTGTAGAATTATATATATAATTTATACTTCGTCGAATAAAAAGATTATTATTGTTATAAATTTTCTCCATTATATAGAGATCTTGTTAGTTGATGAAAAAAATTTATTATTTTGAAATAATAAAAACTCTGATTACATAGTAATAATAAGCTTCCATAAAATTTAGAATATATTTATAAACGAATAAATTATAACACCAAAAAACTATTTAATGTAAACATTATACAAAGAGGCAATTCTTTTAATTAATTCTTTCATCTTCGCCTCCCTCGATGTACATAAAATGCATATCTTGTACCTGAAAATATACGTATATAATTATTTAATACTAATCACTGTCACTGAAACTACGAAAAAAACCATCCTTGTTATCAAAGTGCATCTAGATTTATTCGCAGAATAAATCTTGCATTTTGAGTAGATAAACGTGCGAATGCAATTTGCACGGTCCAAATGAACAATCTAATAAATACAAATATATATGTATTGTATATTTATAAGCCCGATTAGAGAACACAGCAAGTACTGTCGCATTTTTGTATGTTTTGCTAAAAATGTATAATATTTAAACACGTATGTATATGCTTCTTATTATAAACGTATGCTATTACACGACCAACATTCACATCATCAGATGACAATTATTCGAACATTCATGATTGTATGCATAAAAAATCGAACGAATGTTAAATTACGCGCTGCATGATTGTCACTCGGTATCGAAATACAGTACATATGTAACTAACAGAAGATTGTAAAAAGAAATAACTAAGCTATGTGTATGTATCCTATCCACGTCGAATTGATATACAAAATAAAAATATATTTTCAATGTAAAATAGTTACATAATTTTATCGATTTTTTTTTCGTTCGATGAGAGAACGAATATGATAGACATCGATATGTATTATATTTAGCTGAATCGTGCGATTATCTGATTACTGATAAAAACAAGTTTATAGGTTTAAGGTAATTATTACAAAAACATGTCATCTCTTTTTTTCCTGGCATCTATATTACTGTTTATATCTATATAATTTTTAAGTTAAATATTTAATCTCCTTAAATTGCAAGATATATATATATTTTGCAAATAAATTTATAAAATTCGTTCCTTTTTGTTTTCTTTCGTATTTCATTTTTTCTTGTTTAAGAAGAGACAGAGTTACCGCATCTTTATATAAAAAATATTTTCGTTATCGTTCACAAATCCTGAAATTATCATTTCATAACATAAATGATTTATATATTTATTGTTATATTATTTATCATTTGGTTGCATTTATGGATTATTTATTATCTGATATCATTAATTAAGAACTCATCATTTATCGGCAAATATTTCAGTTGCGTTTTTTAAATTTGTAAAAAAAAAGATATGGTATGTATACGTGCGCATTTATACGTGTGCAGGTATATAAATAATAAATCCATATACATGGTATCCCACAAACAACTGGGCTCATATATTTATATGCAATAATATATATTTTCTTTCTGAAAGTTAATAATTTTTAGGCACTATTTTCCAGTGGTTTTCCATAGATGAAAAATCAATTTGTGCATCTAAAATAATCCCTTGAAAAAAGTGTAATTGCAGTTATACATTAAAATACATATAAATAACATCTAAAACCATAATTTAGTTTTATCTCATGACATTTTTGTATTTCTGTTTTAAAGATCGTATTTCTCTCCACTTGTAAGGCACGTTATATATAATATTATGTATATATATATATATATATATATATATATATATATACACATAATTATTATAAATATATATTATAAATAAAATAAAACATATAATAAATTATACATATTATATATATAATAAAAAATATAATATTATTAAAATATAATATATAAAATTAAAATATATATAATATTTTTTATTATATATATATATATATATATATAGTCGATAAGGTAGACCGCAACTGATAAGGCTTACGATCCGATTGCAACAGGTCACACGGGGCTGCCAGGTGAACGACGTAGCGCACAAGTAGTTCGTTATCTGGCAAAGTGGACCTGGCGTGGAAGCAACTCCGGTCTAGAGTCGGTCGGTCAATCACAGTTGGCTCTGTATCGTTGGTCTACGAGATAGTGTACCCTTCACCGTCATCGCGGACGCGGAGCGTTGATTCGGTGGGGAAAAGCAGCCCGAGTCCGAAGCCCGAAGCGCGCACGGCCTCCTCACTTACCGCTACTACCTCCGCCTGGCTCTAGCCTCTAGCCTGGCACACCCGATCCGAACCGAAGCTCGCCGAGCGAACGTATTAATGTGCCGGTTCACCGTAATCTATCCTCCGGAACAACGACGACGACGACTGCCGCTCTCGGTCGTCGCGGCTCCGTGAAAATCGCCACCGGCTGTCATCGCGGTTCCTCTCTCACCACCTTAAGTGGTGACCTTTACCTTACCTCGCCTCTCACCTGTGTCTCCGTTCGCTTAGACTTCAATTCATCATCTCGCGCATACATCTTTCGCTCGTTCGCTCGTCGTCATCGTGGAACCGATCCTCGCGGATACGGGACCGGACATGAGAAGCGAGTTGCCCGCCACCGCGTCGGAAGTGTGTAGTGCCAGTGAATAGTGCCTTTTAATGGAGCGTGCCGTCGACATATAAGCCGCTTTCGTCGTGTTTCTCGTTACTCGCAACAGGTACGTTGTTGAAAGTTCCGTTTTACACGCAGAGGGATTCACAGATCCCCTCTCGTCCCCCCACTGTTCCTTCCCGCCTCCATCCTGGGCTCCTTCCTTGTTTCGACGATTGAGCCGCGGAGGATTGACCAGATTATTATACCGGAGAACCGTCAGGGTCAAACGGGTCGAAGGCGCGTATTCCGGAGGGACAAAGCGAAAGTACAGATTTTTTTTCTTTTTTTTATTTCACCGACGAACACGCCATTGCACGGCCAGGATTCGATGATTATTTAACACTGATGAAAGTGGGACTAATTGTGTTTTTTTTTTTTTTTTTTTTTTGGAAGGGGGGGGCGGAGAGAATTAAATAGTTTTTCAAATATTTTCTCTCGATATAATTTGCTCTTTAAGAAGATAGCCTTTAGACACAGTCTTATCTAGGAATGTATTTATATAGATATATAGATACCGGAATTTTCAATCACCAGTTTTGAATTTATTTGATTATCGTTGAGATGCGAAATAAAAGATAGACAACCACAATTAACGCTAAACTTTATACCTTTGATCATTATTATCGCATCGACAATTGAATAGATCTTTTTACAACGACACTTGACGTTGGCATTAATGAAAAAAAAAAAGAAAAAAAAACGTAAGTAACGCTTGGATTGATATGTGTACGTGTTAATATCGTGCGCACGGTAGGTGCTGTGATAATAGTAGGAGATAAGTATATAACTATGAGATAAAGTTATTGATAAATTAATTTTTCACAGACATCAGTTTTACAATATACACAAGCATATATACATATAAATATTATTATAACATATCTGCATTTCTCGAGCAGTAAATATTACTTTTTTATTTCTAATAATTTTTTAATATTATTCTATAGTTGTTATTTTAATTCATTTTACCATCAACTTGATTATCAATAATCTGTCGAAATATTTCACTTGTGACAAAGACTATATATATTAACGCATTAATAAATTGTAAAAAATATAAATTATAAACGAGGGGTTGGTCACTAACAGTTATAATGTACAAAAATTACCCTTTGATATGGATTACTCTTAAATTATACCTCGGATTACTTAAGATTACCTAATAGTATCTCAAATTAAAAATAAATTTTGAAAAAGAAATTTTACTTTAAATTATTTTAACGCTAAAGATTATTTAGATTTACCAAAAATAACCTTGGATTATCCAGAATTTTGCTGGAATTGCCGCTGAATTACCTAACCCATGTACAAAAATTACCTCAGTGACTAACCCCTCGATTATAAATATATAAATATAATTTATAATAATATAATATAATTAAATTAAATATAATTTATAATTATATATAAATATAAATATATATATATATATATATAAATTATTTAATAATATTATTTATTATTTATTAATAAAATCCTTGCTATACAAGTTAAAATCTCTTCCGGTTTCTACATTTTCGGTTTTCTCACCTTTCCGTTTTACAATACTTACAATTCACAAATACTCGCATAATTAAATTATAATTTTATATTTTCTTTATAATTGATTATTCACAGAAAGAACGAAAGAATGAAAGAAATAGACATAAATAAGCAGAGATATACACGTTTTGCGCGTCAAAGTCAGTGTGTTTTTCACTTGACGTTTCTTTAGATTTTATTATCGTTTAATAGTTTATTGCGATTAATAGCATTACTTGAAATACGGCTTCTGGAACATTATATGTCTCAATCTATATATATATAAGTTTTCTCTTGCACAGGGGATGCACATGAGGATTAGGAGCATAAGTTGTACAGGTTTCCCCGGCGCTAAACACGCCTCGTTCGATCACCCATTAAAGTCTCCTGCTCGCGCGCTTGGCGCTACGCCACTGACCGTTCTCTGCGGATATTTTCAAAGTCAATGACTGCGACTGCTCACGCCCGTGCCTCAAGTTCATGGCGAGACACGAGTGTCTACGCATGTAAAACGAAAGCAACGATTTTAATTCGGGAAACGATAGTTTAATTCGTGTACCTATTATACACCTACAACTCGAACGTTGCTCTAGAATCGTCGCATCGATAATTTTATTTCGAGTTTCTTCTTTTTTTTTAGCCTTTAAAGATCACATATAGGTCACTTTGATTCTATCGATATATTTCGACAATAAAATATCTCAAAGGTTTTAATCAACAAAAAATGTATTTTTTAACTTTTGTTGTAGATAATAATTTTTACAGATGGAAGGAATATATATAAAATATATATATATATATATTTTTGTAGATTTTTTTTTTAAGTTTTGAAACCGCTAAAACTGCGATAAGATAATATTATAGGCCATATGTAACTAGAAACAGAGCAATAAGATGTGCGGCCTACAAGAGTTAATTAACGATGTAATAAATATAAGTATCTGAAAAATTGCCAAGTCTCATTATGTGTTAACAAGCAAAACGAGATACTAAGGATGAAATTGAAATACAATTTTACATCACACTGATATACTCTTTTGTATAAATGAAACGGTTTGTCTAGTCACGAATTGCTGAAAGATTTGCTTGTGCTAAAGCATAACATAAATCATATTTGTAATTAGTCTAAAAAATATTATATAATAAGATGTTTGAGAATTTTAGGACAAACCTGGTCTGAGTCGTATCTCTCATAGCTTTTTTTCTACAAATATCTAAATAAAAAATTTCTTTGACTCTATAATTAAATTTGAATTTAAATTTGCTTTACATTAAATTATTCTAAACTTCTGCGGTAATATAAAAATTAACTAGATTAGTCGCGTTTAATATCTCTATAATATTTCTAATTTTGCTTCGAGATATATTTTAAAGAGAAAGGATTCTTATGCCTCTGAGAGTCTAAATTTAAATTTATTAGAAAGTATAGATCTATATTATTATTATTATTATTTTTCATATACCACTTGAAGCTTAACAAATTTAATTTTTCCGCTAAAACAAACTTCTAAGACCATTTTAATAATAATGAGAAGCATACTTATTCACTCAATCTATGAGTTCAATCTATGAGTAATATTTCAAGCTGTCTTTTACCCCGTTCGTTCTTCTATCTAAATTGTATTGCGCAGCCAAGCGCAAACCAATGCACTTCATCCAGAGAGAAAGAGTAGAATTTTTCGCACTTCAATAAATTCTATCAATGCGATTCGTTCCGATATCGAAGAATAGATCCATGTCCTACGAGCATAAATTGTATTTTAATTGTAAAACGGCATGTGTGTGTGAGAGAAAGTGATGTACATGTATGCGTTTGTGTAGGAAAGAAGCTTAAATATAATTTAATTATATAGTATAATATAATATAATTTATATAGTTAATTAATTGTATAGTATAATATAATTTATATAGTTCATATAAAATCGTAGATTTTTTTTCTAATTAAATTATGTGAGAAAAATTCTTTAAAAACTTAAAATTTATGTATATTACATATTATTTGCTAAAACTTAGTCTTCGGTTTGTATTGGTTTGACAAGAATATTGTCTATCGTTATCTAGGTATCGATTTTTTTAACTTTTGTAGTTTGCTTAAAAATATTTTGGCGAGTTATATGTGAGTTTAATGTGATTCTAGATAACACAAATTCTGTAGATAACTAAATACTCAATATTTAAAATTTTTTAAATATTTAAATTTTTTTATTCCCGACTGTTGCCAACCTAAGGTTGGCAATAAGACGGAGGAAGTTTGCGTTTCACCGAACTTGAATCGGTTTTTACCTCAATTCTTGATAACTACAATATATAAAAATAATAATCTTTTCATCATAAGTTTCTTTTTAATCAAGGAAGATTTTTACATCAGTGAATGGCTTATCGCGTAGATAAAATTTGTCGATAGAAATAAGTAAAACACACTTTGTATTCGTATTAATATATCTACATTTTATTGTGTCTTGACGAGTCGTATAACATTTTTCATAATTTTATAATAATAATAATTAATTTAATTTAATAATTGATTTCATAATAATAATAAATGATAAGAGAACGCGTAAACTTCAAGTTGATTTGTTAACTTTAAGAAAATATTTTTTATTTAAAAAATATTATGATCTTCGGATTTACATTTTATTTGAGCTCAGGGATATGTAATTAAAATTACACGATCGCTATAAAATGCTTTTTTCTCTTGATTTTATTCGGACTTGGCGTGGTTGGACGATCCGCGGATTTGAATGAACGCCAGTACTCGAACAGTATTAGATGGCTGTATCCGGTGCGTTGGATGAGAGATTGATCCCAAGAAGATTCTCATCGAGGCCGTATGGCTTGGCAACATAAACTATCTAACCCACTTTTGCGAACAGGTTTTGCGCTGCTATCACAGTAACGGTGATCCGTCAGACATTACCAATGTCTGTAGGGATGTTTTTACTCGAAATAGATGCAGCGACACGTGCGTACGATGCACGGTACCGTCAAATTCTTGGGACTCAAGAGTTCAAGTGCTTTCACGTAGTTCCTCTAACAGTTTCAAGGAATTCTTCAAAAATAACTTGCAAATGTCTTATCACACTTCTCTCCAGACTTTATATATGTGTATATATGTATATAATAATACTCGTGTGTGTGCGATAGGCATTTCTAAAATTTACATATTTTACAGTAGAAAGTCTTTAATTTCTTTAGTCAAGTTTATAAATATGCAATTGATACACATAATTTAATTTTATATATTTACTATCTATTTATTTACTATAGTATTTACTATAGTATATTTATTTACTATATTTATTTATTTTTGTTTTCAGGCGGAGTGCCGACAACCACGACTTAAGAGATGGTCATCGTCACACGAGTAGGTTTTTGTATCAATTTATGTTATATATACTCGTGTGTATGTGTGTGATAGGCATTTCTAAAATTTACATATTTTACAGTAGAAAGTCTTTAATTTCTTTAGTCAAATTTATAAATATGCAATTGATACACATAATTTAATCTTATATATTTATTATATATTTATATATATTTATTTATTATAGTATTTACTATAGTATTTATTTATTATAGTATTTACTATAGTATATTTATATTTATTTATATTATATTTATTTATTTATTACTTGATATATTTAATTGATTTACTGTCGTATATTCATATTATATATGACGGTAAATAAATTATTATTTTCATCTAATAGATTTCTACTTGACAGATTTCGATAATATAATACGACAGCATATTATATCAGAACATTTTATGCATATATATATATATATATATATATATTTTGCTGCATCCGTAATCCGTATTTTGTTCATCATAACTGTGAGGCTATTGCGAACAATTTCTCGCAGGTGAAAAGCGGTAGAAATTTGCGTGTAAATGCGTCGATCAATCGAATGGCGAGACTAAGCAAAATTCGATGAAGCTGCAATCTCGTGCAGTTTAATCCATTACATTTACCGCTTTCCTCGTCGTTCTCGAACACGGTCAGTAGGAATCTGTGACGAGTGAAAACAACCGAACGAGAGGCATCGTGTTCTCTCGTTGTAAACAATAATGTACCGCTAAATAATGCTCACGTAGTCATTTCGATGGACAGTGCAGCGAATAAACGTTGTTTGTTATCTTTTTGCATACCTACACAACTTTTTCTCTCAAATTATTGCGAACCACGTCGAAATTACGCCATACGAACCGTAAAAAAAAATAAATATCAACATTTCTCGAAATATTATATAATAAAAGATGTAACAAATTTAAATCCATGCAGAGCTGTTGGATTTGATAGCGCCAAAAGTATTAAATAAAATTCAAATAATATTTGACAAATAAGATGTTTTAACTGTGTTTAAAGCTGAATGTCAAAGTGAAATTATTTTACAAACGAATCGATTATAAGAGAAAACCATACTTGACTGGCACTTTCGAAAGAAAAACAATAGTTAATAATAGTTTTTATATAGCTTATTTGATATATTTTATTGCTCATTCTATATAATTTATTTATTTAACTCATTTTATGTAATTTATTTTATTAACATTGATAAGTATAAAATAAAATATCTGCACATTGCAATATTGCGCAAATCCTTGTGCGCTTAATTAACTATATTTAATAGCTGACGATAATATTTCCGTATTTCTTGTGCTATTATAACTAATTTGCAATGATAACTGAGAATACGCTGTATGTAAAAAAAAATAAAGAAAAAACTAAATAACGTAGATGATCGATTACGTGTCATGCATACAAAATGATTATAGAAATTAAAAGGCTGTCTTATATGAATATAAATTAAATACGGAATTTGATACTAATTTGTTTCAGAATTTGTTAAAACATTATCTCAAAAGAATTGTGAGGCAGAACATACTGACACATAAGCTTATGTTAAAGAAATTTTGAAGTTTTCACAAGCATTGCATTTTTCTATAGCTCTAGCAAATGGATATTTTTCACCTCATACATTTCATGTAAATTTGATGGAACAATACGCTGTATTGTCGGTCGCCGCCTTTCACTTACACAAAACGGTCTTTCGTTTATGTATAATGCATTGCATGAATTTACTGATATAAAAAAGCCATTGAATCAAATTCTGATTAATCCTCTATAATCGCTTTTGTATGTAAGACAAGATACCACCGTAATCGATCATCTGCGTTATTTAATTTTTTTTTCTTTTTCTTTTTTATGTTTTATGTTCTCGGTCATTATTACATATTAATTACGATAGCACAAGTGTGTATACAAAATATATATAATACGGAAACTATCGCTATTAAATACGGCTAATTAAGTGCACGTGGACTTGCGTAATATTATGATACTTGTTTTTCTAATTATCAAGTTTATAAAAGAAAATGAGCTGAATAAATAAATTAAACTAAATATGCAGCAAAATTATAAAACGAGCTATACTGACTTGTATCAAATAAAGTTTTAGACTTTTCGCGTTGCATTTTTCTGAACTTCTGGCAAATGATTATTTTCCCCTCTGTATATATCAAGCATGAATATATCCAAATGATTAAATGTCAATTCCAATCGATTAAATTTTGTGAAGAGCCTCGAAATATCGAATAATAGTAGTCTCAACAAAATTCAGCGATACTCTATTAAATTTCATTAATATTCCGCAATATTTTGAAGATCAATTGTGAAAGATCGATATTATTTACCGTGTATGAGATGCCAAAAATCTCAGCGAATGACTTTATATTTTTCTATGAGAGAGTATATGTACATCTTGTTAAAACGATGTATTACTGGCATGCGAATCTTGAGATGAATGGTCAATTAATTAGACATAATTGGCGGCTTTTTATTGCTTCGTGAACAAGTACCATCTTCATATTTCGCGTAAGCAAAACTAGCAGTTGTCGCATAATGAAATGTGAATTATTTATATCGTATCGCTATTTCTCATCTTATCGCGGAAAAGAATTAGAGCCATATCACAATTAAGTAACTTGAATGAAAATCGAAGAATCGTGATGAACGATGACTTCTTGAATAGTTTTTATTATTATATTTCCGTTTTTCGCAATATCGCTAACATAGATGATGGATGAATAAAATTATAGGGTTTGATTTTACATATTTATGTACGTCTTATCTTATTTATTAAAATGCATTGTGTCCTTTGTAGATTTTGAAGGATCAGTTTCCACTTTCGGCTTGACTTATAGTGAATTAAAGCGCGAAAGGTTTCGAAATAATTTTTATTTAAACATAAATATTTAAAATATGACAATGAATATCATTGTCTCGAAAAAAATTGATTTTTACTATTAGTTTCTCTATTTTTTTTTTACCTGTCAATTGTGAGTAACCTGCAATTAAACTCAGTAAAGCGATTTCATTAGAGCTCATCGAACTCCCACTGCACGAAACGCTCCGTGAATAGTTCCGTATGTTGTAACTGTTCGCATCGGTGAATGTGTGTAGTATCTATGTATGGCACGAGTTTTCGTGTGGTAGACATGGAGATTGTATACCTGATACACGTATACGTTCCGATTGTTCATTTCACCGGAACATCGAAAGAGCTCATCCGTTCCTCGTCTTGAAATAAAAGCCCCTTCTATCTTTTGCTTCCACCAGCAGTTTTACTTTCGTACGCTTGCCAAACCTTTAATTGTTTGATTAACGAATATATGAAAACATTCTATTTTAAATAACTACTATATATATAGTGTTATTTCATTATTTTTCTAAAAATAATTTATAATAATTATTTTTTAATATAATTTCTTTCTCTCTTGAAAATTAATTTAGATCATCTTACTTAATTATATGATAGAGTATAATGAGAAACCATTGTTTGTCAACGATTTTTTAACCCTTTGAGGATGGCTATTTTTTGAAAATCAAACTTTTAAAACATTGATAAAAAGTATTTATTTAATAAAAACAGTTTTGATTAAAAATGAATTAAAGTATGATATTCCTTGAAGCAATCAGTTATACAACATTCTATTACATTCATACCTTGACTCTAATATCTTTTTTTTTTCATTGATTGTCTACAATACATTTTCTTTATTTTCTTTTTATTTAAGTTAAATAAAAAAAGATATCAATAAGTCTCTTCAGATGTTCTCCTGCACTTGTTCATCTAGTTCAATTGATTTCGCATGTTAATTGATAATTTTTCTAATTAATTGAATTTTAAAGTCACCAAATTTATTCCATTTTCAGAAAACTTCAAATTTTAGAAAAGAGGAAAATGGGTAAAAAACGTGAAAAAATGCGATTCTATTAATTAAAGTTAATAAAAATTTATATTTATATTACTGTTTTTTGAAAAAAAAAATCTCAAAACATATACATCTGGCGTCAAAGAATTAATGCAAGTTTAATAATTTTGAAATATCTCATTTAAATAAGTGGATTTTATTAATGTTACACATTATACATATAAAATTCAAGCGCGACGCAATTTTGCGCTCATTTGATCTAATTATTAATATCAATAGTAATGTAAAGAAAAAACTGATCAGTCTAATGGACGATACAGTTCAATAATTGGTAGCAATTGATATAAAAAAAGCACATTGTGCAAATAAATAATTGCGAAATAACATCTTTTTGCTCGTTCACGCCGCGCATCGCGTCGAATGGTAAAGCATACAGTTATTACAACGGTACATCATAACTCAATTTAAACTTGATACTCTTTCGCTTTAATCTCATGAGAATTCCATATTTTGATTGATTATTTTTCGTTTTTTTTTTTTTTTTTTTTTACATATATTTGTAAACGCGAGAATTTTTTATTGCCATAAAAATCTCTACCGGCCAACTTGTAAATTACTCAATAACGTGAATTACTAACGTAAGTTACATTCATTATCGCTGTCTGAATTACATACTGCGTCCAAGTATAACGCTAACGCCACGTTCACTACTTTCGACAATTATTTAGGTTACATGTACGTATGTCGTACGTATCTGACAGTAGCGTAGGCATACGTGGAAATTGCTTTATGAATACCTACTAAGAAAAATAATAAAAATAGAAATATTTCCAATATTTTTCTTTGATGTGATTATACTGTCTCTATCCCAATGCTTCGGTAATTACAGAGGAGAATGAATCTTCCGAATGACAATTAAATAGAGTCTATTTCTTTCCGAATGACAATTAAATAATATAAATTTTTTCTGGAAAAAAATAAAGAGAAAAACCTTCCTTGAAATTTTCAGAGACTTTTTGGACCTGAAAAAAAATAATTCTGAATGGAATTTTATCGGGACTCGGAAAATTTAAGAAAACATTCTCTCTTTGATAATTTTGCTCTTTTTAAGCAGTCGGCAAGCTAAGTTGTGAAAATTAGGTGTTTAAATATAAATAAATATATATATCTCTCTCTTTATCTTTATTTATATAAATTCAATGTTTTAATAAAATATTTAGTATATATTTTTTATTGTAATTTTTAGTGATAAAAATATTATGAAAAAATATCATTAAAACATTTATGCAAGAAAAATGTTTATTTTACGAAAAGTATTCAGTTTTTTTTTTATTTAATACATTTGCAAATCTGATACTTGAAACTTAACTTGACTTTGTTTTTTTCTTTTGCCTTGAGTAAAAGAATTATAGAAAATATATACAATAAAAAAACTTATTTTAGAAAGTTGCACATAAAAATTTTTTAAATAAAAAATAATAGTATATAATTTAAATAATAAATAATAATGTATAATAAAAGAAATTTTACATGGAACAAAAATAACTGGAAGATCAGAAAATTTTCAGGGAAAATTTTACGAGATTTAAATAGACATCCTATTAAATAAATGGAGAAATGTTTAAATAAATGCAAATAAAAATATGCAGACTCATGATGAATTACATTATGTTGATTATCCTCGTGTGATGACACGTAATAATATTTAATCAATTAGTTATCACACAATCGTGTTGCTTCATACCTACTGAGAAATCACGTATACTTTTAATATAATACCTATATACCTGAACGGAATGCAACTTTCCATGGAAAAAATGCAGTTACAAAAATCATACAATTTTCATTAAACTGCATCATTTTGCATTCTGATGAAAAACAGATATATATTGAAATCTTTGCAGGGGGATTATATATGGATAGAACCAATCTCAGGAAGAGAATTTGACGTCGCGATCGGAGCGCGAGTTATCTCAGCAGAAGGCAGACGTATCCAAGTAAAGGACGACGATAACAAGGTATTACAGAATATATATAAAATTATGTGTATATTTTTACTTATATACTTTGAAAGAAATTCCGAGATTTTTATTTAATATTTTAAAATAATAATTTCGTAAAAAAAATCCAATGGCGTTTCATAAAGTTGAATTTATATCGAAGTTATACTAGTACATAACGCAAGCAATTACGAAAATATCTTTTAAAATTTTAAAAATCAAGTCTTCAATTTTAATAAGTAGTTCCTTTATTAATTGCAAATATATTTTACAAAAAAATTAGCAAATTTGAAACTTATTACCGATATATTGGATTAATCGGACATTAGGATTTAGATCTTACGAAATTTTGAGAAAATAATATCCGTCGAAGTTTCGCTAAAATAAAATAAAATGCGACTGTAAAGAATTGCTCGCATTTTTTCTCAAGATTCTCAATTCTATTTTAATTAATCGAGAAAATAATTCTATAGGAACAATGGTTAACACCAGAGAGACGGATAAAGGCCATGCATGCCACTTCGGTGCAAGGTGTAGAAGATATGATCAGTTTAGGAGACCTCCATG
This sequence comes from Anoplolepis gracilipes, assembly GCF_047496725.1. NCBI lineage: Eukaryota > Metazoa > Arthropoda > Insecta > Hymenoptera > Formicidae > Anoplolepis > Anoplolepis gracilipes. The sequence goes on from NC_132974.1 coordinate 11,742,016, forward strand.
AAGCGGGAATCCTGCGAAATTTATTAATACGTTACAACGAGAATCTCATTTATGTAAGCATTTTATTGCGAGAGTGATTACTTGAGCGAAATACGAGTATCTGAATCCGACAATCTCCATGCAAACACAATATAACATGATATAATTTTGCAGACATACACAGGCTCCATCCTGGTCGCCGTAAATCCATATCAGATATTGCCTATTTATACCGCGGAACAAATCAAACTCTACAAGGATCGTAAAATCGGAGAGTTACCGCCACACATATTCGCCATCGGTGATAATAGTTATGCGCACATGAATCGATACGGCCAGGATCAATGCATAGTAATTAGGTACGAGAAATTAATCCGAGTTTCTGCACATGTGATACTAAAACGGAAATTGATTTATGATGTGTAATTTTACGTTCAACAATTAAACACTTTGATATTTTTTTTAAATAAACGAAGAAGGTGAATGATTAATATTTTAAGTATATTTATTATTTTAAAAATAATTGGATTAAATAATTATTTTTAAAATAATATAAAATATAAATAAATATTATAAAAGAGTATTATAAATGCAAATTATATTATACTTATATACGATTCTTTTCTTTTGTATTAATGAAACAAAAATTGTTTACTTTAGCGGAGAAAGCGGAGCCGGAAAAACAGAAAGCACGAAATTAATTTTGCAATATTTAGCAGCGATCAGCGGAAAGCATTCATGGATTGAACAGCAAATCTTGGAAGCGAACCCGATACTCGAAGGTGAAATTGTGATGTTAGAATCAACTTGTGCCTAAATTAAAGGCCGAATTAATTAATGGATGGTCGAATGACATTTGATTACAGCTTTTGGCAATGCAAAAACCGTAAGAAACGACAACTCTTCCCGTTTTGGCAAATACATCGATATTCATTTCAACGATCAAGGCGTCATAGAAGGAGCCAAAATAGAGCAATATCTTCTGGAAAAGTCACGGATCGTATCCCAAAGCTTGGATGAGAGAAATTATCATATTTTTTATTGTATGTTAGCTGGCCTTTCAAGGGAAGAGAAACAAAAGCTTGAACTGGAGGATGCATCTACGTACAAATATCTCATAGGAGTAAGTAAAATTAATACTTATAATAATATAAATTAATATTAAAATAACATAATTAATAATAATAATAACAATAATAATAATTATATATATATAAAATTTAGTCTTATACATTTGATACATCTCCACACGTATTTTTACGAATATTAAAATATCGCATTTTCTCTATAAAAATGTATGAAAATAAAAACAGAATGTAGATTACAAGTATTGCATTATTAAAAACAATTTAATTGATTGTGTTTAACGTTCCACATTTAATATATACGATGCAATTTTAAATATATTATTACATCGATTAAAGTATAATACAATAAAATTATATTAACATCATACATGTTTTATACAAAAGAAATTAATTAATTGCTTTTTTCGGTATATTTATTTTGCTTCCTATTATACACTCTATTGATATATACAATTGTTATTTTTATCTTTAGGGTGGCAGCATTACTTGTGAAGGACGTGACGATGCGGCGGAATTCGCTGATATAAGATCGGCTATGAAGGTTCTATTATTTTCCGATATGGAAATCTGGGAAGTGCTTAAATTGCTTGCGGCTTTGTTACACATGGGCAATATAAAGTACAGAGCCACTGTCGTAGGTATGAAACTTAAATAACACAAATTATTATAAATATGACGTTGAAATTAGGACAGATTTAATTCTTTCGTTTATGATAACTTTCAGATAATTTGGACGCTACCGAGATAACGGAACAAACGAATGTACATAGGGTGGCATATCTACTGGGAGTGCCAGCACAATCTTTGATAGATGCACTCACTCGCAGAACTATATTTGCACACGGTGAAACAGTAGTAAGTATATTTTTTTCATATAAAATTGTGAGTAAAAGTTTTTATTAAAAATGAATTGTCACGACGTATCCTGTTATATTTATAGGTTTCCACATTGTCGAGAGATCAATCGGTCGACATCAGAGATGCGTTTGTGAAAGGTATATATGGCCGATTATTTATACACATTGTAAAGAAAATTAACGAGGCCATATACAGGCCGAAGAACAATTCCCGTAGCGCTATAGGCGTATTGGATATCTTCGGCTTTGAGAATTTTAATCACAACAGTTTCGAGCAGTTTTGCATCAATTATGCCAACGAGAATCTCCAGCAATTTTTCGTTCAACATATATTCAAACTTGAACAAGAAGAGTATAATCACGAAGGCATAAATTGGCAGCATATAGAATTCGTCGACAACCAGGACGCTTTAGATCTGATAGCCATTAAGCAACTCAACATTATGGCACTTATTGACGAGGAATCAAAATTTCCAAAAGTACGAATGCACTGTTTTATAAGCTTCAGATAACTTAATAGTAGCTGAAAATAATTAAGAATATTAATAAAAAATATTGAAATTTTTAATAATCGAAAAGAGATTGTTAAAGATTAAAAAACAATTATTTATTTATAACTTTAAATATTTATCAATTTTTTTTCAGGGTACAGATCAAACCATGTTGGCGAAAATCCACAAAACTCATGGCAGTCATAGAAATTACTTGAAACCTAAATCGGATATCAACACATCCTTCGGTTTGAATCATTTTGCGGGGGTTGTTTTTTACGACACGAGAAGCTTTCTAGAGAAAAATAGGGATACATTCAGCGCTGATCTGTTGCAACTTATTCACATATCATCGAATAAATTTCTCCAAGCTTGCTTTGTCGAAGACATCGGAATGGGATCGGAAACTAGGAAGAGAGCGCCTACATTATCAACGCAATTTAAAAAATCGCTGGATTCTCTGATGAAGACCCTATGCAGTTGTCAACCTTTCTTCATAAGATGCATCAAACCGAATGAATATAAAAAACCGATGGTAATATCAATATTCTTTCACAATACTTTTTTATTTAATTCCACTATAATATATTATCACGACCTTACAAACACAAAATTTGATCCTAGATGTTCGATCGAGGTCTTTGCTGTCGACAATTGAGATATTCCGGCATGATGGAAACTATCAGGATTCGTCGGGCTGGTTACCCTATTCGTCATTCCTTCCACGAGTTCGTGGAAAGATATCGGTTTCTTATCTCGGGTATTTCACCCGCACACAAGGTAGATAATTTGTTAAATAAGTTATTTTTTATCCACTCCTCTTTTTCTCTCTCTCTTTCAATTCTTACATTAAAAAACTTAATTAAACTCTTATTAAATCTTAGGTGGACTGTCGTGCGGCGACTTCAAAAATTTGTCATGCGGTGTTAGGTCGATCAGATTATCAGCTTGGGCACACCAAAGTTTTTCTTAAGGATGCTCACGACCTCTTTCTCGAGCAGGAACGCGACCGTGTGCTGACGCGGAAGATCTTGATTTTACAACGCAACATTCGCGGTTGGGTCTATAGGAGAAGGTTTTTGAAAATGAGAGCGGCGGCAAAGATCGTACAAAAATATTGGCGAGGCTACGCTCAACGTCAACGATACAAACGTATGCGAATCGGTTACATGCGACTGCAGGCGCTTATCAGGTCGCGCGTGTTGTCCCATAGATTCAGGCATTTGCGCGGCCACATCGTAGCACTTCAGGCACGAGCACGAGGCCACCTAGTGCGTAAGATGTACCAAAAGAAGTTGTGGGCTATAGTGAAGATACAAGCGCACGTGAGAAGGCTGATCGCACAGAGACGATACAAGAAGATCAAATATGAGTATAGATTGCATGTAGAAGCATTGCGATTACGAAAGAAGGAAGAACGCGAACTGAAGGATCAGGGCAACAAGCGAGCCAAGGAGATCGCGGAACAGAATTACAGGGTAAAATGAATGTCTCTCACCCTACATTCATCACTACAACTAACAAAGAAATTGAATTTTTTATTTCCTACAGCTATATAGAAAGTGAAAGAAACTCTTTCTAATATTAAATCATATTAATAAAAAAAAAGCCAATCTTCTCTTTGCTATTTATATTATATCACAAGTTCAATTAGTTTATTTTCATTACACAGTATATATGACAAGATAGCATAACAATTAAGAACATTTCAATTTTACAACGAAAACATTAATTATCCGTCGAGAACTTTGACCAAGTTTTTTTTAACGAGTCACGATCATAATTCACGTCATTACACAATCATTATAAATTCTACGACTTTGCGTGTACAAATTTCAGGACCGCATGCAAGAGCTAGAGCGGAAAGAAATCGAAATGGAGCTCGAAGACAGACGACGAATGGAAATTAAGAAAAATTTGATCAACGACGCAGCCAAGAAACAAGACGAACCAGTCGATGATAGTAAATTAGTTGAGGCCATGTTTGACTTCTTGCCAGACTCCAGCAGCGAAGCTCCGACTCCGGCGAGAGAAACGTCTGTATTTAACGTAAGTCGTAATGTTTTTATATTTCCTCTAATTTCCTTTGATTATAGATAATTGATCCGAAATAAAGTAATTTTGATCCACATTTAATAATGGAAATTAATATTTTTTCAACAATAAAAAAAATTTTTTTCATCAATGCACAGAAGATACAATCTCTTATTTGTTACAGGATCTTCCTGCGCCAAAAGCCGATCAACAGGAGATAATTAGCCCGATTCAGATGGCCTCGGAGGATGAGGAGGATCTATCTGAATTTAAGTTCCAGAAATTCGCGGCCACATATTTTCAGGGCAATATTACGCATCAATACTCGAGAAAGCCGCTCAAACACCCATTATTACCATTACACACGCAAGGTGACCAATTGGCCGCTCAGGCTCTGTGGATAACTATACTTCGATTTACGGGCGATTTACCTGAGCCGCGATTTCATACTATGGACAGAGATACGACTTCGGTGATGTCGAAGGTAACAGCAACGCTTGGACGGAATTTTATAAGAAGCAAAGAGTTTCAGGAGGCTCAGATGATGGGCATGGACCCTGTACGTATATGTTTCTTTATAATTGATATTAGTTTTACATCTATTATATTGGTATGAGAAAAGAAGACTCTCATAGCAATATCCATAACAATATCTAGCAATATTCTTTACAGGAAACATTCCTTAAACAAAAACCACGCTCCATCAGGCACAAGCTCGTGTCGTTAACTTTGAAGCGAAAGAACAAACTGGGTGAGGATGTGCGAAGAAGATTGCAAGAAGACGAATATACTGCCGATAGTTATCAATCCTGGTTAGAAGCCAGACCAACATCAAACCTCGAGAAACTACACTTCATCATCGGCCACGGTATATTACGCGCCGAATTGCGGGACGAAATATACTGCCAGATTTGCAAACAATTGACCAACAATCCATCCAAATCGTCGCACGCACGAGGTTGGATCTTGCTGTCCCTCTGTGTCGGTTGTTTCGCACCTTCGGAGAAATTTGTTAACTATCTGCGAGCCTTTATCAGAGAGGGACCACCAGGTTACGCACCCTATTGCGAGGACAGATTGAAGAGAACTTTTAACAATGGCACGCGCAATCAGCCACCGAGCTGGCTAGAACTTCAGGCTACAAAATCGAAGAAGCCGATCATGTTGCCAATCACTTTCATGGATGGTAACACGAAGACGCTGCTAGCCGATTCGGCCACCACTGCTAGGGAATTGTGTAACCAGCTGTCTGATAAGATCTCGCTGAGGGATCAATTTGGCTTTTCTTTATACATCGCTCTGTTTGATAAGGTGTCATCCTTGGGCAGCGGTGGTGATCACGTGATGGATGCGATTTCTCAGTGCGAGCAGTACGCCAAGGAGCAGGGCGCTCAGGAACGAAACGCTCCATGGAGATTATTCTTCAGGAAGGAAATCTTTGCACCTTGGCACGAGCCCACTGAGGATCAAGTGGCTACGAATCTGATTTATCAACAAGTAGTACGCGGTGTCAAGTTTGGTGAATATCGCTGTGACAAAGAGGAGGATTTAGCGATGATTGCAGCGCAGCAATATTATATAGAGTATCACAATGACATGAACATCGACCGATTGTACACCCTTCTGCCTAATTACATACCGGATTATTGTCTAACGGGAATTGACAAAGCCATAGATCGATGGGGGCACCTCGTCTTACAGGCGTACAAGAAGGTATTTTAGATAAATAATTCGTATATGTTTTGTGCAAGTTATACATGCTTTATTTCAATAAGATAAAAGACTTGTATACAAATGCATTAATATAAATCTGTTCACATGAGAAAATATCATTAGAAAATTGGAATAGATTAATTTTCCATATTTAATTAATTTTATATGTTTAATAAGTACAACATTTATATATTAAATGTTATGTATTTGAATATAAATCAAATATTATGTTATAAGCATGTATTGAAAAATATATTTTTTTAATTAAAAAATATAATTAAAACAAATTTTTTTAAATTATTTTTAAATTAATTTTTTTTAAATTAAAATGTTAAATTATGAAAAATATTCAGGTACTAATTACAAACACAACCCGTTAATTTATCGATATTTTTGACGTTTTATTTTCAGAGTTACTACTTGAAAGAGAAGGTACCAGCATTACGTGTTAAAGAGGATATAGTCAGCTATGCAAAGTTCAAATGGCCTTTGCTGTTTTCTCGTTTTTACGAAGCTTACAGAAATTCCGGACCTAATCTGCCTAAGAATGACGTTATCATAGCCGTCAATTGGACCGGAGTATACGTTGTCGACGATCAGGAGCAAGTTCTCCTGGAATTATCTTTCCCTGAAATTACCACCGTATCTAGTCAAAAGTATGTAAAGCCTTGCAAATTAAAATTAGATTAAAATAAACTTAAAGTCATAAAATACTCTAAACTTGACGACGTTTTCGCAGAACAAACAAGATGTTTACACAAACATTTAGTTTGTCAACGGTACGAGGAGAAGAATTTACATTCCAAAGCCCGAACGCGGAGGACATTCGCGATTTAGTGGTGTATTTCCTGGAGGGATTGAAGAAACGCAGTAAATTTGTCATAGCTCTGCAGGATTATAAACCGCCGGGTGAAGCTTCGTCATTCTTGAACTTTCAAAAGGGCGATCTTATCGTTCTTGAGGATGAAAGCACCGGCGAGACGGTACTTAACTCAGGATGGTGCATCGGAGCCTGCGAAAGGACTGGTGAAAAGGGTGACTTTCCGGCGGAAACAGTCTATGTTTTACCTTCCTTAACAAAACCACCCAACGATATATTGGTACGTCAATGTATTGATAATTTTTATTATAAAGAGGGAAGAAATTTCCTTTTCGATAAAAATCCAAATAATTTATTAATATTTTATTTTCTGTTTTTTCTATGATTTTTTGTTTTTTATGAATTTTCTTTCTTTTTTGCGCGCGAATTTTTTTTTAATTTTCTTCTACCGCATAACACTTACAACAAAATTATTTATTTCTATTTTTAAATCATTTTTAGGCCTTATTCAGCATCGAAGGCACGGAGAACACTCGCAGACTCTATCCACAACAGCTAAACGGCGTGGATTCGCGTGACAAGCCTCATACTCTTTTAGAATACGCAATCGATCACTTCCGGTAAATAGAAAAGAATATTAAAACACTATATTTTCTCGAATAAGACTTGATAATTTTCCGATTGCTTTTATCTTAGAACACCGCCAAAGAGAACAATGTCCAAGACGCTGACTTTAACATCTGCGCGACGTGGTCATACGGATGAGTTATGGCATCATTCTAGAGAACCTCTAAAGCAACCACTTCTAAAAAAACTCGTGTCCAAGGAGGAATTGGCCGAAGAAGCATGCTTTGCCTTCAACGCTATTTTGAAGTATATGGGCGACCTCCCGACAAAACGGCCGCGGATCGGCAACGAATATACGGATTTGATATTTGACGGACCGTTAAAGAATGAGATTTTACGAGATGAAATTTACTGTCAGATTATGAAGCAGCTCACCGATAATCGCAACAGATTGAGTGAAGAGCGGGGCTGGGAATTAATGTGGCTCGCCACTGGATTGTTTATTTGCAGTCAAAGCCTCTTAAAAGTACGCTATATGTAGCTATCGCACTCTCTAATCATTAAATTTTTTCAAACACTTCAAATTTTTCCGTAGGATATTATAAATGACATATTTAATGAAAATTCGATGATGCATTCCTAATTTTATCGCTAATTTCAGGAATTAACTTTGTTCCTACGTACAAGACGTCATCCTATATCTCAGGACTCTTTACAAAGACTGCAGAAAACCTTGCGTAATGGTCAACGAAAATATCCGCCGCATCAAGTAGAAGTAGAAGCTATCCAGCACAAAACCACGCAAATATTTCACAAAGTCTATTTTCCAGACGATACAGATGAGGCACGTATTTTATTATTTAATTTTATGTGAACTTAAAATAAACAATCTTAACAATTTTGTTCTTGACAATTATTTAACCATTACATTTCCATTTTTAGGCGTTCGAAGTTGACTCATCTACTAGAGCGAAAGACTTTTGCCAAAACATCGCGCAAAGGCTGAACCTGCGATCGGCCGAAGGTTTTAGTTTGTTTGTCAAGATCGCCGATAAAGTCATTTCCGTTCCAGAAGGAGATTTCTTTTTTGATTTCGTACGACATTTGACCGATTGGATCAGAAAAGCCAGACCGTCACGAGATGGTATGCATCTCTTTACAACTTTTAATAAGAATTGTTATTTTTTTTTACGTGTATATTTATACATTTTTGCATATGTATATATTAATCAATTGATTATCCAAAGGTGTTATGCCGCAATTCACATATCAAGTCTTCTTTATGAAAAAGCTTTGGACAAATACAGTTCCTGGTAAAGACAGAAATGCCGATTTAATTTTCCATTTTCATCAAGAACTTCCCAAGTTACTAAGAGGTAATGGCCGATATTTAATTGTACATTGCAATATTATATAATTATCAATCATATTTCATGCATTTTTGTTATTTAGGCTACCATAAGTGTATGAAGGAAGAAGCCTCGAGATTAGCAGCTCTGGTATATAGAGTACGATTCGGCGAAAATAAACAAGAATTACAAGCAATCCCGTAAGTATAATATTTTTTGATACGTTACGTAATTTCTGATAAAAACATAAACGAAAAATATCGATAATTTCAGGCAAATGTTAAGAGAACTTGTACCAGGTGATTTGATCAAAGTACAGACTGTTAACGATTGGAAGAGATCGATTATCGCTGCTTACAATCAAGATGCTGGTAAGTATAAACAGACAGTCCGATGTAGCCTATGCTATTATTGTAAAAAAAAGACTGGATTTTTTATCAAGATACTTTATCATAGGCATGAGTCCAGAGGATGCAAAAATCACATTCCTAAAAATTGTATACCGATGGCCGACATTCGGTTCCGCATTCTTCGAAGTGAAACAAAGCACGGAACCAAACTATCCCGAATTACTATTAATCGCCATCAACAAACATGGTGTTAGTTTAATACATCCTCAATCAAAGGTAATAAAAATAACTTTCTCCCTCTTCCCTTCTTTTCCTCTCTTCTCTCCTCTTTTTCTTTTCCCTTCCCTTCTCTATCCTTCTCTTTTTCTTTTCTCTTTTCCCCTCTCTCAATATAAAGTATATACTTAATTATATAAAAGATTGTATGTTAACAATTTGTTCACGGTCTATTTTTATTATTACAGCCATATTTGACTTGATAATTGTGCATATATTTCTAGGATATATTAATTACACATCCCTTTACGAGAATCTCTAATTGGTCGTCTGGCAACACCTACTTTCACATGACGATAGGAAACCTCGTACGAGGCTCGAAACTCTTATGTGAAACCTCGCTGGGTTATAAGATGGACGATCTCTTGACTTCCTACATTTCGCTGATGCTCACGAACATGAACAAGCAACGCACGATACGAATCAAATGAACGAAAATAATTTCGTAATATTTTTATCGTTCTTTGATAATTTTTTGCATTTATTTTTTTATGAAGCATGTTACGTATAAATTTGAAAATAATTTTATATTACAGATATACATACACACAAACTGCCTGCAATATTGTCTTATTAATTCTATTTCCATCGGAAAAAACGCGAAAAATTATTTAAACTTATATTTCCTTACGTACTTATATATATGAGATATTTGTCACTGATCATGTTACATTATTATACACGACATAAAAGTTATGCAAATATTCTTTAGAATTATTTAATATTATAATTTATATAAAATATATATATTATATATAGAAATCACTGGATCATATCTATCTGTTATTTACGATTCATAATAAGAGAAATTTTAAATATGGTTTGTAATAAAAAGAAATAACAAACTATATATGTACACAAGTTGTGTTAGCCAAACGATTTGTACATGATTTACTTACATTAAGAATTTCACCATATCTTTGTATAAAATATTACTATCTCTATATTTTAATTATTATTATTATTAGTGGACCTTATGTTCAGACTAATAAGGTTTTAAAGCACTGTCGTGCGCGTTAATATAACACGGGCATATAATAGCGGTTATACGTATAAATTTTTGAGAATTATGCAATTTGTATTAACTTCGCGCACCTACATGATAATGATTGACCAGAATGTTATATCTGTCCAATGAATATATACGCTTATTTTATTAAATGGCATGGATCATATGTCAGAAAATCATGAATTTACATGATAATAGGAATATAAACTGATGCAATCTACAATAAGAAGTATCTCAAATATTATACTTTGTCTATACAGAATATTTTTCCGAAATAAACGCCTCACATAAGAATGTAATTAATTCGCTTTTATAATTGTGAATAAAAACGACCATGTTCTCTACACGCAAAGTACAAACGTTAATCGTGGGTAAATTCCCATGGAATGTATACCACCGTCCCCCCTTTCCAACACAGATCTCTGTGCGAACAGATTCCCAAGCGATGCTATCTCATTTCCTCTCGGAGATGACGGTGTTTTGATTACTTCTTGTAAGAAAAAAAAGAAGCAAAAGGAGATCCAAGCATTAATGATTGAAAGCATCGCATCAGACAAATCTTAAATTATTCGCTTAAAAGAAATTGCAAATTTTTTTTATATACATTGCTCATCTCTATACCTATATGATTCTTAGACAATTTTATCGCTAAAATCAATTCCTAATTCATCAAACAATCTGTGATTAAAAAGAGATTTACGCGAGATTATTGATATATTTTATATATTATAGAATTTCCATGTCAAATCTAGGATCGGGAATCAATCGGGAACTAATATTAATTAAAGATTGAATCAAAAAATTGCATAGTACAAACTTTCGGTTTATTCTAAATTATATAGGAGAAGATAAAAATTAATATTTATATCTTCATTGTACTTATTGATTATAATTACAATAAAGCATATAAAAATTGAATTGAATTATTTATTTTCGATGAATTTAAATCGAAGAAATACTCAGAGAAAAACGTTCTAAACAGATTATAGTACAGAAAATCCTCTTCATCTGAAAAAAATTCAATTATCATAGCACATAAGTCCTCCTAAGTGTATGATCAGAGTGTCTACTCAAATTTTGTAAAAAAATTCTCTTTCGAGTATTTTGTTCAAAATTCTAAATAAAGAGAATGTTTTTGAAGATTTTTTCAATATAATTTTCTAAAATAAATTTTTTTATTGTATCCTTTTGTTTGCCTTTCGCTCATACGAAAAAAAAAACAATAGAGACATTTAAGGTCAAATGCTAAAATTGTAAATCTAATTGAAACACGGATAATATTGTCATTTCTTTATTTTTTACTAAAAATTATAATAAAAAGAATATGTACTGCATATTCAATATTTTATTAAAATCTCGAATATATAAAGATAGATATATATTTATAATATATATTTATATCTATCTTCATTCATAGAAATCTTTATTCATATATATATTCGTATCTTGGCTCGTCGACAAATTGATTATAATATAAAAACATTAGAGAATTTTTTAAAAAATTGTCTGAATAATATGAGAATTTGATTTCCTTTGATTTCTCCAAGTTCAAAAGAAGAATTCCAAGTTTTCCATTAAAAATTTTTTCCAGAAAGTAAACACTCTAATGATATAATTAAATATATAATTTAAAAATAGCTTTCTGCTAATTCAGACATCACGGCATCGTAATGTCGTAATGTGTGTCCATATATGTATATATATATATATATATATATATATGTCTCTTTCTACCTTTTCTTTAATAAAAATAAAAAAAATAAAAATATTATAATATAATAGGTTCAATTTTTATACTTCACGAGAGTTACAAGAGAATGATTAATCAAAAATTAATTTCACGCGAATATCTCAAAGATATATTTAACGTAATTATTACACCGGGATCCACGTAATCATAATCACAATAAGTGCTGTATGTATACGTTTGAAATACTATATACATAAAATAACACGTACGCGTATTATATGAAGGGAAATCTATGTGTCATTTTTAAAACTAGACGATTATTTCTCCGAGATATAAAAAAAGAAAAAAAATGCATATGAATTCTACTGACTTGATCAATCAATCTCTGGCCGTTTTTACAATCAGCACGAATTCGCGTGATACACACATTCACTCACTAAAAAGAGTATATGCATTTTTTTTTAATAAATAATGAGAAGTCTATTGACACTGCATGTGCGCGCACGAATTTACAAATGTACCAAATGTCGAGTACGTCGGGAGCGCGGGTTCAAAAATACACTGCGTAACCCTTCCTCTAGCCTACTTTGTACATGATAGACCATTCACGCGAGGCAACGCTCAGACTTCCGTATAGTTTTTCTCGATTTTCTCTCATACATTTTTCCTTCTTTACTCCGAAGTCATTTCCACGAGGTGGAATAACAAATCGCCAATACTGACGATCCAATAAATTAGAATTTGTTTTACAATCTAGCGATGATATATACAGTGTCTGTAGAGATCAAAACTAAATTTATTGCAATGTGTTAATGAGATCGAGAAGATAAAAAAAATCATATAAACTTATGCTCAAAAGTGCTTTAGCAAAGAGTTATCAGCGTTCAAAAATAAGCAAGTAAAATTGTTCTTAGAATTGCAGAAATCACAAAATTATGACATTAAAGTCTAACAGAAGCAAAGACATGTTTACTATATAAGTCAAGACATGTAAACAATAACTGACAATGAGAGTTATCCTTTTCCAAGCAATTCTGTTTAATATTTTAATAGTTATAAGAAAATAATTTTGCTCGTTCTTTGAAAGTTTATAACTCTTTAATAAAGCTTTTTCGTACTTATTCAACTCCATTAATACATTGTAATAATAAATTTGGTTCCAACTCTTACAGACATCCTGTATAAAGAAAGCGAAAAATGTTTTATAATTACTTGCTATACCGATTTCCGAGCGTAATAGTTCCTCTCGTAACAGATATAGTGTTAAAAGCACAACCGTTCAGTGACCAATACGTAAATGTATAGACTAAGATTGTGTATTACATTCGTTACTAACTATACTCGTTTGATAGTTTTTTTTTAAATTCTTCATAAAATGCTAGACAAAACGTGACAATAAAGTTCCAAGGGAAGTGTTTTGGATGTGTCAATAAAAACTTATCGAATCTAATTCCATGCACTTCACTCTTGAAAATTTGATCGTCAGGTTCCATATATTCGGTCTATACACTCTCGCGTAAACTGTTAAATCAAAAAACTGCTATATAAATTATTATCTCTGTAAATCTTTGTTAACAAATTACGAAAGTTTAGCCTAATACAGTTTTAGCGTGCGGAGTTAAATGTATCGCACGTAGAGTGCATTGAGCGAAACGCTACGTTTTCGTATTGTCTAAGTTTGCGCCGTGTTGCGCCACGCTATCATCGATTTCGAGTAACAAATCTTTCGCCAGATACGAGCACTCGTCACTGTCACTCTCGTTTCCATCATCGTTGTCATCCTCATCGTCGTCATCGGGAGACACCACGATTGGCGTCGCACCGCCCATATCACTACATCGTAGACTTTGGTTCGCGTTATGACGATTATCTAGAAGATATCAGAGACCCGACTGCGGTGGCTGTCCGTGAGTGTTCCAGGGCACGTCGGTAGGCATCGCAGCGGGTGGTATATTAGCCTGATTGTGCATGGCACGTGGCGCTCGCATGATTTCATCGGCGGGTGGACAGTGCGGACGCGGCCCAGGTTCGGGCGTGTACGTGAAGGTCAAACCGGTAGCGTAGATGATGCCGTCATTGCGAACGAGAGAAACCGGCACCTGCGTTGGCTGACGTACCCACAGCCACTCACCGCGAAACAGGGAGATGTCAGGCACGACGCAAAGCATGCTCTCCTGGCATCTGTACATAGTCTCGGCCTCGACGTCGCCGAACCAAACTTGCAGATTTGGCGTAAAATTGTCGCCCGTAAGCTCCAGCATCGCCACGTCACCGCCACCATTCAGATGCAGACTGTGGACCAGCGGTACAGGTGTCACCGGCGACCGTACCGGACCCATGCCCTCGAAGAATTGATATTCTGCCTTGTCCGTGCTGATAATAGTCCAGCAGGCACCATCATTGATCATTTCCTTGTTCGCTTCTTTCGGGCAAGGTGTAGCCTGGAATTGTATTATACGCTCTTGCGATAGGCACAAGTACATATGATCCGTGTCCTTCATATAGAAGGCGCATTTATGCAACTGCGAGACAGGATCGTCGGCCTCTAAACTGGCCATCTGTTTGTCCACCTTGCGAATGACCAGTCGCGGCAATGCCATTCCCGTCACAGAACATACCAGTTTCACAGTACTACCATAGTGCACGTAACCGTCGCGCACTTGAAATTCCTCCGACTCGCTCTCATTATCGTCCAGAAGGTGAATAGTAAACGCGCCCCATTGTGTCGAGCTCGCATGGAAGTTACCATTCTCTACGTGAAGATAACGCGTGCTGACCGTCTGCGAGCGCAATCGATTGAAAAGCGCTACCTTCGTGCCACTGGCAATGCATAGATCTGCGTTCTTCAAGGACTGCTTCTTCTTGGACGGCTTCGAGATCACCTTGATACGCTTGCTGAGGAACACGCCAATGTCATGGCCGCTGCCGTAAAACATCTTGACGGAGAGCATAAAGTGTTTGCGCTTGTCTGAGTCGGAGATATAAAGAGTCTTCGCCGCGCAATACTGTTTGCCGTTATTCAGATCTAGTTGCTGCATATCCTGGTCTGAGTTACCGATGCCGATGAAAGCGCACAGCTGAGCATTCTGTTCGCTCTCGCCTTCGCGCAACATCTGCTCCTGGCGCATCCTCCAGCCATCACCGAAGAGATAGATGCACGGCGGTGGACAGAAGAATCGCTTCTCGTTACCATATGACTTTTGAGCGACTTTAGCGTGTAGGATCACGATCATCATGTCGCTACGGTCGCGCAAGTAACGCTCCATCGCCTCGCGGGTCAATCGCTGGTCCTGTTGATCGGGCCTGTAAATACCGGAACCATATCGAGGATAAACAGACATGACCGAGGTCGGTGAAGGCGGAGACTGCATACTGTGTGCCATCGTTGGCAGTCCAAACTGATGTGGCATATTTAAAAGTCCGGGTCCTGGGTTGCGAACGGGATAACAAAGTTGCCGCCGTTGGCGCTGTTATATCTTCATCTTCTAAGCGTCAAGAATGACACTTTTCGATTTTCTACCTATACAACAAATTCAAATATTAATACATTACACAGATACTATTTTAATATTAAAAAAAAATACTAAAGTACCGTATAATTATCGTTAATTATTAAATAATCGTATGATTATCTCATGAAAAGAGTGCAAAGAAAATAGTACAATATGCTAGGTAAAGAATTGAAGGGGAATTAGAAATATACTGGAAAATAATGGAAATATTAAAAAATTGTCTAAGAAATGTAAACGTTACAGACAAAATATTAATTGCAACATTAATAAAGAACAGTAGAAGACGGTTTTATATAACAGTTCTTAGTACGCAGTTAAACAAATAAACAGCACATTAATTTAATGATGTTTCTTTCCCTTAATAAATATCTAATAATGTTTTGTATCCATGTACATACATTGTACAGTGAGAAGATATAAAATCAAATAATTCGTGTAATACATATATAATTATAAAATAATTGTAAAATACTTGCAAGTGAACGTGTTATCGCGGGTTTATATTATATATCATTCACGCTGCGCGTGATAATGTATTCGCATAATATGCAATAACGTCACTATTAACGCGATTAAGCGTACCAAACTGCATACAAATGTTCGTTCATTTAAAACTTCAGCGTGAGAAAAATTTTTGCTTTTTATGAGGACGAGAAGAGGGGAGGTATAATTATCTCGAGATATCTTTCTTTGAATAAACCACCAAGAATTGCTAGTCTTAGTACAGGAAAGAGGAAACAATATACATGTATATACGCGCATACCGTGAGAACCGAGTTGGGCTCATTTTTCTTGCATGAATTAAAGCACTTTTGTCCATTACATAGAGATTTTATGTTTATATATAATAAAAAACGCATATTTTAGGTTCTATATATATATACATACATGTGTGTGTATAATTAAAAATGTATATATTAAGTATAATTTATTAATTATACAAAATTAACACTATAAATTGAACATATATGTATAAAAAAATTGTACAATTTTATTAATCTTTTTTGTGGAATATTCGAGACTCTTTTTTATACTTCCTCTCAGGTAGATAATAAGTAGAAAAAAAATGAAAAATTAAATCTTACAGAAGCATTCAATTTAACAAGGATTTTATTTTGGGAGTAGTAGAACAGTAGAGTGGCAAGTATTTTTCAAAATCAAATTTAAATTATATCAAATATTATGTAATAAAAATTTGAATCTTACAAGTGATGCGTTGTATACATAGTTTCCTGTCAATTTAATTTTGATAGCTTATTCCATGATGTAACTCTGATTTTATAATATAATGTATATGTAACAATATAAAAAAGTAATATAATAACATAAATTGTAAAAACTTGTAAGAAATAGGCTAAAGAGATAAGCGCAGCACAAGATGCAATCAATTTTCTTGAAAAAACAGATTCTTTAATCTAAATTGTATGTTTCAATCTTCTTTTAAACCATTTTCTGCAAATACTTAACTAAAAAGCATAAAAAATACGAATTAGTAAACTATATAATAAAATTGTAGCAATAATTTCAGAGTGCACAGGAAAGAGAGAGAGAGAGAGAGAGAAAAGTATTTGTCATGCTCATATGTTTCAACATGCTCAGTTTAATCTGCGTAATCTCAAACTATTATTTACACAAAACTATTAGCCTAATGGAGTATAACTGAATATCTCAGGAATAGGAATAGGAACAATTGCAATAAATTTATTATTCAATAATGAGAAAAATATTTGAGTCTGATGTAATGATAATGAATAGTAGAATACATAAAACATGTGCTAATGTATACATTCTAGCCTTGTAATTTAAATTTCTCATATATTATTGTGCTGTGTGCTTTTATTTATCAAATATATATTTTAATATATATATGTATATATATATTTATAAGTTGCACAAAATGTATATATAAATAAAATAAACAATAATTACATTAATATATCATTCCATATACATTAACGCATGCAGAATGAAAATTATAGAAGCAAAAATAAGAATATCGCGTAAAAAGTGCCTTTTATAGACATTAATTGTCTTGGACTAATATCGCTGGGGAAGAGGTGGAAAAGTGGACTATACTTTGATCGCAAAAATAAAAGGAAAATATCATTACGTGCACTCGGTCGACATGAAGGATTAGCAGATGATCGATTACGCGATGTCGCGAAGGAACGCGATCGAAGCGGCGTGTGAGAAAGTTGGGCATTTGTTTATTTACGTTTTCGGGCGCACATAAAGAGAGGTTACCAGCACATATATTTATCCGGCATATAGGAAAAAAAAAAAAAGAGTTAAACTCGGAGCACTCACCTACTCATTTTCGCCTGGATGCCAAGAACAACCGCGTACCCGCGTGCATCCTCCGAGCTATCGATCATCCGGAACGGCCGGCAAATCCCGACGATCATTCACCGTCCGCAAAACACCGTCCTCTCGTCGCCTATTCTCTCTCTAATCCATTCAAAAAACACCTGTTCACTTTCCGAATTTTCAGAACAGTCCTGCCAACCGCGAGACGAACGATGTCGCGACAGCGGCGAGTTTGAATTTGATTCGCGAAAATTCAGACACAGGCGAAAAAATTTCCCGATTCTGCGCGATTCAGAGATCACTTTCTTTTTTTTTTTTATTAATCTTTTAGATTAAATATACGGGATATAAACTCGACGCGCGAATTGAAAGCAATATCGCGACGAGACGTTGAGAGGCGGATGACAGTTCCTAACGTGCGACTGACGAATTTTCTTCTTCGTGATTGGACTGGCACAGGATCGGCGATATAAGGGCCTACCCACACGGCCAACGACCGACAGATGACTGAGTTCGCGGCAACGACGTATATAGAGTTATTACTGCCATATTGTAAGTACTGCACCATGAACGTGGCGAGAGTAAGAGAGAGGGGAGACCCGCACGTGAGCTCATAAGTACGCGCTCTCCCGATGTGTGCCGATGTTCACATCGGTGTATGAAAATCGCGCGCAAACGTCAGTGACATTTGAAACGGTTCGTTTTGCAGACGAAATCGCTAACACATTCGATTATGTCAAATCACGTCCATTGACAGTGTTATTTGCTTCGCATCATTTTTTTTTCAATTTGAGAATCGACTTTGTTTCGCATATATATTAAAAGTTAATATTCTCGTGATCTTTATACAAGGTGCAACATTAAATACCCATTCAAAAACGCAAGGAAGTTAAGTTTATAACTTATACGAATCATACCTGCCGTTTTCCAAGATATATCGATTAATCCTGATTCCTTGTAGTGTTTTTTTGGATTATAATCCGATAGAAAAAAAAAAAATTAATCGCACACCATTATTAAAAACGCACTAACCGATGCGAGCGAGCCGAGTATTCTCGGCGATGCACTTTCAAAACTGTATTACGTGTTCGAGAAGTAGATCAAGCACTCTCTCGTTCTCTCTCTCTCTCTCTCTCTCTCTCTCTCTCTCTCTCCCTTCCTCCCTCCCTCCCTCTCTTTATTTGCAATGACACTTTTTTTTATTGTCCGCGACTTTTCGCGATGACACGGCGCTTGCGCGCGCGGATACGTCACTGGTGTTGCAGATTCTATTGTTTTACTGTTGTACAATGGCCCGGTCGACCCGAGCGCCTCCAGTTCCTTGCCTCCCTACCTGATGAGTGCCGTTCGCGCTCTCCTCTTCCCTCATAGTTCCCCCTCGCCCCCTTCCCCACGGTTGTCATTCCCCCTCCCCGACGGCGTCCCTATGGGCCGTGGAATTGCTGCCGCAAAAGGATGTTGGGGTTACCCTGGGGGGCGTGGGAAAAACCTGCTGTGGGAAAGAGTGGGTGGCCTCTACCTCACTCCACTTCTGTGATGATGACGATACGATATATATGCCGTATCTATAAATGTCGTGCGTGTGGGTGCGCGCGCACGTAATGTCAATGTATATGTGAATTGCGCATATACATATATTATATATATATATAAAATATGTATATACTTGATATACATATCACACAATCGCACACATAATATGTAATGGCGCATCCATACGGTTTCCTCGCGTGATCCGCGTGTGCGAGACATGTAGCCAGCCGATACTGCGTAATAATAATGTCAAAGTATATCTGCACGTGCGTGTGTAAGAATAGCGAATGAGAGAAAGAGAGAGAGAAAGAGAGAGATCGTCATGTGAGTGTCGCACGATGCTAGTCGAAATATTTTGTTTAAAACATTTCGAAAAACGTTTGCTTTAAGAATTCTTGACAGCGACCTTTGATTCGACTTAATAGCATTCGCGAGATGATTTATTAAGAAAGAACTGAACGGATCAAGTTAAACCAAAAATTAATAAATCTAATACCTTTCGTGATTCATGAATTTGACATTGTGCAAAGTACATTTTTAATCTTTTATTTTAAATTAACATTAATAATTAATTTATGAGTAAAGCCCTGATATAAAATTAAATTTTTTTTTAAATGAATTTTGATGTATTATTATAAAAAAGTTAGTTTGATATAAGATAATACGATTTAATTGGATAAAAGATAATATGATTTGAAGATTAAATTATTTATTCTATAGAAATTTTTAGCTTATAAATTAATTATTAATTTTATATCTAAAAATACTTTGCGTAATATGTCAACTTCATGAATCTCAAAATGTATATTAGATTTATTATATAACTTTTTGACTAATCTATACTGATTCATTTAGTGTCTAGTTTTTCCTTGAGCACTGATTATATATTTTCTCTTCTAATTCTCTAAATCAATTGTAATTTTATGGACTTTCCAAAAAGACTTTAACGCGGTATCTTTCAAATATTTGCGAGAAAAAGAAAGAGATAGTATATATGTATAATATAATAAACATAAAATTTTCGATTATGCAATTTCACAATTTATTAGAGGATTTTTGTTCCTAGAAATTTCAAATGAGACTTTATGAAAGAATAATTGCTTTTCAGTATTCGTATGATCAAAGATAAAAAGGACATTGTAAGAGAAGATATGTACAAATATGTATTTAATCCACAAATTTTATATAAAGAAATTTAATAAAGAAAAAATTTTAAGAAAAATAAAAACTTAATATTCAGACGCGATACATATGAGAAAATATAATCTATACATTTATGAATATCAAAATTGAAAATATTATAATACTTTGTTTCAATTGAAACGAGAATTCAAAAAAGAAGCAGAATCCATGTTAGTGTTGGAATCAGCTCATATCACATTCGATCGCCGCATCTGCAACCGATGCAAGCGAATGTTCTACGAATGATATATATATATATATATATATATATATATATATATATATATATATATGGTGTGTGTATGTGTATGTACATACATGTACATATACATAAAAACAAAAATGCTTTAATACATAAATTCACGCACATATCAGAGCATTATATGCATATATGCAGATATGAATTTTTCGTATTATGTGCTCTATCTGTATACACAAAAGGTGATACAATTATCACGGGGGGACATCCTTTATAGAAATGATTCCATGCGATCAACTATATTTTATTATCGAACATCCCATATTTAGATCACTAAATAAGACTCATATGGTAAGATGTAATGCAAGGGCAGTGGCAGTGTATATTCAGACTTATATATATATATATATATATATATATATATATATATATAGAGAGAGAGAGAGAGAGAGAGAGAGAGAGACATGGTGTATCAAATTCTACTCAATTAAATATAATTACAGACTTTTATAAATTATATATATATATAATTTCTAAAAGTCTATAATTATATTTAATTAAATTGAGTAGAATTCGATATGCCATGTCTCTTTTATTGATAAGACCTGATAATAAAAGTAGATTTTAAAGTAAAAATAAAACAATGAAAAATAATCTAGCAGTATAATTTATATAGAAGCTATATAATAATATGATTAATATATTAGAGTGAGCTTTCAAAAATAGAAGAATGACCCAATTCATAGAAATAATAAAGGATATATATATATATACATTTACGCAATTATACATGGTCGCTTTCTTTGTCAGGCATTCGTTGATTGGTTGACAGTGTTCAATATTATAGTCAAAAACATAGACTTCATATATTTTTAAACTTTATAAATTGAAAGAAAAATAACTTTGTTTAAGCCTAATTTTCTAATTTCAAAAATCATTTCCTGAAAGCTATACGTTCCACTGTATCGTTTTTACTGCAAAATAATTTCTGATGAGAAATGTTTTTAGCTCAGGTAGTAAGTATAAAAAGAGAGAGATCCACTGTCTCAAAAATATACTGTCTCTTTCTAATTCTAGCTTCGTATTCATATACTATAGAGTTCACCGTATAAGTGAGTGGGAGTATAGTGTACGCGTGACGTACGGTTCGCTTGTCAGCTGATCGCGAATCTGATGCTTAGAAAAAAATATTTTCATTCCGCGCGTTCTACACACGCTTTTCTTTATATATTCTTGGATTTATGATACTAATTAATATGTATTGCACGAAATCAGTTTTTTGATCGCATATTTATGGATTACGTCTTAGTAAAGACCGATAATATTTATTCATACAGTGTAACTCAATGTATTAAGTCACGCACGTGAAGTACGATTGTTCAAACAAATCTACTTGTATAAAATATTTATGCTGCATATGTTTATGCGATATGTACATTATTTTTCAAATAAAAGTATCTTAAATAATGGGGGTATACGGTCTGTGGAAATTGCTTGAAACATCCGGAAAACCGGTGCCCTTAGAAAGTCTCGAGGGCAAGGTCTTGGCAATTGGTAAGCATTGATATTCATAATAAATTTTATTATAACAATATTTGATAAATATAAGGTTTAATGTAACATCATTTATAGATGTCAAATTATTGTACCTTTTTTTTTTTTTTTTTTTTTTGATAGGTAGCTGAAGTTTTGAGAATGTAAATAGAAGAAAAAACTTGTTTTTTTTTTTTTTAAATATATTTTAAGTAAAGTAGATAATTCATATGACATAAATTTTCAGACATATCGATATGGATGTATCAAGTATTACAAGGATATCAAGATCGTCATGGTGCTCCTAAACCTAATGCCCATTTACTTGGATTATTTACTAGAATATGTAAACTTTTATATTATAAAATCAAGCCTGTTTTTGTCTTTGATGGAGGTGTACCCATGCTCAAGAAAAATACAATTGTAAATACAATGGATTATATTCTTTCTAACAAATAAAATCTTTTCTTTTTTTTCTAATATTGCACATTTAATGCAAAAAAGATACAGTATATTACAAACTTTAAACACACTATGTATTTATGCAAAAACAAAACTGTTCTTTTATCTTGATTATAATATTGTTCGTACGTAATTAACTCTCAGCGTGGGAACCAGGTAGTGAGAAAAAGAGTCTTCTCATTCTTTTGTTCACAGGCCTTACGCAGGAAGCAGAAATCTATTGCTACAAGTAAGGCGCAGAAGATGAAGGCAGATTTGATAAACAACTTGATAAAGCACAGCGTTGTGAAAACTGTTCTGAATAAAGATTCCAAGGTGGATGAAATTAATGGAGCAATGCAAACAATGATAAATATACCAACTAATAGTACTAAAGAAGATATGTTTATCTTACCTGATATACCTAGCACTAGCAATATGCAAACTTATATCAGTGATAGTGAGGATGATTCTGACACCTCTGTTGAGCTAAGTCCACGGAAACAATCCAAATGGATGGGAAACATACACAATGTTGATGTAACAAGCAATGAATTTAAAGCATTACCCGCAGATGTTCGTTATGATATTCTCACTGATCTTAAGGAAACAAGGAAACAAAATTCCTGGGGTCGTTTACATGAAATACCCCAAGTATGTATGTATAAATGTTAAAAAATGTTATATATATATATATATATATATATATATATATATATATATAATATATAGTGTGTGTGTATGTATGTGTGAGCAAAAAAAAATTATAAATTTTTCTACAAAATTATATCTCCAATTATAGGAATCACAAGAATTTTCTGGCTACCAACTGACACGATTGCTTAAACGTAGATATGTACAAGAATCCTTGGAATCTGCTGAGAAGGAAATGGGTGGAAAAACACTGACATTGGAAGAATTAGATAAACTACTGACTGAACAAGGCATTAATACAAAAGGGAAAGACATGGCTTTTCGAATAGCCGCGGATAGTACAACAAGATTGATTTACATCAGTGGTATGTATGCCAAGTGTGAGAATAATAATTTTTCATAATATATATTTTGATATAATAATTATGTGTTATTTCAGACAAAAACACATTAGCAAAAAACTCTAATAAATCAGATGATACGTTACAAAATGTAGATGAGAAAATTGAATCTATTGCTGGCCCAAGTAATTGTACACCTATTGTAGAAGATATAAACGAATATGAGTTAAGTGATATGTTGCAAAATGTGAATGAGAAAGTTGAATCTATTGCTGGTCCAAGTAATTGCGCGTCTATCGTAGAAGACAAGAGCGAATATGAGTTAAATGATACATTGCAAAATGTGAATGAGAAAGTTGAATCTATTGCTGGTCCAAGTAATTATATGCCTATCGTAGAAGACATTAATGAATATGAATTAAATGATTCTGATGATGATATTAATGTACCGATTCACGAAGATTTTTCATTTATCACGAACGATATAAATGAAAATACATTTGACAGTGATAAGGAATCTGAAATTGATATGAACGAATCATTGGCGCCATTAGATAAAAAATATTTAAACAAAAATACAAATCGAACAAATCCTGCATTAGCATATCTATTAGAGCATAGTGGTTTGTCTCAGAAACAGATCATACATCTCATGAAGTATAATAAAAACCAAAGCCATAAAACAAAATCCACAAGCAAAAATATAAAAATACATGAGAAAAATACTAACTCAGAATTAACCAAAGATAAAAATTCAGCAATTACAAAATCGGTACTTCCTGAAAATTATATAGAAGTTTCAAAATCCACAGAGTCACATAATATGGAAAATGCATGCACGACAAATGACAATATGACTGTCAAATTAATTTCATCTAATATGGAATCAGATAATTTCACCAAAGAGGACCCATTAAAACATAATGTTGAAGTATTAGATGTAACATCTAATGTCACATCCTCGGTTGATAAATCAATGAAGACTGAGGAACGTTCTTCTTCTCCTGCAAAGTCTAATGACAATATGAGTGTTGAATTAATTTCAACAGTACGGACAGACACATCAGATTCCGATTCTGACGATTTCATAGAGATTCAAGATACTCCAATACCTTATACAGAAATAGTACAAAAAAATATTACAAACAAAAAAAGTGTCGAGATAACTTTCAAGTCTGATGAAAAACTAGAAGATGATATTTTCGCCGATATATTTGAAAAAGCTGATAAAAATGAAGATTTACCAACTAGTTGTTTAAAACAAATTCAGTCTGTTAATGAAAATGAAGACCGAATGCCATTAATTTCTAAAGACAACAATTTGAAAAGTAATTTATTGAATACTACACCTGAAGAATTGATTATAGAAAAAACAGAAATCAACAAGTCACCAGAAAATACTCAATTAATCGAGAATAAATCGAATGATGAAAACAAAGTACATACCTCTCAAGACTCCAACAATCTAATAGAACATAATAATGTAGATTTGCAAGAGAAGAAAGCAGTATTGCCTACGAATGAAGAAGATTTAATAGAATTGAAGGTACACTTTCAATATTATTTCTGTAAACAAATTAATGTTGTTTCAATTTTATTTATTTATTTATATCTGATACATGTGAATTACTATTATAATTTCAGGAACAATTAGAATATGAACAGGAAGAACTTACCAAAGACATTGGCAAATTTGAGAGACAAGCTACCAATATTTCTGATCAGATACAGACCGAGGCACAGGTATATTTCAGGAAACATTGCAAATAATTTTTCTTGTACAACTACATTGCATATGCTATATTATATGCCATTTATTTATAGGAATTATTACGGTTATTCGGCATACCATACATAGTAGCACCAATGGAAGCGGAAGCGCAATGTGCATACTTGGAACAAATTAAACTCACTGATGGTACGATTACAGACGACTCCGATATTTGGTTGTTTGGAGGTCAATATGTGTACAAGAACTTTTTCAATAATAACAGAAGAGTATTACAGTTCCGTGCCTGTGATATTCAACATCATTTTAGTAAGTACGAGATAAATCCATTAATATTTTCTTAAAATAAAATTAAAAAAATATGTATTGAATATATATCATTTAAAATTTTTATATAAGAAATTTTTTTAAAATTAATTATAAGATCAAGTGTTATATATATCATTAAACATATATATATATATATATATATATATATATATATATGTTTAATGATATAAAATATACATATTTTATATATATATATATATATTGTAGAACTCAGTCGGAATCAATTGATACAGTTGGCCCTTTTGGTCGGTAGTGATTATACCACAGGAGTAGCTGGTGTTGGACCAGTCACTGCGCTAGAAATATTAGCCGCCTTTCCTCCCGAAGGAGATAACGTATTACACGGATTATATAATTTTTGCTCGTGGATTAAAGAGGGAAAACCTTCCAGAAAAATGGGCTTGCACAATAAGTTGCAAAATATAAAGTTAGACAGAGGTAATCATCTGCAAAACATAATAGACAAGACTGAATAGAATAAAAAAATAACAAATGGTGTAATTAATTGCAGATTTTCCAAGTCAAGCAGTTGTCCAAGCATATCTTTTTCCTACGGTCGACGAATCAAAAGAGACTTTTACTTGGGGCAAACCGAACGTTGTGTTTCTTTGCGACTACACCAGGCAGAAATTTGGATGGACGAAAGGCAAGTTTGATGACACAATGATACCAGTATTGAAGAAAATGGCGGAAAGTAGGAGTCAAAAATTGTTGGATATGTATTTTAAAACAAAAACATTGCCGCTGTCTATCGAGCCAACCTTGAGCAAGAGAGTGCAAAAAGCTTTATATAGATTAAACAATGTCGATATGGATGAAAAAAATGTAGATGGTAAATCCCAATCGAAAAGAAGTAAAAAAAGCGATACCGGAAAGTTGAACCAAGAAGATAAAGAAGTTGAAGAAGATGCAGTCGATTTTGAGATAACGACTCAAGAGACTAAACCACTGTCAAAAATAAATGCTGCTACCACCAGTAAGATTATTAAATCTAATGTTCAAAGAAAATCTACCAAAGAATATATACCACAACGAGAAAAAGACAAAAAATGTGCGTTAGAAAGGAAATTATATGCTATAGAAATATTTAGAAAATCAAAACAGGGTTTAGATAAAACAAGAAAGGTAAAGCGAGCAATACGAAAGGTCAAAAAAGAGGCAGAACTATCGGAAAGTGATAGCGATTAGATGTAATTTTTTAAATTAAAATAAAAATTTTTATATATTATGAATAACAACTTATTTATAAGATTCATCAGAACCAGGCTTAATGCCCTTGACTAAAACTGTTTTTGTTCTAACATTATCGATGATGTCTCTTCTGCGTATCAGTTTCGTATTCTTTTTTGCATCCTTCGTTTTTAACAGTCGTCCAATTTGCAAAAACTTGCTATGAAGATTATGTTTAAAAATATACATATATGAATAATCTGTGATAGATATTACATATATATTTTTTTTTTACTTATTTGTTTTTTTTATGTACATACATCCATATGTGTAAAAATACAAATTATTTTTTCATAAAAAAGAATATATATTCTAATATTTTACCTTCAGATTCAGTAATATAAAGATCGACAGAAAAAATGTATAGAAACTTCCGTCAATATAAAGTATAGATTCATATATATGTATGTGTATATAGATATATATGAATTATAGGTAAAGGTCTGTTCTTATAGCTGAACTGAGTTGAACTGGCTGCATTAGTTCAGAATTTATCATTCTCTTTCCAATGTGGAGGGAAAAAAATAAACTCTGAACATTCATATTTACACCATTCATTCTCGGACCCTGTACATACATATATCATAATAAATATAGAAATATATAAAATATAGTAAATGTTTTAAACTTGTAAAAAGAAAAACTACAACTTTTTATTCAACAATTAAATAAGAATAAATCGATTTATCAATTCTCTTGTGCATTTATTAATTATAAAGCCACACATTTTTATCTGTGAAATTATAAAGTTTATACAATTCATCAAGAGAAAGAATTGTCTTGGAAAATCTTTAAAAAAAATCTCTCTATATAACAATTTATTTGTACGAAAAAATTTATAATGCAATAACAAGGAAATATATAATACTATATTATATATGAATCTGTATCTACATATATATCATGTATACTTAAACAATTAACACTTTATAAAAAATAAGAGAAAACAGAGAGAAATTCATAATTCTCAATATAATAAAAATATCCTGGTACATATACAATATAATTAATGATACATTATGTGTAAAATAATATACATAAAAATATCTATAAAATATACACTCCACAACTTATATAAACTTATATTATTAATAAAATTATTATAAATTTTATAATCAACTTCATCAATCTATATAAGTATTAAATCAGTTTTCTTAAATATTATGTAACTATTATTTAACTCTGATTAAGAAAAAAAACCATTATAAAGAAATATAATAGGTTATAATTCCTCCAAAAATTGGAAGTTTTATACATTAAAAATCGTAATAAAACTTTCATAGCACCGGCTGTCTTAGCACCATTTTATATATAATTTTATGAGATCTGAATATTATCATTGATTCAAACCGAATAATTTTAGAGCATTAAAAGCAGTAGCCAACGCAACTTGCTCCGGCGTGGTTTGCATAAATGCCGCTACCATTTCTACAATCGCTGGCAAGGCACATGGTTCGTTACGTTGAAAGGTGCAATAACGGTGGAGGAACATCATAGATCGTTCAGTTAAAGCGTCCTTCACGTGTGCGGGTAATTTGCTGGCTCTGGTATTGGGATACATAAATGGTGCGTCGGTTTCTACTAAGATTTTATCTAATGGCGCCTGTCCACCTTCTAGCAATTGTCTTATCCCGCTGTCAGACTTATCCTTGCATAAATAACCTGTGATACCTAGATAAAAGCCCTGATCCAAGTAAATCTGTGCCTCCTCCGCAGTGCCGATGAAAGAGTGAATCAGAACAGGCGGTAAACGATTCTTATATTGATTAAGAACCTCTAGCACATCCTTTTGCGCACTTCTTTCATGTATTATTAAAGGCTTATTTAATGTACAGGCTAATTCTATTTGTTTATGAAATACAGCGCGTTGAATCTCTGGAGCTGAGAAGTCGCGACTGTAATCCAAGCCACATTCCCCAATTGCGACACATTCAAGATTGTTGGCTATGCTTTCCAGTTCGTGTAAAGTGTCTGGGTCCTCCCAAGATTTGGCATCGTGCGGATGTATGCCAGCTGTCGAATAAAGCGTCCCGGGATATATTCTAGTTAGCCTCAAGGCTTCTTTGCTAGAACGAATGCTGGCACCTATCACCATAATCTTTTGTACACCAGCATCCTTTGCCCTTTGTATTACACTATCTAAATCTCGACTGTACTTCTTATTTGTTAAATTGGCACCCACATCAACTATAATGTAATTTTCATAGCATTGAGTCATTGATGAAGGAACAGCTTTCTCCTCTTCAGCCATTTCTTTAGACTTCTATGAGACAATAAGCTGAAGTATAAAAGTATTCAATGTTATCAACATTATTTCATTCGAGATAATAAATATGATATCGTTCTATTATAAAATAAGATCATACACAGCTCTGACATCTCAATGGCATATATATACATAAAACGTATGTATATGAATTGGATGTGTAATAGAATATTTTTAGAAACACATGTATTTTTAGAAAGCATGCTGTTAAGAAATATAATTTATAGATATATGAGCTCACAATACAAATTTAATAAACTCATTTTGTTAACAACATTTCTCACACTTTTAACTAATTGTAAGTATTGTTTTTTAAATAAAGTCTAAAAACTAAGCATAGTAAATTTAATTATTTAATATAATTATACGTTAGATATTTTTTCAAACATGAAGATACATATTAATTTTACATAATAGATTATCAAGGCTACATGAAGTTATTTAAATATAAAGGGATAATATAAACATTAAGAAATTTAAGGAATTAAAATCTAATAATTGTCACATTATTTAGTAGAATATATATTAATGATATTTCATCATCAAAGTATTTATGTAATATTGTTGTTACAGTTAGATATTTCATATATTTAGTACACACTATAGTACAGTGCGGTACAAGCGATCGAATTCGTTATAAATTAATGTAACAAACGAGCACTTAATACTCAAGTACTTAACCTATACGCGATGCGTCAGAGTTCATGTCAATTAAGATCTAAGAATATTTGCACGGTGCACGACTGAGTCACAATTATTAAACGAGAAACAAGCTATAAAGAACTGTATCGAATGAAGAATTAACTGCGACTACTATACTGATCTATAAATAAAACGACGGAGACAAACTTACGTCAATCCCAACCTTCAAATATACGAGTTACGATATGTATAATATACTCCACACATGCACAATGTTGGATGATGCAAATTTTTTTTTTTTGGATAATCAATCTCCGCTCATTTTTGTCAAAGTAGCTGTTGCATACACTCGTATCATTACATTAAAGTAGTCGAGCAAAACGAAGCGAAGGAGAGTCGAGTGTGTTTAAGACAACGTTGACAGGTTGTTGACAGCTCTCGCGCATCATTTCATATTTACTTATTGTGGTTCCATCACCGATCTTTTTATTTTCGTCTTTCTCTTTTCTTATTCAATTTCCTTCCACTATTAATGAGACAAAGTACACATCACACTTCTACTTCTCTTCGTTATGACTGGATTCCAGAATCCAGATTCCATATGGATTTGCCCATACGATGCCAGCACCACGGTTGTTTGATATTAAATGAGTTTTTTCGCGCATGTGCGATGATAACGCGATGATGGTTACATTACAGCCACGTATATGCGTACTTTAATTTTGACAGCAGATGACAAGTTGAATAGACACATATAAATAAATAAATTAATATAATTTTTTATTTCATGCTTGTAATTAATTTTCCAAACATTTCTAAATAAATATGAAACGGGGGAGGACTGTACAAGATCTCAATATTCAATGCGCATGAGCAAGAAAAAGCATCTCCTAGGACAAGCATTTATTAGGTGGATGCGTTCCATTTAACGCTCGTGAAATCATTTTATCTTTGTTTTTCATCGAAAGTTAAATAAAGATAGATAATACTCGCAGCGTTACGATCGTTTAATGAAACTTAATCCAACTTAAATCCGCGTAAACAGATGGCGCTAGATAATCTTAAGGCTAGTTCTCAAGTAATATATATGAAAAAAAACCGTACATTGTGTATTCCACATTCCGGATTCCAGGAGTTCTAGGATTGTAAGTTAGTGTTTGAATTATTCGTAACAATTTCTAATATTTGATAATTGATAATTCATTCGTTGTGTTGCAGCATATGAAATACTATAGGAAATAATTTTAGGAAATATTATCTTTATACATAATTTATAAATGTTTGAACGGGAAAAGCGAAAAATTTAGAATTTATATTATCGACTATGCAGGTTTGTTCGTGAACCTAAACAATTTAAATTTTCGCATACAGAATTATTAACGGATTTAATTGGCATTTAAATATACTTTGTTTTAAATATATTTGGTTTTCTTTTTCAGAAAAAAGCCAGAAAAACAAGACGTCAGCTTTTGGCAGACAAAGCTGCAGTGCAACAACAGATAATTAATAAAGCAAATGCTTTGACAAATCCTTTGGAAACTTTAGATAAATTTCATGAATATGTCACAGTAGATTATTCGTTTAAGCTGTCTTGCATTAGAGCAAGAGATGCACAGCCAGAATGTCTCTCTTGGATATTCGATATCATGGAACGAAACATGAAGACCATGTATGAACAGTCTAGTTGGGGTTGGGATGCAACTGAGAAACAAGCAGAACTGACAGAAGAAATGGCTTGGTATCTGGTAGCATCATATAACGATAAATTTTTAGGCTTTTCACATTTTCGATTTGATATTGACTATGGTGATGTAGTATTATATTGGTAGGTATATTTTATGTATACAGATTACATTGTTATACGTATATCAAAAATAAAATTGAAGATGATGTGAAAACTAAATATTTATATGTATGTCTACAGCTATGAATTACAATTGGAACAGGAGATCAGACGTAAAGGACTTGGCCGTTTTATGATGTTAGCGCTGGAATCTATGGCATATCAGAATCAGATGTTGAAAATTGTTTTAACAGTTTTTAAACGTAATCTGTCGGCGATACAATTCTTCTATACACTTGGGTAATGAACATTTATCGATATTATTACAAATAGATCAGCGCTATATGACATTCTTAATATTTCTCATTGACATATAATTGTTAAAATTTTTTTATACTACATTATACATAAATTTTTTACTTATTTTTTAATTATATTTCCTAGAATTAATATTTTTTTTATACTCATGTGTACAATGTAGTACCAGTATAAAATTGCTGTGCAAACCAAGTCTATCTTATAGAATCTATAATTGACTAGTATCAAAGTACTCTCTTTGATAAAGAAATAATTATATTATACTGGTTCACATATTCTCACTCAATTCACTAATATTAAATGTAACTATTTGAGCTTATATTTTGTATTTCATATAGCCTTTCTGTAGTTCAGAGAACAAACAAGTTGAGAACTCGAAGAATCATATTTAACACTAAATGTACAGTGAGAATATGTTACATTCCTTCATTCATTCACAATATTCACAATCAGTTATAAATCTTATAGTAATATTCTTTAGAGTAACATTTTTTAAGAACTAAATGCTTATACATAAAATATGAAAATTATATTCCTTATTATACACAATATATTAAAACATTGACAACATTTGAGGTTTAATAAAGAATAACAAATCAAGAAAACAGTTAAAGTAGCTAATTTTGTGAAGCAGCAAAATTAGCGGATATTTCCAGATATAGATTGTCTTCAAAAATATTTGATTTGACATTCTATCAATTCTCAAATGTTCTCATTATCAATATTTTTTGAAATTCTTTTCTTTCATGATTTGTCTTAAAAATGACAAGATTATTAAATCACAAAATTATTATCAAGATTTATAATATTTGTAATTTTCTTGTTTAATAAATTACAAATAAAAAAATTATCAAAACATGATAATAAACATTAAATTCAATAATTAGTAACAAATGTAATTATGAAAAAGTGTAATGTATTTTTTTAATTGTTTGTGTGCATGCATGTTCAATTATTAATTTATCACATGTGCACACATGTGTATATCATATGTGCAAGATAAAATAAAAATATTTGAAATTTTTCCATCTTAAATACATATAATACATGTGTAATTTAGAAGGATATATATATATATACATATATATATATATATATATATTTTATTGTTGCAGTTTAATATATATATAAACTATAGCATAGTTTATCTTTCTGAAATTACACATGATGTGTATAAATTAATAATTGTGCATGCACATAAAATTAAAAAAAGTACACTTTCTCATAAGTACATTTGCTACTGATTATTGAATTTAATGTTTATTATCATGTTTAGTATATATATATATATAGATTTAAAATATATAATATATATATAATATAATATATATATATATATATATATATATATATATATATATATATACACATACATACATACATACATACACATATATAATTTCTTAAGATATTCAATCACAAAACAATAAAAATTATGTCAACTTAATACTGTTTCAGATATAAGTTAGACAATTCGAGTCCAAAGTCAGCACACTTGGATTATATAATCTTGAGTAAACAAAATTTACGTGGATAAAAAAGAAACAAAACATGCTGGATTTTTCTTTTATATTTTTTTCCTGATTAAGACTGTGTTTTATGAAATAAAATTGGTAATATTTGATGTGGACACAAATTTATAATGGGCGATTTCAGAGATGGTCCAACATTGTGGAACGTAAGGGGCGCTTTACTTATGGTCCAATCTTCCATGTCATTGAGGAATTTTGTCAAATCAATCTCTCCTGATTCCGAAACATTGAAGTGTCGCAGAAGAGAATTATTGAAGCAAATATTTAAGGCTGATTGATGCAACACCATACCAATACCTTTGCCAGCACCTTCAGGAATAGGAAACACTCGGAGACTAACGATGTTTAAGTCTACTGGAAGATCGTATCGAAGCGGTGAGAAATGCGCGTGCAGATCGAACGGCAGAGAATTGCGAGGATGCAACGCTATAACTGGATGTAGTAACTCTTCCGAAGCTAAATGGCCACTTAAAGACAAAAGCCCTGCAGGGTGATTCGCTGATGGTATACTGAAGGGACAATTCGATTCCTTTTTTTCTAGAATTAATGTGAATATGTGATTTGTCAACAGATTGTCCATTACACCTTGTCCTAATCCTCGATTGTCGTCCTGAAGTAATCTTCTATCTTGCATAATCTGTTTATAAAAATCAAATATTATAAAGGTATTGCATATATTAATAAATTTTCTGCACACATTTTTTATACATGGAGTTGCATTACTATTATTTTATATTATAGCTCTATTTTTAAGTTTATATAGTTTTGTAAGTATATGTGTCAAATTTTTGACGAAGTAAAGTTTATTCAATTTACCTCAAGTTGACCAGATGCCATAGAGGCTACACCTAATGGCTGTGCTGTGGTGATTGTTAATCGAACCCTTTTATCTTCTATATATGCATTTGCTGCCATTGGATAGTAATTGCCTTGTGTGGGAAGCTTAGGAAATCTTTGTCGACGGATCATCTAAATTTAAAATATATCTTAATAGGAAAAATCATAAATCTCATAAAAAATTAATTTAAAATCTAATTTTTTAAATTATATCTTACATTAAGTCCATTTAAATCCGTGAAGAATTGATCGCCGGATGCGATATCCGTATTAAAACGCATTGCAAGTTCATAATTTTGCGTTTCCGTTATATCGACTTCATTGAGTATATATAATCCAAGTCCATCACTACCAGGAGAATTGAACAATGTACAAATATGTCGCACATGTGGTAATTCTATGAACACTCTTGACAAAATTGGTCCAGTTACTAAATGAACGATCGTCCTGCTATCCATAAACACTGGATCCGGTTCCGGCTTGTCGGGCAGAAATAAATAAGCACCGCTTTTGTCTTTGCCGGAGCCTCTAGTACCGTATTTTACAAAATCCAAATGCACAGGAAATGTGACGTTACCGACTCGCAAAGCTTTCAACAGACCAGATTTCCCGAAAGAGGCGGCTAATTCTGGCCGTTGAGAGATCGAAAATTCTTGCATATGCGGTAAAATTGTCAGATGACCGAAACCAGGCACTGATGGAAGATTAATGTCAGTATTAAAAATAGTGATATTAGCTGGATACACTTCCCTGTTTAAAAAAAAGATAAACATGTTAAATCTCTAATATACATATTATTTTATAAGGTGATCCAAAAAAGAAAGAAAATGCATACAGAAAGTTAATAGCTGAATAATAATGATCAGTACTACTGTTGTATACATATTTTTTGAATCACCTTTTATACATAAACATTTCTATTGTATTTACTTCGTGTACGATGCTTTGTGTAGCGCGTGAACTATGTATGTAGTGATACCAAATCCTGGTACAGTAACTAAAAACGATAACTCGTATCTAGCTGCAGACAATGCAGCCGAACCAATCCAAACAGGAGATATTTGACACTTGACAATTTGACCTTTTCGATCTGTAACTCTGACAAATGGTGTCGATACTATCAAAGTTTGCACTTTCGTTCTTTGTCTTGGAAGAGAATTGTACAGAATAATCTTTTTCGAAGGATTATCGTCACCAAGATTAAGAACGTGCTTCTCACCTGCACTTGTGTGATGCGACCTTCGAAAAATAATTATACATTATATCTTTCACCTCATATGTGAAATATTATCACTTGTGAATTATTCTCGTACCTAGTTTCGTCTAATGAAAAGTACACAGCTTCCATATCTATGGACGATACTTGTGAAGTTTTCAATAAATGTGCTATAGATTGTTGAAGTACATGAGCCGAGTTATTCAACGCCATTATCATCTTTTGAGCATAATCTACTACAACATTGTCTCTAGAAGTTCCGGTAACTCCGTCATGATGTTGAAACAGAGAATGCCACATTCTGGCCTTGCTCAAACGAGATGCAAGACTTCCTTCTACTAGTTGATCATTACCTTTGGCCCAAGCTATAGCAGCTAATGCTTCTGATCCTCTCAAAGAACCCAGCAGTACGCGATCCAATCGTTTATGGAAAGGCCTATGCACACATGTGTTAAAGATTATGATAGATTAAAGTCTAAATTACTTACTATCACAAAATTAAAGATTTTTCTCTCTACCTAGAATTTAAAAAGATTTTTCTACCTAGAAGTATAGTAGCCGCTCCAATAATGGTCATCTCTGTCAGAGTATGTAAAGAAATCACCAGATAGAGTCGGAAATTCGTTCAAATTGCGTTTCTCTCTGACCGCCTCAAAATAATCGTTCAAAGTTCCAAATTGTATTTGGACATTCAAGTATTTATTTCCATTCATGTAGTCAAAAAGTTTTTGATAATTATCATACTGAGCTTCCCACTCGGCTTGATGTGTATATCTAAAATCATCGCCTAAAGGTGCAAGAACCACTTGAGTCTTGAAAAGCTGCGCCTTCTTACGATATTGATCTAGTAAAAGTGTTGCTCTCTCTGCTATATTTGCTTTAGTAATGGTCTTTGGAGGGATCTTCCATGGACAACTAAGACCAAAGTTCTGCATTCTGTAGAAATCAAATTGACAGCATATTTTCGGATCTGGTCCGCATGTATGAGGAACGTCATAACTGTAAAACGGCATAACGTGAGTGAATAATTCTGTGGAGCCATCATTATCCCATAATTGTCTCCAACGAAATTCTAAATTCTTATCTCTGGCCAATTTCTTCTTGACCGAGTAATGAACTCTTTGTATCAAGAGATTTTCTAAACCTGAATTCTTTAAGAGATACGGCATGGTGGGAGAAAGACCAAAAGGGTCAATGGCCCATCCCGAATTTGGTGTATAATCGAGATTATACTTTAGCCACTGATGACCTTCAGTTAATTGTGTGAGTTGAGCAATCCAATGTGCTATAGATTCATCAGGCATTACCCATCCTCCCGATACAATTTCTAATTGTCCATCATGTACCAAACGACGCACTTCGTCCCTTATTACTTTGGACTGGTCGTCCCACCAGAGTTTAAAAAATGATATTTCCGCCCAAATAAACTTGCGTCTCTTATCTTCAGTTAGCTTAGTCACCATATTATTCAATATGCTTCTTGTTTGAAATATATAATATTTTTCAAAAGTATTTAACCACCCAGGATCATTATGCGAATGAGGTACAACAAATACTTTTAATTTTCTGTTAGGATGCCACTGTTTTTCATCGTATACAATATTCCAGCCTTGTTTCCAGACTCCACCATCCGCATTATCAAATTCTAATTGTTTATACAATTCTAACATTTGTATATCAACTTCTGGAACTTTTTGAATATTAAAATTACACATGAGGCTTTTTCCTACATGTGGAGCTGTAGTATTGAAATAATTTGAATGACTGATTGGTTGTATGACTGGTATAAAATTATGTTTGATTTTTGCCGCTTGTTCTTGCAAAGCACTCATAACTTTATGATGTTTGTCAAAATCCTTTTCTAATTTTGTGAGTCTGTTTTCAAAATGGAGCCATTGATTCTAAAAAAACAAATAATGATTTTTATAGTTTGTAATAAATCATATATATATATATATTATATATATATATATATATACACTTGGTGTAACACTAGTGTACTGTAGGCAATACTGTTATAACTTACATCATTTATTGCAAGCTTAGAATCTTGCCCAGGTGGAAAGAGAGTCAAATCCATCATTAAATAGATCATCACACAACAAGCAAGGATTAAACCCACTCCGAGAATGGCAATGGCCTTTCTGATTCTCATTGTCATAAATTTTTCTTCTGCATTAAGTTTAATGTTTCAATTAGATGTATGTAATCGCTCAGATTTTAAAGTGTCTTCAATTATATGCTTGCGATTTATTTTTAATCATAAAGCGTGAATCAATAGTTTACGCTTGAGTGATAATTCAATGTTTAAAGTAAAAATGAATTTGTATCCTAATCTAATTTGTCAATCATTATAAAGAACTACATGTTAAAAGTCAATTTTAAAATGTCAATTTTATATGAGTAGTGAACTTAACGAATTCGTCAACCTTGAATTATTATCAAGATTATGAAACTCATAAATCAACTTGTTTTGAGTTTCAAAAAAATTTATCTGTTAATTTATGTACAGTTTCTGGCGATTATTTTACTGTAGTAGTTCCTTGCTATCAACATATATATATATGTATATATATACACATAATTGCTTTTATTTTTTAATTAGGTGCACCATTTTCGATTGGTTAGGAACTTGAAACACTGTGATTTTTATAGCAATTTAAAAATCTAATGCACAACTGTCAGAAACAGATGTTCACAGTTTGAGCTTTACAGCCGCTATCAGTTATCAGTAGTGTTGTTGTCAGTTGTCAAAGATGCTTTATCTCGCGCATGCGTGATGCATAATGGTAATGAAATTGAGGGATGATGGATGATGCCTGCAGCAAATAAACAGGAAAACTTTAGGCTCAGGTTATTCGTAGTCTGTTCTTATGAAGATTCCGTTCAGCCAATCAGATGGCTGAATGAAAATAATGACAAATAATTAATAAATATATATTAAAATTATAATAAAAAATTATTTATTTTATAAATTAATTACAATATGTTAATACATATTAATATATATAATCTAAATTATTAATATTGTATATATATATATATATATATATATATATATTATAATTAAAATATAAAATTATTTATGATTTTTGGCCCTAATACTTTCATCTATATATTTTATAGTTTATGGTCTATGGCGCCATCTGCAATGGCTGTAGAAATTGGCGGCAATTACACGTGGAATTACATATAGATTGTGGCAAAAAGAAACGGTCAGTAAAAGCGATCAAAGACGTCGACAGGAATTTATATTACTGGATTATATTGTGGTTCAACTGAAGAAGAAGAAAACAATGAATCACGTGTGATATTAGTTATAATATAAACGACAAAAGCACTTTCATAAATTCAACATACCTATGTGCTTAATAGAATGTATGGATACTATTTTTTTTACATTTATAATCTCTTCTATTTTTTAATATTTTTTAATTACATTTAATCTTTTCATTAAAAAGAAATTCAGATTTTTGGCAATAATAACACTCACTACTTGCTATAATGGAAGTTTTATTAAACAACAAAGATTTCAACGAAAAGGAACGTTTCATCACTAACAGTGAAGTCAATATCTCTGAAGATATTCCAAGATGCAATGACGAAGAAAAAGCATATGATAAGAAAGATGAGGAAAATGTTGAAGGAAACTTACAAGATATTGCTTGCGATGCTGTATCAATTAATAATAGTTATGTAGATAATGAAATTAACCGTAACAAACTAGAGGATGATAAAGAGAGTGAATTAAGAGTTAGTGATAAGTCCTGCAATGAAGATAGTGGCAATAATAATACTGAACAATTATTATCAAAGAAATTTTTAGATCTTATAGATAGTGATTCTGAAAATGAAACATTGGAAAAAACTTTTAGTCCCAATAATGAACATTTAAAAATTTCAAAACATAAGAAAAATCTTAAGAATAAAAACGTAAGAAGAGTAATAGACAGTGAATCTGAAGATGATACACAGAATAAGATTAATGATTTTTCTGAAACTGTTGATAAAACTATAAATATTACTGTAAGTACAAGTATATGTATATCTTTTATTACTATTTTATTATGATTTCAATGCAGTGCCATGTATATAAATTATTTAGAATTATATTGTTTTTATTGTTTTGTAGACTAATAGCTATCAATCTTTGATAGATTCTGAATCTGAAGAAGAGAAAGAAGAAGTACAAGATTCTGTTGCATTTGAAAACTATGATATATCAGAAAATAAAAGTACTAAAAAAGAAAAGTCTATTAAAAAGAGAAAGGTTTGAACATTTTTATTTCTTAGTCTAATTGATATAATAAGTCCTAATAAGAGCTATAATATTTTATATGTGACAATAGCTTTTAAATTAATGTAAAATTTGTTATTCTCTCCAAAATAGGGCTCTATCAGAGCTTCCAAAGATGAGGCAATGCGTCAAATACATAGTGAAACTCAACGTTTAATGAGAGAAACAGGAATTTCTCTGCCATATCATAGACCAAAACAGCGTACATTACAAGAATTCTTGAATAGAAAGAAAGTATTGCCATCTCTTCCAAAGGCACCTTCAATAGCTGCAAAATTAAAAATGTCATCTGTAATAGTAAGGCAAGGTTTTAACAAAGAATGTTCTAAGACTAATGCTTTTAATAGCAAATTCTTGCTGATTTGAAGATTTTTTTTTGTAATAAAAATGTCAAGATATTAATAATTATCAAGTTGTGAGCTATTGAAAAAGAAGAGCTTTTTAAAAACTAAATTTTGTGAAATTAAAAGATTAACAAAATGGTATTCTTTAGTTAATTTTAAGTACAACTTAATAGACTTTTAATTTGAGATTTAGTTACAATGATACATGAACATAGAAAAAAATTGGAAACTTAGAAAAAAATCACTTTCAACATTTTTAAGGTTAAGGAAAAATTGACTTTAATTTGATCATAGAATTTGCTATTAGAAACATAGAAAATGAAGTGATTTTACAATATATCATATGCATATATATATATATATATATATATATATATATTTACATAAATTTTATGTAAATAAGATTTTAGATACAAAATAAATCATTTTTGCATATAATTTTAAACAGCCAAGTCGTTGCAGAGAAAGAAAGAGAAGCAGAACTCTTTTATAAATCTTCAGATTCAGAAGAGGATATACAATCACCTATATCTTTTACTGCTACAGACATAAATCTAAAAAAGTCTTCCATTACATGTAAGAAGATGCTATTGATAGATGTCGAAAATACATGTATACAAGAGTCTCAAAAAATTGATATAAGCAATCAATCTATACATAATGAAGAAAAGATTATACAAGATATTGATACATCTATATCTGAAAAAGTAGTATCTGAAAAAGATTTTAACAAAGTAGATTATCCATCTACAAAAGATCAAAATAGAGAGTCATCTCTCTTAACTAAAAATAGCAATAATCATAATGATGGATCAAATACATTATCACAACAAATAGATAATGAATACAAGCAACACCTTCAAAAACTTGGTGTATCTAGAAAATTGTTTGACACATGTTTTGAAAGTGAAATAAGTAAAGATTCTAATGAACAAAAGACAGAAAAAATAATTGAAACTATTATTAATTCCTTGGAACAGGAAAAATGTGTTAACAATGAGAAGAAGTCAGAAATTAGTATGACAGAAAATCATATATCAGAAATATCACAAGTATATGATTCTGAAGCACTTAACATAAATAGAGATAAAAATTTGTCTGCAGAAACAATAAAAGTATCAGACATTCCTAGTAATATAAGTAATAAGGAAATGTCGAAAACTCTTCAAAGGGATAATGATGTTACAGATAATATTGTTACATCTATAAATTCTGATGATTCTATTATAATACAAGATGAAAATGTTGAAAAAAAGGATAAGTACGATAAAACGGACATATCATCTATTTTAACCAATGATACTTTATCAAAAACTGAAAATAATTCTTTAACAGAAGAAAGTAAAGACTCTGATAGTAATGAATTTGGTTTGCCATTTTCAAAATTTGTAGATGAGACTTTAATTGATAGAAAAAAATTATTAGCAAATGCTACAGTTACACTAAAAGGATCTCCAGGAATGATTATTGATTTGACAAGTAATGTGAAATCATATGGAAAAGGTATAAATACTTTATTGGATAGATTTTTCTGTAAACACGTTATTAATCCAAAAAAACAGGTTAATGATAAATCTCAAGAAACTGTGATGCAAAATATTCCAAATGATCTTCCGATTGAGGAAGTACTTCCATATAAATTACCTGCTAATACTGATAATTCTGAATTGAATAAGCCTGGGGCCAAGTTAATGCGTTTAAAAGAAGATTTAAAGTTACATATGACTATAAAACGTAATAAAGAATGGAAACACAAAGAAATAGAATTACGAGAAAAAGAAGAAAAAGAAAAAGAAGAATGGGATGAGGAAGAAGAGAGTGATTATGATTCAGATGGACAGGAAAAAGTTCATAATTTGGAATCGAGTGATAGTGGAGAAAGCGAACCTGAAGAGAATGATGTTTATATTAAGGATAAAAAGAGAAGTAAGTGCTTGTTTGCAGACGACGAAGCTGAAGTTACAGACAATGAAGATTCAAGTACAGATGTGGAGGAGACATATAGCAAAAATGATATAGTTCAAGCAAAATGTAACAACAAACGATCATCAAATTTTAAATGTAGAAAAGAACAAATAGATGATAGTGCTAGTGAAATAGAGACTGATCAGAACGAAGAAGAGGAAGTGAATGATAGTGCAAGCGAGATAGAAACCAATCAGAAAGAAGAAGTGATAAGTTTAGATACAGATATAGAGAATGAATCTGATTCTAAAGATGATGATAACAGTAATGTTTGTAAAAACGTTGATGTCAAGAATAAAAAAGATAAAAAACCGAAGCAATTGATAGAAGAATCTCAAGATGATTTAAACATTACAAATTCGACCTATCCAGAAAGTGATAATCAATTAAAAAACATCTCGATAAATATAAATACATGTGAAACACAATATGAAGATAATAGTTTGATAAATGAGAAAAGCAATATGCCTGCTAATCAACAAGATGCAGATGTTGTTACTAGAAGTCAAATAAATAAGACACCTCTAACAAAGAAAAGTATGCTCGACTTTGTTTCTCCTATAACACAATTAAGTGTATTAAATACTCCTTTGAATTCCAGTAAAAAAAATACAATAGATAAGAAAGAATATCTGGTTGATGCAAAGAAATCCATTTTTATGGAAAATACACAAAGTGACGAGTCTTCTGAATATGCATCTAATGTTATTAGAAATAAAAGTATTTCAAAGAAAAAACTATTTGACGATATTAAGGAACCCATTGATGATGAATATCTTATGCGATTGTGTTCAGGTAAATTTGAATCTACGCAAAAAACCGATTTAGATATATTCTCAGAAATAACTAACAGTAAATCACGAATATGTCCAGAAAACTCCAACATTAAACAACTAGAAAGTCTCGAAATTGAAGATGAAAACTCTCAGGATGTAAAACTGATATTAGATGAAGATTCCAATAATTCTGTAAAGCAGACAAAAATAAAACAAGCTAGTGAAACGGCTTCGGAATTAAAACTGAAGATTGTTTCTTCAGACGATGATGATCAATTGGATGAAACGGACACGTTTTTGAAACCCAGAAAGCGTTCAGTGAAAAGATTACATTTATCTGATTCGGAGGAGGAAGAAAGTGCTCAATCATCTGACGAAGAGAATGATGATATGGACAAGGAAACAGAAGAACAATATGTAGATTATGATTCAGAGGAGAACGAAATTGTACCGGAAAAAGATATTAAAAAAGTTGCGGCTGGTTTTTTGGAAGAGGAAGCCGAATTGAGCGAAAGTGACTGGGATTCCGCTGATGAGGATGAAAAGGACTTGGATAAATTAGAATATGAAGAAGCTGATGATGAACATATAGATGAACATGAAATGGAAAAACAATTGGAGACCATTCATAAAACGTATATGAGACAGATGTTAGATGAAGATAAAAGGGAAGTTAGATTACTGCAGGAGATATTATTTGAAGATGGAGATTTGCATACCAATGGAATGGGTCGCGAGCGCAAGTTCAAGTGGAGAAATATAGGTATAAGAATATATAATTGATTTTCTCTTATTTATTAGTAATTATTGCAATTTTTTCTATATAACACACTGATTGTTAGAAATAACTTTGTTTTATATAAATATTTTACAAAATTTCAAAAAATTGATATTTAATATGTATTATTATGTTTATAATAATATTAATATAATCATTATTATGTATCAGATAAATTAGGAAGTACTGAAACGCCACAAGCATCTGATGAGAATGATGGCTGGATAGATGTGCCAGAAGATGAGGAAGAGACTAAGTGGAGTAAACTCAGGCAAGAAAGAGACAAATTTCTTGAAGAAAGAATGGTATATAAAATATATACACGCATATATATATATATATATATAAAACAATCATATAAAGAATGTTTACATAAATATGTTTTATATATTTGCAGAAATGTTCAAATAATGAAATTGAAGATGAGTTAAATAGTCAGATTTTTAAATTTGGACTGGAAGCACTTAAAAAAATTAAGGGCGACGAATCTCAAGAACTATACGTTTCCGATAACAAAATAGATTCATCTGAAAATATAGAAC
This sequence comes from Anoplolepis gracilipes, assembly GCF_047496725.1. Taxonomy (NCBI): domain Eukaryota; kingdom Metazoa; phylum Arthropoda; class Insecta; order Hymenoptera; family Formicidae; genus Anoplolepis; species Anoplolepis gracilipes. The sequence goes on from NC_132974.1 coordinate 11,786,526, forward strand.
CAATTATGCCGCGAAATATAACAGATTTATTAAATGGACCAAATACTGGAAAGAAATCCCAGACGATATATGTAAGATTATTATTTATAAATTAACAAGTTTAATAGTTGTTAATTAACATTTACAACAATATGACACGTTATATTTTATTTATGATAACAAATTTTGTTTATACGTTTTTCTTACACATGGTTATATATTTTCCAGAATGTTATAAAAAAACGTTCACTCTTAGCTCGAGGAGAAGAGTCGTTGGCGAAGATAGCTTCATTGGCAAAGCAAGGTGACTCTGCTTCTCATACAATAAACGCAAGAAATTTTGTTTTCCAGTATATTAATCCAAATAATTCATCTGAAAAGGATGATAAAACTAGAAAAGAAGATCAGGATTTACAAACTAAGGTAATTCAATTATATTAAATCTTTTTAAAACGTTAACATATATATTTTTCTCCATACTGCGTCGATATCGAGATCAGTCTTGAAGCGCGTGATTTTATCGTGATGTTTAATTATATATTTTTCTCCATTATTTAATTATATATGTTTTTACTGAAAGTAGGATATAGTTTGATAAATGTTTATTTTTTTTATAGCCTCGAAAGAGAAAAATGTCAAATTTTTCATCGACAACGAAAAAAAGACGAAAATAAAAGTATTCTTTTTAGAAAAATATTTTAATTTTATTTATATAGAAATTATGCTTAGTATAAGTTTTAAATTATTACAAATGAGAATTCTAAACTTATTTTTGTTAAATTTCTATTTCTGAAAATTTATTACATAAGAAAAATATATAATAATAAAATAGGAATTAAGTGTCTTCTTTTTTTTATATATAAATATTAAATATGTACGAGTAAATATTACAATATATAACAACAAAGAAATTTTTCTTTTCCGTTTTTATAAAAGAGATTCGTTTTTTCGTGATTTTATTTATGAAATTATTAGTTCTTAAATAGTAATTTTTTTCTTTTTAAAAATAGTATCTTATCCCTTGTACATTCTTTAATTGCATTTTTAAGCTCATTGCAATCACAATTAGCATGTGTGACCACAGTTTTGATAAGATTAAAAATATAAGAATATGATAAGAGATACTGAGGCAAGGAAGGAAAACTGAATTTTTTCTTTATTCCTTCTTTTGGTTGTGAGATTTATCTTACTATGTTATTATGCTTCTATATAGAAAAAATATAACAATATTTGTGGCACTATTTAAAAAGCATATAAAGCATATTAACATATTGATTGGTATCATATTCTAGTACGAGGCCTATTAATAGGCTTCTGATTAGTAGAATGTTAAGTGCAATTATATCGTCAATATTTCGAGAATATCACGTACGAGATATTTGGCTTTTTTGTCTTCGCACATTTTGTCATATTACATACTCGCTCTTTTTTTGACAATGTCGTTTCAGTTTCGGAAATTCGGATTATCTGTTTGCCAACCTTTTGCATTTGGTCCAAATTGATATACCAATCTTCGACCAAGCACTGGTAAAAATATTTTGCTTTTGTAATAGTATCTGCAAGAACAATCGCTCGAATATAGTTACAAATTATATTCTAGCATATATTCATACAAATATAAAAGATTAATCTATATTACCTCATAGCTCTACTAAGTTTTTCATAAGTCATTTTTGTATTTCCTTTCCGCGAACCCCATCGTTTTGCTACTTCATCGCTTTTTACAAAGCGAAACTTTGCTTGAGAATAATCCTCCCAACAGATTAAACTAGGACATGTTTCTCTGTTACGTAGTAAATCTCTAATAAATTCCCATAATTTTCCTTGACTGGCAGCTATATAAGCATAATTAAATCGATATAATTCATACATGTTTGGATTATATCGAAAAATATTTTACAATACTTACGATTTTTTTTGGCCTTTAGTACCCTCGGTCTGCCAGGTAGTCTTTTCGTTGCGATTTCGACGCTATTATCAGATTCTGCATCTGAAAAAAACGAGAGTATAAAAAAAACAGTGGAAATCGTAAAAATACAAATCGATACAATTGTAGAAATTTTCTTAATAATACCAGATATGTTGTTTGAAATAACTGGCGCGTACTCGTCCTCTGATTGTGGTTGAATAGTATCGAATGATGGCACTATTTAAACAAATTGATATTTTAAGTTTACGACATTCGATATTTTTCGCGTTATTGTATCTACTAGATTATGGATTATCTCGGTAGAAACTACAGTTTTCAGTCATGAAGCACAATTATTAAAATATGATCGTCCAAGAATTTATCGATCAATTAAACTCGGAGTTCTTTGGGATAGATTTTACGGATAAACACGTTAGAATTCACGTACGTACGTAGATTCGATGTACGTTGTGAATAAAGAAGATCATACAATCGGTTCCCGTATATTGGATCGTAGTTGATAAAATCTTGCCGGGTAAATGTCACAAGTTCCTTGCCTGGCACAGCAAGATTATGTTGAATAGAACTGTACGGTTGACCTATATATGATGCGGCTGACATAAGCCAATTTATTGTTTCCTCTTGACACCAGTTTTTGATAGGTTTGTCTGACCATCTGGTACCATCGATCTCTTTGCATTCCTCGTCACCTATTCATTTAGATATTTTTAAAGTTAAATCTGTCGAGCATCTCGTGTGACGTATGTTGTTTTAGTGATCGAATGATTAAATGCTAAAGTTGGTTTTTCCATAAATCGATGCAATACGTCAATGTTAAGCAGTCCCGGGAAACCCCCTCCAACAACTATCATTGCATTGGTAATTGCAGACCCGTAATAAGAATCAAGAAAGAGACGCCCGATAAAAAAATGCATTATTTATTATTTTTTTACAATAACACGATTTTGTGTCGAAATTTTATCGGACCTTGTGACAAAGTTAGGAAAGCGCGAAACGAATAAATCTTAAGATTAATTTTTTCTATATTAATTAAAATAAAAAATTACCGAGGAAACATTTCTTCTTAGCTGGTTCACAACCGCGATTTGTTAGGAAATTACTACGCTTAGGAACCAAAGAATCCATGTCCAAGAGTAAATGAGTGTTTTCATCTTCATTTAAATTAATAAACGACGGATACATCTGCAATAGATTAAAATACACAATTTTAGGAAAAGGATTTCATATCGAATAAGAGAAACAGAAGAAAATAATTCAGAAGTTTTTGCACATGATATATTTGACAAATTTGCATTCAAAAATTATTAAATATAAATTTAAGAATATTTCACCTTATGAAGATGTCATGAATCATATAAAAATAATATACTACATTTTTTGTGATCTAACTTATTCAAAATTTAAAATTTTACTCAATTTATCTGTATAGTTTGTAAGCAATTCAAAGTTAAAAATTGCAACTTTTATATATGAGTCGAAGTAAAAGTACAGATATATAATGATTACATATATTATGTTGTAACTTTATAATGTTGTGAAATATTCGTACACGAATAAAGTACAAAACATAAAAAAAAACACGTAAGAACTCGAAGCTCTAATAATCGACAATAACTCAATAAACAAAACAGTTGTTTGTTAAAATTGTATTTAATTTGATTTTTATTATGTTAAATATTTTATCTTTTCTAGTTTATTAAAGAATTAAATAAATGAATGATACACGAGTGTCCAAATTTAAATCGAGTTTTAAATTTAACTTAAGCAAATATGAAACTTTAAAAAGTCCGAGAAAAAAAACTGTGACAGACCGAGTGATCTACACACACACACACATATATATATATATATATATATATATATATATATATATATAAACGAACACATGTACATGCATGTTAACATCTTTCATTTGTATTAAACTTACCTCCGAGAGATCATTCCTGCCATAATTATTAAATGAATCCATTTTTATTTAATGCTATTAACAACACTTCCACCTCACAATAATGTTAGCATATAACAGTATTAAATGTATTCTACAAAAGAAAAAAAAAAAAAAAAACGCAGCGCACACGTCACTTATGTGTGTGGCAATGATAATTATACAAAAATATCAAATGCAATTATCGCCTATGTTAAATGTAATTTTCACCAAAATACCATCGCGTAATAATTCATTTTATTAAAATTTTCAACCGGGAAAATTACAAGAAATTCGCGAGACGCTGCACGGCGTTTTATAGGAGCAACATCGAAATGTTTATCGTCGAACGTCTCTCGAACTACTAAGTCTGCGAGGTCTTTACTCAGTGGAAAAGATAAATACGAGAATGCAGCGAGACGTCCGTGGTGCGGAGCAGGTTTCAACGGGGATTTCCCGCTCAGCAGCCGCGGCCAATCACCACCGTTCGCGCGTCGAACCGCGATAGCTGACGCAACAATTGCTTATACGTTTCATTGGCGTCGATCTTTATTTTAAAATAAACCATCACGTTAATTCACTGCTGAAAAAAAATTCAACAACGTTTATTGATTTTTCAATAACTTATATTAATTATTTGTAATTTCATTATTTTGTTTCTTGCTAATGTTTTTTTTTTTTTTTTCGAAGTAAAAAAAAAGTAAAAATTACTTTAAACTAAGCGAAAAATTGATGAATAAATTTGAGTGATTTTTTGTCGATGAACATTTATCTGGCGATTTAATTGACTGAATGAAAAATTTTAATATCTTAAAATTAAAGTAAATATTTTTGCACAAATTTACAAGATAAAAAAATCTGAGAAACTTGAAAGGCAGAAAGATCAATGAATGAATAACTATTCGTCAAGTCGACAGATTACGTGTGCGTTTATTAATTAAATAATGAATTAAATTATAATCTCCGGATTTGAAATCTTCTCTAGTTCATGTTTTGTATTTTTATAGTTTAATTTTTTAATTCATATTGCATTTTTTTTCTTTATTGAAGAGAACTCCAAATTCGAGAATACATATCGAAACGTCTGGAGTTGGTATAATTTCATTGATAAACGCACACGTGCACTCTGTCAACCGCGGTAACTCATTGATGACTTTTTCAATTTTCAATATCTTCGTCATATGTCGTCAAACTTTTTTATCATCACGACTTTTATAATTTGAAAAAGTAGAATGATACGTACGATAATTTGTTTCGTAGTAGGACGCCTATGTTTGAGTTTATTTATAGTATATATCGTGATGCACACCGTGGATATGTATACGTCGGTATAGCCGCAATCTTCCTTCGCCGTATGTTGTTTTTTTTTCTTCACACTATTGATTTATGATTTCTGTAATAAAACACGCGCATACTTCGTAATTTATACAAATTATTCATCTCCTTAAACAAATATATGTAATGTAAAAACATACAATAAAATCATAGCAGTTTTTACACTTATTTCTTGCAATTATAACATTATGAGATAACAGTCATTCTATAATAATTTTATACCTTTCTTGCAATGTTAAGAGCTATTTATCCTATAAATCACTTTAAATCTGCTATTTATTGCAAATCAAGTAATAGTTAAAAAGATATATATATGTGTGTGTGTAATGGAAAAAGCTTTCTTATTTAATCTAATTGACATAGTTATCAAATGAATTAATGATTAAGTCAAAAATATCAAACAATTTAATTAAATAATTAATCAGTTTGAAGAAAAATTATTTTAGAGAAAAAGAGGAGAAAAAGGGAAACCATTTATGTCTATGATAGATAATTATACCTGTAGTTGATACGAATTCTAAGTAGATGCTGGTGGTCACGCGAAACGTAAGTATTATGAATCATTTTGATGTATATTTCGTAACTTGCCAGGGGAAAGGCCGGAGGCTTCGTTTCTAAGAACGCGGACATCCTTGTGGCGAGATGTTTTGCTTATTATCAATGCTCGTTGAATAACAAATGTAAGAGAAGTGTACGAAAGTTTTTATATAAAATACAATAATAAAACAAGATATACACAATCGTTACTACCGAATTGCATAAAATTTAGTTTTTTTTATTAAATTTAGTTTAAAAATTAATTTTTTGCATGTTCAAATTTACATTGATCATGTGTATAATCATTATCATTTTGTTTTATATCAGTCATAGTTGTTCTTACACAATTATAATCGAAAAATCAAGAGATATTAATACAAATAAAATGGCATATATAATAGGTACCTAGAATAGCTCACTTTTGTATCAACAATTTTTTCTTAGGAAAAGGAACTGACGTTATATGACAGCAACAGAACGTTAGCAGTCATCAGATTATTATTTATCTATTGTTTTACGTATTTATATTATTGTAAAAAATTTATATTTAGAAATATTTACAACATACTAATATATATACTACGTAGTGTATAATTCGGTTTTAAAATTGTTATCGTACACGTCTATCAGTAATACACTATATGCCATATTCATGCAAAAATTAAATACATAAATAAATACTCACTCTTACTTTAGTACTGGAGTCATACTAAAAACAAGAACGGAATATTTATTCTAGTAGAACATATTCTTAAATTATCTATTTCTTATTTTCATCAGAAGCTATTTGTGAAGCCAGGTTTGCAAACTTTGCCATGTAGTCTACGCTATTTTCTCCCATCAGGCATTGCATATGGGATACAACCTGAAATATTATCATAAGACAGTAAATTGAAGAATAATAATAGAAGAATAAGATAAAATATTTAATTAATTAACTTGATATAATTTTATACACATATTTATATTTACATCAGAGGAAGGACGAGTGTCTTCCATGATCTGTTCACCGGCTTGACTTCTCTGCGAGCCTTTCATAGGCGATTCAAGTTGTCCTAAAAAGCTGCTCAATGAAAAATCTGCAACCTGCAATTCAATCGTTTCAATATTAATTATTCGTATGAAATTATTGTATTATTGATTATATATTGTTCGATTTATCACGCGATTACCTCACTATTTAACCACTGATGTTCACCCTCCTTAAGAATTTGAGTAGCACTAGTGATAATTGAATTGGAATTTTTCGCATCTGCGCTTGTTTCTAGAGCATCCAAAAAACTTTTGTCCTGAGTTTCGCTCGCGTTTACGTCTTCTATTTTATCGGTTTGAGTTTGACATAAAGAAGATCCATCAATTTTACTTGCATCGGTTGTTAAACTTTCTGACGGCATATTTGGCGCTTGAGATACAATGGGTAGCACTCTTTGTATAACGAGACTCTTTTGTCTCACTGTTCTACCACGTTTACAAAAACGTGTTTTAAATTTCTGTAACATATGAATATATGTTTAAAACATCAATTAATTACCTTTTTTTTAATCTATGTAAAATTCTAATGAGAAACGTTTTATATAAAGAAATTCGTACGCGCACGTGCACATAATTTTTATACAAAATTACACTATTGCATTTAATATAATAACTTACATCAAGTTGTGTTTTAAATGCGTCAGCTGTGCCAATTTTATTATACGTTTGTGGGATAAGAGGTCTTCTAAATGTAGATTCCTTAATAGATGGTACTCGAGATGAGATGACTGTTTCATTACTTCCTGTTGTGTTATCGTATACCTAAAAAGTATTTCTTAATTATTAAAAATTGATAAATTTATTTTTAATTATATTTCCTGAAACTCTTTATATAATTTGTATATTATAAGATTAATAAAATATTTGTTATATCTTACTTTGTTTGTACCATAATTGTGTTTTGCCAGTGACAATAACTTTTGTAAAACGGAACATAAACTCTCGTCACGCATAATGCTCGATGAATCAGTTGCGTATTGTTCATTAGGCCAATCCCACCAATACTCCAGAGTAACTTTTGATTCACGACCAAACTATTAAATTTAGAAAATTAGAGGAGATATTTCTAAGAATAATATATAAATGTACATGCAATTTTATTATTTTGATAGTTAATAAAATTAAATCTAATATATTTTTATAAAATAAAATTTTCTATATATAATGATAAATGTAAAATGTTGCACACCATTAAAAAGAGATCACCCACAGTGATTGTATTTGCTTCTTCAACATTCCAACCTTTTCTGATTCTTTCAATAGTTTCTCTACCAGGAAATTTGTTAGATTCTGAATGATATTCTGCTGATGGTTTTTCTGTATTATTTATAATCGCTGGTTTTTCAGATATATTGCTTCCTGTTTCTAATAGGTCCATATCACTACTGTTATCTGGCAGTGTGCAATTTTCATCAGTGCGGTTTAAGAGTTTTTTATCCGATTTATATCGTTTAATTCCCTTTTTCCCTACTCCTTTTAAATACTGCACAGATCCTAACAAATCTACTCTCGAGCTCTTGAGACAAAGACGTTTTTCATACGAATTCAAACTAACACTATTACTAGTAAGATATTCTCCAAGATTGACCATTGGTAGGGCAATTTTACATCCTTCCATTGGAGCAATTCGTAATAAACGAATATCTTTTACATCATTGGCAACGAGATTTTCTACAGTAGAACACTAATAAGTAATATATTTAAGGATATCTATATACTTTTTATGAATACATTAATATAAAATACAAGATGCATATTTGAAAATAAATAATAATTATATACATAAATTAAAAGTATATTATAGCTGATAATGATGTAAGGATACTGTAGTATATTTCGCGAGTCGCCATCGTTGTTGCAAAAATATCAATAAACTTGAAAGGCGTCTTTGTATCGGAAGCAGTGTGCGTACTCTTGGATTCATTGATGCTGCCTGTACTTGCCACCAAGCCATATTATTACGCGGTCGCAGCTCTATCGTTATTCTAGATGGTAATTTAATCTCTTCTTGCCAATCTGAAATAAAAAATAAGCTTTTCTTTAATTCAATATTAATTATATTAATCATTAATCTATTATTTGATTAGAAAAATTCACTGGTACTTTTCACATATAATTACTATACAATTAATAAATTTTTTACATGAATGTATTTTATTTTATCTAAACGTATGCAGCAATGAAATTATTTGAATTTATAAGAATTTAACATATTGTATAAAAAAAAATAGAAGTTTAAGTTTTATATTTTTGACAATGTTTATTACTGGTTATATATATTAATTATTTTTCAAATATATAAAAAATTTCTAATATACCTTCTAACTGGTTTAATTTTCTAAGTGCTCTGCATATAGGTGTTTTAATTCTCATAGTTTTTCCTCTAAGTCTGACTTGAGTGGATCCCCAATATATCAATTCATTTAGTCTTAAATGAATTTTCTCATGAATACGAGGTAATTTTCTTCTTAATTCACCATAATTTATCAGTCCATATAATTCTTGGGAAGTCTTCTTAACATCTATGGGTAAAATAATATACATTATATATAAAATCATAATATCATGATTAATTAAATATATTATAAATATTTTAACAACCTTCTGAGAACTTAAGATGCTTTGATATTTTTAGCCATGTTCTATAATAAAAATGTCGAATTTGCTCCTTATTCTTTATCATGGTATCTGAGAGACCACGCTTTTTGCCTTGATTTAAAAAGTAGCTTTGGAGGGCATCAAAGTCTTTACCATATTCATTGAGTGCTTTAAAAAAAGTATTTTTATCCTCCATAGACCACAATTCACATGAACGTTTAAGAGATTTTACTTTAGCTTCTGTTGCTTCCTCATCTTTAACATCTATGAAAAATAAAAAGAGAATTTATCATTCGGTAACTTTAATATTATATAGATAAATTGACATTTTTGTTATTATTTCTAACATTAATATACGTACCCTTTTTCTCAATATTGTTAGCATCACTATTATCGATTTTGAGCTTTTTATTACCTCGAACAATACGAATCTGTGTATTTTTATTATCTACCAAGAATTTTGTATCTGAATAAGTTTGATTTACTTGAGGACATGCAGGAATTGCATTGGCAAGTTCAGTATCCTCAGATTTTGCAGACTCTTCCATCTTGCAATTTTTTATTATAATTTACAAAGAAAACATTCTTAGTAATGTTATATTCAAAATAAAATTCGACTTTTTGGATGTAGCACTTCCAACTAATGATTAATATTAAAAGAAAAAAAATATAATAAAATACAAATAAGTCTGATTACAATATTTGCAGCAATTTCTTGATCTATAAGTGAAAGTTGTTCTTATAATTTTCTATAGGATATATCACACATGTTGTTTCTTTACAATTTTTTTCTTTCTTTTTTAATTCAGAGAATATTTTCAACACACGAGAAAGTTATTATTCAGCAGATATACAGCTAGATTTCTGGTTTTCAATTTTTGTTTACATTTTCTTTTTTGTATAGACATATACATTAATAAAGTTTGTTCTGAAATGATTGGAAGATTTCCGGAAAGGGAAGGGGTTCTAACAATTTCGGGAAATTTTGGAACACACACACAACTAGATTTATGCACGTGAAGTAAAACAGTTTCTGCGCATGCGTCAAAACCAGCGCACGTGAAGGAAAAGTAACAAGAAAAAAAAGTAATTAAAAGGATGCATTGTTTTTTTAAGTAAAATTTTTGTATAAGGAGAAAAAATATATATTTATACATAAATTTATATATATATATAATTATGTGAGCAGCATCAAAGGAAGTGACGTTTCATTGGCCACTTGAACGCAGAGCTCTCTGATTGGCCGATCGTTCTAGTTACCCTAGCCACCGGTCGATAAAGCGGATGTGTGCAATTGTATCGTGGGCATTGGGCATTCATTAGAACGTCTACCATTTTGTTAGAATTTTAGTCGAATCGTGCTTGGACTCTCTGTTGTTGCGCACCATTTTGCCTGAGCTTGTTGCGGGTTGCGGTTCGTACGTTTTCGGGGTGTTTGGGAGCTATTTTGACGCCGATCGCTGATATCTTAGGTACGTTTCGCTCGTAGCAACGAATAAGCTCGAATTCGAGAGCAGAAATAGCAATTAATCACGATTCTCCCGTTATGCGATTACGATCAATTGAGCGACTTGATGTCGCGGATCCTATCCTGAATGCTATCGCGTGCCATGACGAGGATTTCTTTACGGACGGAATTTGCGGGAAACGCTTTCTTTCTCTCGCTGGTGCTTCCAGTTCCATCGTAATGCGAGCTTGATAATTTTCTCGACGCAAATCGCAACGATTTTGACGATTTTATTCCGCAGTAATTCAAACGTGAACGTGGCACGTGGTTTATCGGACGATCTATTTCATCGAAACTATTTTTGTGCTTTATTATTTCGCCTCTCCGTCAATATTTATAAGCACTTATTTACAGATCAAGCCGAGAGAAGCCGAAGTGCACGTGGAGTTTTGGAGATTTTTTTTATCGTCGATATTTGATATTTCGATGTTAAATTTGATTTTCTTTTTTCTTTTTTTTTTTTTTTTTACATTTGTAATTTCGGCGTATGTTTCTCGAAACAAAAACATTGTTTCCAAGATGTCACCGTACATAAACATGGGATGTTAAATATTTTGAAAACTTGAGTATTACGAAATTATTAGTATCTTGTATGCTTGAGTTATCTTATCTTTGGTGCGGCTTTTTTCATTATCATTATTATTCTATTATGCTATATTAGATAAAATAATTACAAAATAGATTATATATATATATATATATTTACGCTGATATTTTACATTTGCACTTTTACAGAGATCATTTAGAATAAAATTACGTTAGAATCATGTCGAGTGGCAGTGGGGATCACGAGGATGAAGGATATGTCGTTAAAATGCGTGGATTGCCATGGTCCACTACTGTGGACGAGATCATGAAGTTTTTTGGCGACTGCTCCATTTCTAATGGCAAGAATGGCGTTCACATGACTATGTCCCGTGAGGGAAGGCCCAGTGGTGAGGCTTATGTAGAAATGGATACTCCAGAAGATATTGAGAAGGCTTGCAAAAGAGACAGAGATCATATGGGCCATCGCTATATTGAAGGTTAATTTTTTATATTATATAATATATTTTATAATATATAAATTCTTTTAATATATATATTTACATTTAAAAAACTTTTGCAAATTATCTTTTTTTAGTTTAGTTTTAATATAAATACTTAAATATTTTGTTTTTTTTTTATTTGTCAATCTTATAATAATTCCATTATTGTCACTGTTTTAGTTTTTAAAGCAAAACGCGGGGAGATGGAATGGGTCGTGAAAAGGAGCGGCCTTAACTTGGAGAATGCAATGGATGATGGTTGCGTGAGATTACGTGGTCTGCCGTTCGGTTGTTCGAAAGAAGAAATAGCACAATTCTTCTCAGGTACATATTTGCTAAACAATAAAATCACATGTTAATGCTTATTAATTGATTAGTGAATGTCATGGATATTTTGATTAATTCTTGAGACAGACACTCGTTTATCTTTTACAAGTATGTAGCTTTCTTTCTTTTATAGTCCCTCCTTTCATATATAAAAATATATAGATACGAAATTGGAGGATTATCTCGGGAACACAGCGACAGAATACTTTCGATGGTTCTGATATAAAATTATTATTTTTATATATCTATGTGTATTATTCTCTTGCAATTATAAAGATAACAATATTGTAGCTTTATCGTAAAATTGTTTATTAACATTAATGAATCTCGATCAAGATAATATATTGATGAACTGATATTAAACTTCATCGAAAGCGAAGTTCCTGTGTTCCAGTGTCGATGCCTCAGTTAAGATTTAAGATTCTGCAAAGAGCTGAGTTGTGCCATGGATTATTTTATTATGATTTGTGAAACCAAACGGAAGAAAAAAATTTTCGTTGCACTCGACTCGGTGAATCGAGCTTAATTCTTAACTCTGGTTTTTCGGACGCGAGAAATTTATTGTATAGTTTTGTCTATACAAGGAGAAACACAGAAGAGAAAAAAAGAAAGTAAGAAATAAAAGAAAAAAATGTGCGCGTATTTAGCGCGACTTTAAAGTTTTAACAATCTTCCTATTTTTTTCTTTTTGTTTTTTTTTTGTTTATAAGGGTTTTTAATAAACCTGACCATAACTTCTCTTTTTCCTTAATGGGTGCCTATAAGCTACAATGTCGATGTTTGATTATGTGTGGGTCAGGGTTGGAGATATTGCCGAACGGGATTTCACTACCGACAGACTACACGGGCCGCAGTACTGGGGAGGCTTACGTTCAATTTGTTAACAAAGATGTTGCGGAGCGCGCTCTGCAGAAACACAAGGAAAAGATAGGACACAGGTGGGGCACTGAGACGCTATAGCTCTGGGTTTGGGTATACTTATGACTTTTCCATATCATTTATATTAATGAACGTAGTATATTTAGCTATATACATTTCATTTAATAGCGGGAACAAATTTTACAATACGGATGCAGTTTCTTTAACCGATTTTTGCTTAGAACAAATTTTTCGCCTTAGAGCAAAAATAAAATATAAATTGTATCGCATTTAAACTATCAACGTTTATATTCACATATTTCAAAAGTCTGTAATGTAAGAAAACTTATTTTGATTTATATATAATCTTAATTTGCATAGAAAATTATCTAGGGAAAACTCTTTGATAAGACTAATGGATTTTCGAATTAATTTTTCAATGAACATGAAACTTTTCTTGAAAGAAGAAAAGTTTTCTAGACAATTTCTTTTTTTAATCTGACATAAAGAAACTGCCTCTCTGAAAACACACAATTACAACCAAATAATCATAATACGTAAGCGAAAGTACTGTGGACCCAACTTATACCCGTGGGTGGGTGCCGGGGGGCGGGAGGTAGCCCCTTATCATCATCACCAAGTCCCATGGGAGATGGGTAGGGCAAGCCAAAGCTCGATGGGCGCAACAGAAAGAGAGACAGAAAGAAAGAAAGAAAGACAGAAATAGTAACCATCGATCCAAAAATAACATGCATAACTGTACTTTCTGTGGATAAATATTTATCTTAAGATAAAAAGAAAATATAAGCTTGTCGAGAGAGAATGCTTTATCATTATCTTAGGACATTTTTGCAGTACATGAAACTTATTACATGAGAAGCTATTGTATACTAAATAAGTCGAGTCTATGAAAAATTCCACGTCTATAGAAATGTTTATCTGCAGAAGGTGCAATTATAAAAACCGTGGCTTGCCTGAAGATCGTCGACGTCGCATGGGCTTGTATCGGGTACATGTGACGTAGATACATCGAGAAGCGATTTCGTCGCTGGAGGGTCTTCGCAGGTTTAATAAAAAAAAAAAATAAAAAATGCGGAGGTTTAGTATGAATACAGTTGTTCTGTCACACATTTGTAAAGTCAACTTTAACATTAACACACAAGTTTCTTTTCTTTTATTATAAATCAAACCGTAAATAATTAATTTCTTATTACTGTTGTGCAGTGAACCGATTCCTCTAGAACCTTCGTGTTAATTACAGTTTTATTTTTTCTTGTCTCTTTCACGTCACTATTATTCGTGATTTTTTGAATTTATAAATACCATTAAAATCTCGTTGAGTTTACGATTTGATAACAATGTATATGGTGAGAATAGCAATAATGACGATAACGATACAATTTATTTGCTCGAACTCTCTCTAACATCGTCTCTATCTTCGATCATTAACAGATATATCGAGATCTTCCGAAGCAGCTTATCCGAGGTACGCGCGAGTATCGGGCCGAAAATGCGCGGCGGTCCTATGGGCGGCTTCAATCAAAGGCCCGCGCCGTACACTCGCGGTGATCGCTTCGGCGGGATGAATCGCTTCAGCAATAATGGCAGAGGATCCAGAAATAGAGGTGATTCCTTACATCATCTATCGAAGTATGGAGACTATCGCGCAGGAGAAAACCGTAATAGAGAATTATTATACAATACACGTACAAATTCATTACGTATGTATTTATATTTCTATATATAATCTCTACTTCTTAGATCTTACAATCTATTCTATCTATTTTTTTGCTATGGATTTTACAATTTTATTTTAGACTTTGATAGCGGTCCATGGGGAAGTGGAAACAATTACGGATCTCGTGGCGGCAATATGGGAATGCGCGGTGGTATGGACATGAAGGGCAATAATTACAGAGGCAATAATGATTCTTGGGGTGGTAATTCAAGTGTTCACAGTATTCATATGCGAGGACTGCCATTCAAGGCGACAGAACAAGACATAGCTGATGTAAGCTTCTTTTCTTTATAGTCAATAATAACTCCATATAAGACCCTGCCTTTTAAAGAGGCTCATTATTTTCCGATATAATAACACATTTTGAATATTATTTTATAGTTCTTCAGACCAATTGAACCGGTAAATGTCCGCATTATTCTTGAGAATGGCGGTCGTCCATCGGGAGAAGCTGACGTAGAATTCGCGACTCACGAAGAAGCTGTAAAAGCAATGTGCAAGGTTCGTATGATTTTGTTTTTTTTTCCCCCTAAAATTACACTTGGAATTTATTTAGATAAAACAATTTTTAAAGAATATTGTGGAATAAAGTAAATCTTATTTTAATTTCTTTATATTTTGTTATAGGATAAAAGCCACATGTCGCATAGATACATTGAACTGTTCCTAAACTCAACCGGCGGGTCGAGTGGCATGTCACTAAGTGGCATTGGCAATTTCTGTGGAGGTAAGAGTTCTAATTACCGAAAATGTAAAGGTAAGAGTCCTAATTATTGAAAATGTTTAAAACAAAAGTCTAAATTCTAATCTGTTTTATAAAGAATATAACGTGTATAAACATAATATGTTACTATTAAACGTTGAGATATTTTTATTGTTACATAATTTTTATTTTTGAATTAGTGATTTAAAAAATCTAAAAAATTAAACCAATCAGTTAATTATTATATTTACAATTATATCTTCATTTATTTTAACTTTTTCGATCTCTGAAAAAACTTTAAATGTTTTCTTAATGTATACATATATATATCGTATCGTTTGTACACAGGTTTAGGTAATAACTTTAGGCCAGGATACTCGCCGAACAACAGAGGCTTCAACTCGCAATTGGGCGGTAACAATTATAATAGTTTTTGAGACTGGGCGATGCGTTTTTAACGCTAAATAAATGACGATTATAAACATTTAAAGAATCAAAGTGATCATTGCTGAAATGATAAATCACAATCTGATGCAATATGCGAATCGAAATTTTTTCTTTTTTTCCATAGTCCTCGATTTATAATTATATATTAGATAACGACTGTAAGCCAAATCGATAGTGTGTAAGTACTTGCTTATTCTTTATATATAGATAATAATTATAAAAATTTAACATAAAATATGTGATTTACTTACCAAGTGAATGTGAAAATTGGAAAAGGCGGAAATATTTTTTTATCAATAGCGTTTTATTTCAATTATATGTATATTCATTTGAATCGGACGTAATGTTACAATCGTACGTTATAATGTCGTTGAAATACATTTAACATTCATTAAACAAGATATTGCAAAAAAGTTATTTTTAGTTTAGCAATATTAGACTAACTACGCAAGAAGAATATTTCTTGTTTTCCATGCAATATCGATTCTAATTTAATGTTAATGATTAGACAATTCTTCATGTATTAGATAATTCGTCTGCGTTATAATAATTTTGATGCAAGCTTAGACGTGATATTTGTATGCGTCGAGCGATGTAGCGACAAATTGCAAAATGTACGATTGTAATAGAACTGACTAATAGTTTGCAATCGCACTTTGATAAGTTTATTATCATAATTACTGTGCAGGATACGAATTTGCACAGACCACCCACACACATACACACACATACACTCACACACACACTCATCTTTCATCATGCGATAATGTACTATATGAGGTATTGTAATTTTCGAGTAAGAATTATAATTTTCATTGATATAGATGTTAAGATGTGCATAAGGAGGTATCAGCTGTCAACGTGTACATCTTTTATATAGTATAAGTCTAGTTTCGGTTTGTATTCTCTTGAAATATTTGAATATAAAAAAAATGAAAAATACAGAAAAAGATTAATTAAAATTCCTTATAATAAAATATCACACAAATAAATTAGATATATTTTATGTTACAATTTGAATTAGATATTTCCAGAGTTTTGGGGAAAATCAACACATTAAATCTGAGAAAATTATCAGCCTTCATTATTTCAGATCTTAGATCTCAGTATGCTTAACATTTGATATAAAATAAATGTGTGTGTGTATATATATATATATATATATATATATATATGTATGTAATAATCATGCACACTGATTATCTGATTAGCTTATTTATATGTTATATTTTCTTGGTCTTCTATGTAAGATTTTTATCTTAAAAATGAAATGAAATTAATTTTCTAGATCATTTTTCACGAGTTATCAAGTTAAGAATCTAACAATTGTAAACTTCCTATTGTGAAATTAATCTATAGAAGTGTTATATTCAGACTTTGTTTATTTAAGAAGTTTAGATAAAACCTTATATAATCCCTATCATTTATAACTTGTGTAAATAAGTCAGTAACGTGATTGTCTAATCGATGATTTTTTAATCGACACCCTATATACAGTCACGGCCAACACGATACGCGACGTGTCGCTCATGTATAAACTGTTCATAAGGCTTAATCACGCTTCATTGAATAAACAATGCACGCAGAGTTCATTCATTGTACCCTTAAGCGAAGGTCCCCGGAACGAGAAAGGATTAAAAACTGTGCGTCAGAAAACGAAGTTAATATCCTTAATGACATGTGTGTCCACGCCCATCCAAAAGCGAACAGCCTCGATAAAAGATTATTCTGTGCAATGCGAGCGCATTGACCTCAACCTCAATTTACATTTATAACCACAGATCGAAGATCCTGCAATTTTTGCCTACTGAATTTCGACAGTACAAGGTAAATGCAGTCGTGGATTAAAAATAAAAATACTCATTTTCGCGCGTTGAGATTTCAGCTGTAGGGACGTCATTGGAATTTCAGCTGTAGAAATATCAGTTTGAACACCGCTGTTCTTATATGTCGTGTGTTTCACAGGTGTGTTCCCATGTTGAATGTCGTTTTCATATCGTAAAAATCGTGGCGCTTCGTATCCTTAATAGGTTTTTAAATCTAGAAGTATGCGTGACGTACGTGTGATGTGTATGAGTGATACGTGTATATGTGTGCGTATATCTGTACGTGTGTCGTGTCTCTGCCCTGCCCGGTCCCTGGTCGCGCGCGAGACGAGAATTCAAAAAGTACGTACGCACCTTATTAATGATGCCATGAGATTAAGTACTGCTCTTATCGATATCACGCTAGTGCACTTGGCGAATGGTAATTACTTCTCTCGTCACGAGAATAACATATCCTGTTCGCTGATTATCAGCGAGGTGAGTAAAACCGGCATAATAATAGACGGAACAATATCATCGGGCAATTTTTATTATTTACATATCTTGTTGAATGTATGCATAGATTGGAATATATTATTTTCGGGATTATATGTCGCATATTATGTATTTAACATTCCCAGGAATGATAAGATCGTGGTACCGGTTGTACATGTAGTATATCTTTATGTGTGATTCTATTTTTGTTATCAATACACTTTCTTGTGATTATCAGTTCTTATCTCTTTCAAGAAGATCGGTTTGTTATTACGTAAAATGCAATTTTCAGATTTTATGAGTACGTTATTTATTATATTTTTGTTTAGAATAAAAATACAGTCCTGCAACGATGAGTCAAATGGAAGGCAACAATGGCAATAGCAAGCAGGCTGAAAGTAATACACAGCACAATCATAATGAAAGGTATGAAATCATTTTATAACATGAGTTATATTAAACATATTTTGTGTTTTTCAAGAGGAAAAGATTTTATGAAAAATACTTGCATTTAATCATTTGAACTAATGGTTCAAGTATGTAAGGATAAAAACATTCTTTAATTCTTATTTTTAATTTTCTATTAGATCTATGGAGCCTGACAGGCAACAGCAGCAATCTCTACTACCAAAGGCGAGTAGTAGCACAGCCAAACAAGTTAGGGAATATATTCCAAAATCTGGAATAAAAAAATATAATCATGCTCTGAGTAATTTAATCCCAGTGCGATATCAAAATCAGTATGTATACTTACAATAAATTCTTTAATCTTAAAAGTATTAAAATAATAATTTTTATATTAGCAATTTAAGATCTATATAACATGGTATTAGTTATAAAAATACACTTTATAGGAAAAAAGAAAATTGGCCAGCGGATAATGCAGGTTTATTTTCTTATGTGTATATAACATGGATGACACCGTACTTGTGGAAAGCTTACAAGAAAGGACTTACAATTAAGGACTTGCCAGACATTTCCTTATATGATACCTGCGAGTACAATGCACTAAGGTAAGCCAATTATAATATTGTATTTGTCAGATTGTTACAATACAACAAGAATTATTTTTTCAGACTCGATATACTTTGGCAACAGGAGTTAAGTAAAAATGGTCCCAATGCAGCCTCCTTTTTCAAGGTTGCATGGAGATTTATTCGCACAAGAATTTTCATATCGTGTTTTTTATTAAGCTGTTCTCTTATCTTTGGATTTATAAGTCCTGTAAGATTATCTTTATCAGTAATTATTATTACATTGTATCGCCGTGTTATAATGCAGAATCTTATTTAGACTATATTAATGAGGAAAATACTGGAGCATGTAGAATCTTCAGAGGAAGATTTCTGGGATGGTTTTAAATGGGTTCTATTACTGATGCTGTGCGATTCTCTACGCGCTTTCTTTTTCACCTGGACATGGAATATGAACTACAAGACTGGATTACGACTAAAGTCAGCTTGCGTGGCTTTGTTATATAAGAAGATTATCAGGTTAAACAGTCTTGGCAATAAAAGTACAGGAGAAGTGAGATACTAGATTTGCTTTGTAAAACTTATGATACTAGGAAGGATCTATATGCGATACATTTGCTACTTATTTTTTTAGGTAATCAATTTGTTCTGTAACGACAGTCAAAGACTCTTTGACGTCGTTATTTACGGACCAATGATTATCAGTGGACCAATAGTCCTAAGTTGCGGTATAATTTATGTATTGTGGTTGTTCAATCCCATTGCTTTGATAGGAATAATAGCTTTTCTATCGTTCTACCCGTGTCAGGTAAACGACTTGTCCTGTATGTATTTTGTGTATAATTTGGCAAAAATATGACGTCATTAACAATTTGCAGTACCTTATTTCTCGCGCGACCGGTTATTTTCGCTCAAAGTCTGTAAATATTACGGACGCTCGAGTGCGAGTTATGAGCGAAATCTTGGAATGCATAAAATTGATCAAGATGTATTCCTGGGAGAAATATTTTAGCCAGAAACTTCTCGGTAAGAATAATTTACACTTTCACATTCTAATTTTTTCCTATAAAATTTTTTAATTAAAAAGATGTAAAGAATATATATATATATATATATATATATATTCTTTACATCTTTTATATATACATATATATATATATATATATATATATATATAAAAATAACGCGTTTTTGCAGCCATACGGAAAAAGGAAGAACGTTGGCTTCATAAGACTGCATATTTTCAAAGCCTTAGCATTTCTTTAACGCCAGCTGTACCTGTGATATCCGCGATCATTACATTTTTAGCACAAGTTGCCTCGGGCAGTGGATTAACGGCCGCACAGGTATAGAGTACAATCCATCGATACAATTTTGATAACATTTTTTAATATTCCGTTTGTTTTCATCAATATCTTAATTTTATGTGTGTCAGGAAAAATCGAATACCTTCAAAGGTAAGAAAATTTAATGAGATAAATCTTTTGAAGGAAATATATTGGTATTTTTTTAAATTTTTATAGATGTTTGCAATTTTCTAATTTTTTTATTAGCGTTCTTCTCCCGATTGTACAATCAATGTTGCACTTAACGGATCATACATTGCAGGCTTTCCCAATGACCACATTATTCGGAAATTTGCTTAGACTGGCACTCACATCACTTAAGGATACCACACGATATTTTATCAGCGCTCTCATAGCTCTTAGAAGAATCAAGGTCTCCAGTGTTCGATTGATTTCATGTACAGCTTAATGAATTTGTATCTATTATTACGAAGTCGATACTTGCATGTATTTAACAGATATAGTTTCCCATAAATTGTTATCACTTTTCATCAAGATATTGAAATATATGTATATGATTAACTTCAAGTATGAAATTCAGTTTGTCAAATCGATCAAATGTATCTGATCGATGCGACAAAATTTTCATATAATTAAATTTTTGTAAAAAGATTAGCCAGCAAAAGAACACAGTACGGGTACTGTAATAATAGATATACGAGATAAATGTTATTTTAATGGTAAAAAAGCACACGCTTTCGAGCTCATAAAAGTAAAAGTAATGGAGTAACGGATGGAGTAAACGCGATGGGTAAACACTGCATGCCTTGTAAACACTGCACCCTGTTACACTCGAATAGCTGCCATTAGCGATTCCTTTGAATTTTATGTGGAATATTCAAACTGTCAGCTATCAATAATATCGAGTTTGGGGGTGCATGAGATGTCAAAATGTTCCCACGCTAATGTGTAGTACAATCGTACTAATTGGCCATTTTTGATTCTACACTGCATTACTTTTCAGGTGTTTCCCTTCGTATCGGTGCTCAATGCTCAAATTCGTACTTCTTTCATGTTTTTGCAAGTGGCCTTAGTTAATATTGCTGCGGTAAAGATAACTTTTGGCAGAATAAAGGTGTTTATCTCCTTACATCTATATCTAGTAGAAATGCACAATAATAACAGATACTTAATGTTTGAGAATTAACGTTTTTCATCCTTTGTTGTAATCGAATTAGCTTTTGTTTTGCTAATGCACGCTTACCTTGGAGAATTTTATTCGACATTCATGTTATAAAGTCGGCTTTGCTTATATTTGTAACAATTGTGCAGATAATGTATAGTTACGAAAGAGTTTAAAAAGCAAGTATATCGCTATATATAATTTGTATCTGATTTTAGAAATTAATCTATTACATAATTTCTGACTACATATGCTTTATTATTTTATTTCTCTATTAAATTTCACTATCAACTCTCTCAAGCTCTTTAATATTGCTTTTATGATCGCTTTATATTTTTTCAATAATCTGTCGAGTAGAATAATTTGACTAACGAAACGATATTTGCACAGAGCGTGTTGCTGTTGGACGAGGGTAGTTGTCAAGCGTCGAAACCGATAGTAAGATCTCAAGCAGTTGCCATCGCCAACGGTACTTTTGTTTGCGACAGCATGAAGCTTCAAACGGACGCGTCAATCAACAGCAAGAAAAAGTAAATATCTGTTATAATAATCGTAACAATCTCTCCTAAGAATCTTACATTTTGATTGCTTATAGAAAGAACTTGTCATCATTAACCACAAATAATCCGATGGAACTGGACAATCTGAATCAACCGCAAGAAGCCAAATACGTCGAGGTTCTCAACGACATACACTTTGGAGCGCCCAAAGGAAAACTGGTCGGTATCTGTGGTCACGTAGGCAGTGGTAAGTCCAGTCTGCTGCTGGCTGCTCTAGGACAATTGAGGATGACAAAAGGACATATTCTGCGAGAGGGGAGTTGCGCCTACGTCAGCCAACAGGCGTGGATCATAAACGGCACTTTCAAGGAGAACATCTTGTTTGGCGAGGAGTTGGATGCCAAGCGTTACTATCATACGATCACAATCTGCAATCTAAAGGAGGATCTGAACATGTTGCCCGGCGGAGACGACACCGAGATTGGCGAGAGGGGTGTCAATCTGTCCGGGGGACAAAAGCAGAGGATCGCGCTCGCGAGAGCATACTACGCCAATCGGTGCGCAAGATCAGTTTGCTGTTTCTGAAAAGTACACATCAATATTTTATTGATAAGTTTGACGAACGCCTTGCGACCAATGTCTCATTTCAGGGACATTTATTTCCTTGATGATCCTCTCAGCGCGGTTGACGCGTACGTAGGCTCGTACATATTTGAAAAATTAATCGTCGAGGCTCTTAGGAACAAATCCGTTCTTTTTGTAACACATAACATTCAGGTAAATATTATTTAATTAAATCCAAGACGTTTATTAATAAAGTATGAGAAGCATTCTTTCATATTTTTTTATATTGTTTTCCAGAATGAATAAATTTGAAAAGAAAATTGACATTTGTCAAAATTTTAAAATGTCCCAAATTTTTTGTTTATTGCAGTTTTTAAAGCATTGCGACGAGATTTACATGATGAGCGCGGGTAAGATCGTGGAGCATGGAACCCACGAAGATCTCATGCGACTCGATAGAGAATATGCATCAATGGTGAAGAGCGGCACAGTTGCTGCGGAAGATAATTTGTCATCGTACGTTTATTATTTTCTATGAATTATTAGACAACAATAGACTTTAAAAAGTAAAATAATTTAATAAATCTTCATTTTATCATACAGTGCAAAATTTGCGGGAATGACGCAGAAAAGCATTATCGGTACTGGTGGTTTAGAATCGGAAAAAACAGAATCTGGATATAAAGAAAATGATCAAGAAAAATCATACAAAGGTGCGCACGCATAGTTCTATAATATGAACTTCTTTAAATGATGATCTTCCTAATTCTATTCTTCGTTTAAATTTAGGAGCCGTTTTAACAGTAGCGGAAAAGGCTGAAACTGGAGCCGTTAAGTCGCACACTTATCATACGTACATAGAAGCTACAGGTGGTTACTTAATCGCGGTTCTCGTATTTTTTACGTTCTTCTTGAACGTAGGTAGCTCGGCGTTCAGTACTTGGTGGCTCGCCGTGTGGATTAAAGCTGGCGGAGGTGTAAGTAATACCTAGTATACATATATTACATAAATTTAAGATTAATACATTTTAAAGTATCTGTATTTGTTTGACTAATTGTAAGAAATATTTTAAGTAATAAAAATATTCATTATCATATATGCTTATATTTTTTTTCATTAATATTATATATTATTGCAAAAGTATATTAAGTTTATTCAATTTTCAGAACGTAACTATACCAGGAAGTAATGAGACCATGTACGTGGAAGATATAATCGTTAATCCTGACTTTTCGTTTTATCGTAATGTTTATGCCGCGTGCATCGGCGGCATCCTATTGACTGGTTTCATTCGCGGCTTGGCCATCACATTTACCACGATAAAAGCCTCGACCACATTGCACAACATATTTCTACGCAAGATCATTGGTTCTCCGTTAATGTTCTTCGAAACCACTCCTAGCGGCAGGATACAAAACGTTTTCAGTCGAGATATAGACGAAAGTGTGTGATCAGTGAATATCCTAAATATATACAACATCGCGATTTTTCATTTCTGATTTGATTAATTACGTTCCTGTTTTACAGTTGATAATTATTTACCCATATCGATAGAAAACATGGTGCAAAATATTTTTACCTGTACTTTCGCTATTTTCTTTATTTGCGGCGTATTGCCTTGGTTTTTGATAGCGTTATTTCTATTCGGCACACTATTCTTCTTTGTTAGCAAATTGTTCAGGTAAATATATTATTATTATTACATAATTTACGTACATATGATAGATCAATAGGGATAATTGAAATTTCATCTTGTACATCTCTGCAGAATAGGCATGAGGGATTTGAAAAGAATGGATAACATTTCGCGGTCTCCTGTTTTAAGTTTTGTCACAACAACGATCCAAGGTTTGAGCACAATTCACGCGTTTCAGAAGGAAAAGAACTTCTTGTACAGGTAATTAATCAATATAATAATAATAAAAAGATATGATTTTTAATCAATTTAAAGAATTGTTAATTTAACAAAATATTAACTTAAAACAATTATTTTTAATTGACAGATTCGAGGAGTTATTCAACACGAATAATCTGTGCCAGCATCTGTGCCAAGCTGCGATGAGATGGTCTGCGGTGAGACTGGACAGTTTGGTGATCGCCTCGTCCTGCATAATCGCGTTACTCGTAATCTCGTTTAAAAATGAGATATCGCCAGCCTTCGCTGGTTTGGCGATGGCATATGCCACGCAGATGACTGGTATCTTTCAATACACAGTCAGACTGATGTCTGAGACCGAGGTGCGCTTTATAAGCGTGGAAAGGATCAGTTATTATCTTAAAGTACGAATAAATAATTTATTTCTTATTATTCGGTTAAATGTATCCACAAATATATAATTAATTTTCTCTTTCTAATATATTTATATTAGAGAGAGGATAATATTCTTTCTCTAATATTAGTTCTCTCTAATATGTTAATAATTTTTTATTTTAATTTTATTATTTTATTTAGACTTTGCTAAGGGAAGGTGCGAGCAAGACGGTCGCTTTTAAACCAGCTGACGATTGGCCTTCTCGTGGCAAAATAGAATTTAAGGCTGTCCAATTGAGATACAGAGAAGAGCTACCGCTCGTGTTGATTGACGTATCTTTTAACGTAAAGGCTGGAGAGAAAATAG
The DNA here is from genome assembly GCF_047496725.1 of Anoplolepis gracilipes. Taxonomy (NCBI): domain Eukaryota; kingdom Metazoa; phylum Arthropoda; class Insecta; order Hymenoptera; family Formicidae; genus Anoplolepis; species Anoplolepis gracilipes. The sequence continues at coordinate 11,811,895 of NC_132974.1, forward strand.
GTAACAGATAAATATATAATATATAATAAAAATATATATTATTGTCTGTAATATATATTTATTATATTTTCTCATGTAAATGATTGATTGACCATAAATTGTCTCAGGCATCGTGGGTCGCACGGGATCCGGTAAGAGTTCTTTGGTCGTAGCTTTATTCCGACTAGTCGAGATTTGTGAGGGTATCATTAAAATCGACGGTATTGACGTCTCGAAATTGGAATTAGACGTGTTACGAAGTAGATTATCAATCATTCCTCAGGATCCAATTTTATTCAGCGGAACTATAAGGTACAATTCTTTTACTGATTGTCTTGGGATGTTTTTTTTAATCGAACTCGTTTTTAAGATCCAATTTAGACCCTTTCCAACAACATACAGACTGTGACATTTGGAGCGCTCTTGAAAAGACACAGATGAAAGATCGGGTATCTCTTATGCCGGGAAACCTCGATGCTTCCGTTGGATTTGGCGGGAATAATTTGAGTGTTGGCGAGAGACAGCTTCTTTGTTTATCAAGGGCTTTATTGCATAGTGCAAAGGTAAACGTTTTTATCGAGCATTTAATTGCGATTTCTGCAACGTTTTGAGATTCATTTCCGGAATCTCTTTAAAATGTTAAAGTAAAAATAAATGGTGAATAAAACTGAAATAATTTTTCAGGTGCTGATCCTAGACGAGGCAACGGCCGCAGTCGATCCAGAAACCGAAGCGACGGTGCAGAATACTTTGCAGAATGAATTCGCGGATTGCACCGTGCTTACGATTGCTCACCGATTGCAAACGGTCGTCACGTGCAATCGTATTCTTGTCATGAGTGACGGCAAGGTCATTGAATTCAATACACCGGCTGTACTTCTGTCTCGACCGGATTCAGAGTTTTCAAAATTGATGGCTGCTACGGACAAGAATACGTAAAATAATCTTCGTCGGAGATCTGATTCGTATACTCTGATAAATGATAAAACTAATTATATTAACTGGCAATAAATGAAAGAAGAAAAGAAAACTACAATATCATGTGATATACAAAAGTATAACAATAATGCTAAACATAATGGTAAAAAAGTAACATAAATGAATAAATTATACAAATTATACATAACTTTTTACTAATAAATTTTTAAATAAAGATATGAAACTATATTACAAACTCGTATCCTATATGAATAAAAAAAGATGTTTTCCCATCTCTATCTCTTTCCATATTTATTCAATTTTCTGATTAATGATCAATATTTCTTATAACGTTTTAATTGTCATTTTAAACATTACATTAGCTGTATGTAATTTTTCAGGTACGTTGAAAGTTTATACATCGAGATGTATGCATCAGAGGACTAACATTTCCGTTGTCAGAATATTGATGATACATGTATTAACTTCCCTATAAACAAATCGCCGTGAGAAACAGTTTAATTAAAGAAGAATAATAATTTTGATAGAACTCTTTTGAATACAACTTGGAAATCTTTTGATTTTTGGAAATTCGTTTAGTGAAATATTGATTTTCCCGAGAGGCGGGGAGCACGTACTGCTCATGCTCGTCCGCTCCAACTTTCGGCCGTGCTGGACCGCTGGTGAGACGGCCGAGGCATGTTCGTCGCGGCATCGCGACAGCTTGTTATTACCTCTGAGATGTTTATTACACGTTGAGCTTTACCGTTGCTTTATACCGAAGATGTAGTCTATAGAAATTGCCGTAAAGGCAGTGTCCGTCGTTTTCCGCAAACAGCTAAAAGAAAGGTGTGAATCCCTTGATAATATGTACATAAATAACACATTGATCTTTGCGCAGATATAACAAAGTTTGGAGAAAGATCAAATATTTCTTCGATTATTGTTAAATTATACTTATTTCTTAAATTTTTCTTCGATTAATTCTTTCGATTGTGTAAACTACTATTTTATATTATTTTTTAAAATTATATATCTAATTCAAAGAACTTATATGAAATATCCACTTTAAATATATATAAATCTTATGTTCTAAATTTTTTTTAAATTCAAATATGTATTAATACGTATTATTATATAAATTTTACAATATATTATTAATTAAATGTAATCGAATAATACACAATATTTTATATAGAACAATTGGTGTAATATCATTGAATATATATATATATATATAGATATATATATATAAACACAAGAAATATAATAATTATTTAATTAATTACATATAAAATTTCTAGGAAATATATATAATAATTTCTAGAAATTATTTATAATAATGGTGTTTGTTTAATTTTAGCATCAATGTGAACATATTTTTCAATAAAACTGCTCGTTTATTTTATTTCAAGGCCTCACCATTGCGAACATAATTCCTATTATGATGTTGGGGCGGAAGCAGAGCCTCAAGGGGGAACCCGTCCTGGCTGATTATGGTCCGGAGGAGTCCCTCAATGAGAGCGCTGACATAGAATGGGTCAACAAGGTGAGAGAGGAAGCGCAGATCAACAAGGAGAGAGCGAAAAGAGCTCCAATTTTTCTGAAAACTACTTTACATGATTTCAGTTATGGGTGAGGAGATTGATGCGATTTTGCGCCCTAGTTTCGTTGGCCTCCGTTTGCCTGAACACACCAAAAACCTTTGAGAAAGTACCATCTCTCCAATATGTCACCTTCATTTGCGATCTAATAGTTACCTTTCTATTCACTGCTGAAATGATTGCCAAGATGCACATACGAGGAATACTAAAGGTAAAGGTCGTTCTCTTCATCGAGGAAGAATTGAATAAATATATTAATTTTTCAAATTTTTTAACTAAAAAAATCTCTCACGAATGTTATACCAAATATTTCAAATGTCAAAAAAATGTTAGAAAATGGAGAGTGAAATTTTTCTATATGATTATATATCACTGTATTATTTATGTGGAATAAAATAAAATTGCTAATGGTATTGCGCAGAGAGACAAGTCCTATTTGAAAGACCATTGGTGCCAATTCGACGCTAGTATGGTGATCTTCCTCTGGCTGTCCGTGATCCTGCAAATGTTCGAGATGCTGGGTTTCCTCATAAAGTTTAGTTACGCTTCGATTATGCGGGCCCCACGGCCGTTGATCATGATACGTTTCCTCCGAGTCTTCCTCAAATTTTCGATGCCCAAAGCCAGAATCAATCAAATTTTTAAGTAAGAGAATTAAATATTTAAACTGATAACTGATACGTAAAAAAACTTAAAAGCGAGAAATTTCGCAAATTTATTTAATTATTCAATTTTTATACAGACGCTCGAGCCAGCAGATCTACAACGTCACGCTTTTTTTCTTGTTCTTCATGTCCTTGTACGGTCTTTTGGGAGTGCAATTCTTTGGCGAGCTGAGAAATCATTGCGTATTGAACACAACCGATCCGAATTACATTACGATCAATAGTTTAGCTATTCCCGACACGTTTTGCTCCACCGATCCGGAGTCTGGATATCAGTGCCCCGAAGGAATGATGTGCATGAAACTGGAATTGTCCAAGTATATCATAGGCTTCAATGGATTTGATGAGTTTGGTAGTAGATAATGTTAATATCTTTGTTAGAATCTATGTGAATTGGTTTTCCATGACAATTCATGTTACTTGTGTATTATATCCTCCAAAAATATTACAAAAGTAACTATAATTTCTCTCTTCAAAACAAATATTTTTAGCTTTATTATAAATATAATATGATATTATCGAAATATATATTTTTTATATATTTTAATGTCTTTAAAAGTATAAATTTTCAATAGAAATTAAAAAATTAAAATTTTTACAATTGTGTTGCGAGATATGTGAAATTTTGATTTGAAACTTTTAGCTACCAGCATCTTTACTGTATACCAAGCGGCTTCTCAAGAAGGATGGGTCTTTATCATGTATCGTGCGATCGACAGTTTACCGGCATGGCGCGCGGTTCTCTACTTCAGCACGATGATATTCTTTCTGGCTTGGTTGGTGAAGAACGTCTTCATTGCCGTCATCACCGAGACCTTCAATGAAATCCGAGTGCAATTTCAACAAATGTGGGGCGTCAGAGGCCACATTAGCAATAGTTCAGCATCGCAGGTTATTTACCTATCTGTCTCGAAATTTTTGAGAGAAAAAAGAGAGAGAATTATTCTCTTTGTTTTTTAATTTATTTTAAAGTCAATAAAACACTGTGTATAAACATGGTTATTTGAAATTAAATTGCAAACAAATAATGATATAATTTTGATTGCATATTGAAATTCAATATACATATTTAATTCAACTTATTATTTTATTATTATAGATATTGACTGGAGATGATAACGGTTGGAAGTTGGTGACATTAGATGAGAATAAGCATGGTGGTCTTGCGTCTCCAGTTTGTCACGCTATCCTCAGATCGCCGTACTTTCGTATGGTAGTAATGTGCGTAATCCTAGCGAACGGTGTCACTACCGCAACAATGAGCTTCAAACACGACGAAAAACCGAGGAACACGTACTACGATAATTATTATTGGGCCGAGATCGCCTTCACGATACTCCTGGACTTGGAGACGCTCTTCAAGATATGGTGCCTGGGATTCCGGAGTTACTATAAACATTCGATTCACAAGTTCGAATTGCTGCTTGCCATCGGCACAACTATACACATTATTCCGTTCTTTTATCTCTCTGGATTCACTTACTTTCAGGTCTCTATCAGTTATCTCCGGTTCTTTGTTTCTCGTGTTGTTTCACTTTCCTTCATTTTTGTTCTACACTTGAATCTATATTCTTTAAATTCATTATTTTAAATTCTTAGCCACTGATTTTTGAACTTTTAAAAATTTAAGTAAAGTTTGGGAAAACAATAATAGATTTTTAATATTTTATATTTTTATGTACGAAAAGGTTCTCAGAGTAGTCCGGCTTATTAAAGCGTCGCCGATGTTGGAAGACTTCGTCTATAAAATTTTCGGTCCTGGCAAGAAACTCGGCAGTCTCATTATTTTTACCATGTGCCTGCTGGTGATATCTTCCAGCATTTCTATGCAACTTTTTTGTTTTCTCTGCGACTTTACCAAATTTGAAACTTTTCCCGAGGTAAGTCACTTTAATACTTTCATGAAATTATTGCTACACAATTGTATATAATCTAAACTTAAAGCTTAAATTTTTTAGGCATTTATGTCGATGTTCCAAATTCTCACCCAAGAAGCCTGGGTTGATGTTATGGACGAGACCATGCTACGAACTCATGAAACGATGGCACCTCTAGTCGCAGTATATTTCATTTTATATCATCTCTTCGTCACTTTAGTACGTACTTTTTCCTTGATATTTCTTAGATGCAATAAATGCATGTTAATATTATATAAACGGATATTTATTAATGTAATTAATTAGAATTATCCTTTCAGATTGTGTTGAGTCTTTTCGTCGCAGTAATTCTAGATAATCTTGAATTGGACGAAGACATAAAGAAATTGAAACAATTAAAATTTCGTGAACAAAGTGCCGAGATAAAGGAGAGCTTGCCCTTCAGACTGAGGATCTTTGAAAAATTTCCGGATAGCCCGCAAATGACATGTCTTCACAAAGTACCGTCGGACTTTAATCTGCCAAAGGTTCGGGAAAAAATATTATCCTTTTGCGATTCGTTATTGATAATTTTAATAAATTTTAACTATAATATTAATTTAAAGGAAATATATATAAATAATTAATTCAACATATATAATATGAAAATATGTATAATAATAATTCGATGCATTGAAATCAATATTCGATCCATTTTTTTCTAAGGTGCGTGAGAGCTTTATGCGACAATTTGTGATTGAAGTAGAAGACGAGGAGAATGAAAATGCTAAGAGAACTAACGAGACGTTCGATTCAAAAATAGTATATAGAAAACAACGTCCGGTGAAGATCTTGAACAATCCACCAAAGGTGAGAAGTGTCGTCAATAATTTGAAGAAAGCAGCTGTCATTTATATTATAAAGTAAGTTAAACATCACGTCGCAGTCTTACTATTCTCAAGTTTGGATTTGAAACTAATTTTTAATTGTTTGCAGTGATTCCAACAATCAGAGATTACTATTGGGAGATTCCGCCATGATTCCAGTACCAGGAAAAGGACTTTTAAAACCACAGGGTACTGTTAGCAGTGCCAAACAGCTTCGCATTGATCAAAAAAAGTAAGAATAAAATGCAAAAATTTATTAGTAAAAGAATCTAAGAGAATCGACACTTATAGATTTAAAAATTTAAAAAGTAGAACTATATATATATATATATATATATACTAATCGAATATTCTTTTTTAATTCGTTATAAAAATTTTAATATTTTTTAATATATTATTCATAACGATGTTAAAATCGTATATTTTACGTTTTCATTTTTATTTTATTTGTTTTTGTCTACTTACGGATAAAAATAGATCAATCAGAAGAAGCGTCCGAAGTGGATCGATCAAGCTTAAACAGACGTATGAGCATCTCATGGAAAATGGAGATATTGGCGGAATAAACAGAGTTAGTTCAGCGCGTAGCAGGCCGCACGATTTAGACATCAAGTTGCTTCAAGCTAAGAGACAACAGGCGGAAATGCGAAGGTACACCGTATGTTTCTAAGATCTCCGTCAATCTAACGTTCTATCATCTTTTTTTTTTTTATATCTCTAGAAATCAACGAGAAGATGATTTGCGAGAGAATCATCCGTTCTTTGACACACCGTTATTCGTGGTACCACGTGAGAGCAAATTCCGAAAGTATTGCCAGCTATTCGTCTACGCGAGATACGATGCGAAACTGAAGGATCCTTTAACGGGCAAGGAAAGAAAAGTGCAATACAAGAGCTTACAGTAAGATTCATCGCGATATTAAAATATCGAGATAGAATTAAAATAGACACTCAAGCTGACGAATTTCGTATCTCTTTCTCTGCAGCAATTTCCTCGGTTTAGTGACTTATCTCGACTGGGTCATGATATTTATCACGACATTGTCATGCATCTCAATGATGTTCGAGACGCCACGTTACCGCGTGATGGAGGAACCAGCGTTGCAGATAACCGAATATTGCTTCGTTATCTGCATGAGCATCGAACTGGCGCTTAAGATTTTGGCGGATGGCCTGTTTTTCACACCCAAGGCTTACATCAAGGATGTCGCCTCTGTATTGGACGTCTTCATTTACATCGTATGTATAACACGTTAAGAATATATATATATATATATATATATATATATATATATATAAATAATTGTATTTTATAATATTCTATATTATAAAATATTTTTGTAATTCTGAGAACATAATTGCGTATGATTACACAATATTATAATTACGTATAAATTGTAATATAATAAATTTGTAATAAATATAATAAAATTGTATACGTTATTATATTATTGCAGGTGAGTCTTGTGTTCTTATGCTGGATGCCGAAGAGTGTGCCGCCAAATTCCGGAGCGCAATTGTTAATGATATTACGATGCGTCAGACCATTGAGGATTTTTACTCTTGTACCGCATATGAGAAAGGTTGTTTACGAGCTTTGCAGGGGATTCAAAGAAATTTTGTTGGTAAATACTGAGCATTTTAAAACACATCGTCCTCCTTCCCTTCTCCTAAAAGTCTTAGAAATGACATGAATTTATGAACCGTCAAATAAGATAATTGATAAAGAACTGTTTTATTTAGGTATCGACATTATTGATTCTGTTAATGTTCATATTTGCGAGCTACGGTGTACAACTGTATGGCGGTCGATTAGCGAGATGTAACGATCCTACTATTTTGAAACGCGAGGATTGCGTCGGCGTGTTTATGAGAAGAGTGTTCGTGACGAAAATGAAGCTGCGACCAGGGCAGAACGAAAGTTATCCGTCCATTTTAGTACCGCGTGTTTGGTAAGCATAAAATAGTTGATGGAGTCTAGTTCTCTTTCGACCAAACATATCAGTTATATTTTATAATATGTATATATACTATCAGTTTTATTCATCTCAATCTATAATTCTCTCTCTCTCTCTTTCTTAATGCAACGTTTATATATCTTTTTTTCTTCGTAGTACTAATATTGTAACGCATTTCAGGGCTAATCCTAAACGGTTTAATTTTGACAACATCGGCGATGCAATGATGGCTCTGTTTGAAGTACTTTCTTTTAAAGGCTGGCTCGATGTGCGGGATGTTCTTATTAAAGCTCTTGGTCCTGTGAGTAATTAATTTTACGACACGTTAATATATGCATCTAACAATTTACCAATTTTATGGTCTAAAAATAGATAATTTTTATCTAATTTTTATTATATTACCCTATTTTTTCAGCTTCACGCAATCTATATACACATTTATATCTTCCTCGGTTGTATGATTGGTCTAACGTTGTTCGTGGGTGTCGTGATCGCGAATTATTCCGAGAACAAAGGCACCGCTTTGCTGACGGTTGATCAGAGACGATGGTGAGAGGCTTTGAGATATTTCGTCGGTGCATGTCAATCTTGATACGATCTACTAGAGATGAATTTTAATGCAGGTGTGACTTGAAGAAACGATTAAAAATCGCCCAGCCATTGCACTTACCACCGAGACCGGACGGCAAGAAGTTCCGGGCTTTCATCTACGACATTACGCAGAACATTTATTTCAAACGGTTCATCGCCGTTATGGTGCTCATAAATAGCGCTCTGCTGTGTGTCTCTGTGAGTTGAACTAGGCTAAGCTTTCATTTTAGACATTTCAGAAGCGATATGTACTTTTCAGGACTTCATGCGATTACTTCCATAATTATCTGATATTTACTTAGGTATATTTAGATTGCTTCCATTGGCCCTCTAGATAGGCTTTATTTATTAATAGTTTAATTACAGAAAATATTTATGTAGTAGTTAGAGAGAGAGAGAGAGTTACACATATGCATGATCGCGTAAATTCAATGCGCTAGCTTAAAGTTCTTACAACGAATCAATTTTGCTTGAAAACTACGCTAATCGCGAGCTTGAGAGAAGCAGCTTTATCAGAGCAGTCTTGCTTCCTATTTAATTCTTTACAAATTTTATTAATAATGTGGATAGACAATCATCTAACGGTAGGATTAGTAGGATCACAACGAGCATCGTGTTGAAAAGACAAAGCGACGTCCAATTTCAAAATAGAAGACACTAGAAAAACACACACTCTCACATATAGAGAAGCCCCCATCAATTTGGAGACTGTTACTTTGAATCATTTGTTCCTTACCGGCTACCATTAGACCGTGGCTAAAAGTTAGTGTAACAAATCGTTTGCACATGTTTAATCTGCGGTCTTCTCCTCTTTTTTTTTTCTTTATCTTGCTCGTTCCAAGTGGAGAATCGAGGAGGAACACACGGAAGCGCTGGCTACGGTCTCCACGATTCTGACACTGGTCTTCCTCGTGGAAGTAATCATGAAAAACATTGCTTTTACACCACGTGGCTATTGGCAGTCCAGAAGAAACAGATACGATTTGCTCGTGACAGTCGTGGGCGTTATCTGGATCATCATACATTGCACGATGAAGGTACGTTTGATGTATCTAGTTAAATTCCCCTTCGTCGACCACACTTCGTTTTCCTAGTATTATAATTTACCGCATTGTTTTCAGAATGACCTATCCTACGTGATTGGATTTATGGTTGTGATCCTCAGATTCTTCACCATCACCGGTAAACATACGACTCTCAAGATGCTGATGTTGACAGTTGGTGTGTCTGTCTGCAAGAGTTTCTTCATCATATTCGGCATGTTTCTCCTTGTCTTCTTTTACGCGTTAGCCGGCACTATAATCTTTGGTACTGTCAAGTACGGAGAAGGCATAGGAAGGTGAGAAATTATATATATATTTGCACGCAAGTATATAAAACTTTTAATTTACGATTCAAGAATTATTCTCACCAGATTTTAGAATGTACAAGTATAAAGAAAGCACATTTTTTAATTTGGATTTTTCGATGATACTGAAATCTTTTTTCATCTCCCCTCGTTTCTTATGTCATCATTTTCGCTAGTGTGATATATTAAAAATTAAACATAATCTTTTTCCAATCCAGACGTGCTAATTTTGAGTCACCGGTCACTGGCGTGGCGATGCTTTTTCGTATAGTGACAGGAGAGGATTGGAACAAAATTATGCACGACTGCATGATACAGCCGCCTTATTGCACACCGGCGGGTAATTACTGGGAAACGGACTGTGGCAATTTCCATGCTTCGCTGATTTATTTTTGCACCTTCTACGTCATTATCACTTACATCGTCTTGAATCTTTTAGTGGGTATGTACATAATATGCATTAAAGAAGCATTTACAAGTCAAATAATCACATGGATATTATTTATATTTAAAAAGAAATTATTTTTCTCTTGTTTTATAGAAAAGGGAGAACATTTTTTTAATTAGATTTTTACAATAATTTAATTAGTGAGGCAAGAAATGTGAAAATTTTGTTTTGCTTTTCAAATAGCTATTATCATGGAGAACTTCTCTCTATTTTACTCAAATGAAGAAGACGCATTATTATCGTACGCCGACATAAGGAATTTCCAGAACACATGGAATGTTGTTGATAATCATCAGAAAGGTGTTATACCGGTGAAACGGGTATGATATCTTACTTGATAAGTTTCAAATGAATAATCTTGCATCCAGTGAGACGATATAATTTGCGTAAGAAACGCAAATAATAAAACTAACATATTACAGGTGAAGTTTATTTTGCGGTTATTGAAAGGTAGATTGGAAACTGATCCGCAGAAAGACCGCTTGCTCTTCAAGTATATGTGTTATGAACTCGAGCGACTACACAATGGTGAGGACGTCACCTTTCACGATGTCATTAAGTAAGTTTCGTGAAACTGATTGTGATATTAAACGTGTTTATTCTCTTTATTAGTTTATAAGTTTTTAATAATATCTGAGATATTAATTAATTTGGTAAAATGCTTTTAGATCTTTTCATCCTTCTTATGTTTTACCATTTGGTTTACGAATTCTTCAATTATACATAGACAATATATGTAAAAAGTCTTATATCATTCGCGAGTTTAATCGTCAAAAAGCTTCCTAAATTGAAAAATTTTTCAGTATGTTATCGTATCGTTCAGTGGACATAAGAAAAGCGCTCCAACTGGAGGAATTGCTCGCTCGGGAAGAGTTCGAATACATAATTGAGGAGGAAGTAGCCAAGCAAACCATTAGAACTTGGTTACAGGGTTGTTTGAAAAAGATACGAGCGGTGAGGATCGGTTGACTTCAAAATCGCATCGAGAAAATAATCTTTTTCTTTTTTCTATATTCTTGTAGAAGCAACAAAATAGTCTCATCGCCGGACTTCGTGCTACGAATAATGCGGCCGTGCTGCCCCAGGATCAGGAGAAAAGCAAAGAGGAAAAAAGCAAGGAAATTTGTGTCGATCGAGAGGAAGAGACTGAGACGAAAGTATGTTTTATCTTATTTGCTTTTTTTTTCTTTTTTTTTTCTTTTTTTTTTTTTTTTACTATACAAATATTTTTAGTAGAAAAGTTGCCTAAAAAAGTGTAAAAAGTATCCTAAAAAAAAAAAAAAAAAAAAAAAAAGAAATTTATAAAAATTTTTTACATCAAAATTAACAAATCATAGTTTTTCCTTTAAAACTTTCAAAAAAATATATAAAATAAATAAATTTCTAGATAATTTCTAAAATATTATTATGTATGTGCTAGAATTTTTACATTGTAATTGCTTATGTGAATTTTAATAAAGTTATAACAAAAATTATATAACAAATCTCTTATATAGTAAAATTCAAATTATCTTCTGACAATTAGGATGTCGAAGTTCCAAAACATAGAGCTAAGAAACCGGTGGTACTTCCAAGATCGGACAGCATAGGGAGTGCTTCGGGAAGAAAATATCTGGCTCCGACGTTGTCGGATCCCGCATCCGTAAGATCGGAGAAAGATAAGATTGCGGTATCGAAGAAAAGAAACAGCAGACCGCCGAGTAAGTTTGAGCGATGGCTTTCATATCACTGCACTTTAGTACTAATAATAAATATGACTATGAATTACGCTTCTCCTCTCCGAATTTCTTTCAGCGATGGTGAAAAATAATTTACCTCATCTGACGGAAAATACAGAACAAAGCAGGCAACAAAGGGAAGTGTTGAACAACAAGACAACTGTGCCTAAAGTTTCCAGTGTCATGTTGGAAGTTCGGGAATGGTGGAAGGAGCAATTAGCTTACAGTAGCGAATCCAGCGAAGACGAGCTTTAAATCTTATAAACCGTACTACGATTAAGAACTATTTAATTAGGCTATAATCAGAAGCAGATTGTAAAGCGAGGATTCCTGTCGTTAGAGCAGTAAAAAACAAATTTTTTCTTCCTTTACACAAGCCTAAAGATTTTGCATCAAGAAGAAAGAAATCTGAGGAAGAAAATATGGTATGTGCCTAATAATTTTAATCGTTTGAAACCAATCACGAAAAACTTTAACGTGTTGAGCTTCGATCAAAAATTGCCAAGAACTGTTATGTTAATATTTTGCTATATCGAAGAACAGTTCTATATGCTTTTTGAACTTCCTGTTGTGTGCATTGTTTGTTGAAGCTCACTATGTTAAAGGAATCGATTTCCTAACGAAAGAAAATTGTAATTGAGATACATGCTCATTTCGTATCGAATGTCAGGGCATTATTTGTATGTATGTATGTGTGTGTGTGTGTATGTGTGTGTCGAATAGATTGTCCATACGAAAATTTCTTTAAATCCTTGAGCATCGATTTGTTTAAAAATGCCCATAAAAAGATTTCCTGTGTATCGTTCATGTATCTTCATCGATCATGTTGTTGAACACAACAGGTAATTGTAGTGAATTTTATACGATATACAAAGTTAATCACTGTGCAAGTAATAGTTGGATAGCGTTGTTAAGGGCAACTGTGAGTACAATTAAGATGCGATTCGTCGTAGATACTTTTGTCAAGATGGTCCCGATTTTCTGTGAAAATGATAGGATCGTGAATTGCTTATTCTTTCTTCCTTACAACAAGAATATATCCTGAGGGAGGGCCTGCATCGTAATTAATAGATCTACGCGAATTGATTGATTTGATATCGGCGGTTGTAAAGTGTTAGCGAACTTGATGTTGATGTTACATTATCTCTGTTATAATTAGCACAGTAATGCTACTACGGGTGATGCTTTAAGATAAAACAACAGTCGTGCAAGACTCGAGAAACAGTTACTTGACCAAAGATGTAACTTATTTTCAAACGAGATTGTGTCGATTATATATGTGCATGTTGAATGTAGGAAAGACAATTGGAATATTTATATATGATATTGTCGTGAATTTTTATAAAACAAAGAATATATGTATGTGAGTATGTCGAATAAATCCGTCAAACTTTACGCGATCGATGTTGGCACAATAATATGCACACGCAGGGTCGATATGTTATGCGTATATATATATATATATATGCATTTACAGAAGCGAATTTAGCGTTATGTTTATGTCAGTGTAAATGAATGTTGATGATTGTTGCTAGTTTATGTGCTAATGTGTTGTCAAATATGGGACAAATAAATGTTGTTAGATTATGCGTAAAATCGTATAAAATTCGTTATTGTTACTCAATCATTAATATATACGCAAACGATAAAAAAATAATTTTTTAAAAAGTACTATCAATACGTACATAAATTGAATAATGTAGATATCGCTACGTATCTTATATAAAGTCTTCGATTATTTATTATAGACATGGATAATTTTTTTGCTTGTAATCTAATTGCATTGAACGAAAAATCTTATTTCAAATTTGCGCGTGTGTTTCGATTAAAAAAACATAAATTATTATCAGTAAGATTTTATATCAGGAAGATATTGTCTTCTGCTGCCATAATTTGGTTTGCCTCGGTCATGACGTCGATGGCAGCGTTGATCTCATCGTTTGTAAAGTTCAAAGATTGTGTTGTGTTTAGATAACTTGTTACTTCTCTCAATGGAATTGTCTGAGTTCTACGATCTTGAAACAACTTGTGAAGTGATGACTTGAAAATTGTAAGTCTAAAAATTAGAATAAAATTAATTTAAAATATGCTTTCTCTTCACTCAATTTTTTTGTTTTATCAAATACATTAACAAAAATATAAAAATGTATATATATATATATATAAAATATTTAAGACATAAAGAGATGTAAAAAGTTAAAAGAGAAAAAAGTACTTATTTAAATAATAATTTCGTACTTATTTAAATAATAATTTTTATAATAATTTTAAACTACTTTATATTATAATTTTAAAACATAAGAATACATTTTTTTTCGAATAAAATTACCTTTCCTGCGTGATCGTCGGTGTCGCTGTTTCCGGAACGGAAATCTCCATGCTCTCCGCAGCAGTCTCCGCAGTCTCTGTAGTCTCTGTGCGACTCGGCGACGTGCGCGTGCTGATCCTTTGTGATTGCGTTCTGGTTATTCTCCTGCTCGTCGCATCCTGCTCGTCGAGCGCATCATCGCTGTCATACTCGTATGGATCGTCGCCCGAATCTTTCGTCTTTTTACGTTTCGGTTGTCTGCTCTCATCAATGTCGCCTCCATTCTCCGACACATCACTGTCGCGACGTCGTCGCTTCCTTTTTTCCTTTTCCAGTACACGCTTGAAGTAAGCGAACTGCACCAGCTCTATTGCGGCGCGTGCGTCTTCCTCTTCCACGTTCTTCGAGAGTCGTGCCTTTGCATGTGCTGTCGCCAACCGGATCAGCGTTTCCAAGGTTCTCGCAGTTATCGGTTGAGTCTGAAAATTATGTAGAATGAGATATATCTATAACTTCTTTCTCATTATACATTTTAATGTATAGTGTTAATTGGAACTTTATTTTGGAACCTGTAGAAACAAAAATGTCAAGACTTACCCTTGCAACATCATATTCCACCATATCTTCCGACCGAAGTTTTGAATACTCTTCCGCGATAACGGCACTGGCTTCTTCCGTGAGTTTGGGTTTCATGCATCGTGCGATGTGAATGTACTTTCTCATGAACTGTATGGTGAGAATTTGGTCGCTGAAAAAAATTCGTATAAAATAGATCTCTTTATATAAAATCTTTACAAAATCAGCATTTATAATTAATCGAATAAAACCTCATTATATTTTTAATAATAGAACATGTATAGATGGCAAATATATTTACTTTTTAGAACGCGTCTGTCCATGTAGAAGTGGATCATATTTCTGATAAACTTGAGTTTGTGCCTCCTCAGTAGCTACATCATCCGGATTTTTCGTGGTCAACATATCCAATTTGGAACCTAAACTCAAAGCCTCTCCATCTTGCTCCAGAGGATTTCTATATCGATGCATTCTGACGACGTGATCACTGATTATGTGATCTTGATCCGAATCGATCACGTCTAACATAACAAAAAGCAAATCAAAACGCGACAACAGAGAATCTTGCAAGCCAATGTTCTCCATAGGTGTCTTGTATTGATCGTACTGAAATTAGAGCAAAAGCTTTCATTAATATTCTACCTTCTCTCTCACCATTAGATATTTCATTTTGTATATATGAATGTTATTTCATTTAATTGTTAAATATTAATCTAACTATATATTTTAATTACTATATATTTTATTTATATATATGAAAACGGCTGCAATTTTTAGTTTTACAGAAATATTTCTGCAAAGGAGCAAATCTGATTTAAGTTTGCCTTTCTATAAATTATAGAAAATCCTTTAAAGGCTTGAATTTTTTAATAATTATTTTCCTTTTCATCTTGAAATCTACTTCTTCAAGAGGATACAAGAGGACGAACTTACTCTTCCGTATACAGGATTCGCAGCCGCTAATACTGAACAACGAGCATTTAGACTGGCGTGGATGCCAGCCTTAGCGATTGTAATTCTGCCTTGCTCCATCACCTCGTGTATCGCCGTCCTGTCGATATCCGACATCTTGTCGAATTCGTCGATGCAAATAACACCACGATCAGCCAACACCATCGCGCCCGCTTCTAGCCTACGCTCGCCGGTTTCCTGGTCGACTGTAACCGCCGCTGTCAGACCAACACCAGAAGATCCACGTCCGGTGGTTGGAATTGCTCGTGGAGCGGTACACAACACATAACGTAGTAGCTGCGATTTGGCCACTGATGGATCTCCAATTAGCAACACGTTTATGTCTCTAATGTATAAAAAATGTTTTGATTATTATTCCGAAATTGTTAATGAATATTAAGACAGAGGAGACAAAACTTTTACCACTTGCTATCAACTATACATTTTTTTCTCTTCTTTTAGGAATTTTACTAAACTTGCAAAATTATAAATATCTTTGCAATATCAGATCTCTCAAATCAAATTTCTTAAAATTCAAAGCTTACGAAACAATAAAATGCATGAAGAACCTTGTTAATTCTTACCCTCTTAGCCTCGTACCATTTGACAAGATCTTTTCCACGCCACCTAACAATAGACACAAGATTGCCTTTTTGATGTACTCATTGCCATGTATAGATGGTGCGAGGGACTTTGCGAGGAGTTCGAAGATATTTTTGCAGGGATTGTTCTTTGCCAGTTTTTTGCACATGGCCACGTCGTCGTGAGAGATTGCGAGATTGGCTTCCTTGCTCAGTTGCATCACATTGTTGGCGATTAGAACAGTTCTGATTGTGCACAGATAATTATTGTGACATAATACATTTAGATGAAAATAGAAAGGATTTACAAGTCAAAATTAAATTGAGAAATAATTTTCGATCTTTGTCTGTCACGTACTTAAAAGTGCCAGTCGTGTATCCGCCTTGCTTTCCTGGGAGACATCGATAATTCCCAACAATCTGTACTCGATCTCCGGGCTTGCATAAGTCCACCAAATCATTATCACAGATTACATCCACACTTCGTGGGAGCTGTCCAGCTGGAGCTTTCTCTGGCATCTCTTGTATAGTGAGTGTTTGATGATCTTTGTAAATGGACAAACCAAATTCTGTTTCCAGTGGATTGCCATCTTCATCCTACAATCAAAAGATGAATTTCTCTGACATTAATAGATATTTTTTATTTAAATATTGTATAAATAATTACAGTAGTTGGATAAATAGCAGAATGTGGGAAAGCTTCCAAGGAAGTTAGATCTGAATAGGCTCTCTCTAGGACTGTTTTTGTCACATCACAGTAATGGACGCTTCTTACAACTTTTGGTCGTACTAGTGAACCTACAATAAATAATTTTATATGTGTTAGTTTCATGAAAAGATAAATTTCTAAATAATAAAAATATTTTAATGTAAGCTTATATGCAAATGAATTAAATCGCTCAGGATTAAACAAATTTAGATAAATTTAATAAATCTGGTTGAATGTTACATTTTTTTCTCTGTAGGTACTTACATTTCGTGACGATACCTTCCACACATACCAAGTTACCCAGATAACGTGAGGTAAGTGTTCTTGGTGTAACATGTTTGTTTCCAAAGCTACCTTCAAAAGCTACAAAAAAATCTTTGTTGCTTTTGGCATAATCAATATCTATACTTGAAATATACTGTTGTAAGGCATTTTGGAATGCCAGTTGTTCCTCAAAAGAATTATTTAATAAACTGTAACATATTAATTTAAAATTAATCTTAACTCTTTAAAACATTGCAACCAATTTTTGTCCACGCTATAAGAACAGAAGAAATAAATCTATTATACCTTGCTGTACGCACAGGATTTTTCCTTCTCAAATCATTGATATTCACAACTAACCTATATTTATTTTCCTGAATCATATTTTTAACCATTGTGGCATATATGCCTTGATCTTCCTGTAAACAAAATCAACATATGTAAATAATGATATAATCCTTATAACACTTTGTAATAAAATATAATTAAATTATATATATATATATATATATATATTAAATAAAATTATTAGAATTAAAAGATGTAGCCGGTATGAAAGACTACTGTATTGACAATAAATGTTGATTGTGTGTTAAAATATCTACCATGTCATCGAGGAAATCAACATATTCGCGCGTTATCTGCTCCAGATTCTGATCGATCTCCGTATCCATCTTTGATGCAATTAATTACAAAATCTAATATTATTTACACGATTTGTTGTAACGAAAAAATTCATATAAATTCACAAAACGCTTTGAAAGCTACGCGAGCACGACTCAGTTCTCTTTGCGCGGGAAACTGGTAGGTTAGGTTAGTCAAACTGTCACTTCAAAAAGTCACTAGCAATCGCGTGCTAGTTTTTAGGGACTTTCTTTTCATACCACCCTGTACCGTTTTAAAAATGGCGATTAAATTTTGTGATAATGTTTGAAAAGTTAGGTTAGGTTAAGTTAGTATCCGTGAAGACGAATCACTGGGTTTTCTGAAACGAATTTTCTTTATAATCTATTTGAACTGTCACGTTGAAAGAGATACACTATGGCACAAAGCAGATTGGAAAAAATTGGTACAATTTATACCAGGTGAGTGTATGCACTCTTCGTAATCCTTTCCTTCCTTTTAATGATTTTTGAGTTTATATGTACAAGAATTAAATTAGCAATTGTCTTTTAAACCTATAGAATAATTTTCTTCAAATAATATTTTATCAATATATGAAGTTTATTTTAAATGTTTAAAATGTATGAGTTTTATTTGAAATTAAAGAGTTTTTGGATAAAAATTTGGATGTTTTTTGTTTACTTCTTGTATATTTGTATTATAATTTTTTGGAAAATTAAGAGAACTGTAGAACTCTTGTTAACAATATTTAATAAGCAATTTAATTAAATATTTCAAATAGTTACATATCTACATAATGGGAATGAATTTCAGAGTTACCTCGCTATTAAAGGGTAAAGCTATGAAAGAAGAAGACAAACCGTTATGGTTGGCAGTGTATGAGGCTTTCCCTCCAAAATACGAACCTAAATACGATAGACGACTGCCAAAAAAAGAAATCAGACCTATCTTTTATCAAGAGGATAGTATTCGAGTGTAAGATGTTTTACTATCTTACATTGAATAAAATATTGTGTCTCTTTCTATATAAGTTATATCACTAAACTATGTTTGTTCTTACAGAAGGTTTCACAAGGATCAAAGCTTTATACCAGCTACTAATTTGGCAAACGAAAGTATAAAATCTGCAACTCAAAAGTTTCTATCTATATACAAAACGATAGAAGAAGAATGTACAGTAAGTTATTTGATTTTTTATTTAAATTAAATTGTTTAATATATTATATTAAAAATATATTGAATTTGTAGCAGGAAGAATTATCACAAGATAGTATTTATGAAAAGGCAATGAAACAGTATGTTTTGGAGGTAGAAACAAGAATGTCGAGGAATGTAGAGACTAAATCATCTAATACATAGTTAAGTGATTAGAAAATTATACTTTCTTTTTGTAAATAAAGATCTTGTTATTTAATGGATAGAAATATGAGTGTCTCTTTCTATATAAGTTATATCACCATGCTTATACTAGAGAAGTAGAAATGATAGCAGAGTCTTATTCAACAAGTATAGTTTGTATTTTGTGACAATCAATACATTAAATAACAATGAATTTTGGTAAAGTTACAACTTATGTTGAGTATGAAATGACAATAATCTTCATGATGAGAGTAAACATGAATTTACAATGATGTTCTAATGTGTCGAGATCAATCATAAAATTCTCTTTAGTGAATAATTATAAATCTTACATTATCACTCATTTGCCATATTCCAAGGCGTACTTAATAATAATCTAGAAAGTATAGTATAAGATGAGATGTATAATTTTTAGTTCTTCATAATAGTCATCGTCTTAGAAAAAAGGGATACAAGCTGCATATATATCACACTGGTTCGCTTCACGCGCTGCAGGTACGAGTAATTAAAAAAATAAGTATAAAACGTGTGCACGCACTGTACAAATTAAAAATGTATATAACACGTTGAATATCGAAATTTTGCCGTACATTATTATTTTACATAATTAATATAATATTAATATTGTTCAGATTTGAGAGTATTTTTTATTTTACTTATTACACAAGCTTTTTTTTTTTACTAATTTGCATATCACTGGTAAGCCTTAAGGCATTCAACGTGTCAATGTATCGAACGCTTTGGTTCAGAAATGATGAAGACTAAGTCGTATATATTATTAAAAAAGACTCGTGTGTAGTCGGTCTTGTCACATTTTCTAGAAATAATATTCATCTAATCATCATTTCTTTTAAATGCCATTTTTTTAAATGTATCATGCGCAACATCGTATATTACATTGTTCATTTTTTCCCCTTATTGTTATAATACTAATAAAAGGGCTATCCTGAAAAACGCTTAGTCTCAAGAGACGAGTATTTCTTCAGACAAAATTTCTAGCAAATCTCCTGAAGAGCTACTTGCCAGTAAACACAATTAGAGAGCATCGTTATTAAAAATAATGTAACAACTTTCGATATCTTACGTTCTTTCTTTCGCTGAGTACCTCGTATCACATTGATTACGCGCTTGGGATGCACTAAGTATTTATTAAATTATAGATGAAAATTTAATGAATCAATTAAGCGAAATGCTTCTAACGTGTGTGTACCTATAGTCTCGTATCTAGTATATTATAATAACGCAATGCTGATATATTTATATAACGTGTCACAATAATCTCAATTAGACTTGTTAACTTTTACGTATCTCTCGTGATAAGACTTGAAAGATATTATTTTGAACGTGATGCAACTAAATCGCAGACAGAAATGTAGAATATATAATTTTGCAAGATTATGAATTTTACGTTCAATAAAATGGAAATCTCGATGAACATTATTAAGATTAATTAATAGTGCTAAAAAAGTTGCTCATAATAATTTTAAATAAGGACTCCGAAGAATTTCTTCTTTTGCACTCTTGTCTTACTGTAACGATATAAGTTACTTATTAATATATCGGACTCGTTTCTAGTCTTTTTATGTAAAGTATTATATAAATATTGAAATACGACGAGTCACATAACGACTGATTATATTTATGCAAATGAAATCTTTAGAGTACTTATTAAACTCTATGCTTCTTTCGAAGATTTTCTTTTATACAAAATAAGATTATTTCTCTTTCTCCTACACTCTTGACTCGATATAATTCCTGCAACCTGGACGAACTAAAGAATTAGTATATAGCTTAAAACGCGATACATAAGGTGTTGGTTAATAAGCGTGCTTCGAGAAAAATCGAGCGTTAAAACTTGCAAAATTATCATCCTTTTCAAATTCTATGGAGACGATTTCTTCCTCAAGCGCGCTTATTTACATCGCAAATGACTGTTATATATATATACTAGTATTACAATATATTGGACGTATAAGATTCACCCGAGCGCAGAGACTCGATTTAAACTTCGCACCATTTAAATGCTTTGTCGAAGAGAGAAGAGAGAACTTGATGAACTCTTCATCGCTCTTCGAAATTTCATTATACCGAATGTCTATATTGGCACCGCCCAAATCTTATTACAACCTTATTTTCGCCGATATTTATTGGAAGGAAGCTGACCTGTTCCCTTTTCTCATCGCGCATTCGGCGTTAAATGTAATAGCTCACGTGTTGTTTTCGTAAACGAAATTTGGAATCAGACTTCGTTGAATGCGAACGAGAATACGGACATTAGGATCTTCGGGAGAATCAAGCCGACGACCAGTTTTCCGATCGCCACAGTAAGGTATACATGCCGTGCTTGAGTTCTTCATTCTCCAAACTCTTCAGCGGGAAGTCGGTGTATCGCGCGATCAGGCTACGATAGCCCTGGCCAACGGTCGCCAGCAGCGCTTTCTTCTTGTCGGTGGATTTGAGAGACACGATCTGGCAAACCTTGCCCTCGAACGGCCGGAACACGGTGACGGGTCGTAGAGTGCCGCACTCGGCGACGACGATACAACCCCAGGTGGTGCCGATGTACAGCTGACCAGAGCTGGCTTCAAGCGCGGTCACCTGACACTTGTCCGTCGACAGATTCTCCTCGATAGAGATAGACTTGAGACTCTCGGAGCACGGCACCAGTTTCGACATGTCGAGCTTATTGACGATCTGTCGGCTGTCCACGTCCCACTGGTACACCACACAACCTGGATACGTGTACGAAAAGACGAAGCTCTCGGCGGCCGCACCGGTCAGATACGTGGCGAAGAGATTCTTCATGGTGGCATCGTTAGCGGTTCCGGTGGAGTGAGACAATTGTACCGTGTCGACCAAGTTACTATCCTTTAATGTATAGACGGATATCCGGCCGAAACTCTGGCCAGCCCAGAGCTCCAACACGCGTCTTTTCCGACAAACCGCCGTCAGCGAGTAAGTTTTAATATCAGCATTATTTGTCACTTCTGCCGCACCGCCACTGCCGGTGATGTCCGTCTTCTTCATCTGCGTGAATGAGTTGGACAAGAGGAAGATACGACCGCTGTGTAACGCTACGGCGAACTGCTTCAATTGTTCCAAGTGGATTAGTCCTACTACTTTGGATTCTCTACTGTGATCCGCCTCGAGGTTGTAGCTGGCCACGCAGCCAAAATTGCCGCACAGGTAGACGTGCACTTGACCGGCATTGTCGCCGATCCAGATGTAGCCGTCCACGCCGTACATGGCGTAGGGTATCACCGGCGTCTCGATACGCACGTGGCGTAGCCAACCCTTTTGAGTGCCCAACAGCATGTCCACTTCACCGTTGTTGTGGCCGAACCAGATCTCATCGTTGTTTAGACTATCCGTGTCGCTATTCGAGCTATTGCCGGCCCGATTCGTTATGGTTACCGCCGTTACCTGCGTCCGCTCCGTCAGCAGGGTGACATCTATCAGATGCGTAAACTCAGGCGCGGAAGCGATTGAAACAATTTGACTGGCTGTAGGTCGATCTTTCGGATTCTGTGCCCAACATATCACCATTAGATCGAGCGCGTAGCACGGATGGAGAGTCTCGCGGTAAACGAGCGGCGGTCTACCACCTTCCAGGATGCATTCCTTCACCGCCTCGTGACCTTCAAATGGTTGGCGCAGTGTGATCAGCTCGTAGATAAACATGCCGAAGGAGAACGAGTCCACCTTCTCCGTGTATTCCTCCTCGCCGTTGTATCTGATAATCTCAGGAGCCATAAAACCCTCCGTGCCCCCAAAACCTTTTGCTCCTGTGGGAAGTGTCAACCTTGAAATCCCATAATCGGCGACCTTGACATGCACCGGTTCCAGACTTTCTTGAAATGGTAACGGTATCTGCCACACTAGCACGTTCTCTGATTTCAAGTCGCGGTAGATGACGTGCTGCTGATGCAGATACTCCACTGCTTTTGCAACCTGTAGGATTATCGCCTGTAACGTATAGGGATCTAATTTGGCGCCGCAGCGACGATAGTTTTTTAGAACGTTATCTAGCGCGCCCTGAGGAGCAAGGTCCAAAACCAAAGCCAACGGACTGACGACTATACCGATTAATGGCACGATGTTAGCGTGTCTCAGCGTCAGCAAGATGTTGAGTTCCTGACGCGCCATGCAATAGGCCTTACAGGCGTATTGCAACGGGTCGCGGTCCCATTTGCTCTGCGATGCTTTATAGGCGAGGATCGCTGATTGCGTTGAGTTCGGACCCGGCGAGACCGGTTGCAGCATCTTAATGGCCACGTCGGCGCGAATGTGCGTGCTCGGTAACCGACAGCTGCCGCGAAAGACAAAACCGAAAGCACCTCGACCAAGCAGCTTGCCTCGTTTTAACTCTTCCGATTTGATAAGATGTTTAGCGCCTAGATCCATGAAAATGATATCTGGCGCGATGTGCGACAGCGGGATCTCCGAGTGTCTTGGGCAGCTGATGGATTTGTTACTGTACGCTGCCAATATGCACTCCTCCACCATCCAAGAGTAGGCGAGGATACCTTCGGGATTCGAAGAGGAAGTTTGCTGCTTCGACACGTCCGGGTGTCCCTCGAGCGATGGCATTCTGCTGGACGTCAAACTATCGTAGCCGACGCCACTGTCGCCATCAGATTTGTAGCTGTCCTGGCTTTGTCTTTCGTTCCGATTTACGGCACAATATTTTTGGATGTCCTCGATCAGCCGACCTTCACTGTCGTTCGATTCAATGTCGCTGCTCTCAGCGTTGTCAAGCAAACACCGCGGACATGGTATAAGTCTGGTGACCAACAATTTTCCCTCCGATGTGTGAACAAAGCGCGTGCCCAGCGTAGGATACCAATCTTCGAGGAGGATGTCGATGTGGTCGACAATTAACGCCATTAGTTGTGGCATACTCTCCAGTCGGGGCTCCACTACGATCGCCTGGTAACCCATTGGTTCCTCATCTACGGAATCGGACATGATAGGTTGCTTAATCACCAAAGTATCTACCGGAAACCAAATTTCGAGGATAGCGGAATTTCGTAAATCTACCGTGCACCAAATCCCATCCTGCTTAAGCTTGAATTTGAACTGCCTATAGTCGTACGGTGAATTTTTCAGGTTGTAACAGACCTCCTTCAGACGTAACAATGTAATGCCCGAGTATCGCAATTCGATTCCCGTCTGCCAGAGCACCCATTCGGCCTGCAAGTCTAGTAGACTGGCGAAGATGTTGTCGTCGACAAAGTCCTTGAATGGTGCCAGAAACGACATGACAATCTCGACAATAGCATCATCGGCGAGAATTCGAGTAACCAATCGGGACCAGAAACCGCTAGGAAAGTACGACATGAGCAACAGCCTGGTGACGGAACAGTCGGGCTGCGATCTCGACGTAAGCACGCACTCAG
The DNA here is from genome assembly GCF_047496725.1 of Anoplolepis gracilipes. Lineage (NCBI taxonomy): Eukaryota > Metazoa > Arthropoda > Insecta > Hymenoptera > Formicidae > Anoplolepis > Anoplolepis gracilipes. Next base: position 11,836,638 of record NC_132974.1, read on the forward strand.
CATTGCTCTTGTCACTGGATGGCGCGCCCAGACATGTGAATATGGGCGATGTGATCTTCTTGACACGTACGTGCCAACCGCGCGTCTTCACTGGTACTTTGATGATTTGATTATTGCGCAGAATATCCTCCTCGGTCGGTAGAAGAGATGGTATCAGCAACGTGCGACAGTCCCATGTTAATGCAACCTCGAATTTGTTGAGCAGGCTAACGATATAGCCCTGTGTGTCGACCGACGATATCGTGGAGGATTTAAAGACATGCTGGATATCATCCAATTTCATTATACCAGATCTGGCGAATGGATTAATCTCTCGTATGGTTACTACATGAGCCAGCATGTCGCAGAGCCACTGTGGATCCAAGAAATAAAGATCTTTCAATGTAGCATCATCGTAGTGCAAGATTATACCGTTCTCGTGGAGAAACAGCGTCGCCTGATGTAGCTCAGCAGGGTCTCTAAATGATCTGTGCAGTTTTTGAAGTTCATTGTTAACTGCCGCGTAATACTGGTCGGCTTTTAATACCGGATCTAGACCGGATAATTTCCTGTCGTGCGCCAGTTGAATTACAACGTCCTCTAGTGCGAGATAACTAGCCGGAACCTTCTGTTCTAACAACAACTCTTTGCTGCCGGGCGATCTCAAGCTGAAGACGACGTCGTAGATGAGATTGCATAGCATCTTAATGTTGTGGCGCGTTTTACAGCTTACTTCAATCGTTTCCATGACCTTGGGCAAGCCGCATTTCTCGGCATCGACTACATTGATAAACTTGTCGCGAATATATTGCTGCAAAGCTTCGCTGTGCTCGTAGAAAATGTCATAGTGAGTGCCGATGATAATGACCGGAGAGTTGGGCGCTCTACTCTGAATATTCACTAGCCATTGAAAGATCTCGGATACTCCTTTGAAACCGTCTGTGATCCGCCATACGACCAGATATAGACTGCGTTTTGATAGGAAATACTGATGCGTCGCGTAGTACTCGCGCTGGCCACCAAAATCCCAGGTCCTGAAATAGACTGAGCCGTGGGACGATTGTCCGCGGACCTTCTTCTCATAGATCCAATCGCCAATATCTACACCTACAGTCGAAATGGTTGTGCCCTTGGCAGTCTTTGCATTAATGTTCTTGTTGCCCATTCGTTTGGCCCAGTGCTCGGACGCCTTCTTCTTGTTCGGCACTTCACCTTCTTGCCGCAGCTGTTCCAGCAGACTTGTCTTGCCAATTCCTTGGATACCGACAATCATCAGCTTCATTCGCGCGTATGCCTTGGCGTCTTCTAGAATCGATTTTAGGTAACCGATTACGTCCATCGTTTTGTATTTTTTTGACTCGATCATCGACTTGAGCGGCTCTTGCAACCGGCAACCCTGTGTGTTCAAATTCCATAAACGTCCCAGTAGACCCATCTGCGGTGGCAGCTCGACGATCTCGTTGTTGCCACTGATGTTCAATACCGATAGATTACTAAGTTCGTAAATGTTGTGCGGTATCTCGCGCAATTGATTGTTACTAATGTCCAGCATACTGACATTGGGAAAAAGTAGGTACGACTTGGAGCTAGAGTGTCCGATTCCTTTCGAATCCTTGTCCGAGTCGCTTCGCTCTTCTTCTAGACTCGGCATTTCACCATCGTCGCATGACGTTAACTGAATGCGATTCAGTAGATTGTTGGCCAGAATCAGCGTGCGCATATTCTCCAGTCGTAGATGTCGTCTATGCACGCACACTGACTGTAGCACAATGTCGCGCATCGACGTAGGTGTCTGTCGATTGCCAGGCACGATGCTGGGCGATTGAGCATTGACAGCTGGACAGTAGCAGGCCGTATTCGCTTGTTCCATGCTGTCGGAACTGTCGATCTGCGGCAAGCTTGGCCATCGCGTAATCTGGTTATTCGACAAATCTAACTGTTTCAGGCTGGCTGGATACGAAGTTATGTGGCTCATCGATCGCAGAGAGTTGTACGCCATGTTCAATCGCACTAGGCTTACCGCCAAACACGGTAACGCCACGGGAATACTGTTGAAAAGATTATGCGCCAGATTCAACGAAGTCAGCACTGACTTGTTACCATTCTCCGTGTCATCGCTCATTCTTTCTGATACTTGAACCGAACTGGTCCATACATGCGGTCGTTCCATCTCGATCACTTGCGCGTTCGCGATCTTCGTGAAGGAATCGAATTCCATGGACTCTATCCGTGGCACAGTGGCCAGTACACGAAAGTTGGTGCACGTCTGTTGCGTCTCGTCGCAACTGCGCTGCGACTTCCTCAGAACATTCTGCGACGCTTGACTAGGCAGATCGCGCAACAGATTAAACGATGCGTTCAGTTCCTTAAGTTTGGGCGCGCGCCATAGATTCTCCGGCAGGCACTGTAACTTGTTGTTGGAGACGTCTATAATCTCGAGAGCTGGAAGGTTCATAATGAAATCGGGCAGTTGTTCCAAACGATTGTCCTGAAGATACATCTCCTCCAGAACCGGGCACAGCTTGTCTTTCGGGTTCTTCGAATCGGCCGCGAGAGTATCGATCTTATTCTGTGCCATGTTGAGGTAACGTAGACTTTGCAGATAGAACATGGCAGACGGCACGGAAGTTATGGAATTGTGAGAGATATCAACTCGCGTAATGGCATACAATACCAAGTCGTTGTTCTTTGAGCTCAGCTTCTTGTTGACGTGCAACACCGCGTCGATTAGCCACTGCAACCGGATTTGCGAGAGACGACACTGTTGATTGTGCCAGTTGATCATCGTGGGTGTTTTCGGGAACAGTGTGGAATAGGTGACGTGACCGAAAGACGACAAGGCGGAAAAATGCGAGCTTTGTGTGCACTCGGTCATTGCTTTCTTGTTGATTTTATACTCGGAGTCGGGATGCGCTTTAATCGACAATAACTTTGCAGTCAACGTCTCGTCGCGGTTCTGCGCGGCGATCTTCAGCGCCTTGCATTCGTTATCGACGGCACCATGCTTCAACAACAGATCCGCGATCTTTACGTCGCGATTCTGACATGCTATCGTCAGCACGCTCGAGTAACTGCCCTCGGGATCGTTCTGATCATACAGGATTTTGACCGGCAACTCTAGATTGGCGCCAGCTTGAAGGAGAGCGTTAACCACGTCGGTATGTCGACCCCTAACGGCTGAATGCAATGCCGTTTCGCTGCCGTTGTTGCAATAAAGATCTAGATTCACCGGATATATCATTTTATCATCTTTTTTATCCGTGGGTGTTTTGCTACGGAAATTCAAGGATGACATCAACCTCTGGATACCGCTGGAAATTTTGCGTTTTGACACTGGGAGTTGCTGTGTGCCTCCTACGCCATCCTCCTCCTTGGTCGTTCTCGCCTTCACTCGATAACCCAATAGCAATTCGACGCACTTGACATTGCCCAGCATGCTAGCTATATAAAGCGCATGCTGGCCGGTGACATCTTGCGCATTGATATCAAACGGCAGATCGTACTCGAACTCGCCAGACGGATCTCTGTAGCGCTGATAGACATGTTGCGGATATTCGAATTTAAGCAGCACGTCAATTACTGAATGATGACCGTTTATCGTGGCTGCATGTATCGGCAGCCAACGCTCCACTGTCACCTGCTGCAGTTGCTTGGGAAAATGTCGGAGAAGCAACTCGACGATCTCCACCTTGCCGTGATAACACGCTATGTAGAGCGGACAGTATTTGGTGACCGGATGACTCCTGCAATCGGCGCCGTGATCCAACAGTAGCCGAACTATGTCCTTATGGCCGCTCTCGCAGGCGACGAAGAGCAGCGTGTTGGCGCCATTCGGCGCCATATTTATCACGCATTCTAGATCGGTTGACAAGCTCTGAATAATGCTTCGGGCAGCCACGGTGTCACCTTGAATACAAGCTGCGCGTAAAGAGGCGTGGGTTGCCTGTTTCGCCAGTTCATACTGCTCGGCCGCCGCTTTCAGAAGATGAATGCAAGAATCGTGCTTGCCTTTCTCGGCGACGTCGAGCGGTTGCAGGCCGTCGTCGTCGCGGATCATGAGATCCGCCTTGAAACTCAGCAGCCTTTCGATGTTACTAGCATGACCGTGCTCCGCGCACACGTGCAGTGGCGTCCGATGGTGACCGCGTGGGCCGCAGATGACGTTTGGATCAGCTCCAGCGGTCAGCAGGACGTCCAAGCAGCGAGAGTTCTCCGTAATTGCAGCTGCATGCATCGGCGTTCTACCCCATGAGTCCTTGCTGTTTATATACTGTGCGTGCTCGCCTCGCAACAAATCCTCCAGCAGCTCGGCATTATCCCAGAGCGCGGCCTGGTGTAACAGCCGACCCGGAAAATCCTCGTCGATCGGCGTGTAATCCTCCATCACGGGGATCTGCGAAATATTTATTTTTTTATACTATAATTTTGCCAAATTTTTCGCAGAATAATCAGTACAATCGGTTAATAATTAGATTTTTATACAAATGCAATGTTTCACATGATTGTTTAAATGCGCAATCATATTTTCTTTTTATCAATAAATTCTTCTATTGATCAATTCATCTCATCATTTAATATTACATAAAATGTTAGTTATGTTTATATAAAAATATAAAGATAGAAAAGCAGGAGAAAAAGTTGCTCACGAGATATTATGTATTTTATGTCGCATAACACATAAATGCGCATGTATATGCGTATACACGCACATACACACACACACATGAATGTACGCACGCAACTACTATATATATAAAATACTTACAAGTCTTGTTTATGACCCTGTTACATAATTGCTAATGTCAGCATCATTTCTTCTAGTCTCATTTACTCCTCCGAAATGGTTTCTACACATCAAATAAATGCATTGTAATGTATACATCGTCATATTGTCAGCGTATTTATACAAATATTCTTTAATATTATTAGATTTACCTCGACAACATGTTAATGTGCTCTAAGGCTTCTCGTTTCATATGAAATTTTAAATTTGGATTCAATGAGGCTCCATAAGACTTGTAGCTGTAATTTAAACAAGATCTCGATTTACTTAATTCGAATCGCTTTAATCTTGCATTTTCATTATTAGCATATATACGATAATGTAAAACATATATTTTTAAAGCTACATAAAAAAAGGAATTAGAAGCCATGAATAATTTGCTGTTTACACAACTACAGCATGCAACCTAATTTTATATACAATCTTTTTCTGATTAAAAAAGAAAATAAATGAGTCATGCATACATAAAAAACGCGGCGCGCACGTTTTAATGAAAAAAAATATCCTATCTGCAATAAAAAAATAAATAAAAAATTATGATTTATTTTGTTATAAATTTTTCGTTAAGAATCAAAATGATAAAAAAATTTATCTCTCTTCTAAGCAGAAAATAAAAAAAATGAAATTATTACAATAATTTATATCTCAATATTTCTTAATAAATAAATTATTAATCAGTTTAGTTGCATGCTTTCAATTTCAAAATTTCTTTCTTTTCCAATCTTTTTATTCATTTCGAACATAGAGATGAAGAGAGCAAAATGATCGTCTGCAATTTTCGAATTGTAATAATTTTCAAATCGGTTTGCTATCTATTTTATGCGCATGCGTAAATATACACGCGAGCACGCACGCTTCGTGCAGAAAACTATCACGACAGAGTATATTTAACCTCCATGTTTAATTGTTCGTGCGTCTCGGAAAAAATGAAAGCGACGAAGGCGCGTCGCAATTAAGTAAATGAGAAATTTTACGCGTCGGGAATATAAATTTCTTATTTTTCAATGCATATCTCTTTACGATCGAAATGTTTTCACGGAAATTTTCGGAGCGCAAAAATATGATCGTTAAATCCCATTTATTAAAAATCTGCGATTATTTTTTAAATAATTAAGCTAAACATTACATATATCTTGCTTCGCTCAATATGACTATCGATATGACAGCGCAGAAACTCTCTCTCTCTCTCTCTCTCTCTCTCTCTCTCTCTCTCTCTCTCTCTCTCTCTCTCTCTCTCTCTCTCTCTCTCTCCGAAGAGAAATGAAATAAAATCTACATCTCTCAAATATCCAAATTATCAATTAATTCAAACTGAATTTTTCAGGATGCGAAATTATTGTGGAGCTTGCGCTCTTTTTCGTTGTTTCTCAAAAACAGTCCGTCAATTCGATATTCATAATTTTGTTTGCTTTTGGAGTCTCTCATCGTTTACCTTTGCTAAAATAGTTTAGATTTGTGGTAGCATCTCGGTGGAATCCAATCAGCGTCAACGCCGAAGCGTCGTTCGAGCAGTAGTTTTCGCACGTGTCGTTAGAAATGAGGAGTCACACATCGTGATTGATCGAGTCACAAATCGTGATAATACTCGCTGTCATACGAAGGCGAAGCACCATTGCCGCGCGAGATCGCGCGACACTACTGACAGATGACGGATCGCACTCTACGAAGGCTCTCAGGAGCCGGGTAGAACCGTTTGACAATTCACTGCGCGTAACGCGTAACTGCACGTGCACTGGTGATGTAAAAAAAAATAGATAGCTAACTACATTTCGTTTCGATTGTTTTAAGCGCCACCTAGGCAAACATACCTGAGAATAAATATATTCATCAATATATATATTTGTTTCACGAGCTTGTAGTGTGATTGGTTATCGACTATAGGGAATTTTTAAGATCCCGAGAGCTTTTTGCAATGCAACCAATCAAGTACGTCTGATTAAATTTGTCACACGCATAAAAGGCTCTATCTATATAGTTATAGTTTGTGGCTAATAAAAAGAGGAAAAGAGGAAAGCAGGAGTGTGTGGGAAAGAAAATATATATTCGATTACCTCTTCCTGTTAGAGAACGAAAATTGGAAAAAGAAAGGAATAAAATAAAGAAAAATTACGTTGTGATACTGTGTCCAATAGATGATAAGGATAGAGTAAAAGATATACTTGATACGTAGCGTAATCAGCCGAGATATATTTTCGATTGCTCTTGTTATAGCAAAAGTTCGTTGATCGGTGATATGATGATGCCTGGAAAAACTCCAGTACAAGGTAAGGATTTATTAATCTCTCTCTGTTATTAAATTTAATTAGTACACCATTGATATAAATAATTTAAATGGTATAACTTGATACGAAAGTGAAATGAAATTGAAATAATTATTTTATTATGAGGAAAAATCCTGAGGAATATCCTGTATATTCATCTAATTCTAAATATAATTTTTAATATAGTTATAATTCTTAATAAAATTTCATAATTAATATAATATAATTACATAATATAATTAATTAATATAATATAATTCTTAATAACTTCATAATTTTTATCTCAATTTTCTTCCTTTCAGAGAATCCTTTAGGCCTGTCTTGGCACGACAGTGCTTGGATTCCTGTCCTTAATCCAAGCAACATCATGGACTACTTTTCTGAAAGAAGTAATCCATTTTATGACAGAACTTGCAATAATGAGATAGTCAAAATGCAGCGCTTGAGTCCTGATCAACTAAAGTGAGTCTTAATTAAGCTTTCTATTAAATATGAATATATATCATTATTGTAAACATATTTATTGACTCTGTTGTTTTATTTTTATAGCAATATGACTGGCATAGAATATATTCTTCTTCATGTGCAAGATCCAATTCTATATGTGATTAGGAAACAACATAGACATTCTCCAGGTGCGACAGGTGCAGTTTCACCACTTGCTGATTATTACATTATAGCTGGTGTTGTGTACCAGGCTCCAGATTTAGGATCTGTTGTGAGTTCTAGACTGGTGAGTGATGAAATATATTAATGTATATGTATATTTTGAAATCTTATGATTTTAATAACGACATTAATACACATTTGACAAACATTTTACATATATATTTTTAATTCAATATGTTTTTGTGTGATATTTGTAAATTAGTGTACATAAGAAATATAAATGTATCAATTGTGCAGTTGTCCACGGTTCATCATTTACAATCCGCCTTTGAAGAAGCAAGTTCATGCTCGCGATATCATCCTAGTAAAGGCTACTTTTGGGATTTCAAGAATGGCAAAGCTTTGGCAACAAAAAAAGAAACGCCAGTACGCGAGGAACCTAGCTCATTGTTTCAACGGCAAAGAGTAGACATGTTGCTTACAGAGCTCACTCGTAAATTTCCCTTACCAGTACCAAAACCAGTGCATCAAGCAACGGAAGTTTGTATGTAACACATTTTAAACTCATTAATCTTGTTTTATTCATTCTGTATGTATTTTAACACTTTATTTAACATTATTGATTTTGATTATTTCAGCTACAGAAGTTAAGCAGGAAGTGAAGACTGAGAAGAAAGATATGAAACCACCACCAGAAAAGAAACCTAGAGTTTCTTAATTAATAATAAAGGTAGATTTAAGAGAAATTTGTATAAAATTTTGCAGATACTAACTTGTAAGATACTAATATAAGAGAAAAAGTGCAACATTTATACACACACGAATATTATTGGATATATTCTTTAAGAAAATATATTTATCTTCAAAACATACAATTTTATATTTGATGATCACGTGATAATTGAAAATAATTAATAATTATGTTTAAAAGAAAAAGGCACTTGATATTTACACTTTACATTTGCATTTCAAGTCAGTTAATTCAAATGCATTCACATTATTTTTATGTTCTATGATAGTGCGATATAGACAGTCAAAATTAGCAAAAGTCTTTTATTGTTTCAGAATGCATTTTCGATTTGTATCTACATCTAAATTTTTTCATTTCGCGAGAAGTAGGAATGAAATATTCTCTCAATCGATCTTTATACATTACACTTATCTCTTTGTATCCGATATATTTATTGTTTGTCGAAAATTTAGCAAAATCTAACATTTTGTTAGGTCTCAGTTTTTTCTGAATGAACGTTCGACTTTGTCTCGTAACTACTCTATTTTAAGTGAAAATAATCGATCGATGAAATGAGAACTTGAAATTATTAAACACAAGTTTTAATTTTGATTGTAGTTAGATATGATCTTTCGATGAAATATAAAATATACGTAACGCTCAGAAATAGCTGCGTTTTAAAATTTAAATAACAATTTGACAGAGAGTGAAAATTAGAATCTGAACTGAATTATATTAATGTATTTATATACATATACATATGTACATTTATATTATATATATCACGCGATTAGTTTGGTTTAAGTTTAGAAAATAGCGTAAAAAAATGTTAAAATTGAAGGAATGAAGATAATAAAATTTCGATATAAAAGGCGACAATCGCGCTGCTCAATTTACAAGATTCGTTCGTATCTTCATTCGTGTTAGCGATAAATTTTATCCGGAAAAAAATGATCCCTTTAAATCGTCCTTCGCGCATATCGCGAGAAATCATTTTATGTCATAGAAAATGATATGCGACGCGCGTACATGCGCCGGTTGCCGGTATCTGGAGCAAGATGAGCAGACGGCGAGTCTCGCGGTCTTCCTGGCCAACTGTCAACACACGAAATGTAAGGTGGTTCGCCTGGTCCGTCAGCAAATAAGTAAACTGCAGAACATGCAGGTACGGGTCTCCGGGCATTTCTCGTAATTGGACGCTATCGATCCCCTTCGACTGCCCCCGGCGTTAAAATCATCCTTTGCACTGTTTGGAGAACATCGTTCTCTCTTTCTCTCTCTCTCTCTCTGTGTATGTTTTAAGATACACTTTGCAGGGCGAGAGGTTTGCAAAAGCATGTTGATTTTGCTTTTGCATTCGATAATTCGAAGCGTCTAGCAATTTGCAGTGCAATATTTAGAAAAGAGAGGAAGCGCATCTGAAGAAATTATATATAATTGCGTTATGCCAAAGAGAAGTAGAAAGTGGATATTTTCGATGCCTCTTACAAAAATGTAGAAAAAATTCAATTCTTTTTAAAAGAAGAAAATACTGAAAACTTTTCCTCACGATATGCATGATATTTATAATTGTATAAATATGCACTGTAATAGCTTATTCAGACATTTCTTAAATTAATTATAATAAAGTATAAGTGTTGTTATTTTTTTTCCTTGTAATAGAGAGACTAATGAATATTCGCTTTTCGCTTCTTTTTAGATATTTGCAGTTTTAATTTACTTTAAAAAATTCGCAAAACATTATAAACAACTTGAATGTTGGTCTGTAATCTTGTCTTATCTGACAAAATATTTATTTTATCAATATACGATTCTTTATATAATAATAATAATAAGTAATTTTATATATAATAATATTTATATAATAATAATAATAATATATAACAATAAACGACGTTTTTATTAATAAACGAAATCCTATTTTAACGATAAAAGTAAAAGTTTAAAAAAATGTGTAACTTTCTATTGCGAATTTTTTAATTTCTCTTATTTTTATGTCGCGTTTAACAATAAGTTTATATAAAAACCTATACAGTACGAACGCTATCTGGCCACTGGCAATGTGTGTAATGAAGCATGCGAAGAGACGCATAGCGAAATACCTATTAAAGTGAACGAAGCATCTTATGATGAAATCCACGAATTATACAGTGAAGTGCATAAGCCGTATAACGACGAGATTTACGAGGTAGAAGGCAAAGTACGGCAACCGCACCACGAAAAGTATGACGAAGTGTACGAAGCACCTACAGCAGTTACGGTTGCAAACCGGACTGTTGGAGCGATAAATGCTGTAAAGGTAGACCTTGTTTAATAATCAATTTATCCCTCTATTAATTGGTTCAAGTAAATTGTTTACTGTTTTATATAATAACAGTTATAAATAATGTTTATTATAATTATAAAAAATTATGTATGAAAATCTATTAATCAATTTAATCAAATTTTCTTTTTTTGTGCATTAAAAATAGAACATATATAATTTATATAATATATATTATAATATAATATAATTAATACAAATATATATTATATATTATATTATAATAATGTTTTATTATAATTATAAAAAATTATTACATATAACAATATATTGAAATTATATTATGATTATATGTAATTTAAAAATAACTAGTATTGTGCATTTTAGAGATACAAGTTATCTACTTTTAAATAATTAGTTAATTTGATTTATGATCGGATAATCATCTCTCTAGACCGTATCCTTACATCGCGTGGTATCTCCCGGGGAAGTGGTGGACCGCAAGTGGATGCTGCGGATCCTAGATCGTTTTCGTCATCGAGCACATCTGATACTGATGGCCGCTGTGGTTGGCGTGATAGTCTGGTCCGCTCTGGTGTACGGTGTCTTCTTGGGTGCGACTGCTTGCGGAAGCGGTCGCACCTGCCTCGCGTCGACTTTTAGACACAAGCATGCTAAACGCTCGCTATTTTAAGTCGCACATTTCTCAGCCATTTCCTCTAGAAATGGCGGTGGAAGTCCTAATTTTATTTTTTCTTTTTTTTCATATCCGAGTTTATCGGTTTGTATCCAGTAAACTGAAATTTTTAATGTCACTTCTTTCTCAGAGATTGTAATGTTTCAAATATATTTGATACGATACGTTTACACACACATGCGTACGCGTTGCTTCAAAATATTGAATAAATCTATTTTTATTTTCTTTAATAATAAAATAAAGAGATTTTATATATTTGAATCTTTTCATATTTGATAAGATTGAAACTTTTTAAAAATAAATTTATTTCTGAAAATCCATATATCTATTTGTAATGTGGATCTGATCTAAAAATCAACTATTTTAGTTTACTAAGTTAAAGAGGAAATCTAGATTATGTGTATTATTGTAACAAGTTATAATAGAAATTATTGTTGAAATGATAGAAAATATATTTGGAACATGTTACGTACACACACACATGAATAATGTACAACGATATATTGTATATATTGTATATTGTATATCATTTATCAAGATAGCAAAAATTAAAATTTAAAAAACAAAAATATAAATATTATTTTGTATAAAAGTATTTGTTATATAAAAATATAACAAATACTAATTTGTTTTTGTTTTAAATATATGCAAAATTGATTTAGAAATGTAAGGATTAAAGCAATATGTTATACATATTGCTTTAATCCTTACATTACAATAGAGCGAGAGAGAAAAGAACAGTTGAAACGGGAGATGATAATGAAATGCTATACAGGCGTTATGAAATGACGAGACGTTTCAAGACTTGACACAAAATATATTAAACTTGGAATAGTACACCACGTGTAGCGTTCGGTTAAATTATGCGACTAGGTCGTGTCGCGACGATTCGCGACTTCTCGTCCCGGTCTCGCGCTGGGTCGACGGGGATCTAAACTCCCAAGGATCTCGGGAGAGATCGTGGCGCGCCACGATATGCTACGATATGCTGATATGTATGTTATCTGCTACGATATCGTCATCGTGATATGTCACACTGGCGCGCGTTAACAAGCGAGACACGAGATTCGTTGACTTTGCGTTGATACCCGCGTGTGTCCAACTGACGCGCGCGATACAATTTTCAGGCTTTCGAAATCGATCGTCCTGTGCTAGTGTAGGGTATTGCATGTGTGTGTCTGTTTGTGTATATTTATATATGTGTGATGTCCGTGTGTGTGTATATTTGCGTCTCAATTCACTTCCGCGATCGAGTTTACACGCAGCTCTCTGGGCCAGGTATGGAATTGGCGATGATGATCTCCTTCATCAGGTTGCGATCGGCCTTAAAGCTGATGGGTTCCCAGGACTTTGCGGAGAATGGATTCAGCTGTCGAGTGAAGAAAAAATATCGAGTGTCTTAATATGTGGCTGATAATTAAAAGAGAATTTAAAACTAGGTATCTACCCTTTCTAGAAAAACATGGAAAATTTGGAATTTTCAGGGATTTCCTTTCTTTCGTATACGTGGAAAAATCGGGGAATTCTCATGGAATTTTTTATTGGAATTTTCAGGGAATATTTTTAAAAATTCTCCCTTTGATAATTATATTGTCTTTTTACTCTTGCAAGCAATCAGCAAATCAAGTGAATTACATATTTTTACATAGTGTAATACATATTTATTGTATCTTTTAATGATTAAAAAATGGTAATACGTTTATTATTTTATAAAAGTTATTTAATTTTTCTCAAGTACATTTGCAAAATGACACTTGAAACTTAAGTAGTTCTGTTCTTCCTTTGTTTTATGAGTTAAAAATCTAATCTTTACAACATTTAAAAATCTCTAAAGAATTCTTTTTACCTTGAATTTTGAACACAAACACCTGGAAAGTCAGGAAGAATTTTCAGGAGATTTTGTAATAAGATTTGAGTAGGCACCTTGATAAAATAATGATAATTATTTTTTGACCTTTCTCTCACTGTTTCAAAGGATCGATATTATTCATAACAGGCTGCGTTACAGTTAAATTGAGATTGGTTAGAGATGGCCGGTTTAATCTGGTTTAATTTATAAGCGATCGATAGAAATTCAATCTACGATAGATTAAGTTTCTAATCTTCCAAATCGGAGTTTGGAATCTCTCAAATTATTGAAACTTCATCTCTTAAAGTGTCAAAGAAAGAAAGAATAGACACGTTTTTTACTTTAATTCTTCTATCGAGATAATTATAGAAAATATTATATAGAGAGGAATAATAAATCGTTAATGGGACAAAAATTGAGATAAAAGTATGTGTCACACACTTGTTACAATAATTTCGAGATAGTCTATAATAATATCTAATATAAGAATTCAAATAAATCTTTTCTGTCCAATTATGATGTGATAGAATGATATTAAATATAATATTTAACGCGAAGAATCAATGTACAGATTAATAGCCATTTATATTATATCTATACCTCAATCTTACTCCTATTTTAATATTATATCATTTCTAAAATAACTTACGCTACATCTATTCGTCTGCAGCCCCTGTTTATGAATATCATAGGGCGCGAATAACGTGTCTGGTCTCACTGGCAAAAACAGCTGTGGCTCACGTTTAATCTTGTCTTGGTCTGAAATATTCACACATTTTTGGTTTAAACATATTATATCATTTTATTAATAATTTCCAAATGATATAAAGAAAATAATTTAACTAAAATGCTTTAAATAAAATTTTGAGAACTGAAATTAAATAGACGGGGTTTTTGAAAAATGCAAGTATCGGTGATCGTGACAAATAGTGAGTTTCTAAAATTAACTTAATGTAATTTTTATTGTCTTTCTATTAAATTAGAACTCGTTTATTTGACAAGAATATCTATCGCAAAGTATCGTCGTGAATCGTTTTAAAATAGCGAGATGAGGAATTTAATTGAATTTTTAAACAATAAAACAGAAATTGTATTATAAGTTTGATTTCTGACACTTGGTAATTTTCTAAAATAGTTCTCTCTCTTTTGTGACGTAATTTTCTTTTTTAGCCGATTTTCCGCGATGGATATTGAATTCGGTGGAATCAAATGAGATCGGGAAAATAAAAATGTTTCCCGACAGTGTATTACCTTGCGGCGACTGTATGATATCCGGCTGATTATTGAGCGCGTAATCGGTGACCTGTTTCAACGTGTACTCGACGAAGTACGTGTGGTCGCCATGGGTCACGTCCAGCATCGAATTGTTCCTCGAGTCCGGCGGCGTGATTATCGGCTGCTTCATGTAGGGCTCGATGTGCACGGGCGACGTGGTGCCGCGACGTCGGTACATCATCAGCATCACCGAGATCACCGTCGCACCGAAGGCCAACAGACAACCGATCAGCAGGAGAATCAACGGAAGCATGCTCACCCCGGTGTCTGTAAGCGAATGTATATTCCGTGTCGCACGATGGATTTGGCACGTTCGTTATATGTCAAAAAACATCTGTTTCTCCACTCGATATATCACGTATATTTTTAATTATATTAATTAAATAAAAATAAATTTTAATTACATTGTATATTTCTAATTACATACGTAATTGTTAAAAAAAAATTGTCATTAAAATACATAATAATTATATTAATTATGCGTGAGCAATAACGAAACCGTGTTAAATCTGTTGCAGAATTGTAAGCTGTGATATGAATAATATCATTCTTTTTTTCTTTTTTGAATTAGGAAAGAAATAAGGAGTACATTTTTAAGTGAACAAATCAATTATTCAAAATATTTTCCTTTTATAAATAGAGCAGAGCTTAATATAAAGGTTTTAATTCAGAATTATTATTCACTTTTATTATTAGATTGAAAGATGCAACTACTCGTTAATTTCGAAGATTGTAAATTGAATTACACAGGATAAAAATTACTATCGATCCTTTTATTCAAAACAACCTTTTGTAGAATATTGTCAATTAGTTTGATCTAATTTCCTTTTTACGAATATAGGATATATTTAAATTTCGCTGTCAAAATGAATCAATTATTTTTCCATTAAAGGAAAACAAAACTGCAAAATAATTTTTTTTTTCCAAATTCGAATAAGATTTGATAATATTAACACACCTATAAAAACGTTCTATTAACGTGCCGTGTTTGGGTGTTGTAAATGGGGTATAGAGAGGTTTTAAAATATACATAAATCTATCTACACATCAAGCGAAAAAAAAAAAGAAAAACCAATAAGAGCCATAGATTAAGAATTTAATTTTGACATCGTGCCGAAAAGCAAACTCTTTTTTTTTGCGTAATAAAAACTTTCTTCAAATTTAATTACCCGTATGCTTCTCCGAATCTCGCAGCATTATATCTTCAAGCAGTGACACTTCGCTGCGGCCTTTGGCGTTCACGGCATACGTCACCAGGTAGAAGTGAGTGGCCGGCAGGAGGTCGGCCACGGCGATCCGGAAGATCGGGAGATCGGCCGACACACTAGACGCATTCACCCGAAGATTACCGGTCAGCACCTCGTAAGCCTCAAGCCGGAACTCCTGGTGGAGTCCGCCATCGTATCCCGGCACGCACTCGACCTCCAGGATTTCCGAGCTCTGATTGAGCGACGCTTTGATGGTGCAATTGTTCAAAGGATTTGGTTTCACTGCACAAACGAGTTTTCGTCACGAAACAATCTTTGCCCGTACGTTGTCTTTTTGTTTGAAACATTTTAATTAAGATTTTAGTTTTGATTAAAAGATTCCGAATTCTTATTGAGAGACGTTAGAAGAAAAAAATCAATGTATGTATGTAAAATATTTTTTTAAAAATTGATTTTCAACGCGAATCAGGTATAAAGTAAAAATAATCGATGTAAAACGTATCGCGATAATTAAAAAATAATACGCTCTGTTGCAAAAAACTAATCTTAAAATAAATATTTTTGAGTTTATAAAATATGTACCGTGTACGAGAAGTCAACTGTACGTATAAGCGAGTCTGATAAAAAAAAAAAAAGAGTTGAATAAATATCAGCATCGAGAGATTCAAATACGAACATCTAAATATTATATGTTTACGTATCATACACGAAAATATATAACATTTAAATATTTTCGGGATATATACATCTCTGTTCGGGATGTAATATATATCTCTGTAAAAGTACAAACGAGACGATCAAAGAGTTTTCATATTTCGATTCCGAGATATAAAAACAAAAAAAAAAAAAAAAAAAAAAAAAAAAGACAAAGAATTAATGAAAAAAAAAAAAAAAATAAAAACTAATATGAAAATTCCAGCTTTCACTTCTTATGACGCGACAAATGTATCACCTGCCGGAATGACTTGATAGATGCAAGGCGCCTCCTGCTTCCCTATCGCGTTCCGACCCCAACAGGTCAGGGCGCCGTAATCCCTTTCGGATTCGGGGGTGTAGACGAGCTCGCTCATGGTGCCGTTGTTACCGTCAAACCTGGCCGGCGCGACTTCGAAGTTCTCGCCGCTGTTGTTGAACTCCCAGACAAAGTCCACCTCGCTGGGGTCGGCGTCGACCTCGCAGCGCACCTTCACAGACTCCTCCAGGGAAGCCCCGATGATCGTTACCTCCTTCAACTTGCAAACCGGCGCGTCTGATCGCGCATAACGAGAGGAAAGAAAAAAGATAGAGTTCACATTCATTCTCGGGGGGGGTGGGACGGGGGTAGGAGGGGGGGGGGAGAGGGGAAAGAGAGAGAGATAAAATTGTCGAAAGACGAAACAATTTCATCTCTGCCATCGATCGGCAGAACTTTGACGACGAGCGGGATTATACCGAGTTTAAACGCCGTTTTATTCGCCCTTAATCGGTAGAATTATGTTGTTCGCCCGTAGGGCTTGGATAGGAGGGTGGAAAATAAATTGGCTTCTAAAATGTAATCCTTCACATCTGACGTCCGCGATATTCCGCTACCGAACACAATTACGCGCAGTTGGCATATTGTGTAACGCGTATTTTGGAGTTTACCGGACGAAACAGCAGGAATAACGTTAAATGTAACTTTTAGCGATATATACGTGAAAAGGTCAAAGGTTCACTTTACCGCAATGATATATCTTTTTTGGCAATCGGACGTATTAATATAATTCACTTTTATTGTATAGATTTCGCTGTTAATTCATGAGATGCAAACGTATGTACTTACATATACATATTTAATACGATAAATAACGCGTATTTAGATATTTAAATATATTTATGTAATTTATATATACGGATAAATTCTCTCTATATTACATAATAAATAGCTTTCTATGTTAAAATCCGATTAATTTGCCTAGAATTGTCGATGTTTAAAACTATACGTCCGCTTTCTTTTTTTTTTTTTTTTTTTTTTTTTCGGAGGATCCACTATTACAAGATCGAACTTGCTTATTTACTTACATTGTACTCTCAGATTCACAATCGGACTTGTCGTTTCTCCGCGATCGTTGCTGGCGAGACACGTGTAATTTCCCGCGTTGTCGCGACCTATACCCTGCAGTACCAGACTCTGGGTGCTCATGATGATACCAGCCGAATAGTTTTGCGTCAGCACGGCGCCCTGTCATTGATGGATTAACGCGTTTAACACGGAGGTTGAAGATACGATAGCGTTTTATACCATATTTCTTCGGTAATAAGAAAAGAGAAGGTGGCAAATCGATATCGTGTAAAATTTTTCGCTCCATACGAACCGTTCTCGCGCAAAAGGGAGAGAAAAGCCCCCGTTTAATAGAATTTTCTTTTCTTTCAAAAACATTCGATATACACTTAGAATTTAGTATGTTACTTTTTATCGAAATCTCGCATTTTTTATAAAAATTGAAAGAGAAACTAAGATAGGAATTTCCCAATTTCTTGTAAATTCTTTTTTTTTTGGAAATCTGACTTTTTTTGAAATCCCAATCAGATCGACTTTATTGAAATAAAAAAAGTTACTAATCAATTTCTTTCTCGCATAATAAAAAATTGTCATATTTTCGAATCGTTATTTTTTGTATTTAATCATTAGAAATTTTTTTTTAAACGTATTAAATACTCGGAATATTTTTTGGTAAAAAAATTAGAATTAATTATATCGAAATTCTAGAAAAAAAGCGCTAAGACTTCATAGAATACTTCAAATTAAATTAGATTAATTAGACTAAATAAATTAGATTAGCTATTGCGGACTTACGTTATGGCGCCAGGTGATTTTGTGATGCTCTGGATTAGCGCGGACTTTGCATTCAAAGTATACATCATCGCCTTCCTTTATGTTCTCCGCGTTTAGGGTGCTGCCCAGATGCAACTGTACCTTAGGTGGAACTGGAGAGAAATTTTCGAGAAGCTTAATATTTTATGTAACATAATCGTATGTAGGTACTTAATGAAATATTTCGGCAGATTGACGGCAACAAAAGTAGCCGCGATGAAATTTTAAACCTGCCGGAACACATAAAGAAAACAAGAGGATATCAATAGAACACGTGATTATATTCGTGTAACAGATTTACGGTCAAGACGGAAATAGCAAAACTTGTTGAATGTCTTTTATACTTGGTTTTTTTTTTTACATCTTTCAATCGATTCTAAATTATTGACTATTTATCGAATTATATTTATTAGAAATGTCAAGCGTGATATTAAATGTGCTTAATTGATGTCGCGATATAATCGTAACTATATTTTTTATCAAGTTTCTTACAGACGACGTTCAGTTTGAAGAAGTCCTCCAAGTACGCGTCCGTCAGAGCAGGATTTTCACCCCGGCACTTGAGGATCTTTCCGTGATCGTCGGGGACGGGTGAGAATATCAGGGTGCTTAAAACCACCGACGCGTTGCCGCTCTCCATCATCTGCCGGCACATTCGATAATTGGAAGTCGGGATAATTTGGAGTCGGTATCGAGGGAAGAAAAGAAAAAAAAAAAAAATCGTACAACGTCGTACTTCAAAGTATCGTTATATCGACCTTGCCATTCCGAAACGTCTCGTTCCCCTCGATCCAGGTGATGCGAGCGCGGGGGTGCGAGCCCGTCGTCTCGCAGGTGATGGAGTAATCCTTTTCCGTCTCCATGATCGTTAATTTCGAGAGTATCTTCACGGTTAACGGTTTTACTAGAATCAGCCGGTGAATCATCCTTATTGTATATATGATATTGCGAATATATACGAATGTTTCTCGTTTCTTTCAAAAATTTTATTATCAATATGTGACCTCGAAATTTAAATTTAATAAGCTTGCAATAATTACCATAGTAATTAATATTTAATATTGCGAATTTTTTCCTTTTTCCAATATTATCCTTTCGACTTCTTGAGTTTTTATATATATTTTTCTTATTAATAGCACAAATGTAATTTTTAATGAAAAAATATTTAAATATAAAATATTTAGCAATCGTTATCTTTAAAGGTCTTTAAAAATATCATTTCTTTATAAATATCACTTTAAAAAATATTTACTTAAAAGGATTGTAAAGAATTTTTATCTCTTAGTTTATTCGTATCTGAGTAAATTAAAGAAGATTAAATATATATTTACATGATTGTTTGTTTAAGCTAAAATTATCCGTATAACAGGTTCATACTCGCTTCTATTTTCAACAAACCTGTCAATAATTTATCGAGTCGATAACATAAATGCGAAAGGATTACTTTTCGCGGTCGAAATTTAACTAATGTGAATTATTAACAGACTGACTGCCACGGCGATTTTGATTAACTTTGCAAAAGCATAATTAGAGATTGTACAACCAATATTACGGCAAATAAATGCCATTTTTGTCAAATATACGCATTATCTCATTTAACTGACAATGAGGTCTTCTTACTCACGGTATATATAATTTTTAAATCCGCAGTTGATTGTGCTTTATTTTAAAATGGATCAACGTGTTAATTTTTCAGCAGCTTTTAATATTTTTATCGCTTAATAAATTTAAAAAAATCAGTTTCCCTCAAGTCTACAAGCTACCGCACGAGGAAACAACCTAAATAAATGTAAATTTTGTACCAAAGTGAGAGAGTAGAAAAATCGACAAATATTCCTACATTTTTAAATCGTTATTACATATCACTGAATAAGTGAGACTGAAAATCATCACTTTGGCGGTGAAAATATTTTCTCTCGGCGGGAAGAGCGAAATGTATAAAGGCACTCACGATAAACGTCAAGGAGCACCGTCTTCTCCAACGGTGGTATTAAATGCGTGTTGGTTGCCCGGCATTTGTACGTCGTGTTGCGGTGCTCCCGTCGCAGCTGCGGCACCGTCAATTTGCTGACGACGATGTTCTGGCTCTCGAACTCCTCCAGTCTGCCGTTCACCTCCTTGCCGTCCACCAGCCAGCTCACCACCGGCGTGGGTTTCCCTTCGCGTCCGCGAATGCACGGAAAGCAACGGAAATTATACGCGGCTAATTAACTCCCTTCTTCCCCATTCTCCCCCCCTCGCCCTCCCCCTCTTTTCGCGCACCGTCGTCGATCAGGCTCGCGTGACAGCAGACAAATCACCGGGGGCCATAATTACCCTTAATACCGGGTGTCTCCGATCGGGCGCGCCCGCGTAATACCCAGTCTGGCCACTTAGTGCAAGCCAGGGCTCGTATTTAATTGCCAACGATAGGCCACTGGTGTATCTCTCCCTTTCTCCCTCTTTCTCTCGCTCTCTCTCTCTGCTTCTTTTTATTTGTTCACGCGATCTCGCAAGAGGATGGGGGTGGGATTTACACCGGAGGTTACGCGTGTAATGGCGGGCCGAGCCGGGTAATTTGTCACACTCTCTCGAGTGCCGAGATTCGTATCTCTGACTAAACATATTAATGAGAAACCTGATTTCTCTCAAGGAGGGATTATGTAACGGATAAAATTTTACAAATAGTGATATAATACGAGAATCGCGCTCGGCGAATTCATTGCTGTTTTTAAAATATGGAGAGATTTGTTTTACCTCTCCTGAAACACCGTATATTTCACCTCCTGTCTCCGCCATTAACGTTAATCGGTCTCGAAAAGAAAAAAGGAATTATGAGAAGAGGAAGATTATAAGGAAACAATTGTTTTACACCGGGGTTTGCGTGCACGAAATTAATTAACTGTAATGCTAATTTCTACCGCCTCTCGGCGAACAAATGTATGAATGAAACACTCAGAGAGACGTGTACAACAACAAAAAACGTAATTTTATCATCCTAAATAACTCGCAGACGGAAATGTAAAAAGTGCAAAGTACGCCTAACTGCAAATTTCTTCCAGATCAAAGACAAAGATACGAGTCAGAATATATATCCCATACAGCACAGATCATTGCAATTACATTGCAGCAACGTTGCAATATTGCAAACTGCAATGAAACATTACAAAAACATTGCAGAGATATAAATCCACAAAATATTAGCACAGTTATTGTTGCAACATAACATAAATATTTCGGAAAAATGTCAAAATCAAAATTCTATAATTATATTTTTTTTAGAGTAAAACGTATAGGAAACATATAAAATATGAAAAAGTTCAATTTAAAATAAATGTTTGCAATAATATATTTATCTAAGAAATATTAATTCATAAATTTACATATAATAAATTATGTATAATTTTATGTAAATTTATAATGTAATATTTTTTAGATAAAAAAATTATTACAAACATTTGAGTTCAACTTTTTTGTATTTTATGCGTCCATATGCTTCTGATATTTATCTATCAGAAAAATATAATTCTTATATGCAACATTAGTCGACGATTGATCAGTAACAATGCACTATTGCAATATTGCTATAATACTTTGTTGCAATCTTCCTAAAGGCGGACATTTTAACGTTGCTGCAATCCCACGGCAATGATGCAGCAACATTTCGCAGTAAATTTGCAATATTGCAATATCGCGGTGAAAGATTGTTGCAATGTGTATATAATCTTTCTGTGCTGTAGGGTAAACTCGGGTAAGATGGCCATAGTTTTTTAAAATACAAAAAATATACTTTTATTTTTGTTATTTTTTTTTAATGTTTGACATATTATCTTCACTGAAACTTAAATTACGTAATATTATCGAAATTAAAAGAAAAATATTTACTAGAAATTTTATATTATCAAAACGGTACAACATAAGCATTAGCCATCTGACCTAACTTTTAAGGAAAAGATGACCATAATATTTATAAACAAATAGTGAAAACGAAAATGTAGCGATTACTGAAAAAATGACAGCCTATGGCCATCTTTTCCGTATGGCCATCATACCCTGATTTGCCCTATGGAATACAACTTACCTCCTCTTACTTCGCAGGACAGGCCGAACTCCACTCCGACCTGAAACGGTCCTGCGACGTTCTCCACCTGCACCCCGGAACTGTCATAGATGAGCAGCTGATGCGGCGGCACTGCGAACAATATCCGCGAATCTAGAGCGCTCGCTTTCCATAATTGACGGATAATGGCCCCGAATAAGTGGCGGTTTCGAGTCTCCGTCTTTTTAAGAACTCGCCAAAGTTAATTTGAAAGTTGCAAAAATGAAATTTCGATTAATTCCCCCGAAAGTTTTCCGAGAGAAGTGGGTTAGAGACCGCGCCGGGCCCTTCAATTAGCGAAACCGCGAGAGACGAGGGGCGAGATTGTTCCGGCAAGTTTAACTTTGCATCCTGGGATGAAAAAGGACCGACGCGTATCGGCCAACGTTAACTGCAGCTAATATTCCGTCCCCCTTCCCCGGCCTCTTTCATCCCTTTCTTGCCACAAGAGAGATCTTCCGACGATCCTGAAGCGTTTTACGCGTTAAGGAGCGCAGTTAATCATACCGGGGCAATGTTATACGGGGTGGTCGTTACGGTAATGAGTTTTCTCTCACCGATCACCGTGAGATTCACTTGGAAGTTCTTGGTCGGCGAGTTCTTGAAGTCTACGCGGCACCTGTAGACCCCCTCGTCGTCCAGCTGAACCGCCTCCAGGGAAAGAGCCGCGGGTTTTGTCACGGTGACGAAGTAAGCCCTGGGCCCAACGGCGGTGCTGTCTGACCAGTTTAGAGCCTTGTTAAAAGCCCGGCCTCGCACGTCAAAACTGAAAAAGAGTCGTAACGACTTGCACATTTATCTCATATAATTTTCACAATTATTTCTGTACCATCGTGATTGAATATTTTAAGAAAGATTGTTCGCTAATCAAGTTATTGATGAAGTTGATTAAAGAAGAGACCATAAAATATAAAGATATGACTGATTAAAAATGTGTAATAATGTAATTTTAAATAATGTCTTTTTTCAATCTTGTAAATAATTCTGTGGATCATCGATTACATCGATTCCTAGATACAGATAGGGTTTTTTCTTCATGCTTGTCTTTAATACATAATATACCGTAAGATAATGCTTGCCTGTAAATGGGTTTCACCGCATAATCACGGAACCAAAGTACCATGTAGACGCGATCTTCTCGCGTGGACGGTTCAATGTCGCAAGGCAAAGTGGCGGTACGACCAAGTACGGCGCTGACCTTAGACGTGGACACTGAGAAGGTGAAAGAAAGACGATTAATACCAATAAAGTGGTTGTCGACGAATGATTCTTACTGATTATGTTTAAATTCAACTGGCAGAAGATCGATTAGACCGATAGATAACCGAGTCTATATCTGTCAAAAAGGTTGCATTTTATAAGTTTTATTTTATTTATTAGATACACGCTTTTTTTTTTTTTTTTACTCAGGTTTTTGCAAAGTTGACTGAACTTTAGCGTTTAAATTAAAATCAATTACAGGCGAAAGAATTTCCTTCGCAATAGACGATAATTAGTGGTCTAAAATATTTTCTGTTCCATGAATAAATTTTTTAAAAAATTATATATTGAATTAAGTAGTTTAAGTGTTGATTTAAAGAGTTATAAAGTCTCGGTCTCTCTGATTTCTTTGGAATTTGCTGTAAACAACAATGCGACTTTTAGTACTTTCATGGCTAAATCTCATTAACGTCAACACGCTTTGAATAATTTTACTTACAATACCTCCTCTTTTCTTGGAGCGAAAAAGCTAACATTAAAGGTTGCTTAATAATTGAGTTAATAATTTTAACAAATGCGCAAAGCTACTACAATGATAATAAGCTCCACTACAATAATAAGCTAATATATAATATAGTTTTAAACTTTAATGCAATTTTAAAGGATATTTACATTTAATAACTTGTGACATTTTGTGAATTATTAATTATATAGTTAATAAGTTAAATGAGCTGTATAGCTGGCTTTCATGTTATAAAAGAACTTGGAAAGTTTTATTAAATTAGTAAAAAATATTATATAAGCAAAATTATTCAGACAAATACACACAAATTATTTCAGCAAACGGGAGAGATTTAGCGAAAAAAAAAAAAAAAAAAATTGAGATTAAATCTGTCCTTTAGACTATTTGTCGCAATTTTAATTACGTTCAAGTAATATTATCGAGGTTTATTTTTGAACGAATAATATCATTTCGCAAAATAAAGTCGCGTCAAGAATGTGCAGATATTTTAAGGGAGACGTTTCTCTCTCTCTCTTATTCTCTCTCTCCAATTTAACATTCCGTTTGAGCGCGAGAAAGAGTCCCGTCTCGCGATATAAAAAGAAAGCCGCTTTGCTTTCTTTGCTTCGAATAAAGCGACGGGAAAGCAGCTTGAAAAATATCACTAATGAAGTTCGTTTTCGCGCATAATGGAGAATTTCCGCCCGGCGCAGCGCGAAATATAATTACGCTGTGTAACATTTCTTTGAGCAGGTTTCACGCTCTAAGTGATTTCCGGTCCGATCGCGCAACAAGCTGCGTCTGATTTCCCGTTTTCCGATACGCCGCAATTTTCATCAATCGAACGACGTCTGTAACACGAATACGAACTCTTCCGGCAGGATATCGTTTTCACGTTTGTTTGTGACGCTTCGATGAAAAATGTACATGCTCTACGAGCCATTTATCTTTTTTTTTTTAGCATCTTTCTCTCGTATCAGCGCGATTATTATCTGTTCCATCTATTTAAACGCCGTGCCATTTTTTATACCGAAGGTATTTCAAAGATATAAATGGGAACTGACAACGTACGAATGTAAATGGAAATAACTTCGAATGAGACTTTAGGACGAAAAATAAAAAAAATACTTGAATAATTATGAGGGGAAAAAAAAATGTAACTGAAAACATATTTATATAAATATTTAAAAATATTTTATACAAATCGCTATATATAAGAGGCCAGATTATAAATTCAAAAGTTATGAAAGCTCCATACTTTTGATCAAGTCTACGTACCATTAACAAGAACTTATTTATTATTCTATAACATTTTTTAAGGGTGCGTTCAACTTTGGCTGTTACATATTTTGGATGTTTCGGAGTTTTATATTTTAAAAATACCTTAACTTAGTAAATATCGATTCTAACAGTTTTCAATCTCATGACTTTGTCAGCTTTCCACTTTTCAATATGCATTTATGAAATACATATTGGGTTCTATTTTGCGTATAAAAGCTCTATTCATATAGAATTTACTGAATATACTGAATATGCTGAATATGCACAGCAATCGGAGCTACTGGCTATTACTAAAATTAAGACTGATATAACTTTATTAAGTCTCTTTCTTTGTTAATATTGTATGACTATAATTTAAAAGATGCAAGAATCATTAAGCTTGGCTTTAACTGTTTTTTGCTCGTTTTTTTACTACTTTTGCAGAAAGATGAAAGAAAGATATTTTTATTCAATTTTATTCAATTTGTCCCTCCTTTTTTAATAATTGAAATCAAATGCATTCTTCTAAATAATCATCTGCATTTATCTTTTGTATATAACATATTCTTCTCTTTTTATTATATTTTTACATAAAATGTGATACCCAAGAATATGTCTCCCAAAATCAATAAATGAGTTTTTTAATGACATATTTCTCGGTTAATCGACGGTATTTCGTCAACAAAAATATCGAAACATCGATAGTTTTCGAGTAATTAGCGATTGGACAACTTCTCGCGAACTAAACTTTAGATATCTTCAATTTCAGAAATGAAATTCTATTAAGATAGAAGTCCGTTAAGAATTAACTGATAAACATTGTTTCGTTACAAAGTAAATAAGTATATTTATCATTTGACTTTATAAGCTTTTACCTTAACGGAACTTACTTTAGGACTTTACTTTAACAGAATTTCAACTCAAGCCTCTCGCATTGCAGAAATACTCTAGCAATTGTCATTTTCGATCCCGTCAAGAATGGTGAGTCACTCGAATTCCTTTGAGACATAACGTCGGAAAAAATTGAAAATCTATGATTGAAAGGATAAAGAGTCACAGCGTGATTTTGGGAGAGACACAGTACACAGAAAAAAAGAATATTCTTATTTTGACAATATCTTTAGCTTCAAAATGAAAATCTTGAAATGAGATTATATTGCGTTAAACGAAAATTTGCTTCAAGATACTTTTTTATAATTCACTCAAGAAAAATATATTCTTGCTATTTAAGAATAATTTTCTAGAATGGAGAAGAAAAAATGTTGGATAGAAAATAACACACACTCAAAAGAATATTTTACTAATGTAAATAAATTTCTAGATGTCTCAATTAAAATTTATTGCAGCAATATTCTAGCAATACCTCTAGAAAATTAAAATCCCATTGCTAAATATTAATCACAAATATAATTATCTTTAACAATAGGCCTTAAAGATGAGCACTGAAAAATTTTCCGTCTAAATTACACTAATAGTACATATAATAAATTCTGTCTCTGTCATTTAAATTGATCAAGTACAGAACACATGCAGTATCCATTTATCTGTTTCAGTTAATTTTTTTACACATAGAAAATTTTGGTTGAAGTTGCAAGATCATTTTTTTGAGTGCATGTTCAAATCAAAGATTATAATTTTTTTAGAGTCAAAATAATTATTGTATTCTTGAGATGACAATAATTATAGTATTGAAATAAGACTATAATATTGTTGAAATTGAAGATTTCCCAATTTATAATCTTTTAAGAAGATTATTATAAACTTTTTACTTCACATGTAAATTTTGATTTGACACTTACTTTTTTTTTTGCGCATATTCAAGCGAAACGGTTAATCCCCGGATCGGAGATTTAGTGTCAGAGAATTCACCTACCTAGGTCATCGTCCTTATCCCAGTTGCCGCTGGCATTCACGTAGACGACCACCGCGAATATGTATCCGCTAATCACGAGTCTCACCGCAATCTCGGCCAGCGTCCCGAGTGCCATCCCACGTAAGGGATGCGACACCTTAGCCGGACACCTCGCTGGCGCACCGCTTAAATCCGTCGTCCGCATGATAGCAGCCCGCGGGCACGCTGTCCTCTTATTGTCATTCCACGACCGAGAAGAGCCCGTCTCGCCCCGTCTCCGGCCGCTCGTCCCGATCTTGCGTGCGGGACGAACACGCGGGGTACGCTCACCTACTCGAGCGCCAATTCTTCAAGTTCGAGCGCCCGTCGTCGGAGCACATCGAAAATACCTGGATGACAAATCTTCGCTTCTTTCTCACCTTCTCTATCTGTTACATCGTATTCACTGTCAACTTAGTGCCAAAGGTTTGTCATAATTATCTTCCTCTATTTTACATTATTTTTTAGATTTTGGTATATTAATTTATATATACTTTTTTATATACTGGTATATAAATTATATATACATGTTACATTAGATTAGAATTTTGCATCAATAAATTAGTGCAATATTAGACAATAATATATCTTTGTGCTATCACTTTTGATTAATAATTAAGATTTGAGTTTGCAAATTACTTTAAAAATGTAAAAAAAATATAAAAGTGCATTTTCTAATTAAAATTGCTAACTAAACTTGATACAAGAGGAGGAATAATAACAATTTTTATCTTGACAGATTTATGGACACAAACCTTCTTCACCAATTTGATGTTAATATTGTCTCGTTACTGCCACTATATATTTTGTCCAGTCTCGAATCGATCAGTTGCTAAAATATATCGTTGTTTGCGATTATGTCACGGTATCAAGTTCAACAGCGGCTCATGTTTTCACGTGATTGCCTTCGATTATCCTCTCTTGGCGTTATTGTCCTCAGTCACGTTGTTACACAGAATTGAGCCCTTTTTTTCCCTCCCTCTCGTCGCATGCTTCCTTATCGTTATTTCCTTATCATTATTTTTCACCAATTCGTCGCGTTTTCCTTCGCAAACTATAGCTTTTATGTCGCGCCCCAATTCGTCGCGTTTTCCTCGCAATTTTTCTCTCTGCCTTCGCCGTGATTTGTTATCGTTCGGTTATCGTTGTCGATTACATCCCGGTATTCGTCCAGAAAGATGCATGGAGGTTGAGATTACTCACTGTTGCGTTTCAAATTGACGTGCGCCGCGGCTCAAATAAAGATGGACATTGCAAAAACATCCGACCTGTATCGAAATTCCGTCGATATTTCCCCTGCGACGATATGTGATTGATTATTACAAATTTCTTGCAATATCGTTAACGCACACATTCGCGTGTTATTATCGTTTCCACCGTTAATAGAAATACACGCTTCGTCGAGATTATTTTTTTTTTTTTTTTTTTTTTTTTTTTTTCGTGATTGTGATACACAATTCTATAAAGACATCGTAGGTTATATGTACGTGTGTGTGTGTGTGTGTGTGTGTGTGTGTGTGTATGTGTATATATACAGCAAAAGATCTTTTTAACGAAACGAGTTCCTTTCAGTAGTGCAGCTTGGCTGGGGCCGGCCGGCTCGCCTGATCAAGCGCCGAGCCTCTTCCACTGGCTGCACACGATTCTAATTTCGATCCACTCTACTTATATCCCGTCTCTCCCCGAAATCATTTGCGTTATTGTCGTATATATAACGTCTTGGTTTGCACGTCTGAAAAGGGATCGCCTTCGAGGGATCAGCAACGAGAGGAATTAGTCGAATCGCGTTTCGAGTCAAGGGGACTATCGACGGCCGTTAATCACAATTTCCTGGATTAATCGTTGTTTTCTTTTTTTTTTTCTTATTTTTTCTTTTTCTCGCACGCTGAAAGGCGTTCCCCACAGGTTGATCCACTGGTATATCCCTTTTTATTATCTTCGTTATGTTTATTAATTTGCTGTAATGATCACTCGCGCAAGGTTGATGTGGAGGAGCGGTATTTCGATGAAATTATTTCAAAAACGTCGCTCGAATCGTTTGAATCACTATATTTACGCCCAAGTTACTTGGCTACAATTATATTTAGCCGGTTCTATAAGCAGCTGAAACTTCTTAACACTTGCAAAACAATTCGGCGCTTCGAGCACTCGGTGAGAAGATTCCAATTCTCTATCTCTCTCCGTTCCCTCGATTAATCAAAGGGGAAAGTCTTATTGTCATTCCGTCCGAGATCAGACAGCCACTTCCTCCACTTCCAGCCGAACGGCGAGGGGGATGAAGGCAGGCAAAAGGACGGCCCGGCAGGGGATGCTTCGTGGTCTGATCGTCTCGCGAGCGTTCGAGAGGAGTGATTTCACCGCGACGGTATTCTCCAACGATTTTCCACCCCTAAAGGCCTTCCATCCCTTCTCTTTCTCTCTCACCCTCCCTCTCCCTCTCTCTCTCTCTCTCTCTCTCTCTCTCTCTCTCTTTCTCTCACTCCCTCTTACCTCGAAGGTAGACGGCCTCCTCCCACCGTTAACCCCACGGCGATGTCCTCCGGCTAGGATCCTCTTGAGGAGGAGACGAGGAGGGCGACGAAAAAGGAACACGCTCTTGCCCGTAATAGTACGAGGATCTCGAGAAGTCGTTCGGCAGGCTTCCCTAATGTTTCTTAATTACCCGCGTTCATTAATCACCCGGTCTTTTGATGTCCGTTGAATTTCTTTCCTCGCCTTTCCTCGTGTAATTCGCGAGGAAGCGCACCTCGAAAGCACACCTAAAAGCACTCGTCGAAGCTCGCACCTGAAATGGCGCAACGCGTTTTGACGAGAGAGAGAGAGAGGCCACCCGCGCCTTTCTCTGCGGGGATTATCGTCCCTCCGGGGGTTACTACCCCTTTGGGTATAGGTTTAGGGCCGCCGTTAGGTGATTCGACAATGGCGATGACAGATCGGTCGGAGAGAGACGTGCACTTCGATACTCGCGCGGCGACTTGCGTTATTATATCCTGGTGGTCCTCAATTTCCGCCGTGATCAATCATCTCTCGTATCATTTCGAGGACTTTCGCGGAAAAGACACTGTCGGGGACATATATAAAATGTATAAGGTGCGCGTATATGTATATATATGAAAAAACTCTACGAGATATAAAACACACGTAAAAACGGCAAAATACTCGAAAGTGACGGACGAGTTTATGAAAAATTTACTCTTGTATAAATCTGACTTTATTTTTCAACAGCGGCAAATGCGTTTCGCTCTTCAATGATGCGAATTGTTTCACTTTTTGACAGAGAGTAAAAATTTCCGCGCGGTAAATATGAGCAGCTACAACAACGGTGGTTGTTCTCTCCTCTCGCTTCCGCGTTTGATCTTTACCCTCTCGTTCGATTCTCTCTCTCTCTCTCTCTCGCTCTCTCTCGCTCTCTCTTGCTCCCTTTTAAAAAAACTTTTAAAAGATATTTAGAATCGATTGGTTCAGTTTTTCAGCCTTTTTAACAGTGTTAATCGTTTTGCTTAACAAGCGTAATTGATAGCTCAATGATTTTTTTCGCAGGAAATACAAACAGCCAATCATTCGCATGTTTCCGAAAATTTCCAATCTTCTCTCCCCCTTCTCTCAATTGCTCTTCAATTCGTATATTAAAGCACCGATTTCTATTACACACGCACCCGTTGCCAGCCACCAGAATTATCGGACGCTGAATTTCAACGTTCCTCGTCGATTTGATCGTTTCTCACAATGATATTTTCCAAGGAAAATTTCGCACAACTCTTTTTCACAGAATCGAGGGAGTCTGGCTCATCTTCGATTCCCGAGAGCCGGCAAAATCCACGGCCGAATCTCCCACGATTACCGTCCTCTCGACGAGACCGGCGCGAGCGAAAGCCTCTCGCTTCTCGAGCCCTCGCGCTTCTTCCGGATTTTCCGCACCATACGACGTTCACGACGACGAAATTCTCGATGTTGTCGCGACGCGTGCTGTCGCGTGCGCGCTTCCTCGTCGCGCGGACACGCCGCTATAATCGCCGTCGCGGGTGAGAGAGGACGACGACGACGACGACGACGACGACGACGACGACGCGGGGCCGCCGATCGATTCGCGCGAGTCAGTCCGATCCGGCCGCCTCGCGTTTCGACGCGTTTCGATGCCCGCGCGATGTACAACCCCGTACGGAGGCGGTGAAGTTGGCGGAGGTGGTGGAGAACGTACTGTTGCGCAGGGCTGTCCGTCAAGGGGGTGCACGACGATGGTCCGCAGGGTGTCCCGAAATGCGACGAGAAAATGTAGCCCTATTATAAGATATTTCAGATAAATTTTTTATTCTTCTTAAAAATATATAAAAAGAATTATCACGCCATCTTGTACATTTCAATATTTGATATCTTATATTTGGTAATGAAATCAGATTTTATTCTGAAATGGAGTTAAATTGAATTATAAACGACATAAATTCGAGTTTTATTCAATTATTTATTTCGCTGAATCGAATGGCAGCAGATTAAAAGTCAAAATTGTTAAAAATTTTAATCTAATCGTTATATTAAAGTATGGCATAATGAAAAATATAATCGGCATGATATTATTTGTCTTGCAATCCGATTCGTAATTAGCCGTTTGTGACACAAGCTTTTAAGAATTCTTCACTTTAAATTATCGGAAATTTCTTTTAATTAAAAATTAAAGTTTATAGATTTTAATTTTTTTGCATTTCTTTCTCTTAACGCTGTATGTAATATTTATATTTAATTGCAAAAAAAATATTATTACTATAATACACAGAAAATATATATGTTTAACAAATAATAAAATATATGACGTTTATAAATTTCATTAAAGCTACATTTTTTTCACGTCAATTTATGTTACTTATTTTGGAAAATGTTTTGTTATTTTAATCATTGTTTCTTTGCGCAAAATAGGAAGCAAACATTAATGGAAGATGTATAAAATAAAAGGGTGACAAAAGCGTACCCCGGGATTTTAATTCGCAGACTTTCCTGGCGGCTGTATCTATTGAGAGTGCGACTGCGCGAACGGTGCATTCACGCCGTCGCCAGGATCGGAGGAAAGTATTCATGAGAAAACAAATTGGAGGCACCGGGACCTACCCGGTATACGGGGTGTTTCATAAAGTTTACGTCAAACTTGACAAGTGTATGCTCGGCAAATTTGAACTCAACCTTTCCTCTCGCGAAAAGTAAAAACAAAGTTGCAAAGCTTACTTAGCCTTGAAAATTCCAATATAAATTCAAATATAAAAATTCTAATTAATAATAATAGTTTATTATACATTCTTTATTAATTTCTAGTTAAGATATTATTTTAAGGTGACTTTAATTAAGAATATTTATAAGATTGCACAAAAATCCAAATGTTACAAAAAAATCTTGATTAAATTTTCATTAAAATAAAAGATTAATTAAGAAACGTCTTGAAATATCTTAGTTACCAATTTGTCAAGAAATAAATTGATAAAGTAAATTTGCAACAAGAATCGAGAATATATGCGATATTTAACAAGATTACGAGATCACGGTAATTGACCTAATTTCACAATAAAATCGAGCTCTCTTCGACAAACATATTAAAAGTAATAATTCAAATTTTATCGAGAGAAATGAATATTTCTTTATAGCTCACACGTTCCTATATATTACTTTGTCAATTTGATAATACTCACCCTGTATTTAGCTGATTCGCGTATAATGACCCGACCATCTGATCTTATATGGGGATATTATACGGGGAAACCAAGCGTAGGGGAAGCCAAAGATAACATAGTAGAAGTCTTCAGCTGGAAAAAAATAACCATCCTGCTGATCCAATGTTCTGGAAGCCTTCCGCTATTTAATCCAGCCTTTTATAGTAGTAATAGTCTCGCCTTTACTGAACGAAGTCACGATGCGTTAGGGGTGGGCGATAGACGCAGGGGCGTATATAATACGACACCTCTGCTATAGCGCGTTATTACTTCACGAACGAACGGGCAAGCGAACGAATGAATGAACGAACGAACGAGAAAATTTCTGTTCTCGTTCGTGAGGCCACGCATATCGAATCACATGCAACGTGACATCCGCTATTGCGATCTTCATACGAGTGAGAGAATTTTTCGATCTCCTGTCAAACTGCAGCTCGTAAAATAATGAAATATTGTTTGCGAGATAGAATACTGCGGAGCGCTAAATTGAAAAATCTAATTAGCATAAAACTGGCAATAATTTCAAGCAGCAAGTTGCAAGATTATTCATACTAATACTGTCATACATGTCGTTTGTTAAATGTTAAATAAGTTTCCTGATATCGTATGTTATTCGAGGATATTATTCTAGATTATCGCAAAGATGATTAATACCAATGTTTATAATTAATTCTTTTCATGTTACTTTACCTGACAGTAATTAAAAAAAAACCGCTATTTTATTTTTAATAATGTTCAATTGTTGTATATTTCTCGAGATATTGTCCTAGTTGGATGCACTCGAGATTGTCCGATTAATTATAACTTAATTTTTTCCATTTAAACATATATTCGTATAAAGCTTTAAAATATAATTTAAAATACATCGAAATAAAATAGATGACACATTTACATGTCTAAAAATTTTTGTGTCAATAGAAATTTCGATTATTTTCTAACGAGACACGATAACATTAACACGCGAGCCTCATTGTGCACGATCTGAAATTTAATCTAACTTATCGTCAAACTAAATGTTAAGTAAATGTGAAGAAAGAAGCAGGCTAAAGTAGAAATTATACAGACAGTAATTACACATTTGCAGCAATGTAATTATATTTAAATATTAAATAATGTCGAACATATATTAAAAAAGCTATGCATCTAAAAAAAAATTAATCGCCATGTCATTAAATATTGAACTCATATTTATTTTAATCAATCACATATTATCTGTAACATATCATCATATTACATTAAAAATTCGATATTAATTCAATATACAACTCTTCTCCCTTCTTTGGTTGATTGAATAATAATATCAGATAGAAATTTAAGATATGAAGAAATAAACGGATAATTTTGATTATTTGATAAATGTCGTTAAAATTTTATCAACATAATGAAATAGCATGGATGTAGAAATTATTTGCAACGTTTTCGAGATATATAAGAAAGCGTGACGCGAAGGGTTGCAACTTTCTTTGTAGAGTTATGTCGAGAGCAGACGATGTTGGGGGAGGAATCAGGGGTGGCTCAATATTTGGCTGTTGGGGTGGTTCTCCAAACTACCGGATGGCATTTATCCTCGATATCAATAATGTCCTTGCAGTATATTATGTTTGGCTTGGAAGCAGATTTGAATATGGAGAGGAAAGTTACATCCGAGAGATAAGGGAGAGAACAAGTTTTTTTTTATTATCGTATTATAATATTTATAGTACTTTGGGGGTTGATCGTGAGATACAAACAAAATGTCTAATGTACTGTTCCTTTTTGTCTTAAATTTATGAAAATAATATATACAGCATAATTATATACGAAATAAAATTTAAAAACTGATTAATAAAAGTAAATTATTCACAAAAATCAAGTATATTCATTTTTGTGAATTTAAAAATGTAGTTTTATTGATATTTATTAACATTATATTAATATATAAATAATAAAAATCAGGAGAAAAATAATTAATTAAAAGATATTTTGCAAACAATGTTTAAAGAAACCTTTTAACGTAAAGATGAACAATGAAAATTCCTTCTTGCATATAGTTATTATCATATAACGCATTAAATATTTAATAAGCGAAAGTGCATCGTGCAACATGAAAATAATTAATATTAATTAATTGCATCAATATTTATGTCGCATTAAACAGCCGACGTGTTACCGGTAATATTGACTTTACAATTGTCTACGTCCGTCAAAATTTTCTCGCGAATGCAGCTCTCATTCATATAAACTTCTTAATCCCCTCGTCGTTTCCGAGATTCCGCGTTAAACTCTATAATTATCTACGCAATTGAAATGCAAATCCCCCGCAAAAAAAAAATTCCTTTCTTTTTCTTTTCAATCCCAACGCGCGCTCAGTAACGTTTAGTTTCGCGAAATGAGAATGTGCGATACCCGAGTACACCGTAAACCGTTATACTCCCTTCTCTGACAGACGGTTCAACTGCGGGAGCATATGGGTGAGACGAAACCGCTCGTGAATTGACCTGTCTACCCAGCGTATTTCGACTTGTTACCCGGTCCATTTCCACCCGTTTCACCTATACGATATTCGGCGTACAATATGCGTAGCGATGCGCGCGTGTCGAGCGAAAAGCGACGAGTGTCGCATGCGTACGTGCTGGCGTGCGTGCATGCATGCATGCGTGCGTACGTGCGTACGTGCGTGCGTGCGTGCGTGCGTGCGTGCGTGCATGCGTGCATGCGTGCATGAGAGTCAGATTCGAAATGTGGCTCCCGTCGCCTTTGGGCGTTTCCGCAGGGCGATCGTTAACGCTACCGTCACCCGCATCCAGAAGTGTCGAATTCAAGACCCGATCTTTTCAAGAGATTCACTCGTCATTTCGCTGTCCGACGTAAACTGGAGGGGGAAAAAAAGAGCAAGAGAGAGAAAGAGAGAGAGAGAGAGAGAGAACAAATTCGTTAGCGCGAGAATAATTACGTGATGTAGATGAATTAAACGACGATTGCGTTTGCGCAAATTAACGTTGTTAAATGACAGAGGAGCTTCTCGTATAGCGATCTGTATAGCGAGAAATGCAAAAACGTGCAATCGACGTGCAACTGTAAAAATGTAACTAATTTAATTGTCGCGATAATCGATGTTTTGTTGTATTCGAATATAATAATGCCGAGAAGATAGTAATTTTTTTCTTCCTCTTTTTTTTTTATCTTTCAATAGAGAGATAAAATGAAAAACACCGAAATTAAATATTAGGATCGAGTAAAAAGCGGGACAAAATAGATTAAAATAAAAACTATTAAAATAAGAGAAAATAAAATATCGAAATAAAATAAAATTAGATAAAATAGAATGGAGAGAATATAAAACTATATTTATTACATATTGTATACATATTATATATATATATATATATATATATATATATAAAGTAAAAAATGTAATACTAAATCAAATAAAATTAAATTAAATTACATGTTGGAATGTGACGTGAAACGCATAATAGAATGTAATGGAAAACAAAAAAAAAAAAAAAAGAAAAAAAAAAAAGATAAAAGAGAAGGAAATGTGTGAAATGGAGGGAGGAATCGTGTCAATCGCGAATCGTCCAAGACCGCGACAAATTGAACAATACCGCACGGAATGCCGACGGAACGGATGTCGACTTGACTCCGCGCCGGAGTGAACGAGAACGCGAACGGCCCTTGGCACGCTTCTTTTCGCAAAATTACGTTGCGGATCGATCACGGGCGAGGGGGGGGGGGAGGAGGGGGGGGGATCGTCGCCTCTACCCCTTCGCGTATAATGATGCGCATTGTACTGATCTCTTTTTCATGCGGCACACACGCCGCATGTTGTAGCTTTCGCGCCACCGCACACACAGCGGAGGCATTCACCCCGGCGCTCCGATGGACGCCCTTGCGAATGTTTGACGAACGAGGGGGAGGGGGGTCGGAGCCCTCCTCCCCCCCCGCCCCGCTTCGCCCCGTTCGCGGCGAAAGGGCGACGTAATTACGAGCGGGCCGCAATTTTGCGCCGTTGCGGATATCCGCACTCGATAGATCCGGAGATCGTGTGCGCGCGGACGGCATGGCATGGCATGGCATGGCATGGCATGACAGGTCGGTCAGCGGGACCGACCGATCGATCGGATTCATCGCCGGCTATACGTGCGCTCGGCCAAGACGACGAGGGCTGTCCGCAATGTCGTTGCGAAAATATTCATGCCTGCTGAGTATTCATGTGTAATTGAATTCGAGCATATAAGCGCCGCTTTCTTTCTCTCTACCTTTCACTTTCTCTCTCTCTCTCTTCTTTTAACTTTCTCCTTTTTCCTATGCGGCAATTTATACCGCAATTTCAGGTCGTCGCTGTAAATGCGAGGAAAAGACGAGGTATGTTTAAGCGACGCTACTTTGACATCGTGCAATCACGTTGCAATGACTATTCTATGACGGTATAATCGAATCGGTTCGATGGTAAATTTATGGTATTAATTCTCTTATTATCGTATAAATAATCAATGCTGACGAATTCGGTACGATATTCGGTAAGCTTCCGAAAGAGAGGAGTTTAATTAAATCTATGCGTGTCATCGTCTTTTCCAGGTACGCGTGGATATGAGATATAGCTAAATAAATAGAACACATTCGCACACAGACAGTGAAATCAATATCCAATATCGAGATATTAATAAATGTTTAACTAAATATTGAGATAGATATTAATTTCGCTATCTAAATATTGATCGTTACAAGATCAAAGAGTGCAGATACAAACTGGTCTTTTCGATTTTTTTTTCTCAGACATTATATCGCATTTTACATCCGCGGTAGACGAAAGGGTGCTTTTTCATCGTCTTTATTTCATTTCCCTTTAACGCGAAAAACGTAGTTTCATATCATCGGCAGTAATGGAACGGCCGTAAAGAAACGAGTTGTCGTAGGTCTTTAGTCGTGACGGTCTAAATTTCGACACGTGATATCTGACGAATGACAGCAAGCAGGAATTATGTAAAAGGATTTGATGCCTGTATACTCGCTCGTAAGCGACCTTTGCGTGCTTCGAGTTTGCGGCCTTTACACTCTCGTCTCTGTTATTTTTAGTTATTTTCCCCGTGGTCGGAAACAGTAGCTATTTCTCGTAGATATAGGTCGAGAATTTTTCACCGGCATCGTTTTCACGCGTTTAGGCGTAATTAAAAATGCCCCGAGTTCCTTCGAGGGACGTATTCGCATGTTTATCGTTGTTCGCGCGTACAGTTACTTTTAACTAGATGTCTGTAGAAAAAAAAATGTTATTCCGATCCTCTTGCTGTTACGCAATCCCATAATTATTTTTAATTATGTAGAAATTTTTTCGATAAATTTAGGATGAAAAGAAAAATTCCATTATTGTATATCTCTGATATTTCTTTCAATGTAAAAAAGTATCTTGAAATTAATTTTCTCTCATCGAAACAAAGAGATAGACCAGTAGGATGCCAGTAGCGGTTTATTATTTGACAAATGTTTATATTTATCGCATCAGTATTTTTTCCGTGCTTTTATTATATATATATATATATATATATATATATATATATATATATATTAAAACTGATATTTTATTATTTATACTGATTATTCATATTTAAAGAATATTCATCTGAATAGACATCCTTTCCAATAATTTTTCTGGGCGTGTAGATTACTTTTAATCCTTTGAAGAGTTTTAAATATAGTGTGCATCATAATTTTTTTCTGACTTGCTATACTCACGCGCGTCTGTAAAGCAAAAATTTATACGTTCGTCAAATAAAAATATATCCCGCAGCGCAACGCATTGTGTCAGACGTAAAAATAGCATAAATCTTTATTATAACAAATAAAATTAACGTATGTGTATTTATACGCGACACACGAACCACGCATTTCTAGGGGAAAAATAAAATCTATGTCAAGATATCTTTACATGAGTATGATTCTAACAAGTTATTGACGGTCTATATATTTTTCTTTCTTCGATCGATGAATTTATTTTTGTTAAACATTTATTTCGCGCGCTCATAATTTGTAATGCAATTATCTTTTTAACATGACTAGAAATTGCTAATCTTTAAAAAAAAAAAAATAATAAAAATGGTTTATAAAACAGTTATATTTGAAGAAGATATCAGCAAAATATCTTAATTTTAATAAAAAATTTTAAATTGCATTTTTCTGAGCAAAAGTTGCGAAAGGACAGAATTTATATATATATTGCAAATTTTTAACATTCAACTTTAAATATTTCTGTAGACAGACCTGAAATTAAAATTACATTAGAGAAAAGCATATTTAAAATTATAAATCAAGAAGATTTGATTAAATTAAACTTATTGCGAGAAATTCAACAGTTTTAATCGTTAATAATTCTAAAAGAATTAACGCCTTGATATATTTATTAAAGAAAAATCATTTTTTAATTGAATAAAAAATTTATAATATGGAATAAACCAAATTGTTATCTCTTCTTATTTATTTTTTTCAATAATCGGAAAAGAGCTAGGAATATTCAAACTATTCTAGAAACACGAAAAATTGAATAAAAAATTGAAGAAATTGAATACAAAATTTCTAATGTAGGATAAACCAAATATAATTTTATCTCACTTCATATTTCTAAAAAAAAAAAAAAAGAAAATTCTAAGAATATTATATTTTATGAGAAAAGAGGAGGTTATAAAATACTAAATAACAAAAAATTAACTTTAGTTAACTTTAGTTAGCCTCCATTAAATTTTAAGAAGGACAACTAGAAAAAGGAATTGTTAGATTTTATCATTATTTCGGGTATCAACAAATTCTTTTTTTGTAATATAGATTTAAATTCATAAGCGATATCATAAGCAATATTCTGTTAATAATAGCATTATATTTGAAATAGTAATGTTTACAACATACAATTGCGACTTGTGTTACTATAGTTTCAAGTGTTCGATAATGTCTCGCAAAAATGTTACGCGCCATCGTCTCATTCCATCCGCAAGTTCTATACTTCCATACTTCTCTCTCTCTCTCTCTCTCTTTCTTTCTCTCTCTCTCTCTCTCTCTCTCTCACTCTCTTTTTCTCTTTTTTCTTCCTCTCATAAACTTCATCACCGCTATTTTTAAGGTAGCTCACGAGTCAGGGGTGGAAGCGGCAAATCTAATCGCATACTAACGGCGTCAAAAAATAAACCGGCGAATAATGTACAGTAACGAATGTATACCGGGTGTGTATCGTAGCAACCGAGGCGACAGGTGAACCGGAAATCAATCAATCTCAACGTGTATATTGTCGCATTGGTGTCTGTATAGACATTCGAGAATTATCCGGTTTCTCGCGCCGGATCAAGTCACGTGTCACGATAACAACGTAACTTCTGCTTTATACCGTCGTCCTGCCTCTTTCTTCTTATTCATTCACGCTTTCGCACACTCTCTCTCTCTCTCTCTCTCACTCTTAGATTTTTGCGCTCTTTCTCTTTCATTCTGAGTGCAATCGTAATAATCGCAGAATTAATTAATTGCTCGCATAATTAATAACTGACTCTCTCACTCTCTCTCTCTCTCTCTCTCTCACGATCAGCTGCTGACGCTATACAGAGTTCTACGTAATCGTGTACCTATGGACTATGGCACTTGGTGCAGCTAGAGTTGAGATTTACGAGTTGGATACGGCTTAAACGGTGTGTCGTTTAGGTACTTAACAAGGTTTGTGGAGCGTTATCGACGCGCTGCCATTAGAGTTCGTACAACGAAGACGCGACACATGATGACGTAAATTCTCGTGCATTTTCTCATTCATTTATGATACATAAGCGCGCAGTGAGTGATGGCGCGACACAGCTGATCCGGTCCAGCTGATCACGCTTCGTTAGAGCCCGCGGCGTTTCTAAAGGGCTTCTCCGCCACCGTTTTCGATGGGGGCTGGTCGGCCGCTTTCGCTCGAACCTTTCCTCCCTTTCTTCGCGAGCGTACGCGTCATTAGGCGCTCTTAAATAAGTCAATTTAGCCGGTATATAAGACTCCGACCGTAACGCCCGAAAATGATTTATGTGACGAAAGGGGTCAAGGTTTTTCCGCGCCCCTTGAAACACCCTTTGTGACGTTATGACTTTTCCGCCTCTCCTCCGTCTCTTGTCTTGACTATAACGCGCGAGTGTGGATAGGTGATTCTATTACGCCGAGCGTAAAGCGATGTTGATGCGGTTGGGCTTTTATGTGTCGCGAGCCACATGGTTAATTAACCTCTGGTTTAATGGTACACGTTGGACACGCTCCGTTTATGAGGATCGTTATTTTCGGCTATTTTTGGGTGGACAATTTTGTGGAGCAGATAAGGATCGATATCGAAAACAATTTAGCTGCGGATTTTACGTAAATATGATATAAACGTAATGATACACGTAACTATCAGTATAATACAATATAATACAACCATCGTGATAATCATTTTATACGTATCTTTTCTTTATAAAACATCGAAATTTTACGCCGAATAAAAAAAATATCGAACAAGTAGAAAACGATAAAAAAACGATAAAAACATGGAAAAATAACTTACTTTTTTTTATATATATATATATATATATATATATATATATGTATATATATATATTAAACACTACATGTATATTAATAGCATCGCGTATATGGACGACAAAATCGACCACCTATATCCTATATCTTATACATATATGTGTATATCGCCTGTCTTAAATATTTATTTTTCTCGTTAAATATTTAATGTACAATTCAGATGTCGCGCATGACTTCGATATATATATTGTACAAGAAAATATTGACACCTCGTTGCGCGAAGCTCGCTTGAAGCTTCGGACCTATCGTTGTCCCTTTTAGAGATGCTCTCGGTCCTTGTGAAAGAGGCGCGAAAAGCGTATGTTTCACGCATTTTGTGTAGATGGACGAGAGCGGCTGACAAAGTGAAACATTTAATCGCGCGTTACTTTTTTCTCTTTTATCCCGGCCTTTTGCATACACGCACGCACGCACACACACACACGCACACACACACACACACACACACGTATATATTTATATTGTATTTGTATTGTACACTTTAATGGTGCAGTCAATGGTTCTCTCGTCGTGAATCGTCGCGAGGGGATGCACTTGCGGAAGGACCCGATATCTTCGCGTAACACTTCGAGTTTGGTGCACTTGAAAAGTAACTTGTCCCCCTCCTCCCCCCTCCCCTCCTCCCCGTCGAACAGCTCGTCGAGTAGGCCCTTTGTATCGGCATCGCCGATTTATTCGAATCGAATCGCGCGAGAGTATCTCGCTCCGAAAGAGAAAATCAGCTCTTCGATCGGGGATCGAAATCGGCGAAATTTTTTGATTTTTGACGCTATCGGTAAAAAGTATGTATGTATATCTCGCGATCGGGAAGGGTATTTTTACGTGCTCTTGTGGATGTGTGTGCATATATATATATATATATATATATATATATGTGTATGGGGATGGAGGGCACGTAAAAATTGGAAATCGCAATTCAGGTGTCATGCTGATTAATTAATCCCTCGTCGATCTTGCAAGATACCCTTCCTCTTAAAATTCTCGATCGCGAGTTATTTTTAATTTTTTCCCATTGTTAAACCACAATCGAGAGGATTTCCGCACATGCATATACTCGTTAGAATCCATTTCGTAGAAATCGGAGCGGATTTAAAGCTCCTGCTTTTGTATGGATCGATTTATTTATGCAACGCAGGAGATTCGCGCGTTGCAATCAATTCCTATGTTATTTCGAAGGGTTCGTCGTGTCCCAAATTGCAATTGTGCTTTAGCACTTTGGGTTTCTCTCCCGCTAGGAAAGCCGCTTAGGATCGATCGCACCGACAGTCTTGGTTAATTAACTGTTTAGATTGTATATTTACAGGATGATCGATAAAAACATGACGTTCGAGAAGCGAACGATGGCGTTCCGTAAAATAGCAGTATTTGCAA
Organism: Anoplolepis gracilipes; assembly: GCF_047496725.1. Taxonomy (NCBI): domain Eukaryota; kingdom Metazoa; phylum Arthropoda; class Insecta; order Hymenoptera; family Formicidae; genus Anoplolepis; species Anoplolepis gracilipes. Next base: position 11,879,673 of record NC_132974.1, read on the forward strand.
ATACATTTAAAAAACGAGTTTATCATATGCTATGGAATTCTCGTGAAAGACGTATAAGGATGAGTCTCTTTCTCTTGCTTTGTCATGTATATATTACACACATTTTTCTATTAAAGAAAAAAATGAATGTTGACAATTAATTTAATTTAATTTAATTACAGTTCTAATTTTAGAAATGTTTTCTATTGGATTTTTTCAGATTGCTCGGATCTATTAATCCCCCCTTTTTTTTTATATCTTTCCTAAGCTTTATTCGCTACAATTTATTTAAGAAGATAATCATGTTTCCGTTCCAGCTTGCATACGATTAAGAATTATTCTTTACGAGGTAAACAGGGAGCGCCCGCGTTAGTAGACCGTAGTTTAATAATTGACCAACGTAGCAAGTGGCCATGAGAGCCACATACAGCTCTGATGAAGTTATTCTCGAGCTGTCCTGGTTTATAGCTACATTGTAGATACATTCGTAACATGTGAATGAATAAAGAAAAACTTTGTTAAATCGCTCTTGACTTGACCGACTGACCAACTAACTCTCGTTAACAATTCGCGTTCCGTGTGTCTCTAGTCTAACATTAAGAATTACACTTGTCACACGCGATGTGACGTTTCCAGCTGCGATGAAGATGGAAAGTGAGAATGTAACTACTTTAACTGTTCAACCGAGCCCTTAAACGTTAATAAATGAACCGATTATCGTTCGTCGACTCTAGTTTCTTGTAATCCAGTTCGAAAGATCTCAAACTTAAATTAAATCGTTTTTCATGTACTTATAAATAAACGACGAATAAAGATATTTTCGTGAAATGAGAATCAATTTCTAAATAAGAAAGAAGGGTATTCATAAAGAAAAGAAATAAGAAAGATTCGATATAGATTTAGAACACTGTGTATAAAAAGCAGAGCGATGCAACGTACATAATTAATCATGACAAAGCGTTACTAATTGACGTGGATGCGAACAGTCAATCTGGAATAACCGGCTCCGATTAGCGATTTCAGCTGTCTCATTCGACAAATATGTACATTATACCGGAGAGAATGAAAAATGCTTAGCGTTGATAGCCGATTAGATCAACCGGATCATGCAACCGGCTTCGTAATTACCGTGTACCTCGTCAATTCGCTAAGTCAAAGCGGAAAGTCTTAAGCGGAAACAAAGGAAGATTAGCCGCGTACGAGGATTACATCGAACGCGGATTTATGGGAAATTCGTATTACGGTAGATTACGTTCACCGTCTTAACTCTCCGACGTGTCGTAAAGTCCGAAAGTTCTAGCTTAATATAATTCGCATCAATAGCAAGCTTTCGCGATGCCGTAATTCGGATGCGATAAACGCCAGAGTCCTACATTGTCCGTGACGTTAGTGCTAATCGCGTTTCTAAAACAATGTTGCAGCGAAAAGCGTCGATTAACTTGATATCATGGCACGAGAACGTTATTCTATGGGACTCGCAAATAAAAAGAAGAACATATATATTCAAAATGGTCCTGTAAGTTTTTTGATTTTTATAGGACAAATTTTTATAGCCACTATTCTCCTCGGAAAAATCTATTTTTGATGTTTCCGCCTTTGAAGCATTGAATAAAATTTTTACATTTTATTAACAAATCCGATGAATGCCAAGCATGAACATCTATAATACATGGTCGATAAAAAAAAAAAAAAAAAAAAAAATCACGCGAGAGCTTATTTTCGATTTGCTAAAAGTGCATCGCAAAGTTAAACGGGCTGGCACTGCGTTCAATTAAATTATTATCGATTTACATTCGCTCTATCGTGGAATACTCGCTCGCTCTCTTACAATGCGATAAATGTGAAAAAGAAAATAATAGTTCCCGCGCTCCCTTACAATGTAATAAGCGTGAAAATAATTATAATAGTTTCTACCCCCTCCCTCTTCATCTTTCGTATAAATTTCATTACGAAACATCATACAATTTCATTAAGAAATGAATTTATAGATCTGATCCGGAAATGTACGTCCATTTGTGCAACACAAGTTTTATATAAGATATATAGAAAAAAAGTTTGATTTATTACTATCTATTTCATTAATCAGAATCAATTGTTTCTGTCGTAAATCATTATAATACTTTTCGTATATTGTAATGTCTTATATGTAAAATATCTTCAGTTTTGTGTGTGTAAACATCTACTTAAGTTTCACATTAAAATAGCTTTTTACTACTTTAATCTCAAAATTCTGAAAATTGTAACGTATTTTAAAAAGTGGAATATATATTTTATTCAGTATAAAAAAACCTACGCTGGAAATATAATTATTTTTTTCCTCTGAGTATTATTCTTTAAAGATGACAGGAAAAGGCACGCTGTCTGTTCGATTTAAAAATTCTCTTGGTAAAGATTATCTTTGCAACACATGTTCGGATAATATTTACAGTTTTGACTATTACATTATTTTTAAGAAACGAAAGTTTGTAATTTCGATTATTCAAATTTTCTGAGCGTCACGAAAAAATAGGATTATTTTATGTCAATTATGATAATTTTAGTTGCGTAAAAAAAAGAAAAATAATGACTTTTACGTTTCTCCTTTGAATTCGAATGCACAGCAATTAAAACGGAATTTTATAATTCCTGATATTTTCACTAGTAAACTCGTGAAAAGTATAAGAAACGTTCTTATCGTTTAAAAGAGAGAAGTTTACACTTACACTTTTTTCTCACGCGTAATTATACTCGTGTAAATATAATTCAGGATCACGTTCGCGAATTAAGACATCGTTAAATTAATCATTAAGTCTTTGTGAGTGAAAAGCGTAATTAGAATTATTTAATTAACGAGATTATTTAACAACAAAAAATACGGCAATTAAAATGTTCGCTAGAAAATCGCAAAAGAGCTTGATCAATTCTTTTTAATTATTTATCGCAAAGATGTATATGCGTATAAAATTTGCGCAACTTTCCTAAGTTTATGCTGCTTTAACTCTCATACAACATGATATAATACACAGACATCTATTTAATAGATTACAAAAGTTGAAACTTATACAGCTTCTCTCACGTGTATATTAGATTTCAGCTGTTCTAAGGCCATATTATACAGAGAATTATAGCGGAATTACGTAGGAATCATATAATGTAACCGAGAAAACTAACTCTTTGTGTTTTTTTTTTTCTTCTCCCTTTCTCTTATCCGACTGAAATTCAATGCGATCGCGATCCCATCCCACAGTCATCGGAGATTGAAACTTTGAAGAGCTCAATTCTCGATGTCGCGGATATGAAAAAAAAGAATCTTACGGCTACCGCGCTGTTTTTCCATCAAAAACATGAGTATCACTTTCGCGTATTTAATAGGAATATATTTGATCTCGAAAAAATTGCAACACAGAGTTTCACGATTCTCCGATCATATGAAACTGTGAAGAATCGATCGTTTTTTCTCGCAATAAGCAGATCCTGTAAAAAAAAGTCAACGAATACAAAGGAGAAAAATTATAATTATGATATCTAATTATATGTCTTCCTTTCTCTTACTTATAAAAGTGAAAATTTGAAAATTTTTAATCGAAAAAATATCTTATGTTTCGCACATTTCTTAAGATTTTTATTTCTCGATCTCTTCGAAAAAATTGTGACTTAATTCGTTAAATAATTCTAAAAAAAAAAAGATCGTTGCGTAAAATACGATAAAGATTTATCCTACATTTATCACGCATTTAATAAAAAAAAAAAAAAAATACCTTGTGTAAAGATCTAAATAAATGAATGATAAGGAGTAAAACTGCCACGTCTTATCAACCTTGCAACATTACACATGCAACACGATAATTTAGATATTCCGCCTGTAATAGAAATGCAACATCATTAACTTATCTCGTCTCAGCCACAAAGGGGCTAATATAGTCTGGTAATGTGATTAACATATATGCATGTTACTTAATTGCTGCTAAATATGAAGCTCACGAACTTAAACGATAATCGCGATAAAAGAGAGCGTGCGATATACGATTTTTTCTTTTTTCCTTTGCAGAAAGACTTCAATTTGCTATTATTAGTTGAATTAGTACGCGAGAAAAAGCTTTATGCATAAAGTATCATTTTGCAAATCTATTCAGTTGGCCGAAATCCACTTGCACGAGATAATTATTTGGTAGCATTGTTTATTTAATCGTACAAAAATGATTTGATTGATCATTTCTTTTTCTTCGTTTTCTCCTATTTATAATTATAAAAGCAAACCGCGAAGGTAGACCAAACATACTTTGTCTCGCGACAAAACGAAAAAGATACATAAATTAACAATAAAGGATAAAAAAAATAAAAATTATAATCGACAATAATATATATTTTTTTATATAATAGTGCAATCAATAAATTGTATATATATATGCAATACATATATAATTATATACATATATTTATATATGTACATATATAATTATATATATATAATGGTCAAGTTAATATTTACATTATACGTACTTCTACTGATTTTTTGCGGATCCGTGTGTTTGCACAACAAACGCTTTGTGTGCTCTTAATCTATCTAGCTTCTCTACCGCACCGGAGCTATGGCAACTAACGTAATAATGGCAAGTACTCGCTGACGGAAAATCGAGAGTCGATGTTTGACGGTGGACAGTATAGTTCATGGAATGGAGTGATTGATTATCAATTTGTAATAAAGAGAGAGAGACCGATAGATCAAGGCGAGGATTCGGCTGATTTATTGATTTTTTCGAGCTACGTCGATAATAAATGTCCCCATCATGTTTGTCCCTTCTGAATTGAACGATTATTCCTAAAATATTTTTTTTCACGTCTTTGATAGTAATAAGGATATTTTAAATGATTCAGTAAAATGAAAAACTCTATACATCAAGACATTAATTATCCAGATTCAAAATAGGAGAATTACGTATATGATTATACCTGCGCAAAATTTTGAAAATGAAGTATATTAAATAAAAGAAATTTTAAAAACAATATAACTAAAAATATAATTTTATATATATATATATATTTAAAAATATTAAAAATTGTATATTTAAAATACATAATATATAATTTCCTTCTGTATTTTTTTATTCTCGTTCGGCTACCAATCGCGTAAAAAAAAAAAAATTTCGATATTTGGATAATCAATACTCGGATAATTAACATTTTGTCGTATATAGTATCTTGGAACTTCAACTTGTGTGGAACACGTTGATTACACACGCGCTAATCGGATTAGCTCATAAATGATACGGCACGTACAATCAATATTACTCGTCTCATGACCAGAGCTTGGTTGTATGTTGCACGATTACAATCTTGAATATTTCTCTTCCCTACTTTTTTTTTTTTTTTTTTTTTTTTGTTAGAAGACAAAAATTTCTTGACACTCCCGAGACTTCACACGTGGCGTGAAATGACGATTGTCACTTTGGTGAACGTTAAGATGAAGCTCTATTTAGCGTCAGCCGTTCTTATAGCAAAATAGTAAGAATGACAAATACAACGGAAGGGGATGGAATGAGAGGGGGAGAGGGAAGAGGGAAAGGAAGGGTCCGTTTTTGTTGTGATCGAGTCCCTTATCGTCTAATACATTCAACAACTAGAAACAGAGAAACACTGGGATTGTGCCGCAGCCGAATACGAGAATCTCGATCCATTGTGTGTACGATGTGTCCGTATGCATATTACGTTGCGTGTGTGTGTGTTTGTATTCTGTATGTTTTTCGTGCAAGCCTATTTTTACCTATCTCACGCGTCTATTACGCGTGTATGTACGTTGTTCTTTTCTTTTTCATCCCCTTGTTCTCTCTTTTTTTTTTTTTTTTTTAGGAGTTTTAGGTCACGAGGGTGTAAGCCGTAAAACGCGTACGCTCGAGCAGGCGGAATGGAAGCAGCTGGGAAGTTATTATACGAGTCCACGAATCGTTCGCCGCTTGGTTGCTGCCTCGTCCTACGTTGTACATACATATATACACGGTTTGCTGCGCAAAAACAATGTATACTCGAAACATTACTCAACATACATACTTGAAAGTGCATGGAGAAAAAGAATCCGCTGACACGGTCAAATTTGTCACTGTCATAGCGAGTATCGTTAGTTGTTATATGAACAAAGCAAGAAGATACTTGTCGAGGGAACACTAATCTTACATGCTCAAAACAGTTCTCTATAATCTACACGAATTATCTCGTTATACCAACTGACTAGTGTCTTATCGAAGCACAGCAACGCGTTTTTAGCGTTGAAACATTTCAGAAAAAAAAGGTATTGTATTGTGAATCACTTTTTGCTTCGATAATAAACAGATGGAGAGTTTTCTATTTTGTCGACAAAAAGTCTTTCGTTGTTGAATAATTAAAAAAAAAAAAATTGATAAAACTTTGTTTTAATCTCTCGTTGTGTGTGTGCTTTCGAATCATTGGATAAACAGCAACAGTGACAATTTTGTTGTGACAGAAAATTCCTTTACTCTGTGTGCGTGTGAGGAGGTAGAAATCGCAGAAAAATGCTCCCCTCGAATTCGGAGGGAAGAACGGCTCCGCACGGACAATGATAAATTTATACTTTTGAGGGTTTCGTTTTATTCTCCCTCGCTGAAAAGAGAGATGAAGGAAGTGTGCGCGCGTGCACGCGATTCTCTTCCCATCTCGATTTCTTAGCACGAGAAAAAAAAGAAAAAAAACATTTACATATACATATATATCTCTGCAACATATTACGTATATATAATAAAATGATTCGGTCCATGGATAACATAGAACATCCAGCGTTCAAATTCAATCGACAATTTATACAATTTGACAAATAAATTCGATAAAAAAAATTTTCACACTCAGTTACGTCTAAATTTTTTTTAGAGAGCGGCGTAACCCTGATTTGACAACTTCAACACGAGAAAAAAAGAAAACAGAAATCACTCGACAGCGTATTCGCAAATAATGCACAATAAATGCAATATATATATATATTATATATATATAAATAAAAAATTTAATATAATCGTGTGTATTATTTCCCGTCGCATCGCCAATACATTCTTCTGCAGTTCCTTCGCTTCGAGCGTCAGACAAGAAAGGATCCACGAAATTCGTCAAATGCACAATATCGTTAAACAAAACAACAGACCATACGTTATATCACTCAAGAATCGAAAGATTCGCGGTACGCGCTTTTTTTTCTTTTTTTTTTTACTTTTTAGGTCTAATGTGGCGCGCGCGTAAAAAGTGTCTATATCCTTCGTTCAGTTAACACGCCTATATTTGTTGGATATATACAAGCTTTTCCGTCACGATAGTACATATAATATGACACCGTATAAATAATACTATCTTCTTCCGCGAATCGGCAAGCTCAAAGACAATTTTTACGCGCCGCTTCTCGCTGTAGACGACATACAAAAGATACCATGTATACGCGTATAATATAATAAACGAATTACACGTTTTTTTTTAACGTGCGAACAAAATTTACGATAATGATATCTCTATCAGAAATAGAGTTCACTCTTCTCTTCTCTATTTATCTATATATGTATACCACGTGTATGCGTAAATAAAGGTGATTTCGGTCTAAAATTATATCGCTAATAGGCGCTTCCTCTTTTCTTTCGCACGGGAGCGCGCGTGCCCACTCCCGAAGAAATTACAATTACATTAATGCGATTAGACTTCTTTTACGCACTCTCTCTTTCTCTCTCTCTCTCTCTTTCTAACGTAATAATTAAAAAAATCGGATTACTCTGAAAAATTCGAGATTATTTTTTAAAAACTGTTCCTCGGACAGTACATTTTTTTTCTATTTTAAACGCTCAATTTCTTCTTCCGTTTCCTTTTTTTTATTCACTGGTATACACACGTTGTATATCTTCTTAGACGCACACTCTTTTTCATCCGTGATTTTAATTTAATTTTGAACATTTATCGCGTCTTTATTATGCACTTCGCCCGTTGGGGGATGGGGGAGTAACTTAGGACCATCGCATAATTTATCACTGCGAATATAATGGAACCGTTAATTACGCGTTAATTACGAGGTATGTTTACGTCGAAAAATTAGCAGAACGTTCATCTTCCTTTTGATTATATTCCACCTGTTGTGAGTTTTATATATCACATATTTTAGACATTGTGTTCCGTGTGTCTTACAGATCTTCGTCTCGTTGATTTTTTTCGCTCCCACGTTTCACCTTTGCCTCTCTTTCTTTTACTTTCGTTTACCTCCTCAAGATTTGTACAGCACAGATTCGTCCATGTAGTTGCACTTGTTAGCATGTTTACGATCGCGTGACGCATTGGTTTACGGTCCTTCCTTTTTTTCCTCGTTGCAATGATTTAAGTTTAAATTTTCAGTTTTTACGATTCCGACAAGGGCGTGATATTCAACACGCGTTGCTCTTACGTTTCTTTATACACTGGTATAATTATAAGAGTCTTTTGTTTTATGAACTGTTGAGTGCAAATCTTATTTATATACTTTATGTTTTTATTGTGGCGTTGATGTTTCTCTGCTCGCGAGAATATGGTAATATGATTGCATTACCTACTCTCAATGTTTCCAACCACCACTGCTTCGATATACACAATTTACATTCCGGATACACTGTTTCACACCGTGTGAATTTATATTCGTTTTATTTACGTGTTAACGCGGCTTTCATTAGAGTTTTAAGCAAGTTCATTAGAGCGTATATTACGAGGCGTCAAACGTTCTTATTATGGCGTATACACATGCTTCTTTTCCTTCTCGCTTTCATTTTTTTAATGCTCCGGCACTGCACTCTTGTTATATGATAATTTTAAGGATTGCAGAACCTCAATAAAAAGGATCACGTGAAATGTTCGATTTACGATTAGCCTAGCGTTTCCCTCGTTTACACATTCAAATTATAATTTGATATATCTAATATTATACTGTGTCTTACATATGAGGGTTTTTGTTATTTTATTACTATCGTTTCTTGGCGACACTCGATTGCCGAGTTCTTTATTAAGTTTGGAGTAAAAAAAACAATTTTGTTTTCAAAAATTTTTAACAAAGATTGATCAAAGAGAAATAACACGTGAAGTAAAAACTTGATGTGTAAGATAATCTTTTTAATTTTAAATAATCATGGGAAAAAGATTATCAATATGATCAACGTTCAATGTAAAATAAATATAAATGAAAAAGCAAATAAATAGTATGCTTCATACATTATTCTTGTGTAATTATGATGTAATGTTTATATGAAAAGAATTTTAGAATATAGCTTCATAAGAAAGGAGAAACATTACAGATAAAAATGACAATACCATGGATAAAGCTGATTCAGATGGAAAAATAAAATAAAAAAAAAAAAAAAAAAAAAAAAAAATGAAATGATATATTATCAGAGTATTGTAACATGACATGATAACAATAACAAAATAGCTTCTTAATAAATAGATAACTTTTTAAAGTACAACAATTATATGATAGCAAATATAAATATATATTTACGAAGAGAAGAATCTTAATAAAGAACTCGGTAGCAGATTACTGCGTCTGTTCGCGATATTACTGGACTTACGGCTCTAACAATTGTTTGATTGTTAAATTATTTTAGGTTAGTTCCTAGTTGACCATAAGTGTATGCGATTCCATGGGCGCCGCGCTGTCATACAACGTATCCGTATCTTGTGTAGGCTCGCCTTGTAACTGGCATTGATTACTCAACGTTCCAGCGCCGCAATCACAAAAGAATCTAGAAATATTAATGCACAATTTTATTATAATTATTTAATACTAACAGAGAATATACACCTAAGTAATACATCAAGCAAATTCTCTCACCGGTCGTGTCTGATGAATTCCACGTCGTGACCGGCATGACAAGTTTTTATACAATTAACGCATATCGCATTACGATCTGTCGTGTTGCAAGTTTGACAGCGGTAGAAGTCGTGCATAGGGAAGGAAGTGTACGATGAGATTTTGTACAGGCATTGGCCATTTCCAACTGCTTTCTCCACCGCATCTTGATTACTAAATATTTTATTGCCTAAAAAAAGAGTGCGCGATGCTCAGTAGAGTCGTTTTTTTTTCCTCGCCAAAAACGCTACTACCCGAAAGCAAGCATTTACCTCTAGTTGTTGGCTGCACCCCACTCGCTAGGCACAGACCACCGAATCGATTATTGAATATTTGATTGAATTCCAGCGTGGCGGTGGCGTTGTTGGTTATTTCAACGCCAGCTGCCAAACCATCGAAAATCCGGTTCCTCCTCAAGATTGGCTGCGATTGCGTCGAAATGAGCACACCCGCTTGCGCGTTACGAAATATATCGTTTTCTTCCAAAACACCTGTATTGAGAACGCGTGAAATCACAACCACAATCTATTTTTCCCTTAAATTTAAAATGTATATAAATATATTTATATATAATTTTATATTTTTAAATATTTTCTATTTTTTAATTTTTTAAAAATATTTTGTTTTAACAGTTGAAGAAAGATATATTATTCAATTACTTATTGATGGAATTGATAAGTTTTGAATTAAAATAATTATGTTTGATTACTTTTGACATATTTTAATAAAAATATATAAAATATATTCAATTAAATTTAAAGAAGACACATAACATAAAAGAAAAAAATTTCGTCATTTTTGTAATATATTTACATATATATAATATAATGTGTGTGATACACAAAAATTATTAAAATTTTCTGAACAAGATATTTTACCTTTGCCCCCATTAAATATACAGATTCCGCCGTCCCGTCCGTCGTATATTTTGTTTCTTTTAAGGGTTGGATTACTATCCGTCTTAATCCAAACGCCAGCCATTGCATTGTCAAAAATCTCATTTTGTTCAAGTAAGCCTAAGCCGCTATTATATACAAGAACACCGCCGTTCTGACCTCCCCATATTTTGTTGCCACGTATTACCGGATTACTGCCAGTCCTAAATTAAAGATAGAAAACACAATTTCAGACGATTTTCTTACCGCTACATTTCATTTACGCACATTCAAGACTCACGAGCATCATTTAATCTTTTTGCACGTGTGAATTACCTTATTTGTACTCCTGAATACAAGTGATTGAAAATATCATTGTCTTCCAATCTTCCGTGGCCGTTGTCGTAAAAATACACACCGACCTGTTTGCCACTGTGAATGCGATTTCTCCTCAAAACTGGTGTCGAACCCGTCGTAATCCACACGCCTGCCAGGGTATTGGCATAGACCTCATTTTCCTCTATTAGGCCCTGACCCTTTTCGTGAACGTAAATGCCACCGTGTTGACCGTGATGTATTTTGTTATGTCGAACGATCGGATCCGAATTTGTTCTGATTTGTATACCAGCCAGCGCGTTGCCGTAGATATTATTATGCTCGATCAAACCTCTGCCTTCGCCGAATATGTACACTCCACCTTGATGGCCGTTGTATATTTCGTTCCGACGTATAGTCGGATTCGAATTTGACGTGATCCATACGCCAGCAAAATTGTTGGAGTGAATCTTGTTGTCGATAAATTGTCCCAGGCCGTTTTCGTGAACATAAATACCACCAGTCTGGCCGTGATGAATCTCGCAGTGCACCACAGTTGGATTCGCACCGGCCTTTACTTCGAAACCCGCTATCCGATTGTTATGAATATCGTTAGCTTCAAAGTAGCCAAGTCCATTATCAAACGTAAATATTCCTACATCACGACCATGATGGATGTGATTTCGTCGCATGATAGGATTTGCGTAATTCTTCACCCAGATGCCCGCTAAAGCGTTTCGCGAGATCTCGTTGTCTTCGTATGTGCCTTGTGCGTAATCAGTCACGTACAAACCAACGTTTTCGCAATCTGAGATGTCGCAGTTTTTCACTAATGGATTAGCACCCACGCCTGATACACAGACTGCGGCACCAACTAAAGTTGAAGAAAAAAAAAAAGATAATCTTAATAAACAAGTCATTAAAATTTATTAAATTATTTATTATAGTCAATTTGCTTAAATTTATATCAATTTCTTTTAAAAAATTGTAATATATTGAATAATTATAAATCTTTTGTCGTATTTAATCATTTTGTCATAAATTTTAAAATTAATCTTTTGATAAAGATGTATTTAAATTTTACAGAGATAATAATAATCTTATCAAATTCAAAATTTTGTACTAGAATACTTTAATTTTGCGTTTGCAATATATATATATATATATATATATATATATATGTACTTATAGGTTAAGCGAGGATTCACTTACCAACACTGGAGCTTCTTATAATGCAATGATCGACAGTAGGACTGCAATTTTCACCAACTTCTAGACAATAATGTTTATGATGTGGCACTGTGCTTGTAACGTCGGGCGTAAACTTCAACGTGAGATGTCCAGCGTAAGCACGCTTTGCACCTTCCACAAACATAACTGTTGATTCGCTTTCTCGCTCCAGGATGACGGATTCCGCGACATTGCCTGGTGCGGCGCCGATCAGTGCTACATCGCTATCGATCACGAGAAACTCGCCTCTGTACGTGCCTGCATGCAAAAATACCAAATGCTGCGTCGACGTATCTTCTCCGCTCGTTTGCGAATTGCTATTACAACAGCCTTGACCGCCCGTGGTCGCACCGCCGTTTGTCGTGGAACTGCTGTTGCTCCTGTACTCGTCCACGTAGTCCAGCGCACCCTGGACCGTATTGAAGTACGGTAGATTACGGCCCTTGAATTTTAAGTCTTGGAAGCCGGGCCGCACGTGGACACCTCTGTATAGCTGCCTGAAGCTTTCCTTCCACGGATTCTGATACTCAGACTCGTCCGGCGACACAAACTCAAATTTACACGGAGCTGGATTAAATAGCGGCAGATCATATTCGTAAACCTGCTGGTAAAGAGACTTCCACAGTTCCGTGTCGTTCGCGATCGCTTGGAAACGTTTGCAGACTTGCGAGACTCGGCAAAGATCTTGCTCCATAAGATAATTGAATATCGTAAGCAGCACTTCGTCCGGTAGTTCGTATTGAAGGTAATGCGCCGCCGTGTTTGTATTTATACCTGCCGTAAGAAATCAAAATTAGACCTGACTAATCAGCTTGAGTTGAATTCTACAAGTTTACGTGTCGAGAAGCAAATGAGAAAGCAGTGTTAAACCTTTCAAATAGATAATTCTCTATATTAACTCAATTTAATTAACTTTGTCTCCATCATTAGAAAGATTTTTATTTATTATATTGTATGTACAAAAAATATACTGTGTATACATATATTAATAACATATAATCATCGTTATATTATGAATATTAATGTTTTACTTCTTGACACATGAAACAGTTTTTAATTTGACTTATATCTCAATTGTGAAAATTTGGAGACGTACCGTCTGTAGAAAGCGAACATGTTCGTCTCGGTCGCTTTCTCGCTGGTAAAGATGACGAACCAAAGGTAGCGGCAATGCTACTTCCACCCGATGGTGGTAGAGCGGAACTTGTGCCTGGTGCTGGGTCCGGATGAGGTGGACTTTTGCGTCTCAAGTCGTACGGCGACGAGTGCGACTGTGGAGACGGCGAGGGTGCAGCTATCCCGGATACACTAGGGGACGAGCCTCGTCCACCACTTCCTCCGCCTCCACCTCCAACTCCACCTCCCGGAAGGATCTGATTGGACGTCGGACACGGTAGGTCGCATGGCTCGGCTATTAGAAAAAAAACATAGAAATGAAAAACTTACACTCTAAAAAAAGGGAAGGTGAGAGAAAAGCAGGTACTTTTTTTTCGAAAAGACAATCTTGTGTATATATTGTTTTGTATTTACTGCTTTGCTTGCCTGATAAAAGAACTTTTAATAGGAACCGTTTTCCAAAAAATAGTTATCTACAAAAACAGAAAAAAAAGAAGATAATAAATTATAATCAGTTTTTTATAAAAAGGCCTTCAATACTCTAAATCTGAAATTGTAGCTTTGTGTCTGTTAGATGAAAATGTATAGAAGTATACATTTTAGGGGGAATATGATCTCATAATTAAATCACAATTCTTTCCAAAAGAGAACCCCTTATTAAAGTTAAGGCTATTAGTCTGTTAAGATAAATATAGTAAGAGACAAGAAAGGATGGAAGAATAGCTAAAGTGTGATACTGTGCCTCAATTCAAAATATATAGCTGTCAAATAAAAACGAAAGAGAAAGAGAGAAATCCTGTGCTTTGTTACAAATGATATATCCTATTTATGCGAGTAGGAATAAACTTGTATGCTTAATATGCAGTTTATAAACAAAAAGCACATTACAAACTTGTCATTTGTTATAATTAGTAATAAATCAGAGAACCCCAGAGAAATTTGCATATTGACACAAGGTGACCCTGTTTTACAAGTGCTGATGCATAAATTGTTCAGTATGCAATGTTGTAAATCGATCTAAATCTGCTAATAAAGAACAATATATTACAATAACGTACAATATGATATTTCACAATGTAATTTTTAACATTATCCAAATTTAATTAAACTTTAATATGCAGCCTTAGAACCAAATAAATAAAAAAAAAAAAAAATGTTACCGCCTCATTTTTTAGTATCAATCTTATTGCAGGAATATATTGTACAATAAAATTTTTCATACATCTCATATATTCCTTTTACCTTTCTACAAAATTATATCACGACAGGAAACGATATCGAGACACGATGATACCTCCTCCACTATCGACTGATTGCCGTTATCACAACATATGAAATTCACACATCGTATACCAAAATACAAATTGACAAAAAGAGATATGCCGAGATTGATATTCACAGACGTTCCTCTATCTCTCTGTCTCTCTCTCTCTCTCTGTTCATTGACTATCAAACCATTATCATCGGTACACGTCAATGAATATCGCTTGGAAAGGAGCAGAATCCGTCACGCGCCTTCCACTCCGCTCTGGTAAAAACCAAGCACCTTTCAAACACATTTCAGACATTTCACTTTCTAGCCGATAACACACGGAAACGCGCACGGGAGGGCGCTCTACTCGTGGGATCAACGGGATGCGTGATTTTTCGGGCCAGGGATTATCTCGATCACGTTGCTTTCGGGTCCTCTCCAGGATCCTCTCTCACGAAAGTGGAGCACCGTTAATTCATCACTAAACGTCCACTGGCAATGTCACGTCAGCCTCTTATCTCTCTTTTCCTTTTCCTTCTGGATATAAAAAAAAAATATATATATATAATTAATTTAAACTTATTTTTTATTTACAAATATGCGCGATTTAATTCCAACGAGATTTTTAGATTAAATTTCTCGAGTATATATCTCTGTTAAATAGATAAGTTTATACGTGAGATAACATGATTTTTATTCTTATCCAATATCACTTTAGCATAACAGCTCTAATTTAATTTTCTCGAAATATTCGAATATTCAAGTGTTGATAGTAATTTAAAACTGAAGATTTAAAAATTAAAATATATTCGTAAAAAAATAACATATTTATGCGCGTATTCAAATTAAATTAATTTTTAATCGTTTTTCGCAAAGAATCTCTCTGTTCCTTTTCCTTCTAGATATAAAAAAAATATATATATATAATTAATTTAAACTTATTTTTTATTTACAAATATGCGCGATTTAATTCCAACGAGATTTTTAGATTAAATTTCTCGAGTATGTATCTCTGTTAAATAGATAAGTTTATACGTGAGATAACATGATTTTTATTCTTATCCAATATCACTTTAGTATAACAGCTCTAATTTAATTTTCCCCAAATATTCGAATATTCAAGTGTTGATAGTAATTTAAAACTGAAGATTTAAAAATTAAAATATATTCGTAAAAAATAACATATTTATGCGCGTATTCAAATTAAATTAATTTTTAATCGGTTTTCGCAAAGAATCTCTCTTGTGCCTTCTTCACTTTTCGAAGAAAATTTTAAATATTACACAGCTAAAAAATTAATAATCACAGCATAAACAATTGAACTTCCCTCTCTGAAAAACAAAATACGAAAAATTTAAATATTAATCTCAAAGATACTTATTGTTCGCTTATCCTCTCGTCTTCTCAATTTCTCTTTTCTCTTCCCTTTTACTGTCATCGTCTCTTTCTACTTAGGATATTACATTCGTACGAGTTTGTTTGTTGAATAAAGAATTTCAAAGTTTCCATCAGGATTCAAAGAATTCTCTGATAGCCAATCGATACGTCGAATATTTTGCCGTATGAATGTAATATCAGTCATACACCCACCCTCTTTTTTTCACTCTCTCTTTCTCTCTTTCCCCCTCCGTCTCTCTCGGACTGGAAAATTCGGCACCGATCGACTTATACTCTTGCGCGTCCCAACTGGATCGCTGGTGATTCGGAATCGAGAAGAAAGGGGAAAGAGAAAGAGAGAGAGAGAGAGAGAGAGTAAAGGGAAAAAGAAGGCAGGGTATAGGGGGGCCGCGGGGGCAGGGAAGGGGGCGACTCCGAAGCCAACATTCCGATGGATTGATCGCGAAGTGGAGATCGCGATCGGCCCACCATGTACATGGGAAGTACAAGAGCAATTCAACGAGAGTTTTTATTCTAACACAATATTGTTTTATAACAAGGATCATATTGTATTTCCCCTTTCCCCTTAATAAAATGTTGGAGGTCGATCAACCCCTTTTATTATATTTCTGAGGCACTCAGCTCCTGCAATATATTGTAATAAAAGATCATTTTCCATTCTTCATCGAAATATCCATTTGAAATATTGAATTCTTACACTGTATAATTTTTTAATTCAGGTATATAAAATTCAGAGCATCGTGTATTTAGGTTATACTCCTTCAAAGATAGATGATAGGAGATATTATTGTGGACTGCTAGTTAAAATATGTTCCTTGTTTATTGTTGTTTATTGACAGCATAATATCAAGGAATTTTGACAACCCTTTTTTCTTGTTCTAAATCTTCTGTCCAAAAAGTTTGTTGCAAATTCTTGAATCCAGAATTATACCATCACCACAGCAATCAATTAGATATTATCTATAAATACTAAAAAGCAATATGGCTGTTAATAGCTATTAATAAGAAATTATTCACAACCTGAAAAGTGACTCATGAATGAGTCTGTAATTTGGAGATGAACAAGTGCATGAATGCACTTACAATTAGTAAAACAGCGCTATAATTCCAGCATTTATTATAATATTGCTTAAGTTATTAGTTAAGCATTTAGATATTAGCATTAATAGTTGTTGCCTAAACTTTCCTTGTCGCTGTAACACAACTATGATTAGACTAAGTCTCTTCTGGACAATTTTGTCCTTGAAAGCCAATGAACATAGATTCTGGGCTACATAACCTCAGTTGAAACGCTTAGGAATCGCTTGGAGATACACAACAGACACAACTTGGAAAAGGTTTACATATGGCTGTCAAAAATATACAGAATCCGTTCTCTCCTACATTAAGTAGTGACAAAAACTGTCAATGTGTTTCTTCCTCTCACTAGATGTACAATTTCAAGTCATTTTTTTCAGCATCTTCCTAAATTCTCTTGCATATTTCATGTAAAAGGAAAATGTATGGATTTTCCAAGGAAAGAAAAAAATAGAGATAAGAAAAATCATAGAAAAATATAGATAGACGGAAAGAAAAAAAGAAAAAAAAAAGCGAGAGCGTTGACGGCACGCAGACCTGTACGTCGAGACAAAGACTCGACGGAGATGGCGGAGTACGTGGGACTCGTGGTTAGAACGACGAGTGGTACTCTCGATCCGTCGATGTTCCCGAACGAGATGGGCGATGGCGAACAGCCAGGACAGACAGGTGAGCAGTGAGATCTCGGAAGAAGCTCTCCGATGAAGAGAAAGAAAGAAAAAGAGGAGAGAGAGGAAGAGAGAGAAAGACTCTCTTTGTGTCCCTGTCTCTCTCTCTCTCTCTCTCTCTCTTTCCGTCTCGCTCGCTCACGCCGTCCCTCCACGTCCCTCTTGGTTCGTTCGTTCGTTCGTTCGTTCGTTCGTTCGTTTGCTCGCTCGCTCGCTCGCTCGCTCGTTCGTTCGTTCGTTCGTTCGCACTCGCTCCTTCTTTCTTTCTCTCTTACCCGTGGTTCTCGACGGCAAAGGGATCCTGTTTGCGTTTTTCCGACGCGATCTCCGCACGTAGCTGCGCGACGACGAGAACGACGCGCTTGGCATTTTGCGCGTGTCGTCGGCGGCCCTCGGCGGTCGTCCTCGTGTCCGTCCCCGTTGCCGTCGTTGTCCTCCTCCACTGCCTCCTCCTGCCCCTCCCCCTCCTGCTCGTCTCTTCTGGTGGTGCTGCTGCTGCCGCTCCTTCTCCTATTCCGCTCCCGATCACGACTTGTCGCGCACTTCCCGAATACGAGGGATGCGCGAGTAGTCCCCGACGGGTACCCCTGCCCGGCAGGTACACCGCGGTCGTGGACACGCGTTGGCAGAAGATGTCAAACGCTTAGGACACACTACACAATAGCGACACTACCACCGTGCACGGCGGCCATCTTCTTGATCTCTGCTTGCCGACTGGCCCAGAGGGCAGCCGCCAATCGGACGTGTTTCTGCCCCGTGCGAGTGCGTGTTGTACGTCCCTCACCCCCCATTCGACCCGCACCGTTTCGTCGCCGTCGCCGCCTCAACCTCTGGCGCCTTTCTCACTCTCTCTCTCTCTCTCTCTCTTTCCTCCCCCCTCCCCGTCGTTCCCTTCCGTCAGAGCCACCGACGCCACGGGGCGCTTTTACCGAGCTCCCCTTCCGCAGTGGAGCGCGACACAGGCGACCGACATCGGAGTTATGGAGTTATGGAGGCCGCGAAACCAAGTACCGATAACTCGCACAATTGCGTCTCCGCGATCCTCTCGTGCCTCGGGCTCTCGGTCCTGTACGTGGCGAGCCTGTATGTCTGGAGTTCGCCGCACAACAGGTACGTTACGTGTGCGTAACAACGTCTCGCGATATGACGTGTGACGGAAATAACAAACGGCAGTAGCGCGTCGATCACTCGTGTGACGCTACACGCGACACGCGACGTCAACCGGACGGGCCTGTTTCCCTTTTCTCCCGTTTTACTTTTAAATGCCCATCCAAACTCCTGGCTCCTCTCTCTATCAGTCTCTCTCTCTCTCTCTTTCTCGTTTACACGACGGAGGCCCGAGCGGAGGCTTCCGTCCGGATGGTCGACTCACTGCCTGTTCGGTAAACCGTTCGCGGACGCGAACCGTTTCGCACCGACCGAAAGAATATCCGTGACTGACGCACGCAGTTTCGCACGTGGTGGCGCTCCCTGTCAGCGGCGGCGCCGCTCATGGGATGATTTTTTGGACAAGCGACGACGGCGCATCAAGCTTTCTAGTGACATGACGATTCTGGTGACATTTCACGGAACGCAGTCGTCGAACTCTAAAGTCATGGCGCTGACTAGACTGTTTGTGATTCGAGTACGATATCGACGTATTTTGGCGCAACATTTAAACATATAATATGGAAATTTGACTGGACATGTTTGAATTTAATAAATATCAACTTTTTTTTTGCACAAATTTTTCAATGCAATAAATGTGATGTAATCTCGATTATTTTGTAATAATTATAAAATATTTATAATTGCATTTGATTGATTAAAGTTAACATGCAATCAATTCTTTTTTATTATACTATAATGAATTTTAACATGAAAATTAATTATACCGATGTTGATACTAAATTCTGATGATTAATTTTATGTTTGATTGTTTGTGTTTCAGGGAACATCCATCAACGATAAAGAAACGATTTTTTAGCGTATTTATCATGACCCTCATTTCACCAGCACCTTTATACTTTGGATTAAATGAACAAATATTTCAAAAGGTATTTCAAATTTGAATAATTCTGATTTAATCTATAGAAATTATTTTTTTCGCTTATATTTGATAGGTAACTATCTGGGAATTGCTGGGTCTACGATGGTCAGGTTTAATACAGGCGACTGTGATACCATTACTCCTAACAATGATCCTGTTCCTAGGTCCCTTAAGTTTACAAGGATTTAATGGGCTGTGGCGATTGTACACTGGTTAGTATTCTGCAAATTTACAATTAAGGTCCTGATAACTAAAAAAAAAAAGTAATAAATAAAAAAAATTTTACTTTTAGAGCCCATGTACTGGTTGGGAAGCATACGAACGTTGATCTGGTGGAGAAACCAAGTGATCGCTCCACTGTCTGAAGAATGGACCTTCAGAGCCTGTATGTTGCCATTGCTTTTACAATGTTTTACACCGTCTACTGCCATATTTGTGTGTCCTCTATTCTTTGGAGTGGCTCATTTCCATCATGTAGTGGAGAGGATAAAGATGGGAGTAGGAATCAAACATGCGCTGTTTGTATCCTGTGAGTTTATCACAGATTTTACAAAGATACTTTTAAGTCCATAATGTTTCTCGATGAATGAAGATAAATGAGTATTAAATTCAGGTTTTCAGTCTGCATATACGACTTTATTTGGAGCGTACGCGGCTTTTCTCTTTGCGAAGACAGGTGAGATTGATTTCTTTTTTTCTGGCGAAAATCATTCAGATTTTGTATTTATCTTCCTTTTTTGTATTTTTCTCAGGACACTTCGTAGCACCATTCGCCGCGCATTCTTTTTGTAACCACATGGGGTTTCCTGATCTTTCTGAAGTAGTAGCATATAAGGATCCACTGAAAAGAGCTGGACTGTTCTGTCTGTTTGTGATTGGTTTAATTGCTTGGTGTTTCTTGTTGACGCCGATGACGCACCCGTCATTGTTTAATAATAATTTATTCTGGACTAAACATTTTATATGAGACGTGTCTGATCTCTCCAACAAATACTAGGATCAAATGTTTTGAAGCAAGATTTACATTGCTGTGTGATATTTTGTATTTGTGTCTAACAGAGTATGCACACTACTTATCTGTTGAAAAATCTCGCGAGTATTAAAATAATGACATAATAACTAATTTCAACTATATTACTATTGATATAAAGATGTATCTATAATTTAGCTATGCAGTTCAGGATTGTTACAAAATGTATCACCGTAGTGCCTGAGATTTAATTAGATTTTTACAACGGTGACAACGTGAAATGTTGTTACAATCTATTAAGATAAGTAAACTTATTCGTAAACCAAAGTGCGAAAATAGAATCTATCTCTTATATTTTTATTTACGAATTGTCGTATTTATTTAAATGTTGCAATAAATTATTTTATGATCATGTCTCTATAGATCATAATTTATCAATTTTTTCAAAAAGGATTTGTGTGTAAACAAAAAATCTGTAACATATTATTATAGTAATCAATGTAATATATTTAAAAAATTTGTAAAATGATCTTTCTAATCGTCTACTTTTGTAACAATCTGTATGTACAGTGTCTATAGATATGTACAATGGAAGTGATATTCAGATATTGCGACGATAAGCGATGCCATCATACACATATACATAATGATTTATTTAAATCACAGAAGTAACAGTTGCGCAACAATATTACAATATATATATGTACATATATGATAAACACGTATACATTATATATGCAGTAAAACTATAACAAAAGTACACAAGTACTTGTATATACATATATAATGAGAGCTATTCAGTTCTTGAATGTCTTTTAATTGCATACGTAATGTATACCATTTGTTATCATGAAAAATCAATTTTTTAAATAATGTTCAAAGATCATGTTGATAGCGATACAATGTTGAAATAATGTTAACTTTTACAGTCAAGAGAGTATAAAGAGTTCGCTAAGAAATATATATAACAATGGTGTCATTCTGACTTACAATAACTACGTATAAGTGTCCATCAAAATTTGACAGTATTTATTAATCTTGTTTTAACGTTGCGAGAGAAGGAAATGATGTAATTTTGTGTACCACCATCTTCACATTCACTTTATAACATTCATACAGAATATATAATTCTAAACAAAACGTTTAACTTGTATTATTTATCAGTCTATAAACTTATCGAATATTTATGCCTTTTTCTAGACAAGACTCTTATCGCATTAGAAACAGATTTACATAAAACAGAATATAAAAGTTTACATTGAAAAATGAATATCATTGAACTGATAATAATTTTGTATATAATAATAATAACATATAATAATATAATCAAGATAAATATTTTTAGAAAAAGAAATGTTTGCAAATATTTTTTAAATAGTAAAATTTCTTGAAAAATTTTGATAATGTTAATAACAATAAACAAATATTTATTAGCTTGAGATATAACTCTCTTAAAAACAACTTTGATATCGTTCTAAATTTATGTAAAATGATAAATGTTAAAATAATAATTTCAACATTAACAACTGTAATTTATAATTATGTTAATTATAATTACATAGTTGTAGAATTTATAATGCAGTACTTCTTTATATTACTTTTAAATTGTACTATTTAAATAGATAAATAACGAACTTTGATAGAGTAATGTTGCCTCATTACATAAATCCAAAGACGTTAACTTAGGAACTATAGACTCTTAGTTGTTTTTTTTTTTTTTTGTATAATGGTTCATCAAAGTAAATAAATAAATAAATGCAGATTCTGGAGTAGCATGTATCTTTTTTCTGAGATATTGGTCAAGCGCATACTTACGTTTGGCTTGATCCAGGTGGTGCATCCGGATTTTGCGATTGATTGAGAAACAACACATTGCTCGACTTAATTCTGGGTCCGGCTGCGAGCAATGAAGGTGACGGACTAATACAAGGTGTCGAGCAATGACTATTACTTAGGTCGCATTGATCCAATAATTTCCAAAGCTCCTCTGGCGTAGGTCCTCCAGATGTATCTAAAAAAATATGGATATTATAAAAATCAAAGTGATGAAATGATTAATTTTAATTAAATCAATTAAAACATATATCAGTATATATAATTGAGTTCTCAAAAATGAATAATAAAGTATTACTAATATTTATCATTAAATTATACACATCGGCCATTATTTATCAATAGTAAAATAATGAATATTATATGATATATAAATTATTTAATGAATACAAGATCGTTTACATTTTAAAACACATTATTAGACGTTATTTTTGTTAATTTTCTGTTTTCCGTAGAATTTTAGATATGTGAATCATGGCAATTTCGTTATATCATCACGACGAGAAAGAAAGAGAGAGTAACATACTTTGCGTGGCATTGAAAGACGGATCCAATGCCGTTGTGAGATCCCACATTTGTATAGTGCCATTAGAATGACCAGTGAATATGAAACGTCTGGGCCTTGAGCCCATACGACTAGAGCCTTCACACTCGTGTACATAAAATGAGCTTATAATGCTACCATCCACCGACTGTATCACGCAAACTCTCTTTCCATTCGATGCTAATCGAACAAATAATTGGTCGGTTTCGGGTACAACCTTTTGCACGAACACTTGCTCGTCATCTTGTTCGCCAAACGGCCCTGTGTACATTATTCGGATATTATAATATAATTTGCAAGAGTATAAATCAGTATTCTAATAAAAAATATTATAATGTCAGAAATATATGTATATAAAGGAATTAAAAAAAAAGAAGGATATCATTTAAAAATATTTCCAAATCAAAGAAAGAATGATGTTGCAATTACCAAAATCGTTGCCGGCGTTGTAGCTAACGCATGGGTCGATTGCTTCCAAGGAAACAATTTTAAAGCTTGCCTCAGGCGTTGATCCCGGTTGCGTCGAAATCATTCCGCGAAATCTGGTCACCGCCCAACTTCTAACGTGATTATATTCCGAACAAACTGACACCAAGTATTTTTCCGAAAGCGTTACCTACAGCATGATTGGAATTAATGTGTATGCAACATTATAATTTAATTTATATTCTTAACACAAAAATCTTGCTGAAATAAATTACATTGTACATACCTTAGTTACACTACTCTGGTGTACTGTGAAAGTTTGAAACAGCTGTGGACCATGGCCTACTGTTTCGGGATGTTGAACGATTACTCGAACACTTCCGGATTTCGTTCCATAAGCGATTTCTATCCAATTTCCACAGAGACCTGCATTGGAAATGATATACTTTTAGACGAAATATGCTTTTCATGTTTGCATTAACCATCTGATGCATTTCAAATAACTATCTAAGTGTGACAAAAGGCTCCAATAATAATAAACAAAAGGTATCGCAAAGCTTAAAGAGCGAATAACAGATTTCGATATAAATAGATTCAAATTATAAAATTTAAAATAGATAAGGTCAAAATTAAAAACATATTTTTTATTTATAACTATCTAATCATACACATATTGAATAATATCAACTGTTATTACTGAGATTAAAAAAAAAATATTATATTGCATTAATCGATAATTAAAAATAGTGCATCAGAGGATTAATTATATATACATATATATGTGTATGTATATATGGGCATGCATATGTGTTTTTATATTTTTGTGTAAAACTACAATAATTAAAAATACATATTCAAAATATAATGAAATAATATTTAACAAGTGCTATAATATGTTATTAATATAAAATAATTAATATATAAATGTTTTTGATAAATAAAGCTCACACATACAATATTGCATGCTGTGCATTACATAATAAGCAGAAGCAATTTATAAAAGAAAAAAAAAGTTTAACAATAATTATACGTGATTATATTTTATAATTAAGCAACTACATTTACACATGTATAGATATTCACATTTCAAAACTAAAATTTGCATTGATTTTTCTATGCATGATTGAAAAAAAATATAACTAGAAATTACCTATAAAATTATTAACGAAAAAAGTATACAAACAAAGATACATATTTTCTATTACCTCCCTTTCCCCTCTCAGATGCTGGCATGGAACATATTACTATGAATAGAAAGAGCAAGCAAGCAGCTTTGATAAAATCCACTGCATAAAGTAATATATGAAGAAAGAAATCAAAAGTACGTTGCGTTAGTACAACTGGACGCATAAGGATAGCAGGGTTGTATGCAAATTGTGCAATCTCTAATATTATTTCGTGTCCTGTTTAAAATTTATTTTTTCGATTACGAAAAGAAAGACTTCATAGATATAACTTTAGATTCATTTTCTATTAAAACAGATATGTCCCTTGTGATATAAACACGCTTGCAAATATATATAAGTATTTATTTTTATGCTATCAATATGTTGTAAAATATACGACTATGCGCCAGTGTACCGATATATTATAAAACTTAATGCTATCTGAGAGGAAGAGGGTATATTTGTCCCTATTTAATCGCACGATTTACATTTGATGCAGTTAACATAAAGTGGAAGCGAATGACGCTTCGGACATGAGAAAGCAGAACATCTGCTTACATCGACCCATACTTGCCTTGTGCTATTTATCCAGTTGTACAAAATGAAGCAAAGAATGTAATAATAAACTTTTATTAATATTTTTAATGATCAATATCAAATCTCATAATTATAATATTCATAAATTAATGAATATATTTTCTTTGTATATCTTATTCATTAATAAATTACTGAATAAAATATGTACCAGTAGTATACAATAACAATTGTATATTTATTAATATATATTAAAAAATTTTTGTTTTATCTTAGCATCATCAAAATAATTTTCATCATCGATGGCATATTATAATGACGTTTGTTATTACATTCTGAACTAAGCTGCCTTAATAAACATTTTTTAATAAAGTATATCACTCGTTGGAAAATCGCTTTTTAACAAATGATATTAACTGGCTTTAATTTAGAAGATTTTACCTCTTCTGCATCTTATTATTTGTTGACATTTTTATATTAAGAAGAAAATTGGCACGAAGGAGACTTACTTGTTTTCGGCGTCAAATACACAGATATCGCAGTGATGGGATCGTAACTTGGATCTCGATATAACTCGGTTACAAGCAGGTCGTTATCTTTCATTCGCAAAGGAAATTTTTGCATATCTGCAATCAAAATTATTACAGTATATAAGTTTTTTAAATCAAGAATAAAAACTTCAAATTTAAATCCAAAAATTTATTTTTATTCTATAAAATGTTTTAGATCTATTAAATATTCTTTCAGATGCAGATAATCAAATTTTTTCAAATGCCTGATGCATTAAAAGAATTTTTAGATTTTTGTGTCTCTAATAAAAATATGCATAGATCTCTTTTCATCTAGAAATGTATAATTTTAATTTTTGCTTACCAATATAATAAATGGACCCGTTATTGCAACCTAATAAAAGAAAGGATCCGGCTGTGTCAAATGACAAGATGGGCACTACATCTTGTATCTGCCAGTGATGAGTCATCGCGTGCCACACGCCGATTTTCCCGGTTGGTGACAACGCGACTAATTGGCTGCCAATGAAGAATAAATATTCTACGCGCACATTCAGATTGAATGTGCCTACGTTGATCTTGATTCCTTCTTCGGATACACCCCAGAGTCGTACTTGACTGCCATAGGAAATAGCGACCATCTTGCCGTCCGCGCCACTTCCCATCTTCGCGTTTATCGCCACGCGTTCTATTATGCACTCGATATGCGGGCTGGTAAACACGTGTTGCCATCCGGATGAATCCTTTAGCCGATAGCACGTGATGAAGTGTGCGTAAGCGATAACTATCCAGTTGTGATGTGCTTTTATGATCTGTACTCTCAAAGGGTCCACCCAGGATGAAACTACACATTAATAATTTTATTTATGTTAAAGGAAAAATAAGCATTTCCATCTTTTTGGAAAAATCATCAATATATTTTTTTTATGATATAACAATTTATCGAAATTTACCTTGTTGTAATCCGAATACGAGACCGATATCGTTTTTATATAATTTATTCAGGTCGGCCGAATTATTTCTAACGTGTCTCAGATCTAGAGATGGTGTGCGAGAATGTGGCAGACCACGCTGTGGCAATCGGTAATCTAAAGAAGAATTTCTCATATGTGTTCCTAATGTTCCTTTGTGATTCTGTGGGCCTGTATCAAAAACATCTTCAATTAGTTTTGTTTCTTTAATTATATATTGTCCACATTTTTACATAAATTAAATAATTTGTATGAAAGCTTTTTGTTAAATAATTTCAAATAGATTTAGATTAATAAAAATGTTAACTGTACCAGTAGCATTTTGATTAATAGAATTAGTGGTTGTTGTAGGCTGCGAGGTAGATGGTCCATCAACTCTAGAGCTTGTACTAGTAGTTCCACCGAGTCTAACATGAACAGATACATCACTGACATTTGATGTTACTGCAACAGGTTCTTGAAGTGGTATGCCTGTAAAGTAAAAAAAAATATATATAATTTGTTATGTATAATATAGCCTTAGAATATTATAGTTAGTATTTACATGGAGGTGGTAAGTAGCCGTAAAACAATACATCGCCACAGGATGACTGGGTCAAGTCTTCACAGAGCATTAAGCGTTTAACTAGAGGAGTGATGCCATAGTATTCAGCCTCGTGTCTTAAAGTTCGAATATCTACATTTTTCAGATCAATATCCTTGGTACGAAGGTAATTTAGTATAATGGAAAATAACTTTGGATCTCTATCTATAAAAAGTGCCCCAGTCTCATCCTTGTGACTGTCAATCCTGTTACTTAACAAAGCTGTAAAGAACGAATCCTGAATCCATGTTAATGTTTGGCGAGATGTGGAAAATCTGAAAATAGAAATTATTTATTGCTAATAGATCAACAATGATTCAAGTCAAGATTCATTTTGACAAAATATTTATAAAAGTTTAGTAAAAAAAATTAAAACAACAGAATCTATTACAAAAACGTAAGAATAAAGAGAGTTTAAATAAAAATAAAAAATACAGTCCAGAGGAAACGCAATCATTATTTATATTCTGAGATTTGCCAGCCTAAAAGTAGTTTATAAGATTAAACGAACTTGACGCATTCGAAAATTGATGACAAAAATAGAGCTAAAAAGAATAATAATCCCTCGGGATAATAATATTTAATTTACCTGGTGCCACCAACGTTCAAGTGAACGATGTCGCTCACGCCTAGATGAGGCGCAGCCATTTTCGCGATTACCGCGTGTCTTTGTAATGACAGTTCATGTCTCGCGGGAATGTCGGCTGTCAAAAAATATTTCGCCAGCAACCAAAACAACTCCTCGGTGTGAAAACAATTTCCAACAGGTTATGTATATCCTAACATTAACCAGCGTACATACAACGGATTGCGCATGCGCTGAAAGTGATTATCTTTTCTCGATATTATATCGAATTCTCCATATTCTTTCTATCGATATAAAAATCTCGAATAGAAAATTATGAATAAATTCATACCAGAAGTGGAAGTTAAACCGTTAAAGTAATATTAAAATTGTCTCTTGCTGTGCTGTGTATTTTTGCGTGCAAGTTTTTGTTTATCGTTTATTTATAGTTTTTAATCATGTGAGCCTTGTCTGTAAAGTGTTTTTCTAGCTCGCAAAAAGAGAAATCTGACTGAATGAGATCATGTTTTGAAGAAAGTAAACGTAAGTTGTGTTGCTTTTCCAAATTGGCGATGACAATTCGTTTACAAAAAATAAACGTCATATTGTACTTAAATTTATATAACGGCGTAATTGTCATTTCGTTTCGCAAAAAATTCATTCATCCTATTATTAATCCAGATATTCCCATATACTTGGATGAAAGTTGCTATACTCGACGTAGATTTACTATAATCCTCTTTTCGAACTGAATAATATACCGATACAAATGTATCGAACGCAAGGGTTTAAATATGCGTTGAAAGGCTCGATGCACGATAATTGCATCGACCGATCACCGACGCATGTATCTTCATTAGTGCACAGTCCGCCGATCTCACAATCGCCTGTAATTAATTTACGGCCAACGCTTGTAACGAACCAGAGCGACCCTGCGGGCGAGTCGGCTTACTGGATTGGCGGCAGAAGCTTGCAGATCGTGATGATGTGATCAAAGGTACCGTCCAGGAATCACCGCCGCGAAATTCTACAGCGTGTCCCCTGAAAATTACTCTCAAATGATTGGCCATTAATTATGTCCAAACGATCCTTCATTTGCATATAATTTTAGAATTGTCTCAGATTTAATTATATCATTATTTCATACGAGCAATAATAAGATTAATATTTTCTGATAATATATGGATTTTACAAAAAAATATTATATATATTTACTAAGCATTTTTTAAAATATCTAATTAATTTTCTTCATTTGTATATAACTTTAGAATTGTCTCAGATTTAATTATATCATTATTTCATACGAGCAATAATAAGATTAATATTTTCTGATAATATATAGATTTTATAAAAAATATTATATATATTTACTAAGCATTTTTTAAATATGTACTTAATGATATTGGTCTCTGCAATTAACGCTTAATTCTACAGCGTATCCCCTGAAAATTACTCTCAAATGATTGGACATTAATTATGTCTAAACGATCCTTTATTTGTATATAAGTTTAGAATTGTCTCAGATTTAATTATATCATTATTTCATACAAGCAATAATAAGATTAATATAATATTTTCTGATATATAGATTTTATAAAAAATATTATATATATTTATTAAGCATTTTTTTAAATATATAATTAATGATATTGGTTTCTGCAATTAACGCTTAATCATTTTTTTTTTATTTTGTATATAATCGACACGGTAAAAAAACTAGATTCTTATTATATTTGAAACAAATTATATTTTTTGTTTGTTTATTTTACAGTATTATTTTTTCAAAATAAGAGAGAAGAAAAAGAAAAAAAGAATACTTAAAAAATTTAAAACACAATTGAAATATTCATCGAATAATTGCAATGAATATTTGCGTTGTTGACATGTGTTGAGCAAGTTCTTCTTCTACATCTACATGATGGCTACGAACGAAGAGTAAGGATCAGCAGTAGCATTGAAGCGGACACAGCGCGGACTCTACTTCACAGAGAATATGCTAGTCAATCCGTTAGTCCGAAAATATCATGTACAGGGGGATCAAAGGGGGTCTTGCCTCAAAGTCGTGGAGCACTTTTAAGATCGCATAAAAGACGGATGAAGCGTCTCAAGGGGACCCCGGGATGAAGACCACGAGTTACGAGATACGCGGTGAAATGGAATACGCAGATAAGAGGGGAATGGTAGTTGAGAAATCCCTTCGAATCTTGAAAGGACCTTTTTCACCGGTTGTACATGCGCGTTCTCTATTAAATACGAGAGACCCTTTCCTTTCTTCGTATAGAGCAAACGCGTAGATACAGCATACAAATCGACCTCTGATTAATTCTCCGCCGATAAGACCCGCGTTAAGTCACATGCGCGGGCGATCGCCACCCTCGTGCAACACGGTAACCCAGTAACTCCGTTAAACACCGAGACATGCCATCGTCGTACAATAAGGTAACGTAATCGACGATACCGCAACCAGCGGCGATTTGTCCCTGTCTGTCTACCAAGAGCTTGTTCGGTTAAATTACAGGGTGATCCGTAAGTCGCGGTTTGTATTTTGCGACATAGTGGTGAAATTGAGAGTGTGCGCGCTCTTGGGATCCATCTTCGAGACGTGTTTTATTTTCCGGCCGGAATGTTTATCTATATAATAAGTAGATATGACCTTTGTTAGGTTTGGAATGTTTTGAAGTTTTCAATTTTTAAATCTCTAAATCCTTAGATTCTCACGTTCTTGGATCCTGTCTTTTATTTTTTTTACACTTCGTAGAGTTTTATATTTTTAGCCATATTCGGAAACCTTAGTATTTTAGTGGAAGAGTTCTTTAAAATCCTTTATTTTTAGACTCACGAAATCTTAAGCTCTCAAGTACATAGATTCTCAATCCTGACATACTTGAGCTCTAGCAAGCGTTTAAATCTCTCAATTGTCGGGCTCACAAATCCTTCGTCTTTTTAACAAACAACAAGCTCGGTGTAATAAGTACTTAATTCAAAACCCTAATCGTGATACCGCCATCGGCCGACCTCCTATGAAACATCTTGTACACATAATTTACCGACGATTCGGGGTGTTCTCTTTTTCTTGGCCTGGTGTCATCAGAGGGGGGCAATAAGTCGGGTAACGTCCGGACGAAATGGCACGATGAGTTCGGTCGCAAGACTCACTCACTAACTTCTGGTGGGGTAAACCACGAAGCGAGATGGTCTCGGGAGCGACTCGAGGGTATTTTCATCGTGGCAGTGTAACACGTGCAGTCGGTGCACCAATTCGTTTCGATCTCTCACGTCTCGCACTGTGGCCAAATCTGTGGCGGCAACGAGTCCACCTAGAAAGATGTGAGTCGCTTCGGGTGATTGTTCCCGCGCACCGTATTGTCAATTTCCGATCAACGATCGTCGACGAGGATCTTGATGCGATCGCCTCATTGATGAAGATCATCAGCAAGATGCAGGCAGCTGGATGATGCCACTCGTTGTTGTCTGTGGGATGGCAATATGGCGAACATCAAGGTGGCCGTGCGCGTGAGACCGATATCCGCTAGGTGAGTACAATCTTCAATGAAATATTTTTTTCTTTTTTGAATATCTGAATTCATTGTTGAATGATAAGTTCGAAAACTGCAATTATTCAGAAAACAAAAATCTTTAGGATCTAGAGACAATAAATGTCTCTGAAAAGAATAAATGTAAATAATATATGTTGCTTCTATATATTGTTTAAAATATGGTATCATATGAATATACATATAGTACAATTTTATTATTTTCATATAAACTGTAGTTTGACATTTATTATGTTCTGTAAGAAGTAAATTAATGAGATCATTAATAATTCAGAATAGTTACATGATTTTGAATAGAATATTAAGTTTGCATAATATGCTTGTTTGAAAATGTGGATAAAAATATTAAGAGAAAGTTACGAAGTATAATATCGATGTGTTTTTAGTCGAGATATATTTTTTGCTGTGCGTGTCGCTAATGAGGCTACAAATGGTTTGAAAAAGTTATTAAAGTTGGATCTCTTAAAAAATCGCATTATTTTTAAGAAAAACTATATCATCATACTTTAGAAGAAAATATCTTATAAGTAAATTATTATAATTTCAACAAAGTAAAAATTAATATTTTAATAGTATTTATTAATAATAATTATATCATCCTTTCAGCACACAAACGCATCTTATTTATATTTAAAAATAAATTTATTTATATAACTTTATTTAACTTGGTATACTAAGTCATCTGATTGCATTTTCTTCGTTTTTGCTTTCGTACGAATTTTGAGATATAATAATGTAGGTCAAGGTGTGTAGCTTTCTTCGCAATACTTTGCTATATTTGTGCCGTAGCGTAGATATAGAATATTTTAAAATGAATATTTTTAATTAATTTGCTAGTGTGAATCATTACAATAAATTATATCATAGCATAGAATTGTTAAAACATAATGAGTGATAAAACTTTTTTTCAACAAGTTTCAGCAGTAGTCAAGATTTAAGGCTTTGTTTTGCGAAATTCGCCTCGTTTGTTTCTTTTACTCAACTTATACATGTCTAAAGAATTACAAAGAAATTGTAAAAAGAACTCCCCTTAAATTATAAAGCTTAGACGCGTATATAATTTGTTAATTTTATACAATTTCCTATCTTTATTAAATCTTAAAAATGAATTGATTTTCTCGGTGCTTGAATTATTTTAGTTTTTTTGAATTTGTAAGTCCTTGCGTGTGCGAAACTTCTAAATTTGTTCCCTGCATCTTTTCTCGTCCCGACATTTTTACACCTTCGAATTTTGAGTTTACGCACTTGTACGTGGCCGCTCGTTGCAAGACACTTACGAACTCGTTTCTATACTTAGACTACTGGGGTGGCAGCAAAAAGACGACCGAGCGCGTTCGTCCGCAGGCGGTAAAGACGACCGGAGCGGAATCACCGGAAGCGCAGACGAAAGCGACCGGGCGTCGAGAACTTGAGGACCTTCTGGGAAGGCTCTTTCCGTCGCGAGTTATTGCGCGTTTATTCGTTACAAATCATAATTAAAGCGTGATTAATTGCGCCGGTACGTCCGGTCGCGCTACATTAGGCGAATAATTTAGGAGTAGGTACTTCATTGCGGATCCGATCTGTCCTCGACTGTTTGGTTAATTTTCGAATATTTTAGTAACGTATCTTGTTGCCGTATTTCTAGCAAGTTAATTAAATTGTCTTTCGAGACAACGTTAATGAGAAAAATAAATACACACTAATTTTAGTATATTTCGGAAAGTATCATACTTTTAGATTTGTTTCTTTCTCTCTTTTTATAAATTATATAATTATGTGAATCGGGTGTAACCGAGTATTTAAATTCACAAGTCGTAGATATTTAAAGATACAGAATGGGGTCTCACGAAATTCGTTTACAGCAGGAAATTAATGAGTTCGCGCGCCGAAGTCTATTATGCAAAGAGTATTCAAATTTTGCTCGAGTTTTATTTGTTGAAATATGTAGTAGCTTGTTCATACTATACGCTGTGCTTAATTCGATTTAATAAATTTCCAATTTTTAATTTTAGAGATTTTTCGACAATATTATATAATATAAAATTATTTAGAAAATTCTACTAAATCTTTAAATTCGTCAACTTAGCTTTTTTCCCTCTTGAATGTTCAACTACCTAAATCCTTTGATTAAATTTTGAGAAAATTTTTAGATTTTTTAATTATAATATATAATTATAAAAGTTCTCTTTAAAAATTAAAAATTCTTCCTTACGACAAAAAATAATGAGATATATAATTTGCTATGAATCTTTTCAAATACGAAAACAATTATTTCTTATATACCTTGCACACAAATTACGCTTACCTCCCCCTTGGATCAAACTTCAGCCTCAATTTTCTTTGTGGACGAGATGACGCATCATTGCTGTCGACTGTCGCTTAATGATTCTGAGAGTGGGGTCTACGACGAAAATACTCCCATTGACTTAGCGTGGGGTTGGGCCGCATAGGGACCATGGCTTTGCGACGGGCCGTAGGGCGACCTTTTTACGTTGACAGCTGGTGCATCTGTTCTGTTTATAGTCGCCTCCGTCTGACAGGTACGCGTATATCGTCTTAACGCGTTGGCATTGTTATTTTCGTGCTGTTGAGTCGAGAGAATCGAGGATATGCACGTCTCTTTTATTATATATACGTCGACCAATATGGCACGTATTTAGGGGATGGTCAGGCTTTAAAAGTATTCTATATATGTAGTCATAATTCCATCGAGTATATAATAAAACAGTGATTTATCTATTTGAATAAAAGAATGTTGTTAAATCTATATACATATATAAAACGTAAACTCTATAATTTGTTGTATATATTTGCATTTCTTGAGAAAAATTCTAAAAAATTGATTTATAATCCTTTGATAGTTGAACTCTTATAATTCAAAAATTCTAAAAATGTAATCGTCAAGGATCTTTTAAGAATACAAGACTGCAAATTTGAAACACGCAGATACTTACAAATGTAAGAATATAATGGAAGTTTTCAATTAAAAAATATTAAAGATTTATGAATTAGTGAGAAAAGAGGAAGAAAGAAAGATTATCTTAATTGAAGCTTAGTAAGAATAAAATGTTCACTTATTGTTAGACGGAGTTAACGACTCCGTTGGAGAAGCAATCCGTTTTTAGCAAGCTCAAGCGATTAAAGCACGAGGACAAATAAACAGAGCGGAGATGAATCACCGCACACCGCATCATAGTATAATCATAGCTCCCGTAAGATAAATTTATTGCGTATACATACATCTTAAAAGAGTATTGAACGGGAGTTGATTAAATTTACAATGGTAGAGTTATTTTGTTACCAATTGCACAAAAATATTTTATAATTATTTTACATTTTTATCTATGTATGTAATTTTATTTATTGTATGGCACAAAGTGATGATAAAAAGAATAGAGTATACACACAATTGCATAAATTTTTTTACCTAACAAAATCAGCGTTTTTTGCACGTCTGGAATGTTTCTTTTATCCAATGTAACATATTAGAAAGAACGCCAATTTTTTTCACGGATAAAACGCGAGGCACGACACGAAATCCTATAGGGACGTTTCGATTAGGACGACTGCGAATCTACAACAGGGTTAAAAGAATCACGCAAGAGCCGGGGTTAAAGCTCTTCTCTGCCCTCGCAGATATACGCCACATGAGGATACATAATCGCGACATTCTATCTGTCGCGACACGCAAACTGTAGCGTCGCACGACACCGGCTGACCCAAAAACGCGACTCGACCAGTAATTCGTGAAGTGAAACTTCGAGGTTTCCCTCGAGGAAAACTTGTTGCATGTCTTTGTAAACCAAAAGACACCTGGAATGCTGAACCTTTGAATTTATCATCTATTTTTCAATCTTTCTTCATATTGTCTTGGATTTTTATTTTTTCCTTTAACTCTCAGATTCATTTCATTCTTAGAATTGTTTGATATTAATTTTATATTTTTTTATGCATAGAATCTTATACATTCTGAAATATTTTAATGCACGAAGTTGTTGAAACTAACCAGCTGTCATTTTTAACTGCGCATAAAGAACAGTAAAATATCTTTTAATAGAGAATATTTGACAGTTTTATTATTAAACGTTTATAAAAAATGCAAAATGTCGACAATTATGATATATATTTTTGAACAATCTAAAACAATAAAAGTTTTGTGACATTTTTATAAGCGTTATTAAATAATAACTTCAATTGTCTTATTTAGTCTATATGTAAATAAATTTGCAAAAGTTTTCTATTAGAAGATATTTTATTTTTCTGCTCCCTCTATGTGCATTTAAAAATGACAGCTGATTAGATTCAGCGACTTTCCCTGTATGATGATATAATAATTTTCTTTTTAATAAAAAACATTATAATTAATATATTAAAGTTTTATTAAAGGGAATAACTCTGTTTAAAGTGATCGGTCTCGCAAAATGCTTTGAGGAAATCGGGCAAAGCCCTCTATAAAATAATACGGGGGATGCATACCCCCGTGTGAACGCGACGTATACAGTGGATGCACCATCGCCGCCACCGCGCCACCGCTTTTCGATGAATCGATTCCGATCCACGAAGCATGAAAAAATGTGCTTGGCAAAAAAAAAAAGCATGAAATAAAAAAGAACGACGACGGGAGCGTAACACGATATATACGAGGCGAGGAAGGCGGAAAAACGATGGTAGCTTCGAAAATGTTAGCAAAGCTGTTTGCAATGTTCCAACGTGTTCGTTGACCCTCTCGCAAATATTTTCGACGACACTGGCATAGCAGTTATTCCTCGTGTTTGATCGGCAGGTCGCGATCAAGACTGATTTACAAGATCTTTGTGTCTCGATAAATTTTTTAATGTGATTTCAACTATTTAATTAAAAACAATGTCAATATTTTTTTAGACTTTATTATTATAGATTAGTGAAATTTTCAGACTCGATACATTATTAGATCCTCTCATTTGATTTTTAAACGCGCTTTGGATTTTTTGTGACAAATTTTTAAACTCTTATGTTTCTTGAATTAATATTTCAAACTTCTATATATTTTTTTTTACGCAGGGAATTAAATTTGACGGGGTCCGAAGTGGTGATCCGCGCGGAGCCGAATGAGATTTCCTTGACGAATTTGAAGGTATCATCGAGCAAGGCTGGAGACAGTCGCGAGAGAACCAGGAGATATGCTTTCGATTACTGTTTCGATTCGTCGAATCCAGAAGCGAAGAATTATGCCACCCAAGCGACGATCTACAAGACACTCGGCCAGTCCATCCTAGACGTCATGTTCTCTGGCTACAATTATTGCTTGGTAGCTTACGGACAGAGTGCGTCCGGTAAAACCTACACCATGATGGGCACAAAGGTACAATTACAGCTCTTTTATTATAATTTTTAGCTGACATATTCGGACGCGGATTATGGTTGGAATTTCATCAATGATTTATCGCGATATTTAATTTTCACATTTTAGTTTTTATTTATAGACACAGTATAAAATGCAATTGGAGCTTGTATACAATGCGTTAATATAATTTTACACACTTTTATTAATTTTAAATTTTAACCGTGTTTAATTATAAATTTACTTGATGTGGATTCTCGATAATCGGCCGTATGAATAATTGAGCGTTTAGCTTATTTTGACTTTATAATATGACACATCGCATGTATATATATATGCATCAAATGATAAATTATAAGTATATTACGAGTTATTATGAAGTATTATTTGCATATTTTATCGACATACTAATAATATTAATCTTTGTTTTGATGTCGCCTCTAAATAAATAATTCAATTTTTATTCGTTATTTATCCAATAAAATAAAGTATATTTCACTTTTATTATTAGAAAAGGAAAAATTTCTTGGTCGCCTTACTTATCGTACCGAAAATGTTTGTTTACGTTATAAAAAATGCGATTGATCAATTTCAAAGAAATACCTCTGAGAATGTTTTATTAAAGTTTTATCTGATAAAATCTAGAGAAACATTCTATGCGTGAAAAATTGCATTTGCAATTTCGAGCACGCTCTCGTTGTCCGTTAAAACGCGTTTCACATTTTGTATCTATTTTATCAACGTTATTTTCGCGCGCGACAGCTTTGCGGAACTCTTTTACCATCTGAATAAACCGGTGATGATGTGTTTACGGGTCAACGTACAATGTGCAAATTGTTTCGATTTATCTCGTAATAAATCTGATTGGCACTTTATTTTCATTTTTACGGGACATAATAGACTTCTCCCATGCATAGTCAAACTACTGTCCCGTTTCGTTTGATACACAGTATTATTGTATTTTCAAAAGCAAAGCGTACACGCACGAGCCGAATTATTTTGATTTACCCCGCGTTTTATTAATACATTGCGGGACGTTATTCTACTTTTTTTTATTTTTCACGCACAATGCGGAACAATCTATTTGCTTTGATTTTGGCAGGGTGGCGTTCTGTTGTCATCAGCGTTGTACCCGTTGACGTATTCGCAATATTCGCGAAAATATTCATGCAAAATGTATACACGCTACGATCTAAAAAAGTTTTCACTCGCGAATCCGACGCGTTACCAATGCGTTAATTAATTTCGTCGAAAAGTGTTATCAATCTTTATCAGTCTTTTTACGTTCAGATTCGCTAGGAGAATTAATCTTTCCATATTCTTAAAAAAATCTTTTGTTGCTTTCGATTCGCAATTTCTCACATATGCGTATTACAATTTGCAAATATGCATCAAGGCGGTTTTAACAGCAATACATTTGACATTATTATATGTTAAAAAAATTAATGATTAAGTACTATCAGTTCATTATAAGTATATAATAATAAACTTTATTATTAACGTGTCTGATTTTGGTTAAATTTTGTTTTATCGAAAAAAAGAATCAACAGAGCCACAAGTTATATCGATAAAAGTTTAAAACATGTCATGAATTTTAGTTTTTTTTATTAAATTAATGATTCTCTACGTATATGTTCAAATTTTTATGTAGTTTATCTATTATAGTAAATTTGATATTTTAACACAGGAGAATATTTCAATGGTTTTTTTTTTATAAGAAATATAATTTTTTTTATTTTTTCAATTTATAATCAAGTTTGAAGCTGCATACATTTTATTGCAAGAATTAAATCAACACGTTAAAAGAAATTTATATTCTTATTGCTTATATAATTTTTACTTAAACTCCAATATTAAGTTTATTATTTTATTTAATTAATTACAAATTTTTTATATAATTTTTTTATTTTTTTCTTAATAATTACGTTTTATGTAATATTTTTTATTAGTAATTAAATTTTTAAACAAATAGAATTGATTTGGCATATAAAATTTTTATTTTAAATATCTTACGTTCTTCTTGATTTCAATTAAAAAAAAATAGAAATATCAATTCTTTTTAAAAAATTTCAATATTTCTTATCGCATTAAATAGTACAACGTAAAAGAACTTGGACATCAATCATTTTTCATATGTTGGATGCACTCAAGTTCGCTCCATTAGCTCATATATACAATACACAATTGCCGTATTAATTCACTCAAAATCTCTCTCGTTATTATTGTAATCGGCAAACGAAAATCGGTGAGATGAATTTTCCGGGAAATATTTGGCTTCCATCAACTCTAGCATTCTCGTACAACAGCCTCGTGAAACTATGTACATATATATTTTGCATTTTGCATAAACTGGTCGATGCATATTTAAAATTTAAACAGCAACCTGATTATTGGTTGTCCTTTTCCTCCTCTTCTCTTCCGCTTCTCTCTCATACTCTATTCCCAAAATTATCATATTGTATCACTAATTCTAATTAGCGGATAAAAGAGGGAAGAGGAGAAAGGAAGATGTAGGGAAAAAATCAATGCTCTGTTTTTTTGAAAATTTTCAATTGTAAATATTGATACTGTTTTTACATAAGATTTCAATTATAAAAGAACTCTTTCTTCTCTATTTTCTTTTTCACAAGTGTATTAATAATTAATAATGCATCAAATTTGGAAAAAGATAATACAATTTTCATTAAGGCGTTGCTTGTTGTTTCTGGTCCAAATAGATTTTATCAATTGATTTTTTACTTTGTCCAAAAAACTAAATTTTTTCTTTATGCTGATTTTTTTAAATTTTTTTATTCAATTGTTTTGTATTTTGTAGAAATGTTTATATAAAAAATATATTAGACATAATTTTATTCGCAATCAGATAATTTATTTAATCTAGAATTGATATTCTAACAACAAGTAAATCTTCTTTCAAGCGATAAAGTTATCTTTTTTTACTTTTTATTATAGGTTTTTTTATTATTTTATATAATATTTTCTTGTGTAATATATTCGTATAAGGATTAAAATTATGATAAAATAAAGGATATTTAAATCTGAGATTAATTTTTTTAGTAATTAGATTTTTGTTCTTTCAGGAGGATCCAGGACTCATTCCACGATTGTGCGAAGGAATTTTTTCAAAAATCGAGCAGGAGAATGGCCGTGAAAGGATTTATCGCGTGACTGTGAGGTAAGTGCATTATCCGACAAAAACTTTTTCAATTATCCGTGAAATATATAAACACGCATACAAAGTTTGTAACATAAATCCATGACTTCAAAGATAAATTTCCTCGTTTACGTTTACGTTTTATGTCAAAAAGTGAAACGCATCCTACAGATCCTACTCTGCATTATTCTAACATTATCGTTAGATGTAGAAAATAGAATAATATATCCCTCTATTTTAATACAATCATTAAAAATTAAATATATACAATATTGAAATATTACTATATTTTTTCATTATTATCAGAAATTGTAATAATTCTCGATTCTAATATCAAGGCTAACGCGATAAGAATATCGGCAAAAATGGTAAGTTTCTTTTCGATACCATCAAAAGGGGGAATCCGATCGCCACTTAAAATATCCTCAAAGTATTTCGATATTTTGTATTAAAAATATACTCAAAAAGATATTTGTAAAGTATGTTACACGTGCCTTTTGTTTTACCACCAAAAGTTCGTTGCGCTTCACCTTCACCGCATCTTCAATGAAATCTGCTTTCTTTAATTTTCAATATTGTTAGTTTTTATGGTGCTTTCAGATTTTCCTCGAATATATTAATTCTGTCTGAATCAACTTTTTTATATTTTTTGAATCAGCAAGTATTAACGCAAAATTGTAACTTGTTAATTAAAATATCTGCACTTTTCTAAAAGTTTCAATAAATATATAAACTGCTTTAATAAGACTATCTTCGACGAAAGATATTTAAAAGAACCAATTCTTTATGTATTACATAATTATTTAAATCTGATATTAATATTTTGGTCAAACGAATATAATATATGAGAAATAAATTTGTTTAGTTTTTTTATAGTTTAAAAATACAATTTGTATATATTTTCATACGTTGATAGTTAGTGAAGAATGATATAAAGTTTTAAATATAAATGTGTGCTAATATAATAATTGTTAATGAAAAAGTTAACATATAAACAATATAAATTTGTTACCGATCCTCTAGATTAATATTAGGTACGCCAAGCACGATATATTGTCATTGTTCTCTCTCATATCACGTCTTGGAAAATTTAATCATGCTGCAAGTTGAACAGATAGCCTTCGGAACGCCGATAACTTGTCCGCGTCTTGATAACTGTGGGAAAATCAACACCCTCTCTCGTGATACCTTTTGCTCGCAAACACCGCGTGAATACACACGTATGTACGTGAAATGTAGATACAGGATAATCGAAAAGTCACGAAACTCAAACGTATACGTGGTACGATCTGCAGCGATATTTACAGAAATATGTGTGTAAACAATACAAAATTGTTATTAATATCAAAAATCTCTCGTCGGATGTCAAACTAAATATGATTTAGTTATCTCGTTTTTTATCAGCCCTGCGTTGTCAAAAATAAAAAAAAAAAAACATATATACATATATATGGACACAGTCGAATAGTCAAACTATTAATAATTCTTTTTTATATGCGGTAGAATATTTTTTATAAAAAAAATCATAAAGATATAATGCGTTATCTCTTCCATAAAAAGTTGGTAAAATTAAAATATATTGTTATGTTGAATTGTGATAACCATGTGACAATGGAATATTTGATATTGTACTTGATACAGCAAAAATAAAAATATTACAAATATAAAAAAAAATATGAAAGTTATTCTGCGAATCGTGTAACTTCTTCATCACTCTATATGTCGGCAACAATATTGACGCTTTCGGTCAAGGCCCGTCAATCAAAGAGCGCTTTTGATCCCTTATCATCGATAGTTTTAAGTTCCTTTCGTGTCGACGATCACTGGCATCGTGTCTAATCGCCATCGCGAATTCGTAAGGTTAATTCGCGTTACGATACGAATTGTCGGCGAGAATTTTCCTGTAGCAAAATCTCTCCCCGCAAGCATAATAATGACAAATTGATACTGCATCGAAAATCGCTGCGGGATTGCAAAAGTCGTTTCGCGTGTTCGCCTTCGGCGTGTGGATTTACTATTTATTCCGCTTTAATCGCTTTCACACATCCCGTGTACCGAAATAGCTCGCGCACTCGCGGGAACAAATCGCTTGGCGATAATTGCCAATCGACAAAAATCCGCTGAGACACACTGCGTACCATTCGTGACGCGAATAAATGGATAGTTCGACTTCGTGTATTTTTGGCAATCGTTAAACGCGACGCTAGAAAACGAGGATTAGTTTGAAAAAAAGCTGTAAAAACTGCGCTGGCATAAATTCAATTCCTCAATAATTGATCGCGCGTTGCGAGCGCATCGAAGAGACAGGCTTATTGCGATTTGATTGTGATAAGTGGCGGTCAATGCTTTCGAATCCTTTGAATGTATGTTCGCGAAATTCGACGATCCGAGTATTATAGAATTTTTTAAAAGTTCCAAGCTCGAGAGTTACACCAATTTCGAACGTAAGAGAAAAGTTTGAAATTTGACAGTTTAATCAGCTGTTCTAAACAGTATAATATTTGAAAAACCTTTAAATCTTTACATTTCTAACGTGATCTTAACATGTAAAGGTCTATGTAGCTATGGTATAATAAAAAATCCTATAGTTGAAGAGATAATGCAAGAGTTCGGGAAGGAAAATACTATGAGTAAGGTGAAGGGTTGCGGCGGGTGGTGGTGGAAGGGAGAGACGATAGACGTAAAGTCGAGTTTGCGACTCGCGAGGCTTGCAAGCACGGTCTGTTGGCCTGGATGTGTCTTGCAAGCTCAGTGCCCCGTGACTCGCAATCCCAGACGGACGCAATTTCGCTGCAGCCGGGTAAGACAAAGAATGTACCTCAAATGTGCAACGTCGAATTTCCGTTTCCTGTATGTCTCCCGCATTTTCGCCGAAAGATGCAGCAAACTTAGTTTCCCGAATTTTCTCGACTTTCCGACACGTTAGTTTTTAGTCACGCTGGATTCTCGGATTCTTGTATCTCTGGAGCCGTCTAATTGAAAATTTTATGTTGGAATTCTCAAATTTTTGAAACTAAGAATTCAAATAAAATATACTTGAATTTTTTAAATTCGTAGACTTGTATTTTACGATTTCTAGAACATCATTTAGGTTTTAAATTTTAGATTTTTTGGATTTCAAGATTTTTTCGTCTTTGTCCATAGATTTTAGAGACATTTAATTTTTTAACTTTCAGAATTTTTGACTTTTTAAAACAATAAATATTTGAATTTTTAAATACAATAATTAATTAAATAATATGTATTTATATTCTTAGATTCTTAAATTGATAGATAGATATCTTATTTTTAGCTTGATAGATTTTTTTTTTAAATCGATTACACTTTAATTATTGAGTTTTTTCTTTTTTTTCATAAGATCCTTGCGGAATGAAATAAAGATAGCCCGCGAGACTCGATTAAATTTGCATGTCAATATTTTTCTTTATTAATTCTCTGTTAAAAATATATAAAATAGTTACTGTTATCACTGGTATTTCGTATAAAATAGAAAATTTTCTTTACTATATTAAATAAGCA
Source organism: Anoplolepis gracilipes (assembly GCF_047496725.1). Taxonomy (NCBI): domain Eukaryota; kingdom Metazoa; phylum Arthropoda; class Insecta; order Hymenoptera; family Formicidae; genus Anoplolepis; species Anoplolepis gracilipes. The sequence goes on from NC_132974.1 coordinate 11,923,068, forward strand.
TATATAGTATCTTATAATAATAATTTATTTTTTATTATTTCGTAAAGTTTAGATGCTAGTTATCAAATATATGCGTGGAAATAAACGCATTATCACTGCATTATAATATTTTTCAAAATCACATAAAAAATAAATCATTTCATTTTATCATCGTTATTTCACGCGTATAATTTCATAAATAAATTTGTGTTGCGTTCACTCTCACATGCATTTAATACCTCTCATTCCTTCGATAATTAAGCAAAGCATTTTATTCTGCGCGCAAACGATCAGTTTGAGGGATAAAGTGTAAATGATAAACGCGTTTGGTAATTAATATAATGGAAAAAATATTCGATATTCAATATTATTCTTCCTCTCTCTTCTCCTAGATTTATATTCTAGTTGGATTTATATATTCTCTAAAGTAATATAATAAATCCAATAATAAAATATATCCTGCATATATGATGATATAAAAATGGATAATATAAAGAGGAAAAGAAATATAGAGAGACGATAAAATGTAAAGTGCACAGATATTATTATAAAGACAGAACGTATACATGTATAAATTGACGATATGTAAAAGGAAAATCTGTTGGAAGTTCTGTTTTGTTTAAAGAGAAGGATCAATCTTTCTGAAATGTCGGTTATATATCAGAAATTGATATTTTAGTTTAACGCGAAAAAAACGAAACTAATCCCGGGCGCCAAAATCGTCCCGTTTTGAGGCCGATTCTATTGGCCCGTCAGCGGCCGGACGTAAAATCGTTAAGTGGGTCGAGGAGAAGAAAGTTCGTTCGAACCATTTCTACTTGCTACCGTCGACTGTGTTTAGGGGTAAATTAAATTCAGCGGGACGCGACGGAATAGATAGAGAAACTTTAGCGTTCGCGTTTTCCATTGGGTGAAAGATAACAAAAAAAGAATGTTAGTTCTCTTGAGGAAAATAAAAGGGAGTCAGATTCTTCAAACTTGCATCATCGCATTTGCATGATAAAAAATGCGCTGCCATAAATGCGGGATTTATGAAAATTATTTACTTTTAAATAAAAAAAAAAATGCCGCACCTTATATAAATATTTGTCCGTAAATAGCCTGGTGAATGCGCGCGATCGCATTTACTTTTTGCGACAACATTCTCGCGTCGCGATTGATCAAAATTACCGGCCTCGATATTTCATCGGAATTAATCGTCGCGATAATGGACTGTTCGACGCGTTGTGTGTAAAGTGCGCGGCGTCCGCCGTAATTGCGATCGATATATCGGCAGGCTGCGGTGCTTGTGAAAAATCGGGGACGCGGCGGGCTTCCGGCTTGAAAAAGAGCCGGAAGTCATTGTGAAATATCACATTCGCTGTCGCGGATTAAATGTATGTTAACGTTGCTGCAGCCACGGCAATCGATTCTGACGCGGATTCATCATTGAAACGCGCATCTATAATCGATGAACGCATTAACCCACTCGAGTCAGCTGCCCAATGTACCCGTCAAGCGTGATTGATTGGATATAAAGCTTCATCCGTAATCATCAAACAATACAGCCCAAGTGAAACGTATCGCGAGTGTAGTTGACGGATGAGAAATAATGTTGTAACGATCCTCTCTTTCTCTCTCTCTCTCTCTCTCTTTCTCTCTCTGTACATACGGATGTTAACGCTTTTACACTGCATTTCGAGATAAAATCTGCGAATGACAATAATTAGACTATATTATATTTGATATGTAAGTATTAGTTTTCTTTCTCATTTTCTCTTTCTCTCGCTCTATGCACATATGGATGTTCACGCTTTTACACACTGCATTTGGAGATGAAATCTGCGAATGACATTCATTATACATGCTATATATTTGATAGGTATTAGCTTTTTCATTCTCTCTTTTCTCTGTCTCTCTGTATATATACATGTTAGCGCTTTCACATTGCACTTGAAAATCTATATTTGATATTATATTTGATAGGTATTAGCGTAAGAAAGTATGTTCTGTTACAAAGAGTATATATCACAACATTTAATTACAATTTCCCTTTGGCTCAAAACTGTTTTGATAACCTTTACACAATAATAATGATCAGTTTTTTATTTAATTTCTTGTAACAATATTTTAAAATGAATCAAATAATATACAGATAGGTCTGGAATATTATATATTTGCTCTCGTTTTTCAATATAATTTTAATTATTAGGCAACTATGAAAATTTATATGTTTTTGCAAAATTACAAATTTCCTTGGTTATCTATTATTAATTTTAATATAATTAATTTAATTATTAATTTCATATCTCTTTATTATTTTTCATCATCGATCTTGCGGTGATAACTATATTCTTCTTTAAGAATAAATAAAAGCGTATGAATGCAATTTTTTCATTTTTAAATCCGGTGGAGAAGACTTGTCTATTGGGCCGCTTTGGAACGAATAAACATGCATGAAAGAATTCGGTCACGTTATTTCGCTCGTATTGGCGAAAGGATACGATTCGGCTTTGCAGCAGCCTGTATCGTCGGATATTAGTGGCGATGGCGCGATATCACGGCGGTATGATCTCGTGAATCGAAACGGTAAAACGCGATAGCGTTTTGCATACACACATACACCTACACAATCGGATACAAATATCTATGTACAAGTAAGACAGACACCAGTTCGTGGTCTGACGATGCGCAAAAGGTGTTGCACGCAATGCGTATAAATAAGCCGCTGTCTTGAGGATGAACAGACGAGTTATAAGCGTGTATTTTTTGAGAAAGGAATGTTCGAATAATGTGATGATTTCGATATGTGCGATATAACTAGAATATAAGTAAAATGTATGAGATAAATTCAAGTATCTGTAAAGAAAATTATTTTAATCCGATATTGGAAGATTCAGATCATTAGATATTAAAATTCGAATATTTTAGAAATTTGTCGAATTGTTAGATTCTTGAATTGAAAAAATGTTCTGATATTTTTTTCCTAAAATGCTTCAATTCACATATTACAACATTTTTAGGTTCTAAGATCTTTATATCTAGGTTTCTAGAGAATTTTTGCGTGTTTAAACTACGACTTCTAGAGCTTCATGTTTAATTACAGTATTTGGTTTTGAACAGCTGGTTCTTTTGGAATACTAGATCTGCGGTTTCTCGGATCTTTGAATGTTTGCTTTGACAGTTAGGATTCTCGAAAATTGCATAAACTGAGTTATATATATATATATGTAACTTTTGTGCAGAAATATCGAGATATTATTAGATCTATATTTGCGAAATTTGACTCACATAATTGCACAATTTTATAATTTATGAATTTTTATCAAGACTTTACTTTAGATGTTCAATTTCTTATAATATTTTTAATAAGTGCAATTTTTAAATTGGAAAAAAAATTAATATCAAATCCTTACAATTTCGCATATATGATGAGACCAAGCGATACGTCTCGTGAGAATGACAAGCTCGAAGCTACCGTGAAATGACACGACGTTGAATATTGGCCTACGCCAAAGAAAGAGCGTGGGATCTCCCATTGATACGCAAGACCATCGAATTTCACGGCTCCCGTTGACACATGGGCGTTGGATCGTGGATTTGTGCTGTCGTCTATGCCAAAATCGGAGGCGACACGCCTGATGGCGAAGACTCTCGATAAATAAAATTCAGTCGTGCGAATCGCAAAACGCTAAATCGATCACAAACTTTATTCTCGTCACGCACTTCATTGTAAAAAAAAAAAAAAAAAAAAAAAAAAACCGAGCTGAATAGCTTGAAGAATTAAAAGGAAGAAAGAAAAGAAGCCAACTTGAAGCATGGGAAAGATAATGAATGGAAAAGAAAGAAAACTGTGAAAAGAAACTAACAATAAGAGAAAAAAGAAAAAGAAAATTGCTGTAATATTATTTAGAATATTAATTGATAACATTTTCGCATGCAGTATCTTCAATATCGGTCCTTTTTTAAGGATCTTTTGTTACAATCTTTCAAAATTATTCGCATGAAAAAAAATATAAATGAAAGAAAGATATATAATGTATAATGTATAGATATGAAAGAAATTATCGACGCGTATACTTACGCAACTCGTATAATTTTATCAACGTCGTTACTAATTGACAGGCTTTCGCCGTTTTGTGGAATAAAGATGGATGAGGAAGATGGAAACACGGAATTAAGATGTGAAGCGTTGCAAAGGCCGATGCTCGGAGTGGAAAATAACAAAAATGGCAGCTAATGGAATTACCGACCAAGGGATTTCTTCACTGGGGTAGAAGTCGAAGGGGTTACGAAGAGGCTGTAGTTGTAACAGAAGGCAGGGTGGAAAGAAAAGAGCGAAGAAAGCTCGAGCGAATTTTATTTACTGTGAGCACCACATCGTGGTAACCAACGGTTGACGCAATGGAATCGGGAAATCTATGAATATCAAAGTTGCTTATTGATTGCCGATACAAGTTTTTGCATTTGTTATGCCGAGCTTTTGTAGCTTACATAAAGAAATTGAAATTTGCTGTAATAAGAATATTAATAACTTACAAGTCCCTTTTATATTGACATTTCAAGAATAAACAGCTGAGTCGTTTTACAGTTTCTAAAAAAATATGTATTAGAATATCTATTTATTCACTCTTTAGTTATTAAATTAGAATATAATTCTATAATATTATATTATAATTCTATATATAATTCTATAATATTATTTTAACCATATAATATAATTTATATTATATTATGGGATATAATTTATTATTCTAATCATATTCTATACGAGCGTTAAAAGAGGAATAGAACAAAACTGTAAGATTGCACACAAGCTTGACCTTGCTAACAATAAATGTGAAATGAATTTATATGCATTTTATCAGCGGCCGCAACTCGTTTGCGCTCGCTCAAAGAACTAATTAACTACTTTTTGCGAGGGTAGGACTTTTCCAAGCAATCAGGCCGTTTCATCTACGAGGGCGTGTTCCATACATTCGTATATCGTCATTATCACATGCCTGAATGCATATGCGGATAAACATAACAACGATAATGATGTATACATACGCGAAGATAAATGTATATACAGAGACAAACGTAGCAGATAGTATTCCGTGAGAAAAGGGATGAGAAGAGAAGGCAATTCGACACACACGTTTTGTTGTGTAATTATACCTATTGGTGAATATCGTCTATCAATAAACGCCGGGTGAAGGTGCACAGGTATAATTAAATTTACGAGGCAACAACAATACTACGACCGACACATGTCTAAACGTCAATACGTTATAACGCACGTGTGTCGTCCGGGAATTGTCACGTGGCCTGTCATCGATTTCAGGAGATCGCGCGCGTTCTCTCTCTCTCTCTTTCTCTCTCTCTCTCTCTCTCTCTCTCTCTCCAATGCTTCGTTTCTCGCGACAGATTCGAGAGATTTGCATTTTCTATTTCACAGTTTTTGTTTTTAAATAAACTCTCTCGTTTGCTAAAAATCCAGTTTATTTGGTTCATCTTTTCGTCGTTTTTGAATTTGACATCGCATATTTTTTCCCTCTTACGAGTACGTTCAAAACAAACGTAAAATATGTAATTTCGTAAATTACGAAATGTATAACTCATAATTCGATTGAAAGAAAGATGAAATGTTGTTTGAGGACGAATTTATTATTCTGCAAGATAAGCATTGAATCTTTAAGCCGGTATTTATTTTTAGAAGAATCGTTAGAAACGTAGCATATAATTTTGGATCGATCCGATAATCGATGTCTAACTAAATCTAAGTAAAAATTAATGACAGTAATGCAAAAACTTTTATTAATGATCCGTAATGTATGATTTGTAATACAAATGGCAAAGAGCGATGTAATTGTAAAATTTCCAACCTTTTATTTTAATAATGAGATCTCTGAGTCTTTATAATAAGGAATATCAATCTCTTTTAAAATGGCTAAAATATTGGAAGAAAATTAATTAATAAAAAATATATTTTTTTCTCTCTCTCCTTTTCTCTACTGATGGATATGAACATTATATTCCGCTATGTTTCCATAATGTGACGACGAACTCGCGTTAGTAATATTCATTATTTAAAAAGATGATAATGTATTCGTTTTACATGACTGGCGTAAAATACGGTTGAATAGGAAATGTTATGCTCTTTTGTGGATCACAGATAATATTCTACGTCGCTAAATTTTCGAATATTTAATTAATACTTATGAATATATATGAGAAGAGACTGTTTTATAATTTTCAACTGAAAGCTCTTAATTAATGTATACCGTGCATGTTATTTATTTTATTTATATATTTTTATTATTTTTATTATATTATATTATACTCTGTATCAGTTTAAAAGACCTGATAACACTTACATTAGATATACATACAGCATACCAATATCTCACGAGACGTGACAGATGCTACAACAGATTCTTTATCCGCTTTATTTGAATATATGTGTGTGTGTGTGTGTGTGTGTGTGTGTGTATGATGGATTTTTTCTCTAACATAATATAATCTATACAATTCCTAATTATTAGCGTAAACGTGTTCTAATTAAAAGATTCTGGAAATCTTCGGTTAAAAGGTCATGTTTTTAATAAAGAAATTTTAATAAAGATCTAGATTTTATACAATATTCGATTTATCATACTTGCTAAAAACAAAAGAAAATACATGTCAGAAGAAATTTCCACACTTGAAACACGCAATCACAACGTATTAATGTCCGCTGGAACGGAAAGGAAAGTCAAATGACGTGTCCGCGCTGAAAAAAAGTAAATAACACTTTTATTTGAACGTAGAAACCGCGAAATTCTTTCGACGTGCGTTCGCGTTTCTCGGATGGAACCGTGCATGCGCTAAATGACGGCCAATTCGGCAAATAGAGACGGATCGAATTGAATTTGCGATTCGGTCGCGATCGCGTAATGATCAGGCCGGTAATCGAAAACGCGCCCGAAGTCGAATTAAAGCTCTCCGTCGAGAGTGAGAAGGGGCTGGGGGAAAGACAGAGACCCACGCAAAGGGTGGGATGGGCGGGGAGAGAGAGAGAGAGAGAGAGAGAGAGAGAGAGAGAGAGAGAGAGAGAGAGAGAGCTCTATCGATCAATCAGCCATAAGTAATGCGGAGCTTTTGATGGCTTACCGTTTCATTGCGGACGGAAAGAGCCGACCGGCATGCTATCTCTATATCACGTGGGACGCGACTTAGAAGCGCATTAAATGTCAATGTCTAATGAGAATAATTGTTGATCGATGGCGCACTCAACGGATTGTTTTGGAGATGTAGCTCTCTCGTGATGTGGTACACATTGTTAAATGTTTGATGATCAGTAACGTTGATCAAGGAGACATATTGTCCTTTATCTGTGTTGGAATGTGAAAAATTTATTATATTAATGTCACGCGATATTTTATTGTTAATGAATTTACATGTAATTTATGAAACAGCCCGATATGTAATACATGAAAAAATAAAAGAGATTGACATTGGTTTTTATAAAAAGTATAGAGTTTCTTCTGCTTGAAAGCAACACGGTTAAATGTAGAAGAATATAATTATGTTTTGCGTGAATATTATACGTTAAAAGTATTTATATTTTATGACAGACTGACCGTAACTGGGACATTTGTATTTATTCTTCGATTACTGTTACGTTATCGCGTTACGATATCATACGAAATTGCTTACATTTGCATTGTAAATAAAGTGAACAAAGTCATTTTCCATGTCCGGGAGCTATACATATAAAAAAACATAATAATTAAACAAATTCATATTATACCGACACTACCTGGTCCGTGAGCTGTGCTTTATTTTGATTTATCTCGAATAACCATTGCACTTTCAAAGTAACGAACTGTTTGTATCGATTATTCGTTCGTTTATGTGTCGGATATTACCATTTGCTTACTTTTACCCGATTTTCAAACAAAACAGATAAATCGTAAAAAAAACACGCAATAAAAATACATACATCCGAATGTTTTCAAAGATAAATTTCATTAAATTTTATCGACTTTAAATTAGATAAATAATTAAAGAGTCAATACGCTGATCATATGCTCTTTATTTTTATAATATTTCAAATAATAAAACTCAACTGTAACATACACACATATGTAACGAAATATTTGAGAACCTACTACTACACAGGGATGGGAAAGTTATTTTTAAAAAGTAACTAGTTACCGTTATCGTTACTTAAAAAAGTAACTATTCGTTACTTTTTTAATGTTAAAACAAGATTAAAAATTAAATAAAAAATATACTTTTGTAATATATTTTATTAAAAAAATTAATAATTAAAATATTAACAAAATATTAATAAATTTTTAAAATTTTTTATTTTTAATTTGTAAAACCATAAATAATAAAAAAAAATTTTTAAACATTCAAAGTATAAATAAAAATTTTAGTTTACATTAAATTTATAATTATAGTCAAATACACGATATATTTTTTGTACTGTCATAATTATGGTTCGTATTCGGAACGCGCTTATAAAGTTGTTAACACGTTCTAAATACGGATTTGAATATCTATATGAATGTCTGTTGATAATTGATAATTAGAATATACGAAAATAGAAAATATAATATGTCATAAATAGCTTCTATATATAAAAAGTAACGATAAAATTAACTGTTAAAAAAATATAACTACGTTACCGCTACAGTTACAGAAAAAAAAAAAAAATAGTATAACGTCGTTATCACTTCGTTACTAAAAAAAAGTAACTGTAACGGCGTTACAAGTAACGCGTTACTTTCCAACCCTGCTACTATATGATTTTTAAAAAATTAAGTTTTACCCAAATTCTCACCGTGTCCATCTCACACAACTAACACGAACGCAAGTGGAGCGTACGAGAAACATTGACCCAGGTCAGTTAACTCTGAGAGCCCTTTATGGCCTTTTACACGTAGGACTATCGAGGGTGATCGGAAGCGTCTTTATCGCGAGTATTCTGCTCGTTGAAGCTTACAACTTTTACCTTTATCATTCTCGTCGCTCAGAGCCGGAAGTCCTTTGTCTCTTTGTCTCTTCTTCCCTTTCCCCTCGTTTGATCATCGACGAAGTGACGCATAAATGGTATTTTTAAAAATTGCTTTCCCCAAAAATATCTCCTCTTGTTCGTCGTATTAATTATGCAATCTTTTTATAAACCTTTTTCTACATGCATATTTTACACACACATTATATATTGTTAGTAAATGCGATATTAACTTATACCAGATAGGTGTTTTCAAATTGAATTCTCTCTCTAAATATAATTTTCCAAGAGATCACTCTTGAAAGCTAAAATATCGAATTTATTTTGAGATTTTTGAGTGACAGTAGAAGAAGGAGCAAGGAAATTACTGACGCAAATATTGTTTTATCCTTTGACGATACTATATAATAAAGAGTAAAGAAATCTTAATGCACAAGAAACCATAACAATAGGTCAACGCGCCAAGTATTTTGATGACGCCAGGCTCGAGGAGCGAGGATTACATTTCGCGCGACAGGCAAGTCGCTCGATGCTCGATGATTCCTTCCCTCACGACCGAAGGTTTTCCCGTCCTTCAGATATCGGGGGCTGCAGAATCGATTCCTATTACGGCGGCGTAATATTCGCCAGACACGAAAAAGAGAGACGCCGACGGTCGCCGTTTTCGCGAAAACTAGCCCCTTCGCGTCAGCCCCGTTTCGGCAGATGGAGACGGAGGATACTCGAAAGTTAAGGCTCGTAATAAATGGCCTTCGCTATTTTCTCCACCCGCCATTGAGCCAGAGGATATCATTAATTAACGATAATTAACGCGGGCGCCGACCCCTCCCTCGGCAAAGTTTTCGCGCGTCTTGTGATGGGGTATGAAATCCACACGCCAAACTGTTTCGAGTTTAATGAGCTGAATCCAAGTGGTTTCTCAAACGAAACATACGTTTTTTCACAACCCGATGTAATAATGTTTGGCGCGCATTCTCAAAATGAAATCTAATGCTAAGTAAATCACAGCTGTTGGAGAATTATTATTTAGAAAGTTTCTCGAATAAAAATAATATGCTTTCCGATCAATGTCGACGATAGATAATGGAAAGAAAGAATTGCTATTTGTTAGAGTAAATTAAACAACGAGATCTCTGGAAATCGACGAGATTAGACGTCATCGATTAGTGATAATTCAATATAGGTATTAATTTTCATTAATTATCGGCTATCGAACTTTGCTGTCACTCGGTATATTCTCAAAGGAGATTGTGTCACATGGATTTTCCCTCGAGAGATTCAGTGTCCTCAATTAGGAATAAATAATAAGTTTAAAAGGACTCGCGAGTTGTATATAACGCAAAAATAAATTACAAATTATGATCCACCATTACATTTCATATTAACTGCAGATTTTATCTTTCTACGCATTCAATTTTTATTTGCTATTAAGATTGCAAAAAAATAATTACTTATATCCCTCTTTTCTTTCTATGCATTTTTAAGTGAGTTGTACCAACGAAGTTGATTAAAAGCAAGTTGCTTTCTAGATGCAATTAGATTAGTTTTAAATAATCTTCTGCTGTGTAACAACTTCTAAATTTATTTTTTCATTTGTAAATACATCACTGAAGCAATTGCGATATTGTCGATGATGAAGATTCGTTATTGCACGGCACGAAAAATTTATCGCGCCCAGGAAATTGGAAAAAAAATACGCAGCGTGTTCCAGCGAAACGCCATGCAATATCCCTCGCGATTTTTACATCCTTCCAGAGATATTATCGCGAGAAACGAAAGAAAATTTCAATTGGTAAGCGCCCAATCCGACGCATTGATTGTGATGATTGCTACGATCTTTACGCCAACTCGCGTGAACGTATAAGTCTTTCTGGCGAACGAGGTCAGGAACATTGTGCTTTGTTCGTTTAAAATTTCTCTGCCGCACAATTTACGTCGCTGTAACGGCCGTCGCAACCCGATAAGCGGGTGTATCTTCGGGTCAAGGAAGATGGACGGCAGAACTTTTTTTCGAGAAATATAAAAGTACACCTGTGTGCATTCGGTTGTAAGCAGTTGTAAAACTCGGACACTCGCATAATTCTTTTTAAGAACTATCTTTTTACAAGGACAGAGAAATCTGTAAAGATTAAGATACGAGGAAAATAATGAGCTATTGAAAAGGGAATTGGCTTAAATTATATTATCATGCATAAGCAGAATAAATATTATACACATATTGTAGTGAGTACATCTAGTTACAAAAAGAAATGGAAGATTCTTGTTTTAGATCGAGACAAATTCACTAAAGATAGTAGAAGTGTTACGTTTTATTTTATAATTAATTTTATAACATAATGAGATTTATTTCAACATCTCTATATTTTGTAAGTCTACATTTAAAAAAATATTTTGCTAATGTAGATAGATTTCTAGATGTCTCAATGAAAATTTATCGCTACTTTTTGTATCTGTTAGAATATTGTTTGTCACGTATAGAATTTATAGCAGCAATATTCTAGCAATACCTCTAGAAAATTTAGATTTCATTGCCAAACATTAATCATAAATATAATTGTCCTTGACAATTATAAGCCTTAGAAAAGATAGGCATCACAGAAAAATTTTCTGTCTAAATTACACTAATAGTACAGATATAAATTCTGTCTTTGTCATTTAAATTGATTAGGTGCAAAATATATGCAGTATCACAGTATTTGCTAATAATTTATCTGTGTCAGTTCATTTTTTATACTTAGAAAATTTTTGTTCAAGTTGCAAGATCGTTTTTTTGAGTGTAAAAGATAGTCCAATATTCCCACCTGTCATATAAATTCCTTATCTATTTTGCGGAAATAGATACGTAGAAATTTGGAAAAACTATCGCTATCTCTTGTACAGATCGTACGACGCGATCGAAAAGGCTCGTGTGACGCTTCGTCGAGGAATGTGAAGAAGAGGAAAGATGAAGGAAAAGAGAGAGACGAGAAGGTTGTTTTACCTGGTGAACGTGACCGAGGCTACCCGATTACGTCGTTAAGCCGATTTACGAAGGCACGTGCGAACGTTTCGCGGACGCAACGGCTCGGATAATGACGTTAAGAGGATCCACGGAAGCCTCCTCGTACACGTGGCACTCACGTGTCATCGTATGCGTCTTCTCGCGTTCGTCTTGGAACGCATCGCATTCTTGTGCATCGATAACAAAATTCGAGATTCTTTTTCCTCTTCTTTTTATCGTCAAGAACCGACGAGTCTGCGTAACTGACGTGGCTAATAAATTTTTTTCATAGATATCTATAATTAATAAGACAATTTAAATTCTTGCCGAGAGAAGAAGATAGTGTTTGTTTAAGAGTGTTAAACTGTGATGTGAGTGAAACCACAGTTTTAATCGTTTTATATTCTTTTTGCTTCAAAAGTAAAAGTGTTGCTTGAAATCTATTGCATTTTGCACGAGTCTTTATTCCAATCGATAATAAGATAAGATACCTTTTGTATCTCAAATGTAATTCTTCAAAGTTATAATTAATAATTATAATTAAGTTATAATAATTTCTTTAATTATAATATTTTATAAATCGAAATTTGCAATTTTGACGCTATTTATGAGCATTATTTTGATTATATGAATATTGATGAATGATTAATTATGATGACTCGATAGTCAACAGATTCATCCTCATACAATTATTAAAAATATATTTTTGCTGTACAATTAATTAGATATATTATGATTGATCAGATATAATTAATATTACATTTAATTAATAATGAGAAAGAAAATCCATGACAGACGAGAATAGTAACACAACCGCTTACAATAATATTAACCGTACGTGTGAGAGTCCTTTTGAAATTATATCTCTGTTTCAGTTATCTGGAGATATATAACGAGAGGGTGAGAGATCTCTTGCAGCCGTCGACGAGTGCGAGTCGGCTCCGAGTTCGAGAACATCCTCGACTAGGACCTTACGTTCAAGGTACTCCGCTCGCGTTTACCGTGAAATGTCGTGTACCGAGGACGTCGGCTAAAATTTCTCGAGGGTCTTCTTATTCAGTGTGTACCTAAGTCTGCGCTGTTTAAATCTTCACCGCTTATTTTTCTCCGCACGACCACCTTTCTTCACGCTGTAATATCTCTTCCATTCTCCGCGTTATATTACAGTCCAATAAAGAGATAAATACAGTAATGCATTAAATATTATGTATTTTGGATATCGAATATTAAATTTATTATTAATTATGCGAAAATAATGTTTGTAATTTTATTAATATTACTTCTTTCGTATAATAAATCATAAAATGCCGTAATTAAATATATACACACAGAAAAGAAGTAAGTGTCAAATCAAAACTTATATATTTCATATGAACGCGTTGATTATTTCATATATACGCAACAAATTATAATTATCTTGGAAGAATTTAAAAGTCTTAAATTTCAACAATATTATAGTCTTACTTCAATACTACGATTGTCATTTCAGGAATAAAATAATTATTTTAACTCTAAGAAAATTATAATCTTCGATTTGAACATGTGCTATTTTCTTTTATCCAACATGTTTTCCTCTCCATTCAAGAAAATTATTCTTAAATAACAAGAATATATTTTTCTTAGTTGAACTATATAAAATGTCTTCATCCAAATAAATTTTCTTTGTTTAACGTAATATAATCTCATTTCAAGATTTACATTGTGAAACTAAGGATATTGTCAAAATAAGAATATTCTTTTTTTCTGTGCATATATTTGTAAAATTTGATGCTTGAAATATTGATATGAGATTGTTCTTTATATGTATATAGAAATAAATTTATTAAAATCATTCTCTTGTTATTTTTGCATATTTTTGCATTTCTAATCTAAATCAAAACTAGTACAATTTATTTTTTATCATTGAATAATTGAATCACAGCGAATTTTAACGTTCTCCAAAACGTTGATATAATTTCTGCATTTTTCGAATTTTTAAATTTCAAATTTTGAGATCTTTTAGTATCTCTTAAAAATGTCTGGACCGATCCATCGTATTTTTTTTTTTTCTTACCATCGTAATCCGCTTCAACAATAAAATTCAACCGATACATCAATAGATCATCTCTCTGCTCCCCATTTCATCATCTCTTACTTCCATCAAACACTTGGTCTCTTTCAGGATTAACGCGCCACGTGGTCCAGAACCTGACATCGTTGATGTCATACGTAGAGAAGGGCACGAAGGCCAGAAAGACAGCCTCGACACTTCAGAATCCCAGCAGCAGCCGTAGCCACGCTCTACTGACCGTCGATCTCACGCAGCAGGAACAGACGGCCGATGCCGAGGGTCCTTCTGACGGTGACAGCACCACGTCCTCCGGGAGGCAGGACGTTACTCAGCACGCCGGCAGCAGGTTACACCTGGTCGATCTAGCGGGCAGCGAGAGCGCGGCCACCTGCGGCGGCGTTCATCGACTGAAGGTGAGTCATTCCCTAAAAATAATATCCTCCGTCGGAATGATATATTCGCCGGCTGAATTTCGCGCGATGAAAATCGATATTCGCGAGGGCCGAACGGATGAACGGATGGAGTTTCGCCGAGTTATCAATCTCCCCCTGGCCGCCATCGCGACTAATCGACCGCCGCGCCGGGGAGAGTTTCACTCGCGAAAATATTAACGTAAAACGTGCGTAAACAAGTGAAATGTTTCTATTTCTATATTTTTGAGGCACATGAGATACATATGCTTTGATCTGTCAAAGTACATCAGTGTTTTAATGTCATTAATGTCATTAATTCTTATTTCACTCATAAGTGTGATACGTCATAAAAATAGTATAAAATGTATTTTTAATATTGATATTACTTAAATAAATTAAATTAAATACATTTGTGCTCTGTAAATTAATTAATGTGCAACCTGATTCATTGATTGAATATCGACGTTAATGTGATGATTATGCCTTCTAAAAAGAAAGAATCAAGACGTCGCGAAAACTCAAGAATCATCACTGGTGGTGTTTCACATGTGAAAGTATGCTTTGTTATTAAAAAGTCATACGTTAAACAAATTTTTACGAATAAACAATTGCCGGCAAACTTTTGTTTCAAATGTTATTGATGTGAAAATACAATTATATAATTTAGTCGAACAATTAATTTCGCGATTTATACAAAATCAAATAATTATCGAAATTATTTTTGTAAATGTTTGAGAAAAAATTCTTAAAATTGAAAATAAGATAAATTTTTATTGTTAATAATTTTAATAGTATTTTGACGTTGTCCTTTTTTTTTGCTATCGTTTGTAGGAAGGAGCGAATATCAACAAGAGTCTAGTGGCCTTGGGAAACGTCATATCTGCACTTGTTGAGAAGAAAGGCTCGACCGGAAGTGGAACAAGCAAAAGATACATCCCTTATAGGGATTCCTCTCTTACTTGGCTGTTGAAAGATGCACTCGGAGGAAATGCCACCACCGTTATGCTCGCCAGTAAGTGTACGTCGGTCTCTCTTTCTTTTGATCTTTCCCCTACCGTTCCCTCCAAACTCTCGTATTCTCTCCCTGTTTCTCTCTCGCGATCTTAAGAACGTTTCATCGACGTTAAGAGATTTCCTTCCGGGAATATTTTGCCGGCGTGAATCGCGTTTCGCTGTGTGTATTTTCGCAAGGAAATTATAAGCTCGCTTTTCCCCTCTTTTGATCTCGAACCCTCCATTTTAATATCCTTTCTGCTGTCGCACTCCGTTCTCTTGCGCGCAAAAATCCACCGACTAATTCGACTGATTGCTTAATTGGTCCTTTTAGTGCGAGTCTCTTGTCAACGTGTACTAAAAGAGTCAATTACGATCAGCTGTTGCTAATTTATTAATTTACTTTGCGTTCGTCCTTTCATGGTTGCTTCATAAATCGAAGATTATTCAAATCGTTTTGAAAGCAATTTTTGGCTGTTGAATTAAAACGAAAGGGCCACACAGCCATTTTCATCTTCCTCTTCTCAAAGCTCCGTCTTTTCCTTAAATTCCATCAATTATCAAAGAAGAAGTATTTTATTCACGAGCATCTGCGCGAGATTCGTGAAATTATTCCCATTTACGATAAACCAGGGTTGAATGTAATTGGTTTAAATGCTTTTCCAGGCGAGCTAAGACGCGGAGATTAAATTTCGATAGAACCGAGATAGAGAGAGGGTAGTGACGCGAGAAGCGGTAAATAAGAAGTTTGTAGTGGGCTTGCGACAGTAGCAACACATGATCGATGCCACTATCTAGCGCCAATATTTTCCTCGTAGCGTATATATCGGTCGCGTGTCTATTGAATATAATTCATAATATTTCTCCTTATAATATAACTCGAAAATGAACATTTCTCCTTGATTTCTCTATGATAATCGCATTAGTATCGGTGAATTTAATAAAGAATTGCTAAGCATTTTAATATCAATAAATTGAACTATTTTAACAGCAATTATCTAGCTAGCAATAGCTGTTTTCGTAAATAATATTCTTTAAGCCATTAATTAATGATAATTGTTAAACAAGTTGAAGAGTAATAATTTAAATAATGCACAAAAATAAAGATTCAAATTTTTTAGGCAAATGTTAGCTAATGTATTCTTAATAATACTGTTAAGGATTGAGATCTGTAGAGCATGTTAGAAAAATATTTAGGAACCTGTAATCTCTTGAGTAAACTTTGATCTTGAGTAAGCTTCGTGACAGGTTAAATCTTTCACCCTATATATCTTGAAAAGATTTTTCCAAGAGGTATTTGAATGGGATTGTCTTCATGACAGTTTCTCCTAGTTGGAGGAATGTTGTCCGCGAATTGGACAAAGTTTTAAAAGAATCATTATTGTCGCTATTTTAGAAGAAAGATACCGTCTTCCCGTAGAAAAATCTATTAGTAGTTAGATAAAGCATGCAGGGGGAATTGCGTTACACACAGTAATATCTTTATCTCTACGAGCACACAAAAATCCTTTTTCGATTAAAGCCGAAAAGAATTAGAATTTAAAATAGCAATAAAATAATGCCAACATATAGTAAAATTCAGTGGTTATCGAAGATGAATGTTAATTATCAATCATTTCTGTATAATCCTTTTGAATTCAACCTGGTACAATAGCGTGTGGTAAAACATGATTTTTAAATAATACATTAAACTGGAAAAATCCTTGGGATTAATCTGAGATAAATGGTAAAATTTATATTATACGTTTTACTGTTCATTTCGACTCGTTTATATCATCGTGATGTTTTTCTCTTCCATCGCTTAACGATAAATCGTAAACGAAATTGACGTAATTGAGTCCGCGACGTAGAGAGACGTTAATCGAGAGAAGGCGCGTCTTCCCTCTTTCGACTCATCACAATTAATTGTCAAAATGAAAGAGTCGATCCGCCGCGATCCGTATAATTGGCCGGGGAACACACAGGGTAGTTTTGTGCGAATACTTCTAGCCGGGCTCGACGACATGTATAATTAATCGTAGCGGAATATTCCGAACCGCTGATTATCGGCAATTAATTGAATTGCTAATAGCATTTCGGTTTATTATCGGGGAGACGTTTAATATTCAGCAGGCTCACGTTTGTATGTATAGTGTGCGTAATCGAGTAGACTTGTGTTATCTCGCAGACTATATACGTTGATTTCACTGTACGATGTCTGAAAAAAGAAATACCGTTCAAAAATGCATTTTGAATTCTCTCGCTAAAGAGACGCAAGAGTGATTTTTGTTTGACTTGTCCACGAGGGAAGCATTTTTTTCTCGATTAATTAGATAGACGCGAGAATTCGAGCTCGTTGATTGTCAACGGATTTATGAATGCAACGAGTTCTTTGTTCAGAAAAATTGATCAAGAATTATATAGAAAATGCACGTGAGACGTTAGTGAATTGAAAGTCGCTCGCACGATTTCGTAGTTTGTCTTCGAATCAGCAAGCAGTATTTTGCGACATTTCGCGATAGTAGATCTTCTTTAGTAGATACTATTCCTTTAAAACAATCCCTCGATTTTTAATCGTTGCTGTAAACAATTGTATTTATAGAATGCAAACTTGTCGCAGCCGCTAATAACAATAAAAAATTCGCACCGATTAAATAGTCGTAGTTGGAACGTACAACATTTGTTTTGTTAGATATTTTTAACGTTGATACGAGTTTATGTCTTCTCCTTCAGCAATATCTCCGGCCAGCGGAAGTTACAACGAGACTGCACATACCTTACGATTTGCGCAAAGGGCGCAGAGCGTGGTCAACCGACCAGTGGTCAACGAGGATCCCGTGGAGAGACTCATCCGTGAATTAAGAGCCGAAGTCGCCAGATTAAAATCCCTGTTACAGCAAAAGGTAAAAAATTTAACAGATTTTTCACTCGACTTATCCAAATTACGCGAGGAAATATAATCGAATTTAGTAGGCAAATACGGAATTTTATAAATTGATAAATCTAAAGAATCGTTTCAACTTTGTATAATCAAATAAAATTTTTTAAACAATTAAACATAATATTTTGAATAATAATGATAATTCTAATTCAGAGAAACAGAGAGAGAGAGAGAGAAAGAGATATATATTATTTGCACGTTTTATTGCATATTATTTCTTGATTTTTCACAACTATTTGTGTAAAAGCATTGTTTCAATCGAAGGAAAATTAATACCATTTTCTCGTTTTGTCTTTTGACGCGAGCGGAATGAAAAATCGAGCTCGGCAGAAGCGAGACTGAAAACACGAAAGGATTTAATCCCCCGGCCTGATGTTGATCGAGCGACTTTATAACACGGCTGTAGATTCGCATGCTGCCGGCGCAAAATATTAATGAGTTTCGAGCGGCGCGCGATCGGTAATAGCGAGGCATTATAAAACAAATTTCGCAATTCTGCTCGACGTGGAGCGCGCGGATCCGCGATAAATAGCGGCCGATTTTTCAGTCGGGTTTTAGTTCGCGCGCGAAGGGTCGCGAAGGGGAGGGGGGAGGGAATGGGGGAGTTTATTATCGGGGTTTACCAATACCAGCGGCGCCGCGCGATATTGTCCGATGTCATTACGCAAATGAGATTCATTGATCGTTTATTTGACACTTATTGAGCGCCCGGCCGTTGCGAGCGATCGGCCGAACGATCGCTGATAAAATACAGCACGCTGATATGTGTTACGCTTTAACGAGGTATCGGCGTTTCCATTTCTATCAGGCAGACGCTATTCTTCATTTCCGCGTGTCGCATAATTGTCGATTAATTAAATTTCTCATGCTTTATTCGCAATTGCAACTCCGTCCGTCCACGTTCTTTTTCCCAAAGGCTTTATATCGTTCAAATCCGAAATGATATATACACATATATATAATAATAATCCTTTTTAAAGGTATATTATAATTATATATGTGTGTGTGCAAATAAAATATTAAAATAGAATTGTTACGAGCGGGAAATAGAAAGCTAAAAAAATTGCCACCGGTTTAAGTCACCTTCATTTAAATGCCAATTTAGTGCTTTATAATGGAAAGAAAAATTATATTATTGAAAAATAATTACATATTTTAATATGTAAAATATTATAAAAAATATTATGTAGAAAAAAATTTTCTTTCTCTCTTCTGTTTGATTAAATAATTTACGGAGAAAGGATCGATAATTTAAGACACCCACACATAATAATAGTTCGAAGAGAAACTTTGTTGCGCGAATACGTTATATATTTGTTCTCAATTAAAATAATATTGGTTATATATAAATCTTGTTGCAGGATATCGACCAGCAGACTAACGTACCATGTTGCTGCGGTAAAGTTCAAAGTTCAAAGGATTTGACGGCGGATTTTCAGTATCGCGAAGAGCAGGAACCGCTTAACACTTTACGACCCAAAGAGCCCGATCGCAAGGACGAGTTTGCACATGACAGATCTCTTGATGTGTTTCCGATTAGAAGATTTAGCTCTAGTGATAGTGTAACGATTTGTGAAACCGGCTTTTCAGGAGCCATCAGAAAGTTTAGTTCTTACGAGCATTTACGAGTCCCTGATTGTTTCATCAACAATTACAATCAGGCCAAGGTCACCCAACTAAACGACGAGGAAGACGAAGTGGTGGATGAAATTAACGAGCCGGTCTTCGTAGACATACCGACACTAGTGGCCGTGCTGATTAAGCCAGATAACAGCTTAGAATCATCGACGCAAATCGAGGAAATCTGTTCCGACGAGGTGCAGGAAGACTCGATTGACGTTGATTTCATAGAAGGTGGCAACGAAGAGTTTGAAGAAGCAGAGAAGACAATCGATGACGTTGATCCTGATAATCACAGTATTTCAGCGAATTCTTGCAACGCTCTGGGAGACTCAGAAATCGGCGAGTTTCATAGGACTCCGCCGAGTCCAGCATCTGTTGGAAGAAGCGGACCGAGGGGTAAGTTCAGCAAACAGAACTCGATCGATTTGCTGTCGTCGAATTTGAACGTTTCGAAGAAGTTCGGTTCCATCGATGGTATCAGCAAAAAGAAGGAATCATTGATCCCTGATCATCTTCAGCGATCGCATACGAATTTAGAAAAGCGTCCGGCGCTGCCCGATCGTGGAAAGAAGCTCAACAACATCCGCGAGATCGATGATCGCAAGGCAAACGCTAAATCGGGAAGCATCTGGAAAGCGATCGGTAACGTTGGCAGCAAAGATCATCTACAGAGGAAGAACAGCAACGAGTCTGACAAGAGCTTGAAAGATTCCAATATCGGCAAGCCAGGAAGCTTTAGCATCGGCAGAAAACCGAGCTTGGAGAATCTGAAGAGGAAGACTAGCAAGGACAGCAGTTCAAGTAGTTCTAAAGACGAGCAGATTCTAATCTCGAGCTTGACGCGCGACAAGCTACTACGCAGAAAGAATTCTTTAGATCAGGAAGCGGCAACCGCGGGCGGTGTACGACATCACACAGCGATTCAGCGAGTAAAACGCGCCGACATTGTCGCGGCTGTCACGGAGAGACTTTACTCCAGTAGGAAGCACACGGAGGAGACCAGTAATATGGCGTCTAATAGCGCATCGGACATTCGTTCGCCACCAGAGGGTACCGATGTCAAAGTGTCTAGCAGTCTTATAGCACGATCGAGACTCCAGGAGATCTCGCGGAAGATGCTGATGAAACGACGGAGAAACAACGTAGACACGCAGACGGAGGGGGCGTCGACGTTGCGCTTCAAGGACACGGCGTGCCTGACAGATGAACCCAAAGTGGTTCTCCAGGATGCGGCGGTTCTCACAGAAGAGCACGCAGATTACAACGTCGCGGCTATCGCGATGGCGAATCACCGATTACCTGTTCTCAGAGTTAAAGATATGGCCACGCTGACGGATCGGCGACCGCGAACCAGCATCTTCCGCTGCAAAGACGCCGAAAGCTTGGCCAACGATCTCGACTTTGACGACTATGACTTGCATTCGCCGCGAAATGATTCTGGGATACTTTCCGACGATACGCAGAATTATGCCGAGAGCAATCTATCTAGCGCCGAGATATCCGAGCTTTATCCAGAAGCTGACAGGAGGATACCGTGCACGGACAGTTCGACCAACACGTTCCTTGCATCATCCGGTAGAAACTCGGCGGTGCAAACGGAGAACGGAAATCGAGAAGTGGCGAATCGGCAGAAGGCAAGCTCGGAGAACAGAGATCGCAGTCACTGCTGCGGTCTGATTCATGAGATCGGCCAGCGCGCGCTAGTGAACAATCCTGAGAGAAATGTCATCTCCATATCTCTACCGGACATGATCAGCATAACGATTGAAAGCACGAATGGTTTAGAGTCGAAGATTGCTGTGACGGATGGCAGTGATGCCATGGAAGAGAAGCCGCAACTCATTTCCAGCGACAAGGAATCTCAGACGGAACAAATTAAGAATGAAACCGAAGGATCGTTCTTCAAGGATTTTACAGTAAGATCGACGGCTATTCAGGCGGACGGTAGAGTCTTCAGGATTGAAAACATTTTTCAGGATCCGAAAAGCAATAGCTGTCTTGATGCAATTTCTGATTTGAGAAAAGAAACCGTAACAAAAAAATCAATGGTCTTCAGGAATTCTCTGGGCACTTCTTCTGTCATCGAGATGAAGGAGAATGATACGAAGACGGAATGGGACCTTGAGGATCCTTGTCAAAGGAAACGACCGATCTTGAAGGGAGATTTAACGCGGGCTTTCGTCGCCAAACGACGTAGCTACAATTTGAGTCCTAAAAGATCAACACATAGACTTGCTTGTCAAGATTTATGGAAAAACTGGACTTTTCCATGCTCAGAATTTATCGATTATAGCAGAGAAATAATGGTCGCTTCACCTGCTGCACAGCAAGATACTAATACACTAGTTGACAACTTGCCTTCTTCTACAGTAATCAGCGAATGTACTTCAGTCAATAAAGAAGAATCAATTTACGAATCATGCAATCAAGATTTCGCGGACAGTTTCGAAGACTTAAAAAAATCTGCTCTGATAAAGGATTTGTTGGATTGTGATTATAATTTTTCAGACGATAGCCTTGATTATAATGAAGAAAAGATCGCGAAAAAGTCAATCGCGAATACAATGGATACGCAAGATCATGAGAATCACGAGAGTTTTTGTCCTCCAGATGTTGTAGCGCATACGAAGAAGGAAGCTTCAAAGTCAGCGAATCACGCGGATTCGATTAAAGCCGAATCGTTGATAGACGACGATTTTGACGATACCGAGGTGGAGTTTCCAAAGAGAAAACCTACCGAAGTATCGGATAAGACTCCAATAGAGGATTACAAGACGTTGATTCTAGGGACGTCGTCGTATCTCGTAAATAGCGACTCCGAAGAAGAAGCGAACGTAAAAGCGTTCAATCAGTCTGATAATATCGGTAAGAAGAAGGTATCCTTCTCGAATCCCAGCAGTCCCGAAGAGATAACTGACGTCGTGACTGACCACAAAATCTTGGCACCGAAGGGAAACTGCTCGGTAGCTGTGAAGTCCATTATCAAGAAGATGAAGAAGCCAGCTGTGACCGAAAACTTGGACATCGTCCAATCGAATGTCGAAGCTGACCGATCCTTGCGAGAAAAAAAGGTAGAATCGACGACAAGCGAGGAAGTTCTTTCTATTTCGAAAGAGGATCAAGATTCTGAGGATTCTCGAGAATCATTAAACGACGGAAAGGAATTCTCCAACAATGATTATTGCGAGGAATTTTGTAACAAATCGGACAGCGTCGTCAACGACGAGGATACCCGTACAATGTTGAAGAGGAAGAACATTCTTGAAGAGTACTTGAATGAGGCGATGATCTTCATGCGCAACATGAACTCTATCAACGAGTACATGAGTGCTGTAAACATGTTGGAGAGCTGCGGAAAGCATCGCAGAAGACGAGGAGGCTGTCGAGGGAATAAACCTAGCGCGGATAAAGAGCACTTAAAATTCCGCGGGCGCAAAGTGAGTTTAAAAGATGACACCGACGAGTACTTGCAACAGAACGAAGTCGTTGCTGTCGAGTCCTATGTGAAATGTCTGAAGGGTATCGAGAGACTGGAAGCGTGCATCGACAAGGTCAGCAAGCACAACCAGGTCCTTCGAGATAGATACGGCATCGACGTCGAGTCTGCTGGCGCTAAATCGAGTTTAGCGAGTCTCAGCATAGATTCCGAGATGTCGGAGAACGTCAAGGACGACGTAATCAGCCAAAGTGACAAGTCGAGTTTTTCTACCATTTCCTTGCCCTTTTTGTCTTCCAATCAAACTGACGTCACGAAGCAGTCTATGTTAAAGGAGACAGAGCGGCGAGATCGAATCAAAATCGACGAGCATAATTTTGATGATAAGAACAACAATATCATACCGGAGGATGATCTGGAACGTAAGATTTTCGATCAATTGATGCGCGCAGCTGATTTGCGCAAGTATGAAACCCCGAGGCAATTGCGACAGAAACGCTTCTGGAAAATGCGCGATCTTAGGTCTCAAAGCCCGACAACTTACTTCAAGTTACGGGAGACTTTCCGACAGGATACTCGTGGAATCCTTAATTTCGATCAAGTTTCCGCCGCCGAAGATTATCTCGACGACATTCGCGGAATCGAGAGTAGCCCTCGGAATTTTAGGAAAACAAAACTTTCTAATCGTACAGAGAATATTGGCTCGAGGACATCGATCGGATCTGAGATCGATCTTGAAGAATTTTACGATCGCGGCAACGAATTGTCAGAGGAAAATGATAATCCGTTCAAAATCGAGATGCCGATTATTTTCGAGACAAAAGTAGATTATTCCGATTGTCTGATAGATCCTGCGAAATCGATTGAGGCTGAACAAACGTTTGATGCGGAAGAGGAAACCACGCGAAAAATTACACCGAGATCAAAGAACAGTTTAAGGCTCGAATCACCGAATCCCAAATTTGTAGGATCTCTGAGCATGGAACTAAAATATCCTGGTAGTCCGAGGGCAAAATTTTTAGAGCTTTTAAGGGAGAGGAGACGAATTGTAGAAAACAGCAGAGGTACGAATGCGTTTTGAGAAAATCTAATGATCACTCGATCATAAATTGTAAATCTATTTTTCATATGTATTTTGTATTTTGATTAGTATCAAAGAAAGAATAATTGTATTTAAGTATAAAAGTGTACTGAAGAAAAACTTGTAAATAGTGATATTATAATAATATTTGTGCTCTCTTCCTTTTATTATTAGCCTTTTAATTATATTTAATGATCCTTTAATAATTATATTAATAATTGTAATTGCGCAGAGTATTATGGATCTTATATATCTCGCATAAATGTACGTCAATGTTTAATTTAACGCTTGTCAAATGCATTTTTATGTTTAATATTTAAGTTTATTTAAATATTTATTTAAAACTTTCATGTTTTGTTATCAGTATTTAATAATCAATATTTAAATAATTATCAATGCTGAGTATTCCAAGTGTTTTAGGAATTTTCAATCAAATCATTAATATTTTTCATATATAATTTCATACATTAATGATTACATATTCGATTGAAGTAATAATATCTTGTATATAATGATAAATGATTATCTTTTCTAAACTAGTGATGTGATTGTCTACTAGGAATTTTTATACAACTTCTATCATTAAAATACTGTAAAATGTATTTAAATATCAATAATGTGTTAAGAACTTTAGCTTGTAAAAATTATTATATTTAAGAATTCTATAAATCTTTATAAATCTATGAAAAAGTTATTATCTTTATGAAAGAAATCTGTATTCTATAATCTTTATGAGTCCATAAGTCTTTCTATATATGTACATAAGCAGTGCATAAAAAAAAACCATAATTTGCGTTGACGAAAATCGAATTGTTGTACTTTGTTCATATAGTTGTAAGAATGTATAATTATGAAATATAGTTAATATTATTCTATACGATTATAAGATGACATATATATAACTGTTGTATTATTCACAAATATTGTTTAATAAATACTATTTTCCGAAATAATAGAAATTAATAATAAATTAACACTTGTTACAATAAAAAAAAATGATTTAATTGAATCCATAATTATTTATATTATTTCTTTGTTTCATTATTAATTTATTTTATTATTTTATTAAAACAAAAGAGAAATAATTTAAGCCAATGGGCGAATTTTAAACCTATAATCAGTTTATTTAATCTGGCTTTTTTTAATATTGCTAATGTTGTCCTGATCGAAATACCTATTAAATCTGTATTTATAAATCCGTCATTATGACTGATAACGATACTCTTGCAAAATCTGACAACGATACAAATCTGCCGATTAATATCATTTCACGAGGCAAGAAAGCTCGTATTTAGCATCGTATAAAACGAGGGTAAATGACCGACACGGACTGCGTTGCGGACACGGATTGCTTCAGTAAAGAACTGACGCATGTGTTGTTGTTGTTGCATTTCGCACGATGCTGCATATGGTGCGATTCACGCTAGCAATCGCGATTCTAATAATATCGCTCTTTCGCGATGGGGGAGAAACGGCGCCTGTAGAGCGACGGCTTACGACTATTTTATTTTATTGCGCGATAAATCTCCAGCACGCGAGAACTCTCGATCTTCCCCTGATCCAATTGCATCTCCATTCTCGCTGGCTGTTATGGACCTCTGATTCATATTTACAAACAGATTTAGATTGTGACAGACAATTTTTCTTTACATACAAGTTGTTTTTAAATGCAAACCATGATCATTGTTACGGTTTTCAGATAAAATTATCGATCGAAAGAAAAAAGGTGAAGGCAATATTGATTCATTTATTTCGATTTTATTAATTTAGCCTGTTTTAAAACTTAATTTTTCCAGTGTTGTACATATATCTAATAATCACTCAAAAGATAAAGAGCGCCAGAATCATTCAAAGAATTTTTTTGCGGTGTCATCAAAAAGATATGGATGCTAGAGTTTGATCGAGGACTGATAATGCATCGCTGCAACGTCCACGTGTGCAAAACTGATTTTAATTATATATGTATATTTAATAAACAGGTAAGGATTTCTAGGCTATCCCTTCCTCCCCCGCGATCATAAAGGTGGGTTTCCTGACGTTTCCTGAAAATTGCCGCCACGTCCTCTACGTGTCGTATTTGCCTTTGATGCTGATGCAAGCGTAACGATGCTCGTTTATGCTCGCATACATAGGATGGAGATAGCGCAGCAGAAAGCCGCGCAAAAAGGCACACAATGTGATCGCAGTGAATCTATATATGTCTCGAGAAAGACTCGCAGGTTCTTTTTCTATTTGTATTTCGCGAGAACAAGAATATTCAGACCAATTGTATCCTGGTCATACGCAACAGATCATTTTTTTTAAATCGTTTTTCTCGAAGAAAAGCGAAACAGAAGACATTACATTGATGTTTGTATATATTGTCTACGAAACTAATTTTCAATACTATTTATAAGTCAATCAGTTATTATGCTATGTGATCATCTCTCTCATGTGTGTTTCTTTTCTCGTTATTGTATAATATATCCCCTTGTGTCTGAAATACTGTAATAAAAGTTTTTTCGTTAAAATGTTAATGTTAAAAAAATATTAGTTTGTTGGTACATATATTTAATATCCGCGATATCTCATTTCGATGTTACTCACATACATCCCGCAATATAATTCATCTTTTATATTGGAAATTCCTTTCACAATATAATTTTTTATATTATATATACATGTGTATGTCTAATGTGTTTATATAACAGATATATCGCCTTGCATGTTTCATATACGAATAATTTTCCATTGTATTAATTTAATGATTACAATGAGATTAATTTAACTAATTAATGGAATATAAAATTAACACTTTTTTTTAAATAAATCTCTATAAACATTTTATAGATTCAAAACGAATTTCTTTTTTTCTTTAATTGTAACACAGTTATATAAAATAAAAATAAATTTTTTCTTTTCTAAATAAATTAATCGTATTATTGTTACATACAGTCCTCGATCGGAAAGAATTTTATATGAAATTATCACATCTTATAATCCGCGTAGCGATACGTGAAATACAAATGAATCATTTGCTCTCATGTCGGGTCTCTCGATTAAAAATTCGCGATAAAACGCGCGATTAATGGCCGAGCTTCATTGTCGTCATAAAGTTACAACACAAATTCGTGGTCCGGTTAGTTTTTTGATCGAAACGAAAATTCCTGGCGTCGATGCCTGGTGAATTTTATGCAACGATGCCCCGAGTGCTTGCACGTGGCGGCGTCTCACCGCCTCGTTATTTTCCTCTCACCATCGTTATATATACGCGGATATGATTCGGTTTTTTTTTGCGTAAGATCGTTCATTCGTAAACTTTGCTTTTACGAGTCTGATTACAAAGTAACCGCCGATATTGCATTCAAATGAAGGCAGAAACGAAAGTGCAGCCTGAACGAAATTCCGATCGCGATCGTTTTAATCGATCGCGACAAATCGATTTATTTGTATGATGCGTCATGATTTTATCTAATAATAATTACTTTAAGCGATCGCGAAATCGGTAGTAGCTCTTTTTCAACCGATAGTCACATTGATGAAATAATGTAATGTAATTGCGACGTGATGTAATAGTGTTGGTCTAATGGGGGTATAATGTGATATTTGGGTATCACATATAGCTGTAATTATTTTATACGTAATATAGATGTAATATAATTACCATGATATAATGTAGCTATAATGTGATGTAGTGGAGCAGAAATGTGTCCATTTCTTGCTTTATAATATAGCTTATAAAGGAGAAATGTCAAAACTGACAGGCAATTGTGCTTTTTTATGCTCTAAATTTAATATAAAATAAAAATATATAGCCATAAAGAAGTAAATTAGAGAGTTCTCAGATTGTGTGTGATAAATTATTTTTTTTTAAACTAAATGAAAATTTTTAGATTTAAGAAAATTTTTTCTCCTATGTTCGGTATATTTATAACTGGAAACTACAGAGAAACATGATAAAAATTACTTATACAAAAAATACAAAAATAAAAATGGAATTTAGATATTTTTTATACATTTATATTTTTTAAAAATAATATTCAATGATTTTATATCACATATCGTTTCGATAACTATCAAAATATTTATAAAAATATATTTTAATAAAAAGCAATTTCTATATTTTTGCATAATTTTTTATCATATAAAATATATATAATTTCTTTTAAATTATTAAAGAAGATGGGCTCTTTATTTACATATTAATAATCGTGAAAAGATTTAAAAGAAAGTTTGATGATATTTGATATAATTCATCATTTTATGTAAGCACATACTATACATACTTATATATATGTACAGACATATACATATACACAAGTCCATCGATTCCCCAGCACCCTGTGGCGATATGGTAGTAGCTAGAGGGCGAACTAGGCAAAGAGGGGAAGAGGGATGGAGGTGGCGGTCTGAATTTACAGCATTTAATATCGGCAAAATGAAGTACGACCGCGGGAGGAGAGCGAGTAAGGAGCCGCCGTTTTGCGGCATCGATAAATTCATTTTATTGCCACGGTTTGTAGGCGAATGGTGTAACTTCGACCACCGCCTACCGATGCTATCGCGCGTATCTATCAGTCTTTTCCAACGTATCACTCTTTTAAACATTCGTTTCAGATCGACATGTGCAGTATCACAGGCATCGGGGGTGCCTAATTATTCGAATATTACCAGAAAAGCGATAAATCTAAAGTCAAAATAAATTTGTGAAATATTTAATAGAAGAAGCAAATCCTCGCACTATGAGAGTAATTTATAATCGTTAATTAGTTGAGAATTAATCATTTTGGTTGCAATTATCGATTGGTCTTTATAAAGTCATTGCAAATTATTATAGGTATAAGTGCGAATTTATTTATTAACCATGTGAATAAGATATTTGTCATTATTAATAAAATCACGAAGAAATGTCAATAAATTAAGTTGAGCAAGAAAGCTTCAGAATCTCGTTGAAATTAAGGTTTAATATTGCAATAATCCTGACTGTCGGATCGCAAAATAATTCACCCGCGAGCACACGACTTGTTCTTTCTTTTTCGACTAAATCTTAGAGGACATCGAGAGATTCTGTTTTAAATTTATGAGACTTCGGCTTTAAAAGCGAGAAACTTGGCGAGGAATTAGCTTTGTCGAGCCGTTCTATGGGCTATGAGCGAATTTTGTTACCGGGAGAAGATACATTTCCAGCAATTAGCTTAGCCCATTCTTACAACCGTGAATGTATATAAAGATATAAAGTATATCGAAAAAAGTATAGAGTGAATAAAACTAAAATAAATAAAACTGAAATCGATTTTTTTCGCCCAAGATTTAATTTAATCCCTTATTTATTACCTGAGCTTCCTTGCACATTTGTTCCTATATAAATTATATTATTCTAGTATATAACTTAATATAAATTAAAGTAATAAAAGTTTAAAAAAAAAAATAAAAAATCTTACAAATAGCCAAATAGGAAAAAGAAAAAATCTTGATTATATAATATTTCAAACATTTTTTTTAAGACAAGTTATTAAATTATTTTGATATTTTATAAATATATCCGGGAACAAAAAATATACAGAGTATGATAGGACCCATTTTAATAGCGGAAAGAATAAAATGGTAACATGAGGAATGAAGAAAGGCAGCAATACGAGAAACGGGACAAAGAAAAGGCAAGCAGACACGGTCGAGCGACAGTTACTTATTAGTTTTTAAGCTGCTTGTGCTTTGCGTCAACGTGGAGTTAACGAAAGACAAGTGAACTTCATCCGGCGAACGGAACGAAGGTGGAAGTTGAAGTATTAAAGTCACGAGAGATGCAGCTCGATATTTCGTCGGTCGCAAAGTCGTTGTTTTCTTCAAAGTTTTATTTCTGACAATGTTATAAAATAAACTTTTCAAATCTTATTATAGTCGACTATAATAAAGTTCGACGATCAATCAGATCAATAATTATAGAGAGGAAGATGACAGTATTGTGCAAGTATTACGAAATTTCAAAATAAAATAGCAGCAAAACTTGACTTGAGAAGAAAAATCTGTGAAAAATATACAACTATTTGGAAATCTCTTGCAATGCGATTATAACTTAATTAAAACATCAAAAGTGTTTAATTAACACATAGTTTAAAATAATTTATTTAAAAAATTTACTATTTTATGTAAATCCAAATTTTTAATTTTAAATAAACCAGACCATATAACGGATTGTACAAATATTTAGAACTACAATGTAATATTATAACTTTTTAAAAATAAATTGGAGAAAAATAATTTTAATTTAATGTCTATTACGATAGATAGTTGTATATATATATATATAATTTGTATAATACAGGTTTTATATTAATTTTGGTTCTTTTTCACATATATTTTCAAATTGCTTTCCTTTTACATTATAATATATAGATAATATAGATAATATATAGATTACATGACGACATGCACAAACGAATGGCCTTGTGTATAATTATTCATGCGAATGCATAATTGAGTAACTCGTACTACATAAAAATGTTCGTTATCTTTTATTTTTCAAGAATTTTTCGCATTTAGTCTCACAAAGGACTAAAATTAACTTAAGAAATTTTGTATAACTATACTTATTTACTTTGATATTATAATTTCCCTTCTCATCTTTTGAAAGCAGATTGACATTAAACCACAATATCCGAATAAAATCATTAACTATCATTAACACAATATATACGTATATATATAATGATATATATAAAAAATATATATATAATAATACATATAAAATTATTATATATATATATATATATATATATATATATATAATAATTTTATTTCTAATAATTTAATAAATTACTTTCTAATACGTACATAAAAAGTACATGCTAGAAAAGAAAGTACAGGTGGGAGTGGACAGGGAGTAACATAATAATTACAAAAATAAATATAAATTACCTGATTTATATACAATGTATATATAATATGTTGTGAATGTTAAATATATTATAAATTATTCACAATAATACATGAAATTTTTAAATCGGACACATGATTTGTTTACCTCCATCTACGGGAAGTGTTACGCCTGTGATATAACTAGCGTCATCACTCGCTAGAAAAGCAATAGTTTTTACAACTTCTGTAATAGTGCCCATTCTTCCTAACGCATGCGTCTCTTTACAGCGTTCGAAAAATTCCTCCCGCTGTTCCTTTTCCATTCTATCGTAGAGATTTGTTTTTATGACACCAGGATTTACAGCGTTTACACGCACCTAATGCATGTGTAGAAATAATAATATGAAGTATTAAAAATTTTAATTAATAACAATAATAATAATAACATTAAAAATATTGAAAATAAAAAACAATAATATTTAGTTATAACAATAATAAATAATAAATTTAAAAACATTAATAAGCTAATAAAGACGGAATATGTTATTTTCTGTGCGCATACTTGTTTCGGTGCCAAATCCAAAGCGACACAACGTGTAAATTGATCAACACTTGCTTTAGACATACAATATGTCAACAGATTAGGGAAAGATCGTAATCCAGTAGTGCTGGAAACGTTGATGATGTTACCCTTTGTTTTGATCAAATAAGGCACCGCCAATGTTGTTAGTTGATATACTGAACGAACATTTACATTGAAAATTCTGAAAACATGTTTATTCATTTATATCATAAACTTGAAGCACATTTAGGATTATACATGTGTATTTATTGAATTTTGTTTATATTGATGTATTATATAAAATTTTTATATAAAAAAATTACTGAAAAAATTATATCAAATTACGCAATTTTTACAGTTTTACATAGCACTTTAACTTAGAGTGATCCCTAATGGTTCACAGTTACTACATACTATAGTAATTTTTCATATAAAATTTTTTTCGTGTACATATACATATTTGATTTAAAGTGTTATATCGAACCTATCATATTGTTCCAAGTTTGTGGTCTCTATACCACTAAACTCGAGTATTCCAGCGTTATTAATTAAAACATCTAATCTACCATAACGCTTGATCGTTGAATCGATGATATTTTTCACTTTGTTCTCTTCATTTAGATCCGCCGTTACAATAAGCACTCCATTTGATATTTGTTTGGCTACTTTCTCTAAATTATTTTTATTGCGTCCAGTTAGCACCAACGATGCACCAAGCTTAGCAAAGTGCAGAGCCGTTGCCGCTCCAATTCCTGAACTAGCTCCTGTTAGCAAAACAACTTTTCTCCCAAACATCTATAAAACATTAATATCTCTTTGTAAAATTTATAACCACAAATTATTAAAATTATTAAAAATATGATGGAATGATAAGTACAGTTTATTGAATAAAATTAATGTAGCGTAAAGATAGATTTGTTTTTTTCTTGTTCTAATTCATATAAACTTATTTTTTATTCAAAATTATTATTTGACTATACCATTATTAGATGAGTATTCTCCGTGATTATTTAAAGATGGATTAGATCTTTGGAGGAAAAAAAAGAAAGGAGACACGATGTACATAAAAAGTGTATCTAACAATGGACCTTATTTTGAGTTACGTGAAACGATGCGATTTAAACATTTCTTTATAACTCTTATAGGTTTTGAGATATTTAGACATTTCAATATAAATGCCTCACACTGTATATATAACATGCATGTTACTTTATCAAATATTCTTTATATTATACACACATAAAAATATAAATTAGAATGTATATAGAACTGTTATATGTCTCAAATTTTATCGCAAATTATAGCACGTTTAAAAATCGTGGACAATCGTTTTATAATAAATGTATACAAATGCATGTAACTATATAACACTTACGTCTGTAATAATTTGATCGCTTCTAATACGGAAATATGGATTTGAAGAACAAAAAATGTAAATTTGTATATTTAATTTACTGAAAATGATTTCTTGATACGAAGACACAGCTAGTCACAGATTGATATGGACACGATTAACAGATGGCTCACATTTTATAGGAACTACCCCACTCTTTGCTATCTGCCAGGTTAGGAACATTAATATCAATTCTTCTCCTACTACTTTGAATGCTATCCAAATTTATTTTGGCAACATATCCAATAAATTAAATATATAAAACATGCCCATTTTAATTAACCATTCTCTTTATCTTTGTAAAAATATATAAATTGCGTTATATATATATATATATATATATATATATATATATATATATATACATGTAATAGTATGCATATGTAGAAGAATAATCAAATAATACAAGTATATCAACGAAACAAGCATAAAGAAAAGTGTAATTTTTATTTTATATATCGCTCAATTAAAGACTTAAAATACAACACCAGTAATTACAGATTTTATTACTTTTATATTTTTATTTATTTTAACAATACTTATTTTTCGTCGGAATCTAAGATATCGGCAAAATCTTGGCAGTACATATAGAATGCAGGTTTCGGATTAATATGATATAATTTTCGCGCAGGACAAAAGTATCCTAAATATTCTGTCATATATATGTCATTCATTTCATAATCTTCAAAATAAATACGTCCGCCTGATGTTTTGTTAGAGGAATAAGCGTGAAAACGATGTTCAGTGAGTCCATATTTCTGAAAAGCAAAGCTTATAAATACTTAACAAACATATAGATTTTAATACTTAGGCAAAGAACGTTCTACATATCCTGTATAATTACATATACATACTGTACAATTAGAAATAGCATTCCAATTTGGGTTACAGCTCAGAATTGTGCCCATTGCTACTAAGGACGTGTCTAACTTAAAATAATGAAGCCAATCCTGAATATCGCTTGGTGTTTGTAACCGAGTCTCCCAAGAATATGACAAAACGTGACACTGTATTTTTCCACTTTTCGTCACAAATGTATCACCTAAGCCTGTAACAATAAATATAAAAAAATTGTCTATTTAGTTTGTATTATAATATAGAGAGAGATGTGCAAACTTCGTTGAATTTATTCTATGAATTTATCTCTATGTTTATTTCTTCCAATAAAAATCTAAAATATTAAATACATTCGATTATATTTCTTACCAGCCACTTGAGTACGAGAACGATAAGAATACTTCAAAAGAGTGCATTTTGCAATGCCGGTATAAAGTCAATACTTTTCCGTTTCTTAGCGTGCACTTTGAAAACTTGTCCCTGTTTGCCTTTGCTGATGAACAAATTGCCATATGGATAGAAATTAGAATCGGAATTATTTACTGATTCCAATGCACAGTTTCCCGTTTTTTTATCAAGGAATGCTAAGTAACTTTGATTGTTGACTTTCGTTATATACATTAGTTTTCGAGAATGACGTATTCATAATAAGCTGTACACCAATAACATTCATAAAAAATAACAATATAAAATAAAATTTTGACACGTTTATAATATAAAGTTAAAACTAATAATAAATGAATAAATGTCAAAACTAAGCAAAAATAATAATAAAGCAACAATTTATATTCTGTTTGTGTGAATGATAATATATACCTCGCCAAACTGTCCATTCGATTTTCGTGGATAAACACTTGCTCCAATGACAAAGACATCATCGTCATCATAGCAGGTTTCTAAAAATTTTTTCAAGTTGTATGTAAATGGTAATCGGTCGTGGAAACAGGGTTGACATACCACCCATTTCTACGAGTGTCGGGTCGCCGCATAATCCTACAAATGACATTAAATTTTAAGGCAAAATGTGTGATAACAACAACGTACAAATACACACGTAGCACTAATATTACGATTTTAATAATTTGTATTTTAATGTAATTTGTATTTTATATATGTTTAAATAAAAAAATGTTTTACATAATTATATGGTTTAATTTAATTTAATAATATTTTCTAAAAAGGCTATATAACCAGATGAGCATACAAAAAGTGTCCCCGACGAGTTTTCAAATAATACTTGGCCTGTCATTTCCTCATTGTAAAAAAAAAAAATTTCCTCAAAATTTCAGCTCCTTATCCTTATTATTTCCTGAGTTATCGAGAAAAATGTCATTTTCAGTTTTTATTTTTCTTTTCTGTAAATTTTTGAATTAATCCCATATCGATTTTTTTCTAAATACTTATCAACGAAAGATACAAAAAAAATATTGAAAACTCGTCGGGGGCACTTTTTGTGTGCTTATCCGGCTATAGTCTTTCTAAAAAATCTTTCTGTTTCGTATATATTCGCTTACGCTTAATGTAGTAAATTTCTAAATTCTTTTTTATCTGGTGCGGCAAGATTAAAAGGTTCCTTAATCAGATCAGGACAATCTACCCATTCGACTGTGATCTCTTCAAAATTACTCTTAAGCTCATATCGTAGAACTAAACACATAATAATATATATGCATATTAAAGCATCGCGAATAATGTTTTATTTTAAATAATGAATATTATAAATATTTATTGTCAGCAAAATAGTTAGTATCAGGTACAAACAAGTTTGTCTCTGCTACTGTAAGTTTATGCATCGTATCACTCGAGGAATCGGAACACATTTGTATCTTATGTGTAGCTTTCTAAAAAATATACAAAATTATTAAATAAGTACAGAACAAAGTTTGTAGTAATTAAAAAATCGACTAATCGTAATATTTTTTTAATATAATAGCGCGCAAGCACACACACACACGCACGCACACACACAAAGACTTAATAGAGTATAAATTAATTATTGTATAAAAAAATTTTAATGAGTTTTAAGGATTGATAAATTTGTGTGTTTACACATTAGGCAATTTAAATTTATTTGTAAGTTTTATGCAAATCTTGTTTTCAAAAAATAAATAAAGCTTGTAAAAGCTGAGTAAAGTATTCATTAGCAATTTTATTTAAATTTCTATAACCAAAGTATTCGATATTAAATATTATATTTATATAGGAAATAATATTTCGGAATCATTCGAAATCCACAATGGATTAAAACAACAGGCGATGCTTTATCCCCTCTTTTATTTAATTTAGTTTTAAAATACATGTATGGTCAGACCCATACAAGGAGGCAAAGAAACGGAATTACTCAATTATTAGCGTATAAAGATAACACAGGTATCTAAACTATTAAAATTTCGGCTACTATCACAAAATCTAAAAGTTAGAGCTATAAGTATAAAACAATAATATTACCGGTAGTTTTGTATGCATGCGAGACCTGGGTCCTTACAAAAGAACGAAAAGAATAAACCTATTGTTAGAGTATTTGAAAATAAAGTACTTAGGAAAATATTCGGAGCAAAAAAAGACAAGGTCAGCAGAGAATATAGGAAATTATACAACCACGAGTTTGATGACTTTATAAATCGCTTAACATTGTTGTTAAATAAATAATAATATTTTATTTCTAAATCTGCTAATATAACTTTATAATAAAAGAAACATTTCTATTAAATCTTGCAAAGAATGCTCTTCTTTCCATTATATTTTCTTTTTTATACATTTATCTTTTTTGTAAAATATATAACTTTTTATAAAAATTTTTTTAAAATAATAGAAAATAAACTACACGTGTCTAAATGTATAATGTATTTCACCTACCAATACATGTATTAGATTTTTACTTTGGAATAGGCAATCATGTGACAAACACGTGGCGAAAGACTCGTACAATTCTTGCCTTTTATTAACACAGTTTTCAAGTGAAAATAAAAAGAAAACAATTGAGACGATAAATACCACTAATACTTTCTTAATAAAATTAAAAAACAAAAGATTTCTTTACTACACGAAATCGGCAGCCGCTTTCTACAATCGATCACATGGCTCTGCTCCGAAATCGAGTATAGATTGGGTGCATTCAGAAGACAAACCGCTCACTGAGCGTTCAGTGAGCGGTTTGTATTCTGAATGCACCTATTGCCTCGTTCTGAAAAAGCGCCATCATATTCGGCTAAACTCGCTTGCGCGCTACTTTTGAAAAAAAAATATTTACAAATATAATAATGTATATTTTATTAAACAGTTATATGAGGTGATTATTCTACAATAGAGCCCATTTAAATTTTAATAATTTTGTCAAATTTGAAAAAGATGATCCTTTTTAGATCGCCATAAATACTAATAATACTATCACGAAATATTTTGATAATAGAGCATCTTATCTGATGTGAGATTTTATAAAACAGATAACGTAGACAAATATAACGATCATGGAGAATGTTTGAGAGTCAAAATTACATGTCTTATCAGATAGTTTGAATGAGCCAATAATATTATGTATAGGAATTCACATAAAGTATTCTTGATAAGAAATAATGAATATAAGAATGATAAAAGAATAAAAAAATAATCAAGATAATATCGATAAATTTACAGAAAATTAAGCCGACTTTTAAATTGGTTATCAAGCTATGATAATCCTACGACATTTAAAATAAGACGTTACAAGTTGACAAGTGTACTATTTTTGTTGATATTATATTGTAAGAGTCATGTTTATTTATAGGCATTACCTAGGGGTTCAAAAAATATAGAAGTTTTTTACCAATACTGTATTTTCCCGATTACCACTAATAAAAATTTTATGCTTTTATTTATTTAATAAAATATTGTTTTTTTTATAAATATGTATAGTAGTAAAAAAATATTGTTACTGTAAATATGATAAAATCAAGATATAACGCAATATTCGTGCCATCAAAATCTTACAATGCCTGTTTGCATATGTATAATAATAGAGTTAAAAACATTAATTGCTTTTTAGACGATCTAAGAATCATATTATAACGTATTAATATAATTTTAATATACTGTTTCACATGGATGGATATGTAGATTTCTATGTTTTATATTTCTTTGAATTCAATGTGAGAATTAGACATTTATTGGATAGCAACTAAAATATGTGTTGCTAATTTGACATAATATTTTTCTTAAATTTTTACCGTTGTGTTAAGAAATATACTATTAGTTTAATAAGGATGAGGTAAAGAAAACAATGCTTGTAGGAAAGCATTTCATTTAGACATCAATTTTAGATAGTGCGTTGATTTCGCAGAAAATGATTTTTCTGCAAAATTGATAAGTGTACAAGGCACATGCTTTTCTTGATATATTTACCAAGACTTAATCATATTTTTAATTTTTATTCTCGAGAATTTTATAAACCCTTTTTTACCGCCCTAAAGAGACGTAGGCAAAAAAGATAGTGGAGTGAAATTGCTGAATCGGGAATCGAACCCGAGTCTTTTGCTTGAAAAAAATTTTAAACTTAATTAATAAATTTTTAGCAATTTTATTAAATTTTTGAGACACTTGAGCAATTTTTTATGCAATATTGTATTCTAAAAGTTTTAAGAATATATCAAAGAATAATTCAAAGCCGTCCGAATATTAGGATGTCTATCAAATCTCTTTACAATATTGTTCAAGCATTTCAAAATAGAGTAAAAATTTTTTCCACAAAAATAATCTATTTGTTAGACATTAAAACACATCAATCGGTTTTCTTTCGTTTACTTTGAATAGTCATTCGAGATGAAGCGTTCAGAGTAAAACGCTTAAATAGTCAACCATGTAAATCTATCTTTTCAGAGTGCCCCGGAGATGCATCAGTTGCAACTCGTTCGCAGTTACAGAGCTCGCAGGTAGAGCCAACGTTCGTCGGATCTCTTGGCCACATAACGAACGAACGAATGAACGAACGAACGAACGAACAAACGAACAAACGAACGAACGAACGAACGAACGAACACCTCCTTGGGGCGAAACGCGCGCTGATTCACGAAATTTATTTGTCGAAAGTTTGCTCGTTAAAAGCGCGCACGGAAATACGCGTACAGACACACGTATACGAGAAGCATATACATGTACATATTCTGTACGATTTACTTGTCGTGGGCACATCGGATAGCGTACTCTTTCTGGCGTTTCGTTTCGCTTTTTCCTTTTTTTTCTCCCTCGACACTAGCTGCGCAACAACGCTGCGAGCGTATCTGCCGGAGAGATAAGCAACGAGAAAAGCACCGAGCGAAGGTTTCCACGATTCACATTCCTTTCTTTTGCACCCTTTTAACGCGAGTATCTCTTGCGTTTCTGCAGTCTTTTAATCCTTCACTGGACAGTGACTCATCTGAAGACATAAGTACTTCGCGCCTAACTGTCCGTAATTTATAATTAAATTATTCGCCGGAATTTTTACGTGATTATTTTAAAATCTTTTAAAAATATTATAAAACATTTCTTTTCTTTAAAGGAAATATTATCTAAAAAAATAATTTTTGCAATCTTATTAAACCATTGTGTTTAAAATCAAGGTTGACGTTTTTGAAGATTATATAGTATTACAATATAAAAAAAATGAAGAGTTTTATTAATATTAAATTATTCTGACTGAAATAAAATATCTGAATGATAAGAAGAAAAAGAAAAATTAACTATTATAAAAATATTAACGTGAATAAACTTACAATCTACATAAACAAAAATTTTGTTTAATTTAATAAGGAACTTATATTAATTATATAAATGAAAGATATTAAGTATTTAATTCTAACAAAATAAATACTTTTCTAGAAACCAAATATATTTACTTAAAAACTATTAATTCGCTATTAATCTAATTGTTCATAAATAATACGGTATTTTGTAAGACTACTTTTGTCATATCAAGGTTAATGGCTTGTGAAATGACAGGAATTAAATTGAAAAGAAAAAAAAACAACACAATAAACAAAAAAGGCAATGAAAAAAAATTAAAACTACCAGTATCTGAAGTTTTGCAAATGGATCCTGAAGGTAGAAGTAAGTACCAGAACCTTAGG
The DNA here is from genome assembly GCF_047496725.1 of Anoplolepis gracilipes. Lineage (NCBI taxonomy): Eukaryota > Metazoa > Arthropoda > Insecta > Hymenoptera > Formicidae > Anoplolepis > Anoplolepis gracilipes. The sequence goes on from NC_132974.1 coordinate 11,963,214, forward strand.
ATGAGAAGAGCACTACGATTTGCAAAATAGTCTGTAAGGCTCTCGATATTTTGAGAATTCTTTGTGCATCGACAAAGAGAGAGAGAGAGAGAGAGAGAGAGACATACACTTCTTATTCTTTTCTTAAGAATATTTTCATGGGTTAAAATAATAACCAGGGCCTCATGGAAATCAAGTGTAATTCACGTAATTTGAGAAAAATAGTACTCAGGATATCGACCATACGTGTTTGTGCTGGCGTCAGAAAGAAGTCGATTTCTCAATACTGTATCTGACTAGAAACGCATTCTTTGAATTGATCGTCCATCATTGCATTGTTGCTCGTCGATAATTAATATTTTTTTTCCATTTGTTCGTTGATGGAATAGCTCCTCTGAACACTTTATCTGAATGCGTCTTGAGAAAAAGAACACTTGTAGGACTCAACACATGACTTGCACTTCTCATAACACGTGCTTTTAGTGTTTAGTTTTAGGGTAACCGGTTAAGAGAACTCAGAATAAAAGTTTTTTTAAATTTTAGATATTCAAGCTTAAGTTATTTTAAGGAAAAATTACTGATCCTCTTACAGATATTTGTAATCAGCAGAATCCTTTTCATCTACGTATAGAGCGATTTTTTTGGAAAAAAGGTTGATATAAAATTTCTAAAAAACGTACTGCTGACAGCGAGTTGCCGAGAGTCAGGTGTAGCTGTCCCCCGAATTGATATTCTATTTATTATAAATTTTTAAGAGCAAAAATGCAAAATCCGATTCTATACGTAGTTTCTTATTTTTGTAAAAATTAATATGAGTTTCTATCTCTTTTTAACGCAGAGTAGTAGTCCTTTTCTCAGTGATGGATACCCCCACTAACTTCATGAGCAGTCTATTCTATTGTAAGTCTATGTTGATAGCAAAAGGAATGCTTTGAGTATCGGTAGTAGACGACTGGCGCGCAGCTTAAATTTTTGCATGATTTATTTTCCAAACACATTGAGTAATAATAAGAAGAAAATGTATATTTTTTATTTTTATTATAAAAATACTATCTTATTTATTAAAATATATTTTTACTTATTATTAAAAGTAAAAATAGTATAAAGATTAGTTTAGAAAAAGAAAACAATCAAGTGCTTGCAAAACTATTGAAATTGTCAGATTCTGCATAGAATTAAAATTTATGTAAATGCCACGTTTTTAGTCCTATTGATGATATATGCTTTAATAATATTTATATGTTTCCATTAATATGTATTAATGCATATAAATCATATATTTATATTCCACAATTTTTACTGTATGCGTATTTTAGAAAATATATAATAGTGTATATATATATATATATATATATATATATATATATATTTATTTATTTATTTATATATACAATGTGTAATAATATATAAATAAATTAGTACTTTAATAACAACTTTATAATATGACATCATTATCTATTCTATTTAGTAAATATATTATAAATAATATAAATATGTATATTTAATATTTAATTGTTGTCTTTACAAATTTTTAAAATATGCAAATTAAAATATCTTAAATATAATATTTTTACTTTAACTATTTTATTTCTGATCACACATTTAAATAAAATTACTAATATAATGCTCCATAAATCTATAAGATTAAAGGAAGAAATACAATAAGTTGACGATAAGTTGCAAACTGATTTCGATCGTGTGGCTTTTACAGAGAAAGAGAGAGAGAGAGAAAAAGAAAGTTTTTCTCAGTCTTCTCAGTTGTCTCAGAATTTTTAATTTTTGCAAGATTAAACATAATTATTTCCGTCGCGCTTTTATCTTTCTCTCTTTTCCTCTTGCTACTCCATATGTAATTAGCAAATGGAAACTAATTCACAACGCTTCCTTGAAAGGGAGTCCTTCCTTCCTGTCGTTTATTTCTATTTCTTTCTACTAGCGCCACTCTTGCATTTTTACTTATTTGTCCAAAGTATGATTTACTGAGAACTGTAATTAGCGAAATCTCTATGTAACCCTGTCGAGATTAATACATCCGCGTAAAAAAAAAAAAAACTTTTTCTTTCCTCGTTCGCGATGAAAATTAAGAAACGTGGCAAATGTCTAAAAATAAGTAAGTAAGTATTTTTTTATTGTAGTCTACATAAGAATTGATGTAAGTAAAATACTGATAATCTAATATAAATAAAATTTTAATATATATCTTTAAACGTATGTTCTATGTACGTATATGTATTTAGTTAAATATTCTAAAAATTTTAACTAAGAACGTTGATATAATATAAAATAATTAAAAATTTGAAGAGTCATAAACAGGTTTTTATTAAAAAAAAAGTTGGACTTTAATTGTTGACAGTTTTATTCTTTTAATTGTAAAAAATATGATTCAAATCTGATTGTTTTCTTAATGATTTGTTTAAAAAATGAAAACTATATTACACTCGACATATGATTACAACAAAGATTGTAAGTTGTGTTATGCAACAACCGTCATATACCGCGAGCATAGATTCTAATTTACTGGTAATTTGTATTTGTGTAGTACTACTTGTAACTTGTTCCCTTTCGTAACAGACACCATTCACAAGTTCGTGAATATAGTTTGCCAGAAAATAATCAGAAATTTTTAATTTTAATTTTAAATAAATACTGTACTATATATTCTCGTTTGTATTTCTTAGAAATAAATTATGTATAGAATGGAAGAATAAATATTTCATTATCAATAACATTTAATTTCGAGGAAAATATCTTAATTATAATATTCATATTTTATTTTTTATGTAATAAAATGTATACTTATTTATAAAAAATATCGTGTAATAAATAATAAATAAATTATTTCTCAAATACACTTAGAATATCAATGATTTTTAACTTACATTTATATCAACGTTTTAATTCTATTCACGTTTATTTTCTTTGAGAAAAAATAAATTAAAACAATAGAATACTATATGTATATAATCGTGATATATGTTGTACAAGAGATTCTACGTAGCTCCATTTTTACTACACTTTACTTATTAATTTATTCCCTCTAATATTCCCTCTAAAAGTCTTTACCTTAATTTGTACTATAAATAGTCAAACCTCAAACTCTAGCAGAGAGTTGCTTTTCACCATGTCAATTGCATTGACACATGTATGTGACATAGACAATGGACATCTTTTAATTTCTAGCTTGGTGTTCCACATAACAAGGGTATGCTTACGTTAATCGCGAAACGGGTGTCAGAGACGACATTCGCGTAAATAAAGTACGAGGCCGGTAACGAGCTTAGCTCGCGAAGTGATTTCGGACTCGGGGATGATGCTGGGTATTCACCTACGCGCGGCTTACCTGCAGTTAAATCCACCTGGTGCAGTGCATCTCTCGGCCGAGGGAGGGAGAAGGGGGAAGGTTGCAACATGGCCCTCTGGGACCGGAACAACAGTCGCCGGTGCGTTCTGACGCACGTAACGCACGTCTCCGACGTAACGCGGAAAACCGGACGGCCGTTGCGGAATGCTAACGCCCGCATTAATACAAACTAGACGACAGAACGTAATTAGCACGGTGCAGCCTGGCTGCGTCGTGTTATTCTAATGCACTCGCAGTTGCCACACATATTCGCCAACGAACGGCATGAGCCCGTTCACTTTTGACACCCCGTGAATGAGAATCGTACGGCGGCTCTAAAGCGAGGGTAAAAGATATCAATTGGTTTTTTCAATGGCGAGAACCCGTAGAAAATAAATTAATTTATTTTTTGAGATGCGTTTCTACAAAATTTTCCGAAATTTTAGATCTTGATTTTAATATATATATATACCAAATAATTTAAAAATCGTTAATAATTTTTAATCATTAGAATATTAAATATTAATATATATATATATATATATATATATTATTTGTAATATATAAATATTTATTTATAATAATTTCTAGTAATAACAATAATATGATACTAATATTGATAATGTATACTAATTTGATATATATATATATATATATAATTATTAGAAAAATTTATTGAAAATAATTGCTCGCGCTCTTTACGTGATTTAACTTTCATGGATCTGTTTCCTTAACCTTTTTATATTTTTTTTGTTACATTTCTTACATTTTTATATATTTTACAAAATATTTTTTTTTTTTTTTTTTTTTTGCAGAGTTGATAAACAAGTAAAATTACCTCTGAAAACACTTTTTTCCACAAAATTCTTGTTGGCTACGTGATGATATTTCTTGCACATACATCTGAAGTTAATGATATCCTCACTGCTGACATCATTGTAGCCAAGAATGATATATATCACCTCAGGTAAGCACATTATAGTAGCCATTACAAAAAGAAGTTTATTTAAAAATTTTAAGAGTAAAACGCAAAAATAGTAATATAATTCAAGAAGATCAAACTAAACTATTCGCGTATCATTAATACTCTATTTATATATCTATTATAATTATATAAAATCTATTAAGAAACTTGTATTTTTATGTACTTTTAATTGTATTTTTAAGAGCACGTGCGTCTTATACGCTACAGAAATTTTTAACACTTTCGTTTACTCCTATTCTGGAATTATCTATAAATCTAAAAGTTCTCCCACTTTGCAGTTGTCATATGACTTTGCGTACATCGGAAAATATTCTTTTGAAGCTAGACAGAGTCTTTCAGGTAGTGCACACTAGTGAGAAATCCTTCGTGTTTTGAATTTCAAAGAAATTGCTTGTCTTTTATTGCACTGTCCCTGGCATAGTGAAATACATATTTAAAAAATATTAAAACAAGTTATATTTAGAAGAATACATAATATTAGTTTTCAATTTTTATTTATGAGAAAAAGCAATTTCTTTATATATATGTCGAAAATATTCTCTAAAAATTTTAAGTCAAATTTATTATAAAATAATGAGAAATAATGATGTCAGTAAATTAAGCGCTCAGGCACGTCACGTAGTCTTCTCCTTGTGTCTATACATATCCGTTTTTTATCGTTAAGCTGTGTTCTCTATTGTGAACAATATTTAATTAATATATTTTGCTCTAATGTAAATTTCTGTAAAAAATTATTCTTAATATTTTACTGCAAATCTGCTTTTATTTTTTTTTCTCTATATTTTTCTTTTATTTACATTCATAGAATTTCTTTTCTTTTTAATTTTTTTTATGAAGTTCCAGAAAGATAAATATATAATTAATTTAAATGTAAAAAATATGTTTATTTAGTTTTGTCCTTCTTGCACTTTCATCAGTAAAAATTATAATCTAACCCAACCCATATCTGTAATATAGAAAGTTTTAGAAAGCATATGTATTCTTTAATGCTAGGACTAATAATGAACAAAAAGTTAGATATACATATTCTTCCAAACAATTTTTTTTCTTTTCAGAAAGAATAATACTTTGAAACTCGAAGAGTTTCAGATAGTGCACAGGGTGTACTTCCCAAGAGACCCTTCGATGAAATTTATCTCTTGCAAGCACAGTCATTTGACAACAGTGGAAGAGCATTCAGATTTACAGATAGTTCAGAATATAGAGGAACGGAGTGTAAAGAATTTAGTGCTCTCTACAGACAAGATCAAATATCATTGCTGTTGATTTCGTGTGCTTTTAATTATATTTTTAGCTTTATTTATTGTGTTTTTAATTACATTTTTTATGATATACTAAACGCTTTATAATGGCTACAATAGTGTGCTTGCCTGAAGAGGTAATAGACATCATTCTTGGCCACGATGATATTAGTATTGAGGATATTATTAACTTTAGATGTGTGTGCAAGTAATTCAAGTGTGCAGCCAACGCGATTATAAAAAAAAAGTTTTTTCGGAGGTAATGCTTTGTCCGTAAATTTTTCGAAAGTTTTATTTCATTAACCTATAGCACAATGTATCATTTCTGTAAAAAAATGTACTTTATAAAAATGATATAGATAAAAAATATTTTCTATTAAACGATTAAAAAACAAAGTTTCACAAGCTATTAAGAGCTACACGTGAATAGTAATACGCTAGTTTCGTAAAGAATTAATTTTTTCGCCTACGCTTTTTTTTTAGAAAAAGATAAAAAAGAATTTACAATCTCAAATTGAGATTTATTCAGCAATTGGTATAAATTTTTGGCTATTTATAGCCAAAAAATTCGTGCTCTGTACACATTTAAGTGGAAACAAATTAATTTTTTATGAAATTACAAGTATCCTAAGGAAATTTTTTTTAATAGATACTTCTCTGCTCCTAGAATCGCTTTTCTTTTCACTATAATATTTATAATAAAAAATGAACATATTATACATATATGTATTATATGTGTAATATACTTTTTTATTCAAAGTCATTTGAAGATTAACATACCTTGTGTGATTCAATTTTTTTGTAAAGTACATTACTACGTTAATGAAAATATGTCATCTTATTTAAAGAATGTCCTGCTTATAAAAGATGACATTAGAAAAAGAATTTTATAATTCTTGTCAGGATATCATTTCTTTTAAATCGAATAATTTTGCTTTTGACATTTCTTCATGTGATCAAAAAAAAAAACAGAAATTTTTTAAGTGCTCTAATTAGAATTAGAAGGTACACCATGTATTTACATCTATTCTGTTATATTTTGTAATTTTATTTTTTTATATATATGTTATATATATTATCATTAAACTTGTCACGTTTTTACACCTAAAGAATACATTGTTTTTCTAATTCCTTTCTATTTGTTTAGTTATAAGTACACGCACGCACTACTCCCTGGCACATTTTTCTTTTCATTTTTTTATGATTTTTTTTATATATAGGAGGTTTGTTTAATTTTTTATGTTGTCTGTTGGTAAATGTAATATAAATAATTGTAACTTTGAGGGGAGCAATAAAGTTTATATATATTTATTTATTTATAACAGGTGGCCTAATTTAAAAATGAAGGTTTTTTTTTATAAACCTTTCGTAGACTTTTCTTTTTCTTTTATGATGGATGAGATTAAAAGCTTGCTTGTTCGATTTCCAAGGTAAAACTAAATACAATATAAATTGAAATATTATATACTAATCTAATAAGAATCTTTACAGCTTCATAGAATGCGTATTTATTGAACAGTTAATATATACATTTTTCAGAAGAGTTGGTTGCGATTTAAGAAAAAGGTATATCATTATACAAATGCTTGAATCGGTAAACATGTCAAAGCTTTTCCATATTGTCCGTATGTCCAATGATTCAAAGCTACGTACAGAATGTTATGCTACTATTTTAGCAAAAAAAATTTCAACTCCGAAAGATTGTAATTCAATCGTCTGTAAAAGCGTCATTAGATAGCATCAGAGATGTTCAAAATGGGTATCTAAACTCATTTGAAATACAAAATGCAAAAAAATAGTTGGAATCTTTCCATTTAAAAAATATAAAATGTAAAATAATTTTCAGACACCTATTTGAAATAGAAAATGAAAATATGCATTTATAAAATGGTTTTCTAAAATAAAAATGGTTTTTTTAAATCTTTATATTTTTATTTATTTATACATATATATATATATATATATATATATATATTTTATATTAATATATATATATATATATATATATATATATTTTATATTAATTTTTTTAATAAACTTTTTTACATTAATTTTTTTAATAAACTTAAAAACATTGATTGGTTGTAGAATAAAGAATTTCTAGAGACTCGAGAATTTTCTTCCCTACAGCCAATCGACAGGCTGGAAAAATTTATCCTGCAATATCAGTTTTAGACCTCTTGCCCATGGGAAATGCACGCGGCAAAACGCGACGCAGTAGCCAATGAGCGCTAAGAAAACGCCACGTTGATTAAATTTTTAGTAATTTAGTAGTATTGTTTATAAAAAATGCATTTGAAATAGAAAAATATGGATAATAAAACCTATTTAAATGGAAATGTAAAATAGGTTTTAAAACAATACTTTTTTAATACAAAATAGGCATTTTACATTTTGTATTTCCATTTTAAATGCATCTATTTGGAAAATCCACATCTCTGGATAGCATCACGTATGAGGTATGAGTACTGAATTGCCTCAGAGAAAAACATCCCGATCATTCCATATTCTCGATGCCCGCCGAAGATTTTTACTATCGGAAAATCAACGTCGAAAATACTTGGAACGAAACAGAAGAAACGCAGATTATTAATTCAATCGGTGAATATTTATTGGGCAAATTAAACTTATCGAAAGAATTGAAATACATGTGTGTAGATTATGTAAGTTTATATATTATAACACGTTACAGTTATGATAAATTATTCTGTGAGGACATGGAACCATGTTATGTCGTTATATGGAAAAATTTTCTTTCTCTAATTAATTTCTATATTATAATTTTCGGCATAGGTGTCAGGAAGTAAATGTGGCGAAGAATTAATTTTATTAATAATATGTTACTGCGTGGCCAGTAGATTTGGTGTAGGTTTCCAAATAATACTAGAACATTCCAACCGGCGTTTCTATCTACGTTGGAATCCAAGACGGTAAGTATAATAATAGATTAAAAATTATTTGATCTTTCGACATTTTTACTCTTATCATATATTATGATTTATTGTTTACAGTAATAGGAATAGTCTAGAAATGGTAACATATTTTACTGTAAGATCTAACGAATTCCCAAGTGGTTTTATGATCCAACGGTCATCATTAAACGGTACTATATTATATATGTGATCAGAATACAAGGTTAGCCTCCAACTACATCTGTATAATTTCTATTAACATAATTAATAAATTCATTATGTATACATGTATACATTCATTATGTATACATGAATTATAAATATCTATAATTTAATGCAAAAATCTATTTAGAAATTATTATACTTGGCAAAAATATTTAATAAAAATGTAATCTTTCCAGACTTTAAAGAGGAAGGGTTTTCAAGTTCATGAATCAAGACCACAAGCAGCAAAATTTGCGGTTGGAACAATTGTAGTACATAAGTTTCAATCTATAGATTGTTCGACTGGCGTAATAATCGGATGGCATCGCACTAAGGACAGAAATGTTGTTACGTTCTCTAAGAGAAAAGGGAGAGATGTATTAGACTATTATCTAATGAGCTCTCTTAAGCTGGCAGGACCAAATCAGCAAAATCAAATGGGCAGGATCTAATGGATTATTTAGTACTTATTTTGTACTATTTCGTACCATCAAAAATAATTTTGTACCCCATGCCAATTCAGAAAAAATCGTGGCGCTGCTAACTTAATATTAAGCTAGCAGGACCAAAAGAAAAAATTAAAAAAATAAATAAAACAAAACAGATACAATTAGTACTGAATTTGTACTAATTTGTACCACCGAAAATAATTTTGTATCGCCGAAAATAAATTTGTACCCCGTGCCAATTAAAAAAAAATATTTTTTATTTTTTAAGCGTTTTTATTACGATAGTTGAATATTAAGTTAGCAGGACAACAATTTTTTTTTAATTGGCACGGGGTACAAAATTATTTTCGGTGGTACAAATTAGTACAAATTTAGTACTAATCAGATCAACTTTTGCTGATTTGGTCCTGCCAGCTTAAGAGAGCTGATATTCTTACGTGTAGTTTATCATAAGAGTTAATCAATTATGTTAACAATTGCTAATTATAAAGATTATAATTAGCTAATCGTATTTTAAAGAATAATACGGTATGTATGAAATACGCATACCTATTTCTTCGAATATCGCCATACATATGACAAGAGCAACAGCGCGCTACGTCTGTAAAGGTCGAGCGCCGAACATTGTGTGACGATGTAAGATAACAAATTCCTTATGCCTATAAAATAATATACGTAGGTATGCCGAAGATCCTTTGTAAAAAATAGTGACGCGTCCTTGTTTGTATCCTTGGTATGCGTGACGTAGGAAGACACGGCATAGGACATAGTGGGGGAGGGCAAGTGGGGGAAAGGACCGCCGCGTCGCGCAGAAAGCAGAGAGACGACAAAATTATTATTGTTCAGCTAACGCTCGAGAGTTAACAAGTATGTATTCGACATACATATGTCGTTTATATCAATAAAGTTTTTCTACTCATTGTCAGTAGCTTTCGATATACGATCTATCTGATTCTTTTGTAAAACTAGTTTACTTACAACACCTTTCGTTCTCGAGTTTCAAATTAATTTTATTAATAAATGAGTGTATTACAATTTTTCGCTTCACCATTCGATCCTGCGATTCGTATTATCTCAATCTGAAAATGATTAATATATTACATCATCTCAATCCGCGAAAAATTCAAAGTGCGAAAAAGCATGTAAGGTATATTTAAAGATTATTATTAGAGAAATATGTATTGCCCGTAATAAAATAATAAAACTAATAGTTAATAATATTAAATGGAAATCGCGAGAAGTATTGCTATGATATATTTGAAATAAGAATCACAACTAGATACTAGATATGATGAAAATCATAAAAATTAAACACACTTAGTATCATACGTTTTCAGATTTCCTCCGATTTGCATGTAAATGTAATTTTCCAATCATTTTCAGATTAAACGTATAATAATATATAAATTAGCTCTCTTAAGTTGGCAGAACCAAATCAGCAAAATCAAATGGGCAGGACCTAATGGATTATTTAGTACTTATTTTGTATTATTTTGTACCACCAAAAATAATTTTGTACTCCATGCCAATTCAGAAAAAATCGTGGCGCTGCTAACTTAATATTAAGCTAGCAGGACCAAAAGAAAAAATTAAAAAAATAAATAAAACAAAACAGATACAATTAGTACTGAATTTGTACTAATTTATACTACCGAAAATAAATTTGTATTCCGTGCTAATTAAAATTATTTCGAGAGCTTTACAAAACATTATGATAAAGTACTTTTTCATAAGTACTTTTTGAATTATCGGATCAACCTCAGATCTTGCCTTCACCGGCCGGATCAACCTCAGGTTTTACCGTCACTGGCCGGATCAACCTTAGGTCTTGCCTTCACCGGCCGGATCAACCTCGAGTTTTACCGTCACAGGACGGATCAACCTCGAGTCTTGCCTTCACCGTCCGGATCAGCCTCGTGTTTTACCTTTATCGGCCGATACACCTTGGATAATGCTAATGCCGGCAAATAGGATAAACTCGGGTAAGATGGCCATAGTTTTTTAAAATGCAAAAAACATACTTTTTTTAATAATGTTTAACATATTATCTTCACTGAAGCTTAAATTACGTAATATTATCGAAATCAAAAGGAAAATATTTAATAGAAATTTTATATTATCAAAATAGTACGACATAAGCATTGGCCATTTTACCCAACTTTTAAGAAAAATATGACCATAGTAACGGAAAGATAGCCATAATATTTATAAAAAATAGTGAAAACAAAATTAAAAATTATAGGTCATATAACAATTTACATATCTTTATAATATGTCTAACGTCGATTACGATAGCTTAACTGTAATTTATTTGACGTTATAACAGTTTTTAGTGGACAAATGAAAAACTTTGACGGTAGTCCAAAGTAAAAATATGATATAAGATTCACAATATCGTTATTTCGGACAATGTATGCACAGAAACTACTGTAAATATCGATTAGCTTTGATAATGACTAAAAAAGTGCACTATGTAGCGATTATTGAAAAAATTACAGCCTATGGCCATCTTGTCCGTATGGCCATCATACCCTAGTTTACCCTACTGTGATTTTCAAGTCTTATAACTCGTAAAGTACTTAATGAAAAAATACTTTATCATAGTGTTTTGGAAATCTCTCGAGATAAACTACAAGAATATATAGATGCAATAATATATAGAATGTTTTGTTTAGAAAATTAAAGATGACTTTTATAAAACCTTCAAACAATTGTTCAAGGTCGAATCAGTGGCACCATCTCATGTCCCCATCAAAACCATACAACTTTTGTCTGAATCATTTTTTTCATTATTTTCATATTTCTCGAGATATTTGCCTAGGGTGATTAAAATTAAACACTCTGTATATACAGAGAGTTCTGATAAAGGTGGGCAATTTTTCGTGAGCATGTAGAGCTGGTAAAAATAATCCCATAAGTTTCTATAAAATTTTATTCTATAATGCATTTCTACCGAGATATTTGTCTCTAAAGTTTAAATTAGAGAATTATCTTTTTTAAATAACTTTTATATTACTTTGTAGATCTTAATAAAACCCTTTTTTTATTATTAAGTAAAGATTTTTAAAATAGTATGATAGATTTTTTTATATCATCTCGAAGAGCCAGAATTGAATCACCTGTAAGTCTTCTAACTTACGAAACTTTAAAGCCGATAGGGTTTTTTATTTTTAAATTATGTTTTTAGATTCTTCTCTAGAAACATCTTTCTCTAAAAAAAATATCCTTGTTTTATTTGAGTAAAATTAACTATTTTCAAGAAAAACGTATTTGATTGATAAAAAGTAAACCTTTATTCGTAATAATTGAATAATGAAATTTTCAAAATAGTACAAAATAACATTGTGTATTAAAGAGAGAACAATTACTTGTAAAAAATTATTTATCACTGTAAAGAAATAAGAAATGATCTTGGGATATTATGGCGGACGCAGCAATCAGCTATTCGTCGTGCACGGGAATGCATTAGAGTCAGTGGAAGTCATTACAAACATTTTTTTAATTTGGCTAAATTTTCTTACAAACAAATTTTTGCACACAAGAAAATGTAAGCTCAACATCTTTAAATGAACAAAGTTCGGACTTATTAGAAATTGTAATGGAAGAAGACATTGCTACACAAACATCAGCAGAAGTAGGTACAAAAGAAAACTTTTTTTTGATAAACTTTTCCAACAAGCTTCTACTTTTTGAAGAAATACTAGACATCAACATCATTGATTACACAAACGTTGAAAATAGTTAAAAATAAGCAAATTAGATAACTGAGCGATTAAGAGCTAAACGCGGATGTTAGTGCGTTGATTTCGAAAAAAATAATTTTTCTGTGAAATTGATAAATGCACAATGGCACATATTTTACTTTGTGCATTTAAATTCTCATTTTGGAGAATTTTATAAACCCTTCCTTACTTTCCTAAAGAGACGTAGACGAGAAAAGTATCGAGACAAAGTCGCTGAATCGAGACTCGAACCCGAGTCTTTCGCTGGCCGTGCGACTGCTTTTACCACTGTTAAACAATACCATAGTTAAAAATCTTACCATAGTAAAAAATGTTACAGAGGAAGGTACCGCTCTCAAGGTAACACCAGCAGTACAAATGCAATTGGAAGATAATCAAGAAAATATTGTAAGTGTTAAAATAATTATTACTTTTAAGAAAATTAATATTACTTTTTTTTTAATAATATTTTTTTTAATTATAATTTATTTATAAATTTTCATTAATGTAAGTAATTAAAAAAGTAGAATAAAAATCGTAACACTTTAATACTAAAAGATATTTTTATTGATCAATATGAATAATAATAAAATTAACAATTTATATTAATATAATTATTAATTTAATTATCTTAATGTTTTAATTACTTGCATTTATATTGTAAATCTGTTTGTAACGATAATCTTTATGGTGCATAAGTGAACACTGATTCACAAACGAAATTCACTAACATAACATTCCATTCTTATATTTCGTTATTTTTTGTGATATGCTTTTTACTCGCGTTCTTTCTTATAGTCAATTAAAATACGTGTTTCTCAATTTGTCTTTCTCAACTTGTCAATCTGTATATTCATGGTATTTACAATATATTATTATAATTGTAAAAAAATTTGCTTGAAAGATTTATTTTTAGATTTATTTTGCATTTTAGTCTTACTTTATTGCCTAATTTTTATAAAAAGTCATACGACAATATTAGAGAATTTTTAAAAATTTGTGTTTGAATTATGCGCATTTTTGGTTTAAGATGTTTTATTTAGTTTCCATGTACAAATGTGCAATCTTGAACAAAAACTTGTATACTACTGGACGAAAATTGTGCAAATAATTGTACAATTACTTAAGATCTTTATTTTATTAGTTTACGTTATTATTTTTTGCTTACACTTATGCAACATGCTTGTATTTTTGTATCTATTTTTGTTTATAGAATATCGAAACATATGATATCACGGTATTTAAGAAACATGTCCAGTTAAGGAGAAAATTCCGATGGGCAGTACATGATGTTATGATTAAACATAGACCTGTAATAGACGTAGTAGCGAAATATGAATTTGATATTAGAACTTTACTATTAAAAATAGATATTTTAAAAAATAAAAGAAAGTATCTAAAAATGAAAATAAAGTACGAGACAGCAGTGAACAATGTTGTATCTAAAAAGAAAAGTATAAATAAAGTTATGAAACGCTACGGAGTTAACAGTAAAAGAAATAATTTGTTATAAATATCTTGGAGAAAAATACCAATTTGACAGGGAGATAAAGCCAAATTGTCAAGTAGAGTTCACATTCCTGGAAGAGAAGCGGTTTTTAGAGACTTTAGAGATATGGGCAAAGGACCGATTTCAACGGAATTCTTACTCTTCCACAGTACGTGTCTTAAAACAACTATCAAAAGTTGCTTATGAATACGCCAAAGAAAATGGGATAAAATATCCAGAAAGTTGGGATAAACATAAAAGAGCGGATATATCCTGGCTGCGAGAATTTGAACTGAGACAGTAATGAAATTCGTATTCTATTGTATTGTTCTACTAAAGGAGCTTCAAAGATTAAGATAAGTGACAAACAACAACTTTCGTCAACGTTTGATAAAAACGTTATCAGTTCAATAAATATTTTTAACATTCTGTAACTGACTAATCTTGATCCGTTTTCAAATTTCACTGTAATTGATTGTTGAAACAATAATAGTCTAAGAAAATAATATTTACTATTTTCTTTAAGTTAAATTTATAATTTTATTAAAAAGACTTTTTTAATAAAATATTACTTAAACTAATAACAGCATCCACAATTTTGCTTAAATGCCTAATCTATAAATTCAAAACTTTTTATTAAGGAAAAAAATATCAGTAAGAAAACTAAAATTTCATTAAGAAAACGACAAGATATATTAAAATTTTATTTTATTGATTTAAAACATAGCAATATGAAAGGGGCCTTCGCCCCCCCTCCCTCCTGCACCCACCCTGTCCACCTCGTTTGCGTGGAAAGTTGCAAACCCATGTAAACTTTGCTTTGCTTGCAACGTACATGCGAAGCGAAGTGGAAAATATTTTTAATATTAAATATTATTTATTATTAATTTTTTAAAATATATAATTAATAGAGGGCCTTCGGGGGAACCAAAGGCCCTCCTTGCACTGCCACGTGTGTGTGTGTGTGTGTGTGTGTGTGTGTGTGTGTATGTTATGAAAATATTCCTTCGCTCATATTTATATTATTCCATGCTAATAAAAATGAAAATGATTAGTACTATTGCACATGTTGTAGGAAAATTATAATATTTCAAAGTCGCATATCTCAGAAACCAAACGAGACCGCCAATTAAGTTATTAGGAAAAGTTGATCAGTACTTTCCTCTCTATAACATATATATTAAGGTCAACATCATCGGCGAGGTGTGACCTTTTCTAGATATTTACCAAAATATCTTATTTGACTATTTCTTGCGGCATTTTCGGCAAAATGATAATGTTTATTTTGAAAATTTACAGAATACTTTTAAGTTTCATTATTATTTTTCATACACTATGTCCTTTTTATCTTTTTTTCTGCTTTTTATATTTTATGTTATAATATATTTAATGTATGTTCATTTATGAAAGTTATCTACTTGATTAATATTGTAATTATTGTACAATTTATATTTTTATATGACTCTGTAATGATTGTAACGTGATGAAAATTTAGAGTGACTTCGACAAATGTCCGATTAACATTTCAAGTAATGAAATATGTGAAATTTTTAATTCAAATAAGATTACTTAAAATTCAGTTAAATTGCATTGATGCATACAAAGATTATTGTACAAAACATTGGCATATGTAATAAAAAAAGAAAAACAATTAACTGATACTAAGAGCATTATTATTGTTCAATACAAAATAATAATAATAATAATAATAATAATAATATGAGTTTAAACTATTATCTTAATGTTTACTTTTGTAGGTATATTATAAATTTAATAACTTTTAATGTACATACATAATATTCCGAGTCTTAAATTTAATCATTTTTATAATACTCTTTAATAGCATTTTTTATTTATAATTAAATAAAATACATGTTTCGTAATTCCTTAACTGCATTCCAAGTATTTTCATTGTGAAAAATAAATTTGTCTAGTAATAAATTGTTGAAAAATAAATTTGTCTAGTAATATTTGTTCTTTGTAATTTATTGTTTTACTAAAAGAAAATGTAGGATTATTATTATGACTAATGAACAAAAAATTTTGTCAATGTTTTATAAAAATATTTGATTTAAGTTAGTAAAATAATTCTGGCATTCTATAAATAACAAATTTTGATCTTGTTTCAAATTACTGTGATGAAATATTAAAATAATGATAAGAAGATAATATTAGTTGGTTTTTAAGATTTATATTTTAAGAATGATTTATAATTTCAAAACAGTTTTTAAATAAGAAGTGGCTAAAAAAAAAACTGTTTTATAAACGACCAGCCTATAAATTTAAAATTGTTGACAAATGGAAAGAAAATGTCGGTAGAAAAGCTAAAAACATTATTAAGGAAATTACAAATTTTTAAAATTATTAATTAGTCAGATTTGAAACAAATAGCAAAATAAATAAGATATATTAAATAGTAGAAAATTCTTTTTTGAAATATCTTCAACTATATATCTTACGGTATTTTTGATAAAACAATGAAGTTTGCATATACTGTGCATTTCTTTGTCTATCCTTTTCTGTTTTACTTTATATATTTTGTAATATATTTAACTAATTAATTTTATGTTATATTGTACGTGTAAATAGATCGCTTTTACTTTTCTAAATAAAAATTTGTTTAATAGTCCATCAATCAAAACTTTTGTGACTTTTGAATATATAAACTATTCAAATTATGTTAAGAATCGCCATTTTTAATGGTGTGAAGAAAAGAAACTGGATATTAACATAACAAATTTAAAAATAATACATTGTTGTCTGTATTTTTTCTATCTGTATTGTGTCATATTGACTTCACTTTTCAATTGCAAATCTACGATTGTATCAGTTTATAAAACATTTTTGCTTAATTAATATTGTAATTATTATATATAATTAAAACTTTTATATAACTTTGTATTAATGATTGTAGCGTGAGAAAAATAGTGACTTCGACAAAGGTCTGATCAACTTTTCAAGTAATAAAATTATTATTTGAATTTATTAATTTAAATAGAAATATTAGTTTTTTATTGTAGAAAACTATGATGACGGATTCTATTTCGTAAAATTAATTGCTGATTAGATTAATCAAAGTTTAGTCAAAATAATTTTTCTAAGTAATTTATTCACATCAATTATATACATCAAATTATATATCAAATATCATTTAAATAAATAATTTAAAAATTGTTAATGATTTTTAATCATCAGAACATTAAATATTAATATATACATATTATTTGTAATATATAAATATTTATTTATGATAATTTCTAATAATAATAATAATATGATAATACTAAAATTGATAACATATACTAATTTGATATGTATATATATTATACATGTAAATGTAATGATATTGTATATTAATATTAATTTTCCATAAATTAAGTACCTTCTATATATAAGTAAAATAATTTTAATAATTTATTTTTTAGCGTGTATAAACACAATTTTTAACATTTTATTTTAAAAAATTTATATTAATGTACAAGTATAGACTTTATGTGTTTTGCTAAAAGCAACACGTAATATTTCGATATTGCTCAACTCTCGATAATTACAATGATAAAGTATTTGAGAAAAGAGAAAAATTCGTAATTTTTTACTATAATATATCAATGCAATTGATGAGGATTATCCTTTACTTTAGAGAGGTAAATCATTTAAATATTTCTATAAATATCTTGTTTTTTCTACGTTTTAACACAAAAGAATGTTTTTTATAAAAGTTTTGTGACGTTGAGGGAAACAAAATAGTATCATTAGTTTGATCTTGGGTATAGATGTCAAAGTTATGTGAAAGACATCTTACAATTACTTAGTGTTAGTTTTTTAAATACAACCCCCCTAAATTTTATTTATATTTCTTGTATTATTCGATGTGAAAAATTTTAACGTATGAAGGCCAAAACCTGAATGGTTTATGAAATATTTTATATCTTTAATATAATTATAAATTATAAAATACATATTTCGAGAAAAATATTTATTTTTTGATTATTTTATTTTAATACTTGTATGATCAAAATAATGAGTGAAATCAATTGGTACAAACAAGTTAAAATAGTTTTTAAGAAAAAATATGTAGCTATTTGTTGCAAACTCAAAATCAACTTAATAGTTAGTACCGAAAATAACTTGCGAATGAATGTGACAAGAGACACTCTCTTTGTGTTTCTCTTTCATACACAGATGAAGAATTCTTAAATTTACAAATTTTTAAACGCGTATTATATATATATTATATATTATATATATATATATATATATATATATATATATATATAAATGTATATATATGTATATATATGTATATATAAATAATAAAGTTTTAATGGCTCCTATAACATTGACAAATGTAAATAAAACGGGCAACTTAAGGAGCAATTGAAATTAAAATTTTTAATGTAACAGTGAAATTTATTGATACATGATAATAGAAGTAACAAACTTATGAGTTGATAATAATAATTAAAATTAAAACGGTAGTACTGACGTTTCGATTCAATATCCGGTTCCTCTTCAAGTTTTATAAATTAACTAAATTACACCAATAAAAAAAATTTTTTCACGCAATCGGTCATAAATTTTAAAACGGAAATATAGTATAATGTTAACGGTTAAATTATTCTTGTGCGGAGTTCATGTCCAACCAAACCAAACGAAAAGATGACCGTAAAGACAATGTTAACTAAAGTTTAAACTTGTCACGCCACGAGGAATATTCTTGACGATTATCAATCTAACAATGTCTAACTGGGCTGGCGTTTATGACCATACGGTTGATTGGTATTACGGTTGTCAATTACCACTTGATTTGTGGAAAACTTATAGTGGAGGATTGCCAACTAACGACGGCTAGTTAACATTGTCTTTACGGTCATCTTTTTGTTTGGTTTGGTTGGACATGAACTCCGCACAAGAATAATTTAACCGTTAACATTATACTTCCATTTTAAAATTTATGACCGATTGCGTAAAAAAATTTTTTTTTTTTGGTGTAACTTAGTTAATTTATAAAACTTGAAGAGGATCCGGATATTGGATCAAAACGTCAGTACTACCGTTTTAATTTTAATTATTATTATCAACTCATAAGTTTGTTACTTCTATTATTATGTATCAGTAAATTTCACCGTTACATTAAAAATTTTAATTTTAATTGCTCCTTAAGCCCGTTTTATTTACATTTGTTATATATATAGTATATATAAATAGAGATATTAAAATAACGAGGTTCAAAAAATTACACATATATGAAATATATCTGAATAATTAGTAATCAAAATTATTTTATTTTTGCATTTTATATTCAATATGCATATACCTATTAACGTTACGTCTAATGGAAATTAGCGTTTAAATAATGCATGTCGGGACAGTTATATTTAATTCACGCAATATAAATTCAAAATTTCAAAATTGAACGAAACGGAACGGAAATTAAAATATTTAAGCTTCTTGCTCATTTATGAGGTAGTCATGCGTGGCTTTGTGACGAATCAAAATATTTATGTTGCAGAAATTATAAACAAATATCATGAGCATTAAAAGAAAAAGAAATCAGATTTATCACTGTAATTAATATTGTTCCTCATAATTATTAATTATGGTATGATATTACAATCAGAATTATTTATCTCATGACACGTGAGTTATAACTTTTAAGTTAAATAAAATACCATCTGAGTGTGCAAGTAAACTTGTAGCATCGGAAATTCCGAAAAAATAACGAGTGACTGTAGTGTTATGCATAAATACAATATATAGTGCCAACGTGTGACAATTGTGTCAAGTGAACTTCGTGCGACCGTAGTTACAGTTATTAAAGCAAATAGTTATAAATTTACTGAGAATAAATATCGTTTGAAAATAAGCGTGTAGGGGCATATCAAAATATCGAAAAAAACATATAAAATATTGTAAAATTAATATTGTAGTATTATGCGCAGATAATATCGGGTTAAAATTAAGAACGTGTGTCAAATAAATTTTGCATATAATATCAGGAATTACAAGAGTAAATATTCAGTATAGGAATCATTTTTGTACACAACAGGAGCAGAGTCAATACCACTTTATAGACGCAAATTATTTTCTGCTTTAAAATTTATAGCAATATTAAATTATATAATCGCGTTCAAATACAATTGTACAGAAAATGAAGTAAGAAGTACAATTTTTTTAAGCAGATGTATTCTTTACGTTTTAAAATGCAAATTTAAAAAATTTTGAAATACAAATTTTAAAATATAAAAAATCCAAATAATAAAATGACTTTACACTGAACATTTTATATATTTTATTAAATACTTTAAATATTTAAAAATTAAAATCCAAAATATTTTATGTGCAATATGTAAAATAATATGTATAATATAATAATGTAAAAAATGAATTATTGTACAAATATAAATAAAATAATTAATATTTTACAATTAACAAAAATAAATTAAACAAGTTATATAAATTGTTTACCTTATCTGTTCTGTTGTTGTCTGACGTTTTCTATTTCTCTCTTGTTCGTCTTTTGTTCCTTCCTTTTTCTTTATTTCTTTCTTTATTTCACTCACATATTTGTAAAAATATAAAACGTATTGTGATCGCGTGCACATAATTAGCAAAATATAATGATTACGTTTTACATTTTCTCAATGTTTTATCACACGCATTTATTATATTGTAATAAGAAAACAACTTAAAAACTGACAATGAGATCTGTATGGCATTTGAAAATCATATGATTATAATTATGCCTCATATCACGACAATATTAATTCTACTAACAAATACGCTTTTACATCTTAAAGTATACTTACAAAATTTAATATTGCAAATGTAATACATTTTTAATAAATGAATCTCGCGAATGTTAATGATAAACAATCAATATATCACATTTATCGTTATTTGACTCAAATAATAGTCGCCGCGATACTCTTACGCATCGTTTTTCACTAGAGTTAATCAACTACGTGAATTATATATAATAATCGCTAATTATAATAATCATCGGGTTTTGAAAGATAATACAAGAATAATATGTGGAGAGTAATGTGCTCGAGTTTTGCGACGTGATGACAAAGGTATGTATCTACATACGTGCCAAGGTTATATAAACATACGCGCGTAACAGATAATACCTCACAAGGATCAAAATAAAGCCATCCTTTACATATCTGACATACCACGGCATGTGAGTAGTAGTGGGGACGCTCGTTTACGAGAGACGCAGAGAGAGCAAAAGGACAGAGGTATCGACGATCGACGCGATAGACGTCCAATTATTATCAATTTGTCAACGCTCGTACGTTAAGCAAAGTGTTAAATTAAATACATATTCTTTATCAATAAGATTCTTCTACGTCGACAGTCGCAGTCTTGTAATAATCTTTTGTATTGTAATAATCTTTTCTCTGGCGTGCGTCGATTCTTTTCGCCCTTTTCGCGAAGTATTATCTAACCCAATTATTTTACGGATCATTTTCTATCACATTGCTTAACTGACTTACTTCCATGATAAACGTACAGGTATATTTGATTCAAATATATGATTATATTGTCTGTTAACGATTCGTGAGTTTCGCGAGTGGGTTTATTGCGTCGGAAATATATGACGTTTGCGATATATTGAATTTCTTTTACATATTTTCTGAGACGACGTTATTTATCACGTAATTTAAATCAACTCGCATAATATCGGAGTGAATCTGATTATACGTATTTCACTATTATTCATTAAAAACGCATTTTAGGTGAATATTTGTTCTTAATTTACGTGCATATTTATTCGCTTATATTATAATCTGAAATTAATTTGTAAGTGCATTTTGTCATTATTAGCATTAGCGTGAATTTGCCCGTGATTTTCGAGTATGCTTTCGTGGTGATAATTGCTAATTATAATAATTATAAAAAATGACAACGCTCTCTCGTTGTTCTCACGTAAATGATCAAATGGTCGAGAATGTGGTGTAAAGTATAAAGTGCCGCGTAATCGTCGTATTTTACTGACAATAAGTGCGCGCACGATTAATTATAATTATAAACCATATTCTCGCGAGTGAGTGTCGTATGAGTGGCACAAAAAAGTAGCAAAAAATAAACGAGAGGAGAAGGAGGCCCGGGGTCCGGGGTGGTATCAGTCAACGGCAGAGCAACCATAAGGTGAGCGATTTATACCTCATTTAATTTATTACTTGTACAATTGATTGCTTGTTTGTATTCGCAGTGATCTATTTTACATTACTGTTGAATATATAATACATAAAATGTATGTTATTTTGATTTATAGGAAAAATTTAATATAATATATTTATATCAATTATAATATTTTTATTGTAAACCGATTTGATCGTGCGTTAAAGATAATTTTGAAAGGTAATAACCGCAGAGCGCGTTATGATATTATGTCAGACCAAATAAACAGACAAGCGGTAAGACGGGTAGGCAATAACAAGTAAACGAACGGATTTGAACGGTAGACACGGTGACCTAAAAACAGAAAGTTCGAGAAGAATAAGGAAATAAAGCTTATTTGTATTATTTTTAATTGAACTCGTCCTTCTCTTTTCTCTTAATTTTTTCCTTACATTATGTAAATATATTTATAATACTTTAAATCTAGATTTGTAATTGCTTGTATTATTTATATAAAAAATTGTATTATTATCCATTATATTTCCAATAGAAAACATTTACGTTTTAAAATGTTCTTTTTTAAAATATTATATAATTTCTTATTAATATTTTTAATGAATATTGATTGTTAATAAAACGAATAAAATATTTAGCTGGCAATAATTATGTTTTGAAATATTAAGTATTTTTGACTATTTAATGTACAATTTAGATATATTTGTATGTTACAGATAACAAAACGTGCTGTGTATGACAACTCCGCCGTTGCGCATCGTATCGGTGAGTTAAATTAATTTTTATATTTTAATGTAAAAAAAAATTTATGATTCTTACATGATGGATTTATGAAAATTATGTTTTTATACATATAATAGAAAATATACCAGAAAAGAGTCCAATATATGAAATCTCTTTTTTTCTATTGCTATTTATTTATTTTTGTACCTTCTTTGCTATATAAATTTATTATTTAATTTAAGTATCAATATTATATTATGAATTTTTGATTAATATGTATTATTTCATAAATACATACATACACATATGTATATATATTGTTTTGAAATGAATGAAAATGAATAATTCTACATTTTATTCTTGAACATTAATTATTCGTCGTCGTCAATTTATTTAATTTATTTATATATAAGGATACACAAAAGATGTAAACAAAGTTCAAAAAACAGAGTTGATTATTTTCAGTGTATTATTGATTGTATTAATCAATATTAATGACTTAATGTATTATTAATTATATAGTCATTTATTGGCACAATATTAATGATATATTGCACAACTGGCTCCGGCCGAGTCTGTAACTGTCAAACTTACTAGCTCAGTAATTTCTTGTGTTATACGAACCGGAAGATTCAATTTTTTTGTGAAGTCACGTCGCACGGAACTTACAGAAGCGGAATAAACGCGATGCGGATGACGGATGTGAAGCGGATAGAAGTCACCGAGATACAAACGGGACAAAGTTTTGATTGGGACGAATCGGGTCAGTCGCGAGAAATACCGGCGTTTTACAGCCGGGACTTCTGTCGACGACAAGTCGACGGGAATCCGCGTCGCGATTCATCGTAAAAAACTTCGCCGGCGAAGAAATACATCGTCGGTTGCATTTCTCGCGCAGACGACCGACGTTCTCGTTTCGATGGGACGCCGCGAGATTTTTTCGAACGAGGAAGACGACGTCGCGTTTTACAGTTTTGACTTCTTGCTTGATCGCTCGTCGCAAGAGTCGAAAGAATCTTCCCAATATTCGATAAACGGGAAGTTCTGATTTTCTGCGCGATGTATCTTTTATCCGAGTCCGGCCGATCGGAACCGATTGCTTGCAATCGTTACATTTTATTTTTCCTGCCATTGAGAAAAACTCTGGAAATTCGCGACAAAATGTATATAATTTGATCATAGTTTTTTTATGACCGACATCAAAAATGTTTTTAGGACTCAGGTAATTTAAAATAAAGATAAAGGCAAATGTATTTTTTATCGCGCTACATCGTTTTTATTATGTACCGTAAAATAAAATAATACGATAAAATTTAATTTCAAACATTAATTTAGTATAAACTACTCGTCAATTCTAAATACAGTATTTTCTCTCTTGCTGATAGAAATATTCTTTTATTTTTTTTCATGAGAAATAAATGCTTTATTTTAAACAATTCGCAAAGATGTCTCTGCCACGAAAAATTTACATCATTATATATTCTTATTTAAAACACTGTCTCTTATCACAAACGCTTAATTTAATATATAATTTTAAATTTTAATTTAAAGTTTTTTATGAAGACTTATAAAAATTACATTATTATATAAATATCATTTTGTATATTAACTAGAATCTTTCATAGAAACATATCATTTTAAGTAAGCCATATTAAAATGAAAAAGAATACATATATACTATTAAAATAGCAATTCGTGAATTTTTTTATGATCAGTAATATAAAGCGCAACAATTTGAAGATCGATTATATAATATTTATATGCGCATTTATATATATTGAAATTTTAGTTTTTTAAATTTTCTAATCTCTAAAAATTCTTTTGATTCCTAAATCGATAAAATCCATTAGTAAGTTTCTATACGTGTATCATTCGTCTTAAAGTAAAAAGCGTAAGATCGGATATACAAGGATATACACTAAAGACAAATGCAAGAAGAAAAGAGAAAATGTTGAGTTGACTGTGCGGATCGCACAGCAAACAAAACTAAGACGATCACAGTTATTCGGTCTTTCGAGTCACCGAAAGAAAAACGTGGTCGAATAAGTCACGTAGAAACACGTCTGTCCGAAGTCTTTCTAATGATCTCGAATGTCGTATTGTCAAGATTTTAACGTCGTTAAATCTAATTGTAAGATAATTTTATATAATATATTAAATATATATACGTTTCTATAATATTTAATATTATCCATCATAATAAATCTGATAGTCATTCAAATATATATTTGATGCAAAAAACGTATTTTTGAGATAAAAAATTTTTTTTAATTTTCTATTCCATTTACGCGTATATCAATGCATATCAATGTATTATGATATCAATTAAAAGAGGAAAACGGAAATATTGGATTACGGATGTTAAAACTTGATATTACCTCTAGATTCCGCGAGCGATATCGCGGAAAATGAGATCCGCGAGAGAAATCTCGAGACGGTTATGCCCTTTGACCGTATCATTAAATTTATTTCAAAGGCGCTTCTACGTCAAAGGATCCCTGTAAATTTCATATAGCTTCCAAAGTTTGATTATGATCGATCTCAATGGGATATTCGTAATTACCGAACGTATACATAAATAATTGGTTGTAATTTAGTTTGCAACACGAACAACGCGTTGAAGCATGCTGTTATGCTATGTATTATGTAACCGTAAATTATAATAGACATAATTAGTGCAATAGAAATTCTGTTATTATGCTATTCGTTGATGTATGATCGCCTCGTTGCCTAGAAAGTCGTATGCTTTTTGGTATAAAGTTTTAAAAAATGGAAATAATAAACTCTTTCTCTTTCTTTCTTTCTTTCGATGCGACTAAAATATCTTTGGCAAAAAAAAAGCTAGATTTGGAATTGTAAAATTTATATAAATTTTTGGCAAATTCTTTCTTCTTTCATTTTTTTTTATTACGTTCAATACAAATTATGTTTGTCCGAGAATTATAAAAATTTCGCAGTATTCGCGACACAGATTCAAACATTGTAAAATATTTGTGCACGTCAACTGCTTCCTATTTCGTCAGCAACTTGCGCGAAGGCGCATTGTTACGATAGTTTGATTGTCCAATATTGACAAACGTGGACTAAGAAACCGTCGCGGCTACCTAAATGACCGATGCAATCGACCTTGCAAATGGCCACGATGGCCATCCAATCTCGGCCGACACTCTTGTTAGAACTGCAAAGTGGATGAATACGAGGTCGGAAGGACGTTGTTCGTATAGCTTTCCGACGGTTCTCTGACCGGCTGTCGATTGCTTCGAATGAACTCTAGCTACTTTCTTCGAGTGCTCGTTCGGTCGAGAATATACCGGTGCTCCAGCCTCTTTCAATGTGCCCGTTCCCTCCCATTGACCGATTTATAAATTTTACTGATAATAATGGAAATGCACGGAACTTGTAATAATAATGATTCTTCGATATTTTATTTCAAATAAATTCAGAAAATATAATATATTAAATATTGAAAAAGTAAAATTAAATTAAAATTAATATTAAGATTGAGATAAAATTAATATCAGCCTACACAGTATTAATATCTTTAAAGATACTTTTAGAAAAAATTGTGAACAAAAGTTTGAAACAAAGAGAGAGAGAGAGAGAGAGAGAGAGGGGGGGGGGAGGGGGGAGGGAGAAAGGTAGAAAAATAGAAAGATGTACAAGTAATTCAGTTTTGAAGATAGTTTTTTATTTAAAGCATCTATTTTTATATTTTTGAAATAATTAAATAATTATTCGATTATAAAAATTTATAATAATTATTAGATAATTTATTTGGGAACGTCTGATAGCTTATTAATTCAATAACTGACGTCTTCAAAATTCGAAAAAGTAACAGTCGCTTTTTTATTTCAATTTGCTTTTTTTCAACAAAACTCTAGAACGAGATATCTTGCATCTGTGTTATTGTTTAACAAAACAGACTGTGTAGAGCGTCGTTTCACTGTTCGCAGTAAGACAAGGCACGATCCTAATTAAGAGGAATGCCAGCATTACATTCTGTTCTTACTCGCGGTCGCAGTTGTTCCCTTGAAGAACGACGAGCATTATCTTTAATGAGAAATTGCATTCACAAGCCGAGCATATCACGAAAAATCTCTGGCAAATATACCGGTAGTAATATACACAATTCTCTTGATATTATATTATATGCTACGCAATATAATGTCGAGAAAATGATTTTCCGAGAAGATGTGGCAATTCAATCTCATCATTCTTAATGATTGCTTGCACGTTGATTGGGATTAAAAAAAAATATTACTTTCTATTTGTTAACTGTATCGAAAAATTAATATTGAATAAAAAAAGATTTTTTCAGAAATCTGGGATTATAAACAGTTTGAGGATTTTAATAGGGAAAATTAATTACAAGTCTAATTAATGCCGTTCTAAGAATATTCTGCTTGATTAATCAGTCTTTTAGAAAATTTCCTGTAATCTACAATTGTAACATAAATAATGTGATTACATTATGAAGCTGGAGTAACGACGTTAATCTTAATTGTGATGTATAATTGAGATTCGAAAATACAAGCTCATTTTCTTTCATATTTTAGATGTATTATTTACAAATTCAACTTTTTTTCAAAAATAGTTTATTTTATATTTATGCAAAAAAAAATAGTAAGTTATATACATAGTAATTGTTAATTATAACTGAAACAAAAAGAATAAATTTACTATTGTATCATAAATAATTCAATGATTAAAAATTAATACAGATAAATGCCGCTATCATACATTATATAAGATATAATCTCTGCTTTTTATGTCCAAATCGTCAGAGTACTACATAAGATAAAAAAGGACTCCGTAAAACAGATGTAGCAAAGACTAAATCTCGACGGACGACGCATGCCAGATGCTATGTCGCTCCGCGATTTAATAGCCGCCGATGAACGAGTGTTAATAGCCGGCCTCCTTTTTCATCCACGTGAACAGGGTTGCCCGCGTCTGGTGGGGTTAGCGCCGGAAGAGAATCAATTACGAGCTTTTAGTCTCGTTAGCGAGATGACACGCCGGGGCGCGTCGTTCTTCCCTTTAAAGATAGAAAGGTTATTAATAAACGTCACGCGCAGATAGAGCCGTCGTCGTAACGAATGGCGCGAGCGGCATAAATTTCCTGCCTTGAAAATATTCGGCTCGCTGGTCGTTGTAGCCTCGTTGTCATCATCATCGTCATCGTCTTTATCCAAAAGACGGGACGCGATGCTGAGAATAAATTCGTTTCCCGTTCGAACAACCGCCGTCATTTTGTCGGCTATTTCCTTGCGTGTCCCAAAGGGAGGAGATTAAACGCGCGAGATTTTTTAAAGATCTTCAGATGATTTGTTTCCGTCGATTAAAATAGAATAATTCATGGAATATCGCAGATGCTGCATTCAAACGTTGAAGAGTATATTTATATGTATGTTTTTTTAGCAGACAAGTTTTCACAAAGAGGGAACAAGTTTTTCGCACATTTATACAATAGAATAAAGCAGAAATCGCGCGTTAAATTTTAATCACGTAAATATAGAGCTTTTCTCGATGATGTTATTGTAATAATATTATATATGTGTCATGAAGATGAGAAAGTTTTAAGGCAACGAAAAGAAAATAAAAGCGTTCAAAAAGTGGGGTGAGATTTTCCGGCATGTATAAAACATTGATTTTAGAAATTAACCATGTTTGCGAGGCCGAGTTAAACGTGATAAAAATATCGGAGGATTAATAATATTTGCGGACGCAAAGAATCGCCGGGAAAAGTTTACAGAACGAAGAAGGATCATTCTTAGAGTGGGATGAGCAGAGGGGGAGGAAAGCGGCGAAGAAACGGAGAGGAAGATGTGATCCCGCGTCTTCTGGAGGATGATGCACGAGCACACGGGGATGACAGCCACATCCGGTGCTATCCGGGACTCGCGTAAAGAGAAATGCATTTCCCGGGGTTTATTTAACTGTGCCGCGGTTATATACGCCGGATGATAGACCACCAGTGTTTCTCAACTAATGCGCCGTACCTAGTTCCTTATTTCCCCTCCTCCTCTCCATCACCGCGATTCTCTTCCGCTACCCCTTTCTTTTTCTCTTTTCTTTCTTTATCGTTTTATCATCGCGGTCGTCCGCGTTCTAAATAAGCGAGCTAAACGCTCCGCGAGAGAACTACGAGCATCGCTCAATCACGTCACGCGTTGGCGAGGAAAATACGATATACAATATATTTTATATCTCTTATATACCCTTGTGTAATTATTCATTCGTTTTCGATGTGGTAGAAGGAAATATGACAAGGGGAGTTTTTTCGAGAGTTATAAATATTTTTTTCCATCGAAATTATTGCCCCTTTCCAAGCTCTGCAAATTATGTGTTTATAGATATTATATTTTTAGAAATAATAATGTTTGATATACATTTTTTTATATTTTATATTTATATTTCTATTTGTACCGAAAGGGAGACAATTTTGCAGAGGAGCAAAAATAAAAAAAAAAAAAATTAGAAATAACGAGAAAAACTCGAGTGATGTTGATTCCGATAAGAAAGTTTTGAGGCCTTTGCGAAAGGGAAGTGATAAAATGAGAGATAGTTATACAGTCGCTCTATAAGAATATAATTGTGTAATAAAAGTACGTCACGCCGTGAAAGGGAGCCAAAAAGAACATTTTTCTCGAGAAAGGAGGAGAAAAACGTTTGTAATTAAATTCGAGACATAATAAAGCTAGCCTGGCAACAAGCAGTAAGATGAGGAGATCACTACTAAAGAGAGGAGATCGGATTTTCTCGACTACCGTCGAACAAGCACTACGGACAAAAATGAATAGAAATGCAAATTAACTCGAAATTCTCGCGAGTGAACGCTCACAGATGAAAAGTTAAATCGAGGAATTTTACGCATAAGAGAGGGGGAGATGAAATATTGCAGGTGTGAAATAAGAGCAATAAGAAAGTTTATCTAACTGTTGTTATATAATAACTTTGGACAACGCGATAAAAATTTCTCCGTTGCAATGAGCGAATTTTTACGTCGGTGTTTCTGATAATATACGTTCGCTGCCGTTTACTTCGTTTATGCGTTCTGTGTCCCGCGGCACGTGTTTCGCATTGCAGTTTCCTCGATAAAATTTGTCACGCGCTAGTTTATTACGATTCAATCTCAGAGAGAATGAGAGCGCGGATCGCAAGGAGACGTGCATCGGCAAACGGATCAAGAAAATCTAGGAAATATCCGTTCGTTATATTCACGTGATAAAATATCGGGGAAATGTCATTTTACATAATTTCAATGAGAATTGTACGTTGCCTTTTATTTCTCATTGTTAAACATTATTATTATTATTATTCAAAAGTGTCAAAATTGTATCGCAATTTGATAGTCTGCAACAGACATGTAATGGTAATTATCACAATAATGTGAATTATCGATGTTTCAAAAATACACGTTGTATATAATTCTGCTATCAAATAAATGCAGATGCATTTTTTGAAGAATAAAAAAAAAATAGTCAATATTTCAATACAATTATTTGATTATGCTTAAAATAAGAATAAAAAATTTTGTGATCAATTAATATAAATATGTTAATTAAAGGAACAGTAATTATAATCAAGTATTTCATTAAATATTTCAAAATGAGCACTGATTTATATACAAACGCGTTGTCGGTTTTCATGAATCTGAATATTACTGTTTATTCATTTAGATAACAGCACTGTTTTTCGATAACAATTCTGTGTAATTAGCAGTAGCTTAACGTTCATCGTCATCCATCGGGCATGATTTATGCGGAATACGAGAATGAAAATTTTTCATCGCAAACGAGATTTTGAATTTTCAACTACCGATCGTAAAAGCGATTAATACAATAATTTCGATTATCAGCAAAATGCATTTTTTATAATTTCTCTCTATCTGACGAATGCTACGCGCGGTAACGCGCAATTATTAGTGCCAAACCATTTGTTAATTAACATTGCATGGAATTCAGTTGCTCTTTGTTTTTGAGCCTTCGATACAATTTCGAAATTTTCGCACAGCAGCTGCAGCGAAGATAAATGCGACGCGCCATAATAATTCACATGCGAAGGATTTATCTGTAAGATGATTCGATGGTCGATAACACCGGTCGGGAGATAGTCGGTGTTGATAAAGTGTGATGGTACAATGCTCCGTGCAACGTTGTGACATATGTAAATCGACTCATTGTTTATTGTAATAACAACGTTGCGTTGTGCGTTGTGCGTTGCGTGGATTGTCTCTACAGATTGTTTCAAAATACATAAGGTTTATAAATCTAGCAATTTGTGAATTTAACGAACTTGGCGATTTATAGACTCGTGGCTATCGTACTTTTGAAATTTAATACAGACATATCACTCTTCATGGATCTATATATCTAGGAATTCCGGAATTTGCGATGGATAAATAAAATTAATAATTTATCAATCTGTATATAAGGTGCATGTCTTTATATGTGATATGTGTTGTATTAACGAGATTGGAAGAGCTTGAATTAGATGGCTTTATAAGTGACCGTTTAATTTATCCCATGCACTTACCGCGCTTAATATGATTAATTGTTATGTCAACGGTCTGAATTAATTTAATTGTCTCTATAACAGCGAGCGAAAACCTTCGTTTAATTAAAAACCGGCCTGGCATAGCCTGGCATAGCCTGCGCATTATTTTTGCGTCTCGTAGCACAGACTCGTCTCATGTTAATTTTACATCCCGGACAGGACAATGGGGTGGAAATCGTAAGTCACTTTCACGTTGCCTAGTTTGTGTAAAGCGATATATTTGTCGCCGTTCATTCGCGTGGGTGCAATTCATATTCGCGTGCCCTCTATCCTTTATCGTTGTTTCATCTCATTTTCCGACGACAGTCGAATATAGTCGCTATATTTCCCACAATATGCGCGTTCTTCAAATCTGTTTCTCAAACACAGAAATAAGGAGAATGTTGCTGCAAGATATATCGCATAACTAGTTGCAGAATATTATATTTTTTATCTTATCTCGTATGTCTATATTACGCTAAATAAAATAGCTAAGATAAATGACGGTCGCCTTTGAATATATAATAATTAAATGTGCAAGTATTTTGGGAATTAAGTTTCAACGATATAAATGAAACAATGCAAAATTTTGTTTTATAATAAACTTTATTGATTGTCAAAATGTTTATTAATTAAAACAACGTTGCTGAAAAATTTAAATATTGCCGCAAAACACGAATAGTCTAAATTTTAGAGTTTTTGCTTTTATTATATTTGAGAATTTTTTAAATAAAATGATTACATATACTTGCAAGTTTCTTTATATCTAGACAAGAATTCAATGCACCCTCGTTTGCAGGTGCAACTTGCAACACGCTGTTGCGCCATGTCGCAATGTGCACGTGCAATTTACTGCTGATGGAAGGTAATTTCGCCGGCTGATAATCGCGGCGACGCGACGTCCGGCCAGTGTGATCCGTACAATAAATACGAATGCCTGGCTAACTGAAGATTAATGGTAACCCGGCATCCCGGGTTGTACGGGTGCATTGGAGCTTTGTCGTTCTTTGGAAAAACGCACGTTCCATGAAGTGTATTACCACGCAATTTTGTTTTCCATTTGCGAAAAAGAAGACTCTCGATGCGTTTATGTGTACGAAAAAAAATGTATTAAAAAAAATCTCAAAGACAAAAAAAAGTATATAATTATCAAAAATATATTATAGTTTATAAATATATATATTTTTTATTGTATATTTAAAAATATTTATTCAATATTGATTGAAATTAATAATTAAGATTTATTTTTTATTATTATTTTATTATTATTTATTGATATTTAAGATTAATAATTAAAATTTATATCAATATTGATTGAAATTAATGAAAAGAAGCTTAATATTTTTTAAAACATTTTTTAATTAGTTCAATATTAAATTATAATAAATGAGAAAGAATTTAAAAATTTCCCTTTATCTCGACAATTCTATAACCTATACACAAAATTTATAAAACACTTGTAAAAGATATAAGCGTAATGGAAATTATACTATGAATTACACATGTAATATAAAAAATGTTTTGCGCTCCAATAAATCCGTCATCTCCAGGCATGAAAAGAGGGATAAACGTTGGAAGTATGTCACGCGTTGTGGATTCGTGTCGTTCGACCTTAACCGAGGATCGTTTTTAACACCGTCATTACGACGCAGGACGGTAATGGAAGCTGCCGAGCAAATAATCCATCCCTCGTATAACACCTGAATACTCGTGTGTGCTTATAGCTTCAATTTGCGATAATCTGTAGTCGACGTGGCATTTTTTCACAGCTATATGAGTTTATTAACTCCCTAATAGTTTATTCGTTGTTTCTTTTTGCATGCTTATATTTGTCATTCCCTAATGCTTACACACGCTTACACATTCATATATACGAAGATATTGTAAACTAAATACCAGACCTCGAGTTTTGTAATTAATTTGAGAATACTCAGCAAAAATATTACGATATGTTCGTTTGATGACAAATTTTTTACTTCTTCTTTTATTCATCTACAAAATGTGTCTGTATAAAAATAAATGCATGTCTGTGTGTGTGTGGAAGATCAGAAGGGATAATAATGTGTCATGTTTCTCGAAAGAAAAGTATTATTTCATCCTCTTGAAAATTCCATTTCGCGATACGCGAAGGAATCGTTTCAGCGCAAACTCGTTTCAGTCAGTATTTAAATAACGGCGTTACTTTCCTATGCTAATGAGGTAGATAATGATAAAGTTAATGGCCGCGGAAAATACGGGGACGCGCGAGTTATTTATGCGAAAAGGGCGATAGCTTCGAAAGTTGTTGGGGCGTAGCGTGCCAAAGTTGCGGATTTACAATTTCAACAATGGACTAATTACGCGCATTTCCGCGAGATTTTAATTACTTTTCAGCTCCGATCCGACATTACTCCGGTTTACGTTGCGCCGAAGACAAACACGCGATAATTACTGCGTAACTATTTATTTATATACGCGCCGTCGACGCGTCGGTATACGCGTTTCGGTGCCGCGGTAATTTAACGTTACTAACGCGTGATTTGCGCCAACAGAGCGCAAATTATAAAATATGATGCGACGTCGGCCTGAAAAATGCAAGCGCGCGTGGTGTTGCGTGCATGTTGCACATTTCAACAGAGGATCCGAGGGGTAGCAACACGGACAAATGTCTCGCGGCAAATGTATGATCTGGAATGGTTCGCTTTTCGACCGATATCGATGTTTAATGCGACGTCACTTAATTAATTTGTCGCGAGCGCGGCCGTCCGCGTGTTTAATTAAAAACGCGCGGTAATGAAGCGGGTATTATTTTCGCGTCTCACGGCTGGCGGACCAATGTCGGTCCTTGTTAATTCCGCGTCCTGGACTGCTGGACAACCGTACTGCTGGGGGTCGTAAGTCACATTTGTATTTTCCCTCGGTTTTCTACGCGGCTCTACGAAATGACCGTTGCAACGGCGAAAATGTACTCTTTGACGCATTTGCAGCGGACTTCTTTTGTCCCGGCAAAAAAATTAAGTGGCCATCTAATTACAGAATTATTTTGCATGCAAGATTAAAGGGTTCTGGCGAATTAAGCGACTCGAATTAAGAAACTAAGAATAATTACTAAGAAAGATAGAAATTTTCTGAACAAACGGTAGTTTAAAAAGATGAAAAAATTTATTAAAAATTAGCTATTCAAAGATTGATGTCAAATTTGCATCGATAGCGCGTTGTTTCTTTTAATGTCGTGATATTCTTATACTCGTATGTATAAGGGTGGCGCGAAAAATGGCTCGCTAAACGCAGTCTCGTTAAAAACGCACGCGTGAGAAATTTTTTCGCCCGATGCGACTTGTAGTAGTGACTTGCTGCCAGGACAGTTGATTGTTTTATAGACGGTACTCGTTAGTAATTGAGTACCGTACCGAGTAGGAAACGCGACGATCGACATTGCCGTTCGCGTTAGATTCCTATCTCGTCGTCGGCCGTAAAGCGCGATTCACTCTTGATGGTGTCTGGAAAGGCGAATTCAGAATTTTATATTGCACCGTAAACATAAATCTCGTGGCATTTAGCGAGTCGCGCCGAACGTATGTGCTTTTCATTTAATTGCGCGGAATAACGTGACAATTAAAAGAACGAAAAGTAGTTAATACATACAGGTAATAAAAGAATAGTATTTCTTTTTAAATCGGTTTATTCTCGAATTAATATTAAAATTCGTCGTGATAAATAAAATCGATATTTCGGATTTCAAATATTCATCCATTTACTTAAATCTCTAAAAGTAACGATGGAGGAATTTGTCGTGACACACAACAGTTGCCTCAAGATTTCTAAGATATTTTAAAATTTTGAGTAGAGAAATTTCTCTTAATTTCTTCAATCTTAAAATCAGAATAAACGGTTTTATCTCGTCCAACGAGAACGAGATGTCGTGCGTGTCCGACGAGGAAGACGTTCCTCGATTCCCCGCATTTCGTCGGGTCGTGTCGGAAGAGGGTTGAGCTCGCGCACTCAAACCGGCTCCGGGGAAACATTAGGCCCGGTTTCGAGCGTGAAAATTCGATAAGGTCGTCTCGCCGCGACCGGCCAATAATTTTACGGCGATGCCTTCGCGCAGACTTCCGGCGAGTCTGTGCGATATATCAGTCCCCCGTGGGCCCGGGGCGAGCCGGAACCGGAAACCGTCAATCATAGGACTAAGTTAACGCCGAGTCCGCTGGGTTCGCGGGACTGCAAACCTCGTCGTACGATACGTTTTATGGAGCGTCCATCCCCCGACGCTCCCCCTCCGCTCTTTCTCCCGTTCTCTCCAGCCCCCCTCCCCCTCCCTCCGCGCCGTCAACCCTCGAAAATATACTTTCGAGAAGCGAGCATCGATTTTTTCATAAATAACGACCCACCTGGCCGCCCCCGCCGCGCGCGTCCGGTAAATCTCTCAATCTGCTCTCACTCTCACCAACCACCTTCCCTTCTACCCTTCGGATCGTTTAATTCCGCAGCGAAGCGCACGTAGATACAGCGTAAAGCACTTTACGCGACAATGTAGCAGGATTATGTACAGCTAGAGAATCTGGAAGGTATCCAGCATGTCGGTGGTTTTCAACCCTTTACTAGGGCATTAGCAGGTCGCTCTTTCTTGAACGAAAATGAAAGGAAGATACTATTAGCCATTTGCTAACTTAGTATCAAAATGATCATGTAAGTTCCTTTAATATGTGTGTGTATAAGAATAAGCTTTTAAATACAAATATAAACATTTGATTATTTATGTAATTGAATATATAGTATTATATAATAGGCTTTATATTTATATATCAATAGAATTTGATGAAAAAAATATATATTTCATAAAAAACTTACTAAAGGCATTATTTTATAAAAGCGTATATTTTTTTCTTCAAATTAATGCTTCAAAAAAGTTAGCTAAAATAGGTATTGCAAATTTTGTTTAATTTTGATTTACGATCACATTTTGCGCGCCAATAATTCAAGTTATATCTCTAGTGATGACACACATGAGACGAGAGAATTTAATACGTTGCAATACCTATACCATTTGAATCGAAACGATGCGGCACGATACGAAATAGTGTTTTACGATCATGCGCGGCAAATATTTATTTGGGAAAAAAAGGACGAGTATCAGAGACAGCTGCCAAATTCATCACGTCGCAAAAGTTTCGTTTGGGGATGCCGTTT
Organism: Anoplolepis gracilipes; assembly: GCF_047496725.1. Lineage (NCBI taxonomy): Eukaryota > Metazoa > Arthropoda > Insecta > Hymenoptera > Formicidae > Anoplolepis > Anoplolepis gracilipes. Next base: position 12,000,110 of record NC_132974.1, read on the forward strand.
AACGACGTATCGAATAACATGTGCCGAATAATCATCGAGTTTACCTATTCCAGGTCTTCAACCCCAAAGAGACACGGTGTACAACCCCTCCTCTCCCCTCGCCTCTCTGGGCTCTTTCATAACGGCTGAAATTTTACGAACCGTTTTACGCCCGGTCATTAGCGAGGTCGATGATAACCTCCGTTTCTCGCTTTTACGAGCAATCCTCAAGCGTACAACGTTTGACAAAAAAAGAAAAAAAAAAAAAAAAAGATAGAAATAAAACGCCGGCATCGGCGACGCGATTGACTATTTCGGATTTTGTGTGCGGTCTGAAATTTCGTCGGCCAGAAATTGAAATTAACCGTAATTTCTCGAAATAAAATGCGAAAAATCTTAAATTTTTTATACTTTTTTTTGTTTTTACGGTGTTTCGGATCGTTTGAATTTCCATAGCACTGAATTAATTTGTACACTTGTGGCACTTTAGTTTGACAATTTTTAAAAAATTTATCGCCCTGACTTATTGTGATTAAACAATTATTTTTATAATTATCGTAATTAAAATTAATACAATATTATATTAGTAAAAGAATGATGGAAATGGTGAATAGTCGTTGTACATCGTATCTATGGGGATGACGTGTCGTCTGTCAAAAAGTAAAATCTGTCGGTCGATCGCTAGCCAATGGCTGATCGCTCGACAACATCCGCATTAATTAATCGCGATGTAACGAGCGTAGCGATCGCGCGGTCGCGATGAGAACGGCATTTCCGGGCGAGATATTCCACCCCTTCACGTGTTTCCGAGTACGCGCGCGATGAAATATCGCGACGTGTCTCGCATACATGGCCATTATGCAGATCTCGGGAATCGTAATAACGACAGCCAACGGATCGACGGCGCATTTTTATTCCGCACGTTTCTTTTTCTTCTTTCTCTTTCTCTCTCTCTTTTTAATTTCTTCCTTTTTCCCTCTTTTTCATCGCGTCTCCCCCGCTCGTCACGAATCCCGTATTTTTTTTCCCGACGTGAGTTACGAGCCGATGCGAACAGTGGTTAAAGCCGGCTGGACTCTAATTCTTCCCGGACGTTAACAGCCGCGAGAGGATAGCCACGTACGGATCGTGGCGCGCGTGATACAAGGATGGCGCAGGGCACATCTATAATTCATGTAATCAATTGGCGAAACGAACGATAACTTAGCCGCGGCTAAGCGTTCAGCTTTTACGAGCGCCCTCGTGAGAAAAAGCGCGGCTTTCTCCGAGAAAAGAACGCTTTCGGTCTTGGTGTCAGCGAAACGAGCGTATACGCATTTTCCACATCGCAGTTTCCAAGAAGGAATTCTACGTGCATTCTGGAAACTCTCTTATTGTTAGTATCAAACTTGTAAAGTTAGAAAATTTGCAAGTCGATCGTATCATCGTAATTTATTAACAATTATAAGATAAAAAAGAATTTACATGTATGTGCAGGAAACTTAAAAGAGGCAAAAGAATATAAAGAATGTAATTGAATAGGAAAAACCAAATTTCATTACTTAAAATATTTTTATCTTTATTTTTGTATAAAAGTAAAATAAATAATGGAATAAATAAATAATTTTATAATAATAATAAATTTGCAAGTCAATCGTATCATTGTAATTTATTAACAATTATAGGATAAAAAAGAATTTACATGTATGTGCAGGAAACTTAAAAGAGGCAAAAGAATATAAAGAATGTAATTGAATAGGAAAAACCAAATTTCATTACTTAAAATATTTTTATCTTTATTTTTGTATAAAAGTAAAATAAATAATGGAATAAATAAATAATTTTATAATAATAATAAATTTGCAAGTCGATCGTATCATTGTAATTTATTAACAATTGTAAGATAAAAAAGAATTTACATGTATGTACAGGAAACTTAAAAGAGACAAAAGACAATAAAGAATGTAATTGAATAGAAAAATCAAAATTTCATTACTTAAAATATTCTCATCTTTATTTTTATATACATAGAAGTAAAATAAATAATGAATAAATAAATAATTTTATAATAATAAATAATAAATTTGCTATAATTTTATAATGAAATATAATAAAATATGATAAAAAATTAATAAAGAAAAATATATACTAAAATGTAATAAATATAATAAAATAATCTTTATAATATTTTATTAATAATATAAGATAAAAGTTTGAAGAGAAAAATAATTAGATATTTATATAATAGAGGTGTACAATTAACAATACATATGATGGACAATTAAACAGTTTCTTTTTTATTATTTCTTCAAAAATTCATATATAAACTAATCGATTAAAATATTTTAAGCATTTAAGGAAGATAATAAGAGTTTAATAAGATCCGAGGACATGATCGGTATAAAGAAAATAATTTTTCACACCCAGGCGTAGTTTTTTTTCAAAACTTAATTCTAAAAAATCTTTTACTAGGCAAACATTGTCTCTTCCAATTGATGTCAGCTTAGATCTTGTTTGTATTAAATATTCCGCTTTGTATGTGCGACAAGAAGCCATAATCGATCCTGGAACGCGCTGCTTGGCCACCTTCGAAGTTTAGCCGATGGTCCATAAAGAGCTAGCTGAAATTACGTGCCGTGACACGACGGTGGTTGTACATGCCCGACCCCATCGCATATTGCGAGAGAGAAAGCGGGGACCGCGCCCCGTCTTCTCTATAGCCAAACCACCCCCGCTCCTGCTACGCTTAAAGCGTAATACCGGGCTTCGAGAGAGTATATACAACACGGCGTGTTGGCATAAACTTTACGATGATGAGAGAAGATCGGGCGGAGTCTTCGAAGTCCTGCGGCCAACCTCCTCAACAGCATCTTGTGACGTTGGTATTCAATACTTCCTTGAAGCATGTCGATTTTTATATCGTTGATGTGCGATAACGAGAGAATGTAGCGATTATCGCAGTGACGGTATCTTGGGATTTGCGAAGGTACTTTGGAATATCGAATATGGCTGGAATATGGTTAAAGAGAGAGTTTTTATTTTACGCGTTTATACATAGACGTATATATATGTGAATGATAAAAAAAAAAGATACCTAGCGCGGAAAATTTCATATAAATTTTATATTACACTGAATATTCCATAAACTATCACGAAGCTCATAAATTTAATTAACCAAAAAATTTAATTAACATTTTGATTGACTAATGTAAGTTACCTACCATTATCCCTCAGAATGCACTTTATTAACATCAGAAATTTTTAAATATTTACTTTTTTTATATTATTAATATTTTATGGAATTAATTAAATTTTGTATACATATTACATGATACTTTTTAAAGCATAAATAGTTTAACTATACAAATCCTTTACAAATTGATGACGAAGTATTACTGCTATTAAACGTTTGCAGATCAATGGGCAAAGTGCACGATCTTGTTAACCGGTGAAATTACATTGAAATCCTCTATAGTGAAGGAATCAACGCCCCCTTGTCGTTCCCCCTTTCAGGAAGTGTTTATACTCGCGGGCGATGGGGCGCTTTCGCATTAATCCCGACAATTTCGACGCGCGATTCCGGCGAGAACGAATTCGGCCTCTATTGTTCCACGTTGCTGGCGCAAAAAAAGAGATATCCGCATTTGCATGAAAATATCCGTAACCCCTCGCGCGGATCGCGTCGGGCGAATTCCCGACGTGCCGTTCGCACGGGACACCCCTACAATACCGCAAATTTCGCGCGCGAAGGGTTAATGCCTGACAAGAGGAAGAGGTCGGATGAGGGGGCGAGATACGTACGTGTATATACTTAATGCACGTGTGTAGTTTCAAGATCACGGAACCGTAACATCTCTGACGATGGAATATCCCGGAATAATTTTAGCAGTAAATGGAAGAGATAAGTCTCACATTTCAATTTATATTATTTTAAAAGTGTTTAGGTTGTAGTGATTAAGTTTGATAGAGAGATGATGCAAATCAAAGGAATTATCGGGCAATTTACGTTCCTGCTAGTATTTAAATAAATAGAAAAATTAAACGAATAAGAGTAGTATAAATAGTATTTTACATAACGCTTTTTGTGAAAATTTAATTTTTTTTTGAAAAGACAATTTTCTTTTCGCCGGAGTCATTATACATTCGGAGAGTTTCGATATAAATAAGACTGGCGGACAGAACGGATTCGTATCGTTCCTTTAAATAAACGCGTTTATCCCGGAGATGCGCTAAACTTTTAGCACCCTTAATTAGGGACCGTCTTTTTAACACCCGATAAAAGGATCGTTCGCAACATGGACGAAGAAGAGAGGGAGTGAAGAGGGAATTGCACGGCCAAGTACGGCCGTTTTTAAGCTCGTCTTTATCTCGTCTTTATCTCGTCTTTACCTTATCTTACGCCAAACGCGGCTAAAAGCTTCCACGATGCGGATACTTCGATTTTATAGACTAGCTATGCATAATAGACAAGATTATTGGCGAGAGTGCCGCCAGTCATCGGCAGTGCACTCTCCGCAACGTGATGCTTTATTCACGCCAACGATCTGTGCTCGCCGGTTTTTTCGTCGCTTTAACGATGTCGTAAAAATCGTTTCATCTAAGCATATTTTCCGAGCGTGAGAAATAGCACAGAATAATATATGGTTTTTTTTTTTTTTTTTTTAATTCAAAAAATTGCATATTAAATTTTTGTATAATAATTTTTAAAAATGTTATTTTAATTAATAATTTTAACATTGTGCGCTCTGTTCCAATTATTATTATTTTAATTATTTCAAATAAATGTTTCCTTGTGTACTCTTGTCGTAAGAAAAATAAACTTTCAGATACTATTTTATTATTAAATGAAACTATTTAAATGATTATTTTTATTTTATGATAATAAAAGCAAATTGCATCGAGATACAGTGCGATGTCGCGAGAAAGAAGCAGGTCATTCCCTCCTATATAGCATTAATCCTTCGATCAAGACGTGTTCAAGTGGATTTTCGGAGCAGCATGCAAAACGAGGTCAATTACGTGAAAATTGCTTTATGTGCCCCGAAGATTCCGTATATTCGATGCGGAAATCGGGTTGACGCCTTCCGTATTATATCGATCATCAGCTCAACCGGCCACTGCAATGCACCAGTCGGCAATACCGCTTAGCTTTCAAGCCCCCCTCTCTCTCTTCTCTCTCTCTCTCTCTCTCTCTCTCTCTCTCTCTCTCTCTCTCTCTCTCTCTCTCTTTCTCTACTTCTCTCCCTCTCTTCAATTTGCATTCCACGACTTCACTACTGACAGATATTCACGTACCCATTTACATTTCCCCCGCCATTTCCTCCGACTCTTCTTATCCCTTGCTTTCCCTTCCGCAGCTTTGCAGAAAGCTCTTTCTCTCTCTTTCCTTCTGTCTCTGAGGCAATCTGAGTTATATTTATTCGCTCGAGATATTTATCGACATACAATTACGAGAGCTATCTTAGTAATATTGCAAATTGTGACGCTCGGCGGTTTGTTTTCAAATTGGAGAACGGTAATAATTTTTCTTTTCAAACGCGAGATAGTAATAATTTCAATATAATGTAATAAATAAATATGTATATTAAAGATTTGAATTTTCAAAGAGATCATGATTTTGTGTAATAATTTGTCTATCTTTATTTATTATTTATATTATGATAGATAATATAAATAATTAGCATTTTTTAAAAATAAATAAATAAAATAAATAACTAAACAAGTAAAATTTTTATGAAACATTACAGTGGTTTTGTACGTCACAGTTGTCATATATGTTGATATTTATTGCATTTGCAGATTAATAATCAATAAAGTGATTGCCTTCTTTTATGATTAATGATAATGTAGTTTGTTTTATTTTTATTAGAATTTTAATCTTTTTATTGTTTTTGCACGTACGTATAATCACAATTATACGATTGCGCGAAACAAGCTATCACTTTACATAGATTCGATTTACGTAACAATGTAACGAGGAAGAATTAATTACGCTAATGAACTGCTAGTACCTGTATTCGTGATTAATCATGGTACGCGTGTAGAACTGACATAATGCGGTAGATGAAGTAGAAACTTGCCGCGTTGGGTAACCATTGGCAGACGCCTGTTGCCATGATCGCTCATCATGCGCCCAAATATCGAGGCAAACCTATATCTCGGGGGAGATTCTCTGCTGCAACATTATATTATCAAGTTTCGCTTTGCCTGCGTGAACCGACAAATAATCTACGGAAATTACTACGTCCAATTCAAAGATCTATAAATGCAAAAATGGCTGTATTAAAACCAGAAAATGCTTGAATAAGTCCAATTATTTTTCATATCTTAAAGAAATATGTTAGGAATTTGAAAATTTGATTATCCCTGGATTTAAGGATTTCGGAATCTGAGCACAATAGGATTTGAGAATAGGATTTAGTTTGAATTCTGCTAAGATTTGGGTAGTTTTCAAGTTTTCAAGAATGTAAAAGTTTCAAGAATTTACGCGTTAATCGAGTCGTAGAATATAGCTTCTACTTTAAGGGGTCGAAGTCGCGGAATGCGATTCGATTACGCGAGTTAAAAGTCCCTTCGGCGTTCGTGTCGGATAGAGCCACTCGGTATATAAACTGTCTGCCGGCGGAGATTGAACCCGGTACGAAAGGAAAGCTAGACAAACAATCGACGACCTTCCGGACGTCTTTGCGATAGAGTCGCGTGTCGAAGGGTCGGATATATCCACTTGCGAGATCGTAAACGTCAGTCGTCAGTAGTCGATGTTAATTCACACGAAGTCAAGTCGCACGTCAAGCCCATTAGTCGCGAATCTCTCCCCCGCGGCAGGGAAACGGTCTGTTTACCAGATCACGGTTGACGGCGTTTAATTTAGCAGCTCTCTCTCCATTTGACGATGACGACGAACGTCATCGTCAAATCGGAATCTCATCGTCGAAGTAACAGTATTCGTTCCGGGGGATTCTTCCGACCAAGACGAGGGGGATCCCTTAACGCGTAATCGCCGCGCTAAAATCCGCCGCGAAGCTTCTCGGATCCGTGGCGGAGGATCTTGCGGGCTTACCCTGGGATTACCGACTCGTCCGACGGAATTTTTTTGCCGCCCGCGCTTAAAAGCTCCCCCGAAGCGTGAGAGGATTATTTAACGGAGATTACGCTGACCGTGTAATGAAGATCATTTCGCGATTAGCCCTTTTTCTTTTAACGGATCGTCGCGGGTTATGTAATATTTATTTACTTTAGTTATGGGAGAGGGAGTGGACCGTTAAATTTATGAAGAGTATTTCCAAATCTCTCTCTCCCCCTCTCTCTCTCTCTTTCTCTCTCTCTTTTCATGTTTCACATTATATGCGCTTCGTGCATGCGAAAGTTACATGCACGATGGGAGGAGGAGATACCAGGGATATACTCTGGGATATCACTCGCTTGGTAATTAAATTTAATTAATTAACTCGAAACTCTTGGCTATGACCATGATCCGCTTTTCTTCGTTAAATACTCTTCTCGCTGTATTTAAAGCTCCCGCGAAAAAGTTTACATAGGTATCTCTATAAAATTACGGCTATGATTACAAGTTTGAATGGCACGTAAGAGGGATATTATTAAACCGAATAGTAAATGTATAAAGCACACGTTCTGCTAATATCAAATGTTTGCTGTGTTAACATTTTGTTATCTTCATCGGACACGAAGTAGGTTTACGTTTAATTCATTTATTTTAGGTCGTTGGTGTCACGTGAGGCTTTGCGTGAATTCATTATCTTCCTAATACTTATTCGTTCATTCGAAAATCATTTTACAAACCCATAGGTGGTGGTTTGGAGATTAAATAAAAATAATTATTATTATATACAACTTTTCTCTGAGAGCTCTGTATCTTTTTTCGATTACTTTCGAGACTATTCGCATGTTTAATAACAAAGTTCACGCGGTCTATAGTTCGATATTTCTCTCTCGAAAATCAGAGCGAGTATGCCATCTTTAAATATAGTCATACGTTGATTAGTTAGCCGGATTACGGAGCGGAAGTAACTCGCGATTCCTCGACTAGGATTCGGCGAACGAGGGGTTCCCATTGTCATCGCTGTTCCATCAACGTTCAAAGCGCGAGCTCTCCGCATCCATGTGCCTGACGGAATATGCGAGGCACTTGATGACATGCATGAAACCCTCGCGTGCTTCTCAATCTCGTAGCAACGCGCCTCAAGAAACGGCTCACGCTGGGACGTCGTAGTCGTCGTCCTGGGCTGAATCGTGGCTGGATGCAAATCAAGCAATCCCGGGATAATCAGATCCGGGTTTATTATGGTCTACCAATTTCGCGGTAAGCATCGCGGAGCTTTAAGCGACCGGGAGAAGATTGGTAGAGTGATGATACGCGAGATCTCTCCGAGTTCGGGCTCCGTTTCGTCTCCCTTCGTCGTAATACGCACGTGATCGCTCAAACTTTTCTCTTCTCGTTAGGCAAAACTTACCAATAGTTATTCATTTTTGCGGGATTTCCTAATATCTGACTTCTGAAATTAATACGAATTATCATATTTATTTTGATATTCGTATATCTGTAAGTTCAGTTAATTGTATATAGATTTTTTTTAGGAAGATTTGACATATCGTGACTATAATTTAAACGATATAAGTTAGTTTCAGGAAATAATAGATTTTTTTATATCTATTAATTAGTTTTCGAGATCGATTCGTTAAAAGAAAATCTTTCAATAAGACGATATTTCTTTTGATTTCTATGCTTGAGCGATTTATATCGATTGTTGTTTTCGCTCCACTTTTTTACGGTTCTGGAAGAAAGCGCATCATCTATAGAAGATAAAGGTGTGTCGATGGTAGTCATTAACCGCCTAGACGAGATCGGCGCCGCGTTTCGGCGCGATTGTTTCAGCGACCGCTCTCTCGGAGAGAGATCCAATCGATATCTCCTCGGCACCGAATCTGTAATTAGAAGTTCTGACCGTAACGTGCGGCACGATACGCGGTCCCGGTTGACTAGGATGCTTCGGAGAAGTGGGTGATCTTCCCTCGTCATAGACCCATCGCCGTGTCCGGCGCGATGGATGTACCAGGGGGAAAGGCGGGTCGCGCCTCGCGAGAACGCGCGTTAAGTCTGACAAATGGGATCCGACGTAAGTGAGGATCTTCGAGCGGATAACGCGGCTATTAAGCAACCACCTAGACTGGCTAACTAGACTGGCTCCGTTGATATCCACTTGGTGATCAAAGCGGCATCGAGATGAGTCTCATCATCTTGAGACGCTGCTCCCGCCGTGACTTTCTCCGAAGACTATTTGTCCAGAGACTCAGTTTATCTCTTCTAACGTGATTGGTTGATTTTTGTTAATATCATGTAATATTATTATGAAATTCATTCGTCGAAATGACGTGAAGCAAATATTTATTGTGAATAAATATATATTGAGATAAATTAATAATAATAATGGCAATAGAGAGCAAAGTATATATCGCAAAAATTTATGATGTAACGGAAGCTAATAATAAAAATTTTTATTATATTCTTAGATTTATATTAGCTTCAGTTACATCATAAATTTTTGCGATATATACTTTGCTCTCTACTGCCATTAATATTATTAATTTATTTCTATAAAGAGCCTCGCTATTAATTATTTATATATTGAGAGATTTTATAAATTATGTGAATAAAAAAATGTTTACGGCTGTATCTTTTAGACGTATACATATGTGTACGTCAGTTTCACTAAATACTGCACAGAAATATGCAAGTATTTTAAAAGCAAAATTTTAGCAGATTGGAACATGTATACACAGAAAAAAAGAATATTCTTACTTTGACAATATCTTTAGCTTCAAAATGTAATTCTTGAATCTTGAAATGACATTATATTGCGTTAAATAAAGAAAATTTGCTTGGATGAAGACATTTTATATAGTTCAACCAAAAAAAATGTATTCTTGTTATTTAAGAATAATTTTCTTGACTGGAGGGGAAAAAATGTTGGATAGAAAACAACACATGTTTAAATCGACGATTACAATTTTTTTAGAGTTAAAATAATTACTTTATTCTTGAAATGACAATTGTAGTATTGAAATAGGATTATAATATTGTTGAAATTTAAGATTTTTCAATTCTTCTAAGAAAATTATAAATTGTTGCGTATATATGAAACAATGAACGCGTTCATATGAGTATATAAGTTTTCACTTGACATTTACTTTTTTTTCTATGTATGTGTAATATTGCCGTCATAAAAAATGAAAGGAGGGCCCGTTCGAAATATTTTGTATCAAAATTTCGATTCGTAAAAGTGATATGTAACGAAGGTAAGCTGCGTTTCACAGAATTGCCAGTAGTTGAAGTTAGGTTGGTTGGTTCTGAGCTAATGAACCGGCGGGGCAAAAACGAACGCGTTGAGCTTGAGTTTGCGATGGATTCCACGACCGGCGGCAAATACCGCGTTGATCGAGGGTCCCATCGACTCGAATAATAACCGTTTCTCGAACGCGGTATGTGTACACGCGCTTCTTTACAGGATGAGACGATCTCCGATTAGGGATCTTCAATTAGAGCAGCTTCACCGCGAAGAATCGCTAACGAGCTTTGACCGAGAAACCGGATCGTATCGATTGAGCGGAAGCTACGCGAGATTTATGCGAGCCGCATCCGGCGTCGAAATTTTACGTCACTTTTACGCTAAGCAACCTTTACTTTGTATCTTTTACTTTCTTGCTTCGCATCCGGTATCTGTGCAATTATCGTTTTGCCAAAGATGGTTCATGTGAATTGATTACAATATATTTTATTATTATTCAATATATTAAAATATATTATTACTCTTATGGTATTTAAATTTTAGATCTTTAATAATTATATTTAACGATTCATCTTATTTTTCTATTTTAAGAATCTTATGTACATCTTACAATTAATTAGAATTTAACAGAAATTTTATATCCTTAATTATTAAAGTAATGAATATTAAAAGCTGAAATGCTATAAATAATAGTAATGAATATTTCACATTTAAAGAAAATCGAACATACCGTGCTTTATTCCGTGCATTATAAATTGTAATAAAAATGTTCTATATATAATTGATGAGAAATTTAATATTGATTTACTTTAATTAACATAAATTCATATAAATTCTATAAATCCTGACGAATATTTTCGCGTAACGAGTAGTACAATTAAATTCGCGGTAACAAGAACGAGAGATGAAGGGAGAAAGACACTTTCTTCTATATAAGGGCGTGAAGGGAGACACACTCGAACAGGGTACATCGATGATGACACACGACAAGGTTGTTCTCTGGGCGCACGGCGGAATCGGTGCGGACCACCAGCCTTGTTCCCCGGTTATGCCCGACGGGCTCTTGCGGGTTTGCTCTTGTAATATCTTATTACACGATCGCTGCGTGCTTCGGCCCTGTATGCGGCTACAGGATGTACCAAAAGAGACAATTTCGGATGCGGAAACGTGCGATCTCACGCAAGGAATTATCTGTAATTGAGAAAAAAATTTAGATTCTTTATCGACAAAAGCACGATAAATTTTCAATTTTTTTTTGCTTGCATTATTTTTTATAATAAAATTATTTTTTTTCTGACAAAAATGTAAAAATTAAATTTTGAGTAAAAAATTAAAAAAAAGTTTACATTTTCGAGAAATTCAATATTGAAATTGTAAAAAAGAACTATGCTACAGTTAACGTATTGAAAAAATTTATTTTATTTAAAATTAAATGTTTTGTCAGAATCTTTGAAAAGAAATTTATTGTGAAATTTAAGATTATTAAGGTATTTACAAATAAAAAACTAGATCGATTGCAGTAAATGACATTAAAAAATAGTTTCCTTTCTTTACAGTTTTTAATATCAAGTTCTCAAAGTTATAATGTCGTGGACCATTTTGGAGACCGAAATTGTATTGAAAATAAAAAACTATGTGAAACAATAATTTTCTTTCTTGAAAACAGATTATTTTTTTAATTACATTGTCGAGGTTATCTCTATTCTGATATAAACGGATCGACGTGAGTCTGCCATTTGTATCCGCGTGTATAAAGGACCGGTACTCTGTATGAAGTTATTATCCACGTCTTGATCCTGGCACGCATAAACGCACACCTCTGCATCGGAGGAGGAGGCCTGACGCAAAACGTGTCGTTCCCTCCTCCCCCAACAGGCCTTTTTCGCGCAAAGAGAAAAGAAAAGAAAAGAAAAGAGAGAAAGAAAGAAAGAAAGAGATATGCACGAGCAGCCCGTAAACTCACGTACTAGACTAACCGCGATTGCCGGTATTAATATTTTATTACAGGATTATTGATGCGGGGTTTCGCCTACAGACAATCCGTGCTTGGGCGGCTACGGGAATCCATAGAAAGAGTCTCGTGCGACATATGCAGATTCGTGTCAGATTGGCTCGCCTCGGTTCAGCGATATTAGCATCGAGTAACCGACTGCCCGTCTAGCTGCGGAATGTACTGTCAAGAAAATCCGACTGTCTGTGATCATTTTATTACATCGATATCTCGGAACTGACACAGCGATATCAAGCTGAGATTTAGAAAAAGACAAATGTAAATACGATGATATAAATTGTATAAATATATGCATGAAAAAGAAATTAGAAAGAATTGATTTTTCGACGACTTTGCAATATTAAATCCAGTGAAATTAAGTTTCGTTATTAATTATCGCAGTTTTTCAAATAAAAATTGGTTAACTTTTTTTTACGACAAATTAAGCTGAAAATCGTAAAAATACGTTTTGAAATTAAAACATTCAACGAAGCTATTCGATTTTTTAATATAAAGCGAATTTAAGTAAATTTTAATATAAAGTAAATTAAAGTAAATTATATATAGCAAATTAATATAAAGTTAAATGTTGCTTACTTTGCCGATTAGAAGAATTTAACAGATTATACGGTCTATTGCGGATGGTAATCGCATCTCATGATGGATATTTTTACTTCCCTTCGTATCAGAGCATTGATCCGAAGTACACCCTCTCAGGGGTCGAAGCAACCTCGCTCTTTATAGCAAAGTATTAAATCTGCGAGTGACAATGTCGACGGCGGTCGTATTCGATCCCGAGGAGGTTGTTGATCACTGTGAGAACCTCTGCAGAAGATGCGGCGAATCGTTGCGGACGGCTGGATAGATGGACGAGGCTTTGCTCGCTCCGCTCACTCATCCGGCGCTCGAAGGGTATTATTAGGACCGGGCTCGAACGTAATGACTTAATACTACGAGGTTCTGTTGGCTATGCCAGGCAACATCTACCTATGCAAGACCAAGGTCCCTTCGTGGTAACTCTGTTGGGAAGTCGAATTGTATCGAAAACAAAACCAATTTTTAATAAAAAAAAAAAGAAAAGAAAAAAAATAAGAAACAGGAAAAAGGAGGAGAAAATACTAAATTAATTTTTGAGATAACAAACGTACTATTAAATGTTGATACACAATCGATTTGGAGAGGGGAAGAAGTATAGCGTAAAATATATCCACCACCTGCAAACGAGTTTTCGCGTATCCGAGATTCTTCATGAAAAGAATCGTTACCTATTTCCCGGAACGGGCAGCCCCATATATCTCGGCCGCGCGGCGGTGAAATACTTAAAGTTCGGCATTAAAGTAAGACGTTAATTTCAGCCGTGGAAAACTGGGTTAAACGTCTGCCGTTTTTCCCGGCAAGCGGCCCGTTGCACAAGTTGGGGGTTGCCAGTACTTTAGCACAAAGACGGTTTACAAGACTTTTTCTTCCCTGCCAACTCGTCCTTCCCAAGTGTCCGTCGCACCGCTCGCGTGTCCTCAGGGCACCGCTCGTCATCTTGTAAGTCTGCTGGTCGAAAGAAAGAGAAAGAGAGACAGAGAGATGGAGTGCAACCCTTCATTCTTGGAACGGCCCAAGGTATCGCGAAGTATCTTTTAGCTCTTTGAATTTTTCCGCTGTCTATTCTCCTTCATATATTTTTTACCTGTGTTATTTTTATTTTCATCTTCATACGTACTTACATTGTCTTTTTTTTTTCTCCCACAGCTCTTCGAGAAATGAAAATGTTGGTAATCGGAAGATGGACGATCCAATTCCTTCGGGATTTTCAATATGTGGGAATCGATTCTTTTCATTTTATACGAAAGTCGTGCATTCTCTTCGAGAATATACACAGCATACGTAAAGTATTTCGTAAGACATAATGCAGAAAAGTTGGTAATAAAATAAAATTCCCCAACAAATTTTTCTTCATTGATACTTTATTGATAATTTAATATTTATTCGAGCAAGTTCCAGATTTCAAGAATTCTGTGACGAATTAAGCTTAAATTATTTCATGATTAACGTGTTGTGTATATATCTTGTATATAGCTGAAGAAATTATAGATTTTGTTATTGAAAACACGTACTGCTTCTCCTGTTTTATATATTTTATTGATTATGACGGTAAGATTTCTTTTTATTGAAAAATCAGATAGTAGAAATTTGCAAAAATAATGATTGCTTACCAAAATTTCTTTTAGATTAATTTTAAATTTTTATCAACGTTTTATTGTATAAAGTAGATTGTATATAATATACAATAATTAATAATTGTTGACCAAATATTTAACGCATAGAAATTCACAAGGAAAAATCTTTCTTAAATATTTTAAATGTCCATATTATCTGATTTTTCATTCATCAAAAACGGAAAATAGCATATGTAATTATTCGACAAATCATTTACTAATTAATTTAGTGTTATTAGAGAATTAAAATTAAACAACTGCATCTCTAGATTCTTTTGCTCTTAAACACCGTACTAAATCGCTTGCTCTCGAAAAGAATTTCCTTGATCGCACGGAAACTCACTCTTAATCTTCCTTTTGACCCTCTTTCTCCTCTCTCAACCCTTTCTCGGTTTTCTCTCCTTTTTCGTTGGCGAGACGGCCGATTCGAGCTCTCGTATAATTGTAGCTTTTCCTTTTGCTCCGCGCGGAGCGTTCGATTAACGGCCGATTAGGCTCGTATGTTTTACAGAGAATCTGCACCAGCGAGGGATGCGGGGAAGCGGGGATATGCTTCTCGCTTGATCTTAATTGCACATACATTAATTGATGCACGACAGGAACGTACGCGAGCCGCAGGTGCGCGCATAAATTTCTTCCGGATAGTCTCCTATGCAGTTTCCTGCACATTTCCGTGCTTATCGCGCCGGAAAGGGACCTGCATTTGTCGAATATTACGATTATATATGTTATACAGAGAAATAAATGAATATTACCATGAATTATACACATCGGCAAATATTATAAATTCAGACGATTGGATGAATGTTTGCGTAATATGATTTATTATCAGTTGCCAATATTTATTAAATTATGAATTGATAAGATAATTCAATATACATATAATTGAGAAATTAAAATTAAATTAAATTTTAAAATCACTAGTCATTGGATAAAATTCATAAAATTTTTGTGTTATTAAATACTTTGAATTTTTTTTTTTTTTTTTTTTTTGCTTACTAACAATATTACATTCACGTATATTTTTTGTTCATAGGAACCACACAAGTATAAACATTACCTATATATTTAATTTTATACATAAATTCATATTTTTAATACGTGTGTACGTATTAATTTTTTCATAATGTTTTTTATAATACGAAAGAGATAATACATCGTTTGCTCTCACACAATTGCAGTAACCGTATAACGGTGTAACGATATAATTATAGCATGCAATTATATGTATGTAATTCTAAGCCAAAGTTAGAAAGACAAATACAAGTATAATTTGGCCAATGATGAAGGTTCTGTTGATGGTTCGTAAATACATTGAACTCAGTCACCTTTCCCCTCTTTTACAGCTTTCTCTTCGTGGTATATGCTGAAAATAATTCATCGACGAGTATGCGAGCCGTTGGATAATTACTTTAATCGCATCCTGCTTGTTATAACACTATGATAATGTTGTTACCAGTTTCATCCAACACGAGAAAGCGCTTGCGGGTTAATTCATGTCATAAACATTTCATGTCGTTAATCCTTTCGCATTATTATACATTATAATCCGTCGAGAACAACATAAGGACTAAGACAATTTTTCCGGCGATAAAAAGTATTTTAGTTTTTAAATTATCGAATTGGTGTAATATCATGAATAGGGGGTTTATAGCTCTGTTAAGACAGAATTTTATATATGAAATGTTGGGGGGGAGGATTTGAACAATTTCCCGAAATTTATGCAGAACAAAGCCGCTTAGCGTGGTAAAGTTAGAAGAGCATTCCAACGTTGAATCGGTTCCCCAGTGTAAATCAACATTTTTAACTCGATATAACTTTGGAGTTTGCTTAATCGAATGAGAGGATGTAATTTTAGGAAGTGGAGCAACGGGGGAATTAGCAATGAACGAGGTTAATGCTTGTATTAATTTAGGGGCAACATCTGGCTAAAGTTTGCAATTTACTTTAAGCAGTCGATTCGAAACAGCCGCGTTGCCACGCGCCAAATATATCTAAAAGTTCAAGTCGTCAGCGAAAGGTCAAAAAGCCATTTATTTATTTATCTTACAAACGCGAGAGTTGTAATTTTTAGAAAATCTTGAGTAATGTAATCTTCGGATTATATGATTTTCTAAAATCTCGCGCATCTTAGGCTCGTTAGACTTTAATACTTAAAAAAATTCGATTCTCTTCTTTCCTTTTGTGTTTTGATATTTTTAAATTTTATATAACTTTATTTTATGTAAATTCTTTAAATTTTTCGAATATATTTAATACAAAACATTTATGTAACATTTAATAATAAATTTTTTTTCTTGATGTAAAATCAGAATTAATTTTTCCACAATTTAATCTCTCGAGAGGAAGAAACATTGCACGCAAAATTGGTAATCGAAGAGTCAGGTCAGAGAGCCTCAATCATTCACGTTGAGCCGAGAGTTGCGTTCGCGCTGCCTGGGAGTTCCTCGGCCGACATTGCGTTAAGATGACTGGTTGTTGCGCAATTAGCATAATTATCAAGTTGGTTCACGAGCTCGGGATTGATGGCGGACGGAACGAAACGGCGCATAAAATCGGTGCTCGCTAATGCGAGCGGATCACAGGATCACAGCTACGATCGCGATAAGATCCGCAGTTGCGGCGCAACTCGCGGAGGACTCGGCCGAAGTCGTCAAAAGTCCAAACGAGCCCCTCGTTTATCCATCAGGCCATCTTGCCCCCGGCGCAACACTCTGGACTGGCACGCTAATCGCACGAGTCTCTACGACCCGCCATTTTACCGGGGATTACTGCCATTCCTCGTGGCCGAGAGGAAGATGCGCCTGGATAGGCACATCGTTCTCCGCGGTTTAAGCTTTTATTTCAACACTTCTTTATGCATGGGCGAATGTGTTTGCCGATGAAAATCTGACGACTTTGTTCGCGCACCGAGAAAAGGATATAACACCCTATATACGATATACGTTGATATAATAAAAGAGTTTTTGCAATATTATCTTTTTTACGCATAATGAGATTCGTGATTAAAATATTATCATAATATTATCATCTTCTTAAGAGAATTTAAGGGAGATGAATCTGTTATTACAGAAAAATGTGATAGCACGCTCTCCTACGTATTTGATAATTGCATTCCAATTAAATTCTAATTTAATCGGATAATAAGATTATATTAATTTCAATTTGCATTTAAGCTTAATATTAGATGGCTGGCCAAAAAGTATCGAATAAAGCCATTGAGATAGAGATTAATTATTCATTTGCAATTTTTAAATATGAATAATAATCTTTTTAATGTAGATGGAAATATATTAAAAAATCTGCCACTCTCTCTCAGATATATAAAATTTATTTGCATTAAAATATTCACACATTATGATCACACACAGTATAATTTTTTTTTCTCCTGCTCTTATAAAATACCTATATATTTTATATATTTGAGAATTCATTTAGATGAAAAAGGCTCATAATAATAAATGTTTCCTGATTGACGAATGCATATTATGCGCGCATCTCCTATAGTAATTAATAATTTTATATTTTATTGTTTTCTTCATTTATAGAAAAGAATGTATATACATACCTATACATGTAATATATATGACAGAATATAAAAAGTGTATAAACCGTTAGAAACTAAAGCTAAAATGCGTAATCTATGGATACACAATTAATGCTTTATATATAGCATAACGCAATAATGTAAATCTCCGTGAGAAATTACTCTACAAATGTGTGCAATGCGATCAACGAGATTAATCCGAAACTCTTAAGCTAGATTCCCACGGTGCGCAATAATTGTTTACAAACGCTAACAATTCCGACCGGTGGTCGGAAACGATACTGCTAAATCGTCGAAATCTCACCCAGATACGGGTTAACCGAACTCCGCGTTTCGTCCTACACTTGGCGGATTAAACAACCTCATCTTCGCGTTATCGTCCAAGTTGCACCGGCGCGGCGCGGCGAGGTCGACGTTGCATCTCGCGCGCGATTCCGGCACACACTTTGCAGAAGCACACATGTATTTTGCAGTCATGCCGACGTAAGTGTCCTCATTATGCAGCGCGCCGGATAGTTTCAGAATGGCCGCATTTGTATGCGATGACGAGAAACTTACGAGGCTACCACCGCTCGTAGAGCGCTAAACCGGACTCTCATAAGCGAAGCTAAAGCTAACTTTTTCCTTGTCATCTTTGCCGACGTTTATTGATACTATTAATGGTAGATATCGTTACTCACTGCCATTGATTAGGATCATTTTCGAAGAGAGATTTTTTAATTGAGCTTGTATATTTATTATATGTATAATAATATATATAATAAATAAATTTATATATATATATATATATATGTAATTAAATCTTACAGAATGTATTATTATAATTATTTAAGATATTTTTGAATTTGAGAGAATATTTTAATTCTACCTTTTGGAATATTTAAGTTTCTCTTTCTCATTTTAAATATTCTTGTTTTTATTTAAATATTCTCTCTTCTAGATTTAGAAATTTATGAGAATATCGGAAAGTATCATCTCGTTTAACGTTTTAGGTATCGTCTTTCGATTTAGGGCACTGTTTAACGTTTAGCGACGTGTCTACTTGGTGTCTACGAAAATCGAACATCGTCCTTGCCATTATCGACGGGCGCTTCGGCTTTTCTATCAAAGTCCGTAATCTGCCGAGGCGGCGGGATGAAAAAGTTGGCGGACTTTTATTCCCGGCGCCTGGGAATCGTGGTCGGACGGTTGTGTCCGCTTAAGTGACGAAGCCTTAAAGACAAGTTAAAGCCTATTTGCCGCTGTCAGATGCCTCCAGCGTCGTCGTTCGTGTCCGGACGAAGTGCCGCTGGCGGCCGAGGAGGGGAAAGGCAAGGAAGGGGAGGAAAGCGCCACAGAAAAGTTGGTTTAATTATCGATAAAACCGTCGGGGCGGATATAAGACGTTAATATAACGGAGTCACCGCGAGAAGAATGCGAGCAACCAGCTTCGCCGTCGAGCTCTTTACGCTTCGCGCGTCTCATCTCATCTCATCTCATCTCATCTTCCAGCGACCTCTCCCTCCCCCCCCCCTCCCTCCTTCTCCGCTGTGAGAAAAACTTCTCTTCGGATTTAATGTTCTGGACTAGTTACGCGACTTTTCCCAGTAAACATCAACATCACATCTCGTAAAAAAAAGGTATACCCATAATATCGTACACCGTACACAAACGAATCCTTTATCTCGCTCTCTGATGTGTAATATAAATTCGGTTCGGCAAGGCTTTGCTTGCCGCGAGAAAAAGATTGTTACTATTAAAGTATAATTCGAATTAGCCTTTCTTTTCAGCTACAAAAAGGCGATAAAATGAGATTTCCTTTTTCAGAGTGAATTATATAAATTTGTTATTATAATTCGATTATTTAATCACGAGTCGAACAACGCGATAGAAATTTTATTTAGTTTGTCTATACGCGGTCGTGAATATAAAAAATAGTACTATATTGAGCGTAAAAAAAATTAGTACAGAATGTTCAATTATAATTGATGGCTAAAATATGGAAATTCAATCAGAGTCGATATTTTTTTTTTTTTTCGTAGTATTTTCGAGGAGAAAGTAAAATAATTTGATCGACATTATTTTGCTCAAGTACTCGAGTGCAGAGATTTTAAGATATAAAAGATTTTTTAAAATAAATTATTATATAATTTATTTTATATATTAACCATATCGATTTTTTTTTACCATTATGCATATAAAGTGAAGGAATTAAAATTTAAGATGGAATCGTAAAAAAATCAATATATAAAACGATATTTTATAATTTAGTTTGGCATATTGTGATAAAATATGAATCACTTCATACAGCACTCATTATTCTACTAAAATATTCGTTAAATTTTTCACAGAATAATGAGTGGAATTGATTAATAATTTTATCTTATACAAGCGTAACATTATACTTGCAATATGCAATTTTATTTTTTTGAAAACTCAATTATATGCTTTATTTTTTACATTAGTTAATTTATTTATTATATTATTTAATAAAAGTTTTTAGAAAGTCATTGGAGAGTAGATATATTGTTTCATCGAAGCTGTATTTTATATTTGTTCACTTATTAATATTCTCTCTATTATCTTTAATTACTTAATTGTATATTAAAAATATATGTTACTTACAAATTTTATATAACAAGATATATACATATATATATATTGTATATATATATATAAAATTATCGATTGTTCTATACTTATAGAAAGTCACTCTCTAAAGAAAATTTATCCGTCATTCTGAATTACATATATATTTCGTGTATTTTTTTTAGATAAGATCAAAATTGAACGATACTTTGTGGTGAGTCAATCAAAGTTCGCTCTTTGGGACGATCGTTTTTCTTCTCACGAGATGACCCTTTATCGTAAATCCATTCATCGATATCCGACATATATCCGGATATCGATGATCCTCTGGAGAACGAGAGGCCACATCGAAGTCGGCGAGGCAATAACGTGAATGAAAATAAACTCGGCGTTTTATATATATATATACTGTAAAAATTGCGTAATTTGATATAATTTTTATAATTTTACATAGCACTTTACTTTAGAATGATTCCTAATGGTCCACAGTTATTACATATCACAGTAATTTTTAATATAAAATTAATTAGACCATTAGGAATCATTCTAAAATAAAGTGCTATGTAAAATTATAAAAATTATATCAAATTACGCAATTTTTACAGTTTTACATAGCACTTTAACTTAGAGTGATCCCTAATGGTTCACAGTTACTACATACTATAGTAATTTTTCATATAAAATTTTTTCCGTGTACATATACATATTTGATTTAAAGTGTTATATCGAACCTATCATATTGTTCCAAGTTTGTGGTCTCTATACCACTAAACTCGTGTATTCCAGCGTTATTAGTTAAAACATCTAATCTACCATAACGCTTGATCGTTAAATCGATGATATTTTTCACTTTGTTCTCTTCATTTAGATCCGCCGTTACGATAAGAACTCCGTTTGAGTTTGTTATCTGTTTGGTTACTTTCTCTAAATTATTTTTATTGCGTCCAGTTAGCACCAACGATGCACCAAGCTTAGCAAAGTGCAGAGCCGTTGCCGCTCCAATTCCTGAACTAGCTCCTGTTAGCAAAACAACTTTTTTCACAAACATCTATAAAACATTAATATCTCTTTGTAAAATTTATAACCACAAATTATTAAAATTATTAAAAATATGATAGAATGATAAGTACAGTTTATTGGATAAAATTAATGTAGCTTAAAGATAGATTTGTTTTCTTCTTGTTCTAATTTATATAAACTTATTTTTTATTCAAAATTATTATTGAACTATACCATTATTAGATGAGTATTCTCCGAGATTATTTAAAGATGGATTAGATCTTTGGAGGAAGAAAAAGAAAGGAGACACGATGTACATAAAAAGTGTATCTAACAATGGACCTTATTTTGAGTTACGTGAAACGATGCGATTTAAAGTTTGTTTGAAACAATTTATATTTTTTCTCAAATTTAAAATTAAAAAAAATTCTATCTACAATTTCATCTGCCACGTATTTCAATGTACGTGTCCTGATATACAGGGTGAGGCATTTATATTGGCAAGACACCTAAATATGTCAAAAATTATAAGAGTTATAAAAAAATGTTTCAAATAAAAGTTGTGTGGTTTCGAGAGGAACATAAGATGATACCACTAATTTGACCTTGATTAATGACCTTGTTTGAAGGTTACCTTTAATTTCTTAAATGGAATCCTTAATCACCTTTAATTCCTTAAGTAAATTTGCAACGAGCAGCTACATATTTTTTTCTTTAAGACAACTATGTGTTTTCTTTACACCAATTGATTCGTCTTATTATTCTGTACATAAGTATTAAGATAAGATTACCGAAAAACTGAATGTACAAGATATTTTGCATTTTGTGTCAAAATATTGTAACTTTTGAGCCTCATAACTCGAAATGTACTTAATGAAAAAATACTTTATTATAATGTTTGAAAAACCTCTTGAGATAAGCTACAAGAATGTGCAATGAAAAATGGGAGATTCCATTTAAGAAATTAAAGGTCATCTTTATATCAAATAATTATTCAAGTTCAAATCAGTGATATCATCTTATGTGTCCCTTGAAATCATACAATTTTTATTTGAAACATTTTTTTATAACTCTTATAGGTTTTGAGATATTTAGGCATTTCAATATAAATGCCTCACACTGTATATATAACATGCATGTTACTTTATCAAATATTCTTTATATTATACACACATAAAAATATAAATTAGAATGTGTATAGAATTATTATATGTCTCAAATTTTATCGCAAATTATAACACGTTTAAAAATCGTGGACAATCATTTTATAATAAATGTATACAAATGCATGTAACTACGTAACACTTACGTCTGTAATAATTTGATCGCTTCTAATACGGAAATATGGATTTGAAGAACAAAAAACGTAAATTCGTATATTTAATTTACTGGAAATGGTTTCTTGATACGAAGACACAGCTAGTCACAGATTGATATGGACACGATTAAAAGATGGCTCACATTTTATAGGAACTACCCCACTCTTTGCTATCTGCCAGGTTAGGAACATTAATATCAATTCTTCTCCTACTACTTTGAATGCTATCCAAATTTATTTTGGCAACTTATCCAATAAATTAAATATATAAAACATGCGCATTTTAATTAACCATTCTCTTTATCTTTGTAAAAATATATAAATTGCGTTATTTATATATATATATATATATATATATATATACATGTAATAGTATGCATATGTAGAAGAATAATCAAATAATACAAGTATATCAACGAAACAAACATAAAGAAAAGTGTAATTTTTATTTTATATATCGCTCAATTAAAGACTTATAATGAATACAACACCAGTAATTACAGATTTTATTACTTTTATATTTTTATTTATTTTAACAATACTTATTTTTCGTCGGAATCTAAGATATCGGCAAAATCTTGGCAGTACATATAGAATGCAGGTTTCGGATTAATATGATATAATTTTCGCGCAGGACAAAAGTATCCTAAATATTCTGTCATATATATGTCATTCATTTCATAATCTTCAAAATAAATACGTCCGCCTGATGTTTTGTTAGAGGAATAAGCGTGAAAACGATGTTCAGTGAGTCCATATTTCTGAAAAGCAAAGCTTATAAATACTTAACAAACATATAGATTTTAATTCTTAGGCAAAGAACGTTCTACATATCCTGTATAATTACATATACATACTGTACAATTAGAAATAGCATTCCAATTTGGGTTACAGCTCAGAATTGTGCCCATTGCTACTAAGGACGCGTCTAACTTAAAATAATGAAGCCAATCCTGAATATCGCTTGGTGTTTGTAACCGAGTCTCCCAAGAATATGACAAAACGTGACACTGTATTTTTCCACTTTTCGTCACAAATGTATCACCTAAGCCTGTAACAATAAATATAAAAAAATTATCTATTTAGTTTGCATTATAATATAGAGGGAGATGTGCAAACTTCGTTGAATTTATTCTATGAATTTATCTCTATGTTTATTTCTTCCAATAAAAATCTAAAATATTAAATACATTATATACATTCGATTATATTTCTTACCAGCCACTTGAGTACGAGAACGATAAGAATACTTCTAAAAGAGTGCATTTTGCAATACCGGTATAAAGTCAATATTTTTCCGTTTCTTAGCGTGCACTTTGAGAACTTGTCCCTGTTTGCCTTTGCTGATGAACAAATTGCCATATGGATAGAAATTAGAATCCGAATTATTTACTGATTCCAATGCACAGTTTCCCGTTTTTTTATCAAGGAATGCTAAGTAACTTTGATTGTTGACTTTCGTTATATATTCATTAGTTTTCGAGAATGACATATTCATAATAATCTGTACACCAATAACGTTCATGAAAAATAAAAATATAAAATAAAATTTTGACACGTTTATAATATAAAGTTAAAACTAATAATAAATAAATAAATGTCAAAACTAAGCAAAAAATAATAATAAAGCAACAATTTATATTCTGTTTGTGTGAATAATAATATATACCTCGCCAAACTGTCCATTCGATTTTCGTGGATAAACACTTGCTCCAATGACAAAGATATCATCGTCATCATAGCAGGTCTCTAAAAATTTTTTCAAGTTGTATGTAAATGGTGTAATCGGTCGTGGAAACAGGGTTGACATACCACCCATTTCTACGAGTGTCGGGTCGCCGCATAATCCTACAAATGACATTAAATTTTAAGGCAAAATGTGTGATAACAACAACGTACAAATACACGTAGCACTAATATTACGATTTTAATATGTAATTTGTATTTTATGTATGTTTAAATAAAAAAATGTTTTACATAATTATATGGTTTAATTTAATTTAATAATATTTTCTAAAAAGGTTATATAACCAGATGAGCATACAAAAAGTGTCCCCGACGAGTTTTCAAATAATACTTGGCCTGTCATTTCCTCATTGTAAAAAAAAAATTTTCTCAAAATTTCAGCTCCTTATCCTTATTATTTTCTGAGTTATCGAGAAAAATGTCATTTTCAGTTTTTATTTTTCTTTTCTGTAAATATTTGAATTAATCCCATATCGATTTTTTTCTAAATACTTATCAACGAAAGACACAAGAAAAATGTTGAAAACTCGTCGGGGGCACTTTTTGTGTGCTTATCCGGCTATAGTCTTTCTAAAAAATCTTTCTGTTTCGTATATATTTGCTTACGCTTAATGTAGTAAATTTCTAAATTCTTTTTTACCTGGTGCGGCAAGATTAAAAGGTTCCTTAGTCAGATCAGGACAATCTACCCACTCGACTGTGACCTCTTCAAAATTACTCTTAAGCTCATATCGTAGAGTTAAACACATAATATAGCTTAACACATAATAATATATATGCATATTAAAGCATCGCGAATAATGTTTTATTTTAAATAATGAATATTATAAATATTTACTGTCAGCAAGATGGTTAGCATCAGGTACAAACAAGTTTGTCTCTGCTACTATAAGTTTATGCATCGTATCACTCGAGAAATCGGAACACATTTGTATCTTATGTGTAGCTTTCTAAAAAATATACAAAATTATTAAATAAGTTCAGAACAAAGTTTGTAGTAATTAAAAAATCGACTAATCGTAATATTTTTTTAATATGATAGCGCGCAAGCACACACAAACACGCACGCACACACACAAGGACTTAATAGAGTATAAATTAATTATTGTATAAAAAAATTTTAACAAGTTTTAGGGATTGATAAATTTGTGTGTTTACACATTAGGCAATTTAAATTTATTTGTAAGTTTTATGCAAATCTTGTTTTCAAAAAATAAATAAAGCTTGTAAAAGCTGAGTAAAGTATTCATTAGCAATTTTATTTAAATTTCTATTACCAAAGTATTCGATATTAAATATTATATTTATATAGGAAATAATATTTTGGAATCATTCGAAATCCACGATGGATTAAAACAACAGGCGATGCTTTATCCCCTCTTTTATTTTATTTAGTTTTAAAATATATGTATGGTCAGATCCATACAAGAGGGCAAAGAAACGGAATTACTCAATTATTAGAGTATAAGGATAACACAGGTATCTAAACTATTAAAATCTCGGCTACTATCACAAAATCTAAAAGTTAGAACTATAAGTATTAAACAATAATATTACCGGTAGTTTTGTATGCATGCGAGACCTGGGTCCTTACAAAAGAACGAAGAGAATAAACCTATTGTTAGAGTATTTGAAAATAAAGTACTTAGGAAAATATTCGGAGCAAAAAAAGACAAGGTCAGCAGAGAATATAGGAAATTATACAACCACGAGTCTGATGACTTTATAAATCGCCTAACATTGTTGTTAAATAAATAATAATATTGTATTTCTAAATCTGCTAATATAACTTTATAATAAAGGAAACATTTCTATTAAATCTTGCAAAGAATGCTCTTCTTTCCATTATATTTTCTTTTTTATACACTTATCTTTTTTGCAAAATATATAATTTTTTATAAAAATTTTTTTAAAATAATAGAAAATAAATTACACGTATCTAAATGTATAATGTATTTCATCTACCAATATATGTATTAGATTTTTACTTTGGAATAGGCAATCACGTGGCAAACACGTGGCGAAAGACTCGTACAATTCTTGCTTTTTGTTAACACAGTTTTCAAGTGAAAATAAAAAGAAAACAATTGAGACGATAAATACCACTAATACTTTCTTAATAAAATTAAAAAACAAAAGATTTCTTAACTACACGAAATCGGCAGCCGCTCTCTACAATCGATCACATGGCTCTGCTCCGAAATCGAGTATAGATTGGGTACATTTAGAAAACAAACCGCTCACTGAGCGTTCAGTGAGCGGTTTGTATTCTGAATGCACCTATTGTCTTGTTCTGAAAAAGCGCCATCATATTCGGCTAAACTGGCTTGCGCGCTACTTTTAAAAAAAAAATTTACAAATATAATAATGTATATTTTATTAAACAGTTATATGAGGTGATTATTCTACAATAGAGCCCATTTAAATTTTAATAATTTTGTCAAATTTGAAAAAGATGATCCTTTTTAGATCGCCATAAATACTAATAATACTATCACGAAATATTTTGATAATAGAGCATCTTATCTGATGTGAGATTTTATAAAACAGATAACGTAGACAAATATAACGATCATGGAGAATGTTTGAGAGTCAAAATTACATGTCTTATCAGATAGTTTGAATGAGCCAATAATATTATGTAGGAATTCACATAAAGTATTCTTGATAAGAAATAATGAATATAAGAATGATAAAAGAATAAAAAAACAATCAAGATAATATCGATAAATTTACAGAAAATTAAGCCGACTTTTAAATTGGTTATCAAGCTATGATAATCCTATAATATTTAAAATAAGACGTTACAAGTCGACAAGTGTACTATTTTTGTTGATATTATATTGTAAGAGTCATGTTTATTTATAGGCATTACCTAGGGGTTCAAAAAATATAGAAGTTTTTTACCAATACTGTATTTTCCCGATTACCACTAATAAAAATTTTATGCTTTTATTTATTTAATAAAATATTGTTTTTTTTATATAAATGTGTATAGTAGTAAAAAAATATTGTTACTGTAAATATGATAAAATCAAGATATAACGCAATATTCGTGCCATCAAAATCTTACAATGCCTGTTTGCATATGTATAATAATAGAGTTAAAAACATTAATTGTTTACGTATTAATATAATTTTAATACACTGTTTCACATGGATGAATACGTAGATTTCTATGTTTTATATTTCTTTCAATTCAATGTGAGAATTAGACATTTATTGGACAGCAACTAAAATATGTGTTGCTAATTTGACATAATATTTTTCTTAACATTTTACCGTTGTGTTTAAAAATATACTATTAGTTTAATAAGGATGAGGTAAAGAAAACAATGCTTGTAGGAAAGCATTTCATTTAAACATGAATTTTACATATCGCAGTAGTACTCAATATCTTTTTAGAAATGACAAATAAAACAGATACGATGAGCATATGTACATACATACATTATTTCTCGGTGTTAAATAGGATTATGATATTATGCAATATGTAAATTGTTTTTATACAATAATATTTTTTATATGACGATAAAAAGAAATCAATACCAGTATACATATATAATATATATACACGGTAAAAAATTTTGTGTTAAATTTAACACATTTCTCGTGTCCCAATTTATCCACTCTAATTTTAATGTTAATTCAACAGAAGGCAAATATATAAACAAATAACACAAAAATGTAAATTAGTGCAAGATTTACTTGTTAATTGTATTGTTTTAACTCTTAGAAACGGTGAATATTAATTCAATGCAAAAAAGTTAAAATAACATAACGGCAGTATGTTATATTAACATAAGAGTATGTTAAAAATTTAACACAAAAATTTCTACACGAGAAAATTTCAACAGAAATACAAAATGTTTTTTACCGTGTATATATTCGCCTCCAAAGTGTCGTTTTTTCGTTACTCGTGTCTTTTAAATCTCAGTTATGACGGCACATAACGTGCCGGAAATTCGAACCGTGACCCAGAATGACGACTCATTTCGTGCCTTTATCATCCTCTACGGCTATCGTTTTTTTTTTCTTTTCGTGCCGGGGAATAGTGGCATAAAAGCGACTGAGATTCTCCCGCGCGAGTACAAAGTTCAGTTTTTCAGATTACGATTCGTCTCTCGAAAGTTGAAGATAGATTTTCGAGAGTAGTTTTGCCTATAACGACAGAGACATCAGGCATCCATTATGATTTCGTGTTATACGTACTCGTAATATTTAAGTATTGTAAATGTTTTGATCTCTTTCATTTGAATATTATATTATATGTGTAATATTAATATAATATAATTAATATTAAATTATAAATATTATCATAAATATATATTTGAAGTAATATATATATATATATATATATATATATATATATATATCTGACTTATATAAATATTAAAACGTTTAATTAAAAGGTAACAATATCTTTATTTTTGCGCTTTCAAAAATATTTTGCAGTATTATTCGTACGATATCGTCATCCTTCAAATAATCAAAAGTGAAAGGAATATGTTATTTTGAAATGGAGTTAGGGTCATAAAAGGTTAACCGGTGCGGATCTGACGAACGGAGGCGATCTCGCGCGGAAGGCCCTTTTAATAATTACAGTTCGCGGGACGTAAATCACTTCGCCGAAAGCAGGCGTCTCTGCTATGCTCCGGCTGAACTTTAAGTGGCCTGCTGGAACGGGAAGGTCTTCATCGCGCCGCAGGATCGCGCGGCACAGCCGGTTAATGTCTTTATTAACGGCGGTCGGCCGACCATCGCGAGATTCGATGGAGACAGGAGGAAAAAATACGGTTTCCTCCCGCAAAATGCCCGTAGGCGGCGCGATGAACGAGAAACAAAGAAGTTGAAAGGAGAGATTTTATCTGCGTTATCTTTGAGTCGACGCTCGGCTTCGTGGATAAACGAAGGCGCTAAATTAACGGCTTAATTGATTGCGTGATCTGTTGATGGCTTTAA
Organism: Anoplolepis gracilipes; assembly: GCF_047496725.1. Taxonomy (NCBI): domain Eukaryota; kingdom Metazoa; phylum Arthropoda; class Insecta; order Hymenoptera; family Formicidae; genus Anoplolepis; species Anoplolepis gracilipes. The sequence continues at coordinate 12,029,712 of NC_132974.1, forward strand.
CGAGCCGGGAACAATTTGATATAAAAAGGTCAAAACGCGCTTATACGTCTTAATCTTGTGGGTAACGTAAATATGTGCACTAAAATTTATTTTTAGCCTTTTAATTATTTCTCGATTTAATGACATTTTTCTGTATTTTAATTCTATATTTTAATCTTAATATTAATATGATTATATACAATTTTAATAATAATATATTTAATTATATATTAAGAAAATTTTATCTCTCGCATATGTAATCTCTTTGATTTTAATTTCATACCATTTGTCACAATTTTTTAAGCGTATTGTTATTGAAGAGCTATCTTTTCTAATTTGCATTTCTCTCATAAATATAAGTAATAAGTATAAACGCATAGGATTTTTGGGTACAATTTGTTGAAAGAGTAATCGTGCAACGCATCACACACAAGATATGTATCTAACTAAAGAGAAAAATTTTTCGAATGTTTTTGATCTAAAAGCAAATATGATGGATATAATTTTTTGTATAAACAGCGGCAGATGCGTACCATTATTAACTCGTGATGGAGGGATAATAAGCATGGCACCGGTAAGGACCAGTTTCCGATTTTTCAGCCTGCGTAGGCTGCCGATTATCACGGCGATTTTCCTATCGATCCTATCGATCCTCGCCGATCGATCTAGCCGTGAAATTGGACAACGGCAGGTGAAACCTCGTCCCGAGATTGTAGGCCAAGTTTTTTGTTTCCTTCAAAATCCATAAATCCCAATTTACTGTAACTAATACAAGGCAGATTTATATTGTTCAGTATAGTCGCAAAAGCCACACAACGATGACCCTATTTAATTTCGGACGCAAACGCGCGAGAGCTTTCGATCCTTTTTTTTTCTCCCGCGCAAAGTAAAAAAAAAGTAAATATATTTTCGGTCAACAAAATTCGTCGGCCGTTGACAAATATTTACGTTGTTATTGCCCGGTACATTTCACGCTCGCATATCCGCGCGATTAATAAATAATTCTATTCCTTTTTCCCCGCGTGAATTTTTGATAACAATAAACACGGCGCGTTGACGCGCGACGGAAACGCGAGCAAAGTTTGCAGAGATTTTACAATCGCGCGTAATATCCTATCCCGTTGATAAAGTTAATAATAATAAAACATAATTAAAAAAGTGCGCCCCGGTATATACACGTGGAATGTACGGCCGAAATAGAGAGCGGGAGAAATGGAAATAACGCTTCGGCCAATTCTCTGTGCTCCACGGCAAACAAAATGAAGCTTCAATACCGTACCTTTGTTTCCGACCGTCTCGGTTCTCTTTCCGTAAACTATGCGAAAATGTTAACGAGCGATTATTCGCGCGCTCCGCGTTTTCCTATTGGTCTTCCCGTTCGAGTCGCGTTTCCGACAGATTCGGTTTTCCGTTTCCGTTTCGGAGAGAGAGAGAGAGAGAGAGTTTCGTCGGAGGGGCTGAAAAAAGAGAAACGGGTAGAGAATAGAAGAAAACTCTGGAGCGTTTCTTATCTGCCATCGGATCTCACGCGCGATGCTCGCCTCCGTTAATGAGTGAAAAACGCCGTTAATATCGACGCGAAAATCCACTTGTCGAATAGCGGGTCGGGTTGTTTCCGGTTAATGAAGCCGGTCGTTAGTCGCGACCCATCTCGCCGGTAATTACCGTATCAGCGGCGAGAGTGATGTGCACGTTTTTTTTTTTTTTTCCTTGTTTTATCGTTAAAAGCGAACGTGACAGTCGTCAGATACGGTAGGCTTGGTTCAAACGCGATTGCGAGTCCGCGACAGATGGTTGACGTTGGAAAAAGACATACAACTTGTGCCGCTGCATCTGGGCCGATAAAGAAATTATTATATATATATATATATATATTACCGCACTATTGAGTGCAGTCGAGTAGAAGCGTTTCTTTCCGAGATTAATGTCTTTCCGCGAGAAAGTTTTTGCCGCTTTTCAGAAAAGCCATTTTCAGTTGTCTCGGGAAGTCTTGTAATTATTCCACGTGGATAATATCTTTCAAGAAAGAGAAAAGAGAGAGTAAGAACACTTTAATTATCTAACAAATATTTCCCTCCCCGTTTCTTAGACTCATTGTCTTAAATAGCTTTTCTCTAAACAATGATCTCTAAAAATGTTTCCAACGCAGTGATCTCTTTTATTTTTTGCAATTTTAAATAATAGATATCTACTTATATGATAAATAGAATATATTAAATTTTATATACATACACATGTACATATATACACAGTAAAAAATTGTGCGTCCATATGTTAAAAATTTTCTTGTGTTACCACGTTTCGATTACTACTTCAATGTAAAATTAACGTACAGTTGATATGTTATTATTTTTATAATATTTTCATGTGTTATATTTATGTCAACTTAACACTTTGTGTATGTCTTTTAGAAATAGAATATTATTTTGAGGACTTTTAATACATCATTAACAATCCTTTCAAACAATCAACATGTTTCAAGAATCAATTTAACATTATCTGAGAAAAGTTAAAATAAATCTTCGAGTAATCGTGAACTTTAAAATGTTCTATCAACATTGCTTACAAGTTATTGTAACTATTCTTTTATGTAGTTTTTAATTAATTTGTGTATGTTATTTTTACAATAACAAAAATAAATGTAAAGTTTTGTGTCAATTACTTAACATTTCTAATTTGTCAATAAGTAACACACAATAAATGAATTATTTTAACTTAAAATTTAGAGTGCACCTTCTGGGACATGTAAAAAATGTTAAAATTAACATTTTATTTTTTACTGTGTATACACATGTATATAACAGATTAAATAATAATAATAAATAGTAATATTATTATAAATAGTATTATTATAAAAAAAAAATAAAGTAAAAAAATATCCAGTAATAATTTAACAATTAGAACGAATGTTGAAATTGCGATAGTTTTGCAAATAATTGCCGCGCTCTCGTTCGTGTTTTATTCTCGCCAATGTTGTCCTCCGCCAATCGCAACGTTAATGTATCATAATAAAGTCAGCAATGTACGAGAACGCAATTACAGTTAACAACTCGCGTGCACGTTTCGCGCATTTCGTTGCCCGCGCGCGTGTTGCGTGTATCACTGACATGTATATGTGTGCGTGCATATATACATATACGTGAGGGTGCGCGGACGGATTTGGTTTCAATTATTAGTCGGAGCCGCGCCGGCTGATTATCTGCCTGCTCACGCAGGTGCATTACGCGCAGGTAAGCTACTCCCGGTGTGGCCCGAAAATTATGTGCCCGCTGAGCTCTCGCAGCTTCGTATAGCGCGGATTCACCTGCTCGATAATGACTCTATCGAGGCGGTTATAGAGGATTCCCGGAGGAGGTGAATGTATACGACTGTAGGATGTTCCGATGCACCTGTCCGTCCTCGGCTCGTTAAGATGCGCGTCTCTTAGATTTGGGCAACTCGTTAAGTTGGAGAATTTATCCATCGCCGGAAGCGCATCCTAATTCGATAGTTACGCGCAGAAGTCGCCCTTTATAAAAGCACGGTACTGCGTGTCTTTATTCAGGAAAAGAAAACCATAAATTAAAAGGGAGAGAAAGAAAGAAAAAGAATCGCCTTTTGTCGACGTTGAGGCCGGAAGCCTAAAATTAAATTTGAGCGATACGTATATATTTGGCGGATAGATATCGGTGAACGAATTGAGACTTTTGATCGTTCATTGTAGTCTCTGTACTATGACGCTTTTATAATTTATAATTCGTGAATTATAAATTACGAAGCGAAAAATCATGTAAATTTTTTTTCTTGTATTATGCATCGTGATAAATTAATTTTTTCTCTATTTATCACTCGTGTGATCGTTTGATAGATTAATAAAATATATCAAAAACTCTCTTTCTTTAGAAGATTGATAAATGCACTTAATAATTCAGTCTGCATTGTAATTCACTATTACATTTCTAGCTAAAACCGGATTTTATAACAGTTGATCCATAAATTGAAAAGAGAATAAATATGAAGAGAGAAATTGAGTTCTGTTAATGATTCCGAAGTAAAGAATCAAAAGTTTCAAGGAATGCTATTAGATGATTCAATTAATTTAATAAAAGTTTATATCTTGAAAAAAGCTACATACATTTTGCTATTGAAAATTATATATTTTTCTTAAAAATTATCGGTTTAATTATTAATATTTTTGAACTGTTCAGAAATGTATAAACTGTCATTTGATCGTTCGATTTAAAATTGCTAAGTCGATTATTAATTATAATTTTATCAAAAGTTAGACAATTTAAGTTGGCAAAAAAATTAATGTTCAATATGTAAATAATAAAAATAAAATTCAAGCCAAAATTTGGCAAATAAACGTCGATCAATATATAGTCATATATTATATAAGAAAGAAAATAAAACAAAAATTATTTGGATATATTAATTCATCGTTGAAAGAAAAAAAAAAAAAGATAAAAATAGGTAGTTTGCCACATTTCGTCGCTTAAAAATCGGCGAGAAAACTTCCCGAGGACTGTCTCATTAGCGAATGCGGCGCGAACGGCAAGAAATTCAATTGTAAGGAAACGCGTCGCTGGAATCTCTCTCGAGTGATTATTTTAAAGAAGTCAGAAGGCACTTAGACTATCATTCCGCGAGGCGTAGTGACAGTGGCGCGTCCGCACGAACGGGAATGCGCCTCGTCGGAGGAAAGGAAGCTCCGATGTTGGCGGAGGAAATTGAAAAATCCGGGTAAAAAGGACGCGGGCGCGCGGAATATTTAATTTAACTTTTTCCTCGTTTTAGCCGCATTTCCAATTTTCCCTCGTCCCGTGGCGGTTAAGCCGCGACCGAGACGTCGCGACGCCGACGTGCTGCGTTAAAAACGGAGAGAAACGGAGAGAAGGCTCTCTCTTTTTTTTTTCCACACGCGGGCGAGTGAACGATACAGATATCTAGCTCGGCGAGCTTTTTTTCCCGCACGAGTCAGGAAAAAATTGGGGTAGGTTATCCTTCCATTGGGGAATAAATTCCTCGGTCGAGCTAAAGTTACTTTAATCTTAAGCGGCTAATATGCACTGTGAATAACTCCGAGTCGCGTATATTTTGAGTATTCGGTCTTCAATTTTGATTTTGAAATTCAATCTAGCTTTTCTCTTTTTTTTTCCCCTCGATTCGAAATAACAGAAAGCCATTTATGCTTTTTCCCTGCGAAGCACTCTTGTCTCGATTAGATAAAGGAAAGCAAGAGTAGCTTATAAAATTTGTACCAAATTAATATAAAATAAGAGATAATAAATTAATATCTAAATTATATAAATAGTAATTATATAATAAACGCGATCACGAATTTCAAGCAGCGAGAAAAATCTGGAAACTCTATTTAAAGCTTTCTTTTATTTATAGTTTACATGTCTGTTTTTAAATTGTTTATAAAAATAAAATAAACGATTTAAATGCAAGCAATTTTTGCTTCTTAATTTTATTATTTTATATAATAATTTATGTTGTTTATTATATAATTTATTATATAATTTGTTATATATAATAAATTATATAATAAACAACATAAATTATTATATAAAATAATAAAATTAAGAAGCAAAAATTTCTTGCGTTTTATAAAATCATTCGCTTTATTTTCGTAAACAATTTCAGGAAAGACATATAAACTATAAATAAAAGAAAGTTTCAGATGGAGTTTCTAATCTTTCAAGATTTTTCTCGCTGCTTGAAATTCGCGATCGCAATGCTATATTCGCGGTACAGCTGCAGCTGGCAGGAACTTTCTCGCGCGTTGAGACTCAATATAATGGGCAGAACTTTGCCCATAAATTCCGTATTAATCTAGCGTGAACTATAGATAGAAGTATTACGTGCTATGATGGTCTCTCGTTTAATGAAACCTCTGTCGCATCGTGCACGGACCGACGTCGATATAATTGAGTTCACTCTGTAATTGCCGAAGTAGCCTTCCAGCGATATCGATGCCACATATATCGCCTGCATATTTAACTGTTGTGTGTAATAATAAATCGATTTCCCAACAATCTCGATTATCCTTATCCGATCTCAATTATACAATACATTAAATTTTGCGATCGTGATTGCATATATGCATACACTTGTGAAATTTATAGGACGACAATGAATACTTCATTGTCGTTTCAATCTGCGCTCAAGGAAAAAGTTTATTTTACATTTTCCTATGAAAAACCATTTTCTTGGTATAAATATTCTGGAGATACTCTATTATTCATTTGAATAAATAAGATAATAATTTTTATCAAATTTATTCTGGATGAAAATTTATATTAATTTTTTCATTTCACGTTTCGATAAATGTGTAAAAAAAAAGTTTCATAAAAATGATCTAATTTGATGACGGCTTAAGTGTTGGTGTATACATCTCCAAAATTTTTATATTAAGAAAATGTTTCCTGAAAGAAAAATTTGAAATAAACTTGTTCCTCGCGTAGATTTAAATGACGACGAAAAGATTTTTAAAGCGAGCATTCTTTCTCTTTTCGCATCCTTGAAGCGGGTTCTAAAAAAACGCTCATTCGCCTTTATAAAGATAAATACGGAAAACATCTCGTTTATACACGCGTAACAATTCGCGCGTCGAATAACGTCGGAAATGATGCAAATGAGGCGTCTGTAAGTGAGCACCGACCACCCGGCTGTTCTGTAGAGACCCGACAAAACCCCGACGTGTCTCGCGAGACGAGGGTGATATAATATCTACGTATGTGTGCGAAAGGGGGCGACGACGACACTGGGTGGAAAATGCCGCGAAACCGGATACGACAGACGGAGGCAGAGCGCCGTGAAATGGAAGCCCGAGCTCAGACACGTCATCAATATATGGCGCGAGCTGTCAGTCCGGGGCTCTTAGACTATGAACGGCACGCTCTCCCTCTCGGAACCGATCCCTCGGGGACCGTCGATATCCAGGGCTAAAATCCCTTGCCAACGCCGCGCATTCCCGGTTCGCTTAATGCACCACTTTGTCAATGAGCGAATCTGCGCGTGATGTCACCGTAATTTTCGATTCTTCAATTTGTGGCTGAAGTCAAGTCGTGCGTATAAAACGCAAGATAGTACATGATGGATCGTAAAGTCTAATAAAAACGGTAATTGTTTTTATAAAAATTTACACCTCGCGCTTTATTTTAATTTTCACATGTATTCTAAATCTTTAAAAGCAATTTTCAGTTAAGGAGAAACTGCACGGATCAACTACGTCAAAAGTTAATAAATTAATAATAAATTTAAGAGTTAAAGTAAATATTTGCCTTGTAGAATATAATTTAATTTCAAAATCGTAAGTTTTATATCGAACTAAGTCTTTTATAATGACTGTACATAAAAATTTATGAAAATAAAAATTTTAATTGTATATGCGCACAGGGCGAATTTTTATTTCAACTCATTAATTAATTATTAATTTTATATTGTATTTTGAAAGGTTAAAAGAGTGCTTCGCACAATGTTAAGGTTCACGAGTCTCGAAATATTAACTTTTGATGTAACTGAGCCATGCAATTCTTTCTTAATTCAAAGTATATGACTTATGACTAGTCTATATCTCAATAGCATTTCTCAAGTTAAGACAATCAGTGTGAAGTGTAAGACTTTAAATAAGTTTTATTGCGTGCAATTATCTCGCTAGAAAAAAACAAGCAGAAAAACTTAACGAATGCAAAAGTCATAAATATCTCAACTCGGATTGTTCTAAATTTTTAAATTTATATTAAATATAAAATATTTAATATGTAAAATATTTCACATAAAATTCACATTTGACATTACGTCTGAGAGTCATGCGGTCATATTTAATATTAACATGGTATGCGAATATAGGCCAACGAATTTTGCTTTGGAAGCGTAGTCTCGCGAGATGGAAGACGAGTCGCGTGAGAAAAAAAATGACGCAATTATCGCGTCTTGGCGAGTTCAAAGGCAAGCCGAGAAAACGACCCTCGGGGACAAAGATGTTAGGAAGATGATGAACGCGCCTGGGATGCGAGGAACGAGCCGCATATGACGACCCAGATAGAGGCGCTTTCGTAGATAGGTAGGTACTCGCGTTGCGGTTTAAGATAGCGAGAGGCAAGATCAAAAGGCTCTATTACGGCGAGAACACGGGCGAGGTATATAGGAGATTATGTATGGTAAACGCGAACGCGCGCACTGCGTTTCCTCCGGCTGGCTTTTTTTTTCAGAAATTGCTCGTTCGCACTGGAGTTGACGATAAACGAAATTTCCCGTAAATAAATTGAGTCTCGTGACGACGACAACGACGACGATACGCCGTGGAATTCATCAATAAGATTTGTCGTATAACGAGAATGCAGACAATATGAATGTTAAAATCTATTATATTTATGCCAAGTACTTTTATATGCGTAATAAAAATAATTCATAAAAACAAAATTAAATTTTATTTATATTAAATTCATATTGTGTAAAATTTTAAAAAGTAAGGCTCTAATATTGTCTTATCAGATAAAATTAAAATTCAGAATATATTTAATTCGTACTTTCAATATGTGTTTTTTTATATTGTATTTTATTTTTACAGTTTTATTCCTTCGTGCAATTTAAAATTTTAAATACAGATATAAATAAAAAAAATCGAATAATATACTTTATATAAAGAATATTTATTGATCTTTATAGATTAAAGTTTAATAAAAGAACTAACAATCATATAAAGAGAATTTTCTCTAAAAATAATACATTAAACATGTGAAAAAAATATATTTTTCAAAAGACAGAGATGCTAAATTTTTAAAACTAGATGACGGGACATAAAAGAAATGAAAAGGAAACATTTTCAAACTTTAAAAATTTTTTAAAAATCTTTTCTTACGGTTAATTCTAAAGTAAATCAACGCATGAGAGAACCAAATTTCTAAGCAGACAATTTAAAAAATAGGAGATACGTAAGATTAAAATTTTAATGTAGATAAAAATTGTTTCTTCTCACAATTTTAAGAATATTTACTTAGCTCAAAGAGAGAATCATCAGAGATGAGTATATGAAGGAAAGTGATAAAAAAGAAGCTAGAGAAAATCTGTTCCCCTTTTTCTTACGTATATATTCTCATTTTTTTCTCATGTCAATCTTCTCCGACAAAGTTTCCTCTCTCTTTGCTGATGTTCAACAGCGATATTTACGAGATTTAATCACGATTTATGAGCGCGACCGGCTGATCCACAATCTCGCGAATCGTCGAGTCACCGAAGGCGGACGATGACGACGCCGAAGCATCTCTTTTCCTGGCCCGTATTTTTTTTTTCTTTGCCAGAATCCCGAAATAGGTGGACGCCCTTCTTCGAACCCTTTTTGTTTGTCGACCGTCGTGGAATCTCCATCACCAGCGCTCTCGCTCTCTCGAAATCACGATTCCCACCCTGTAATCGAAGGTGATCATTAATCATTGACGCATCAGGTGTCTATCGGTGATTGACGTGCTGGTAAAACGGCGTCCATGTAAAATAATTAATTCGCTGTTTCGGCGAGAGATTTTTGCTTGCCGGCGAAGCGACGTTGAAATATATCCCGCTGCCAAGCTGCAGTTTTTCTCATATTTCTCGTATAATAAAGATTATAAAGTAGATAATTATGGCCGTGCAAATATATACAATAACATCTGAATTATACAAGTTTTATTTAAAGCAAAATCTATCTAATAAAAAAACTTACACGATATGTTTCTGATATTACATAATTTACGCGGTGTAATTTCTGATGTCACATTATTACAGTTTTTTGGCAATTTAACAATCTCTACTATCAATAAAAATCACTAATAATTTCATAATTTCCTGCTTACGTGAGATTCTTATAACCGATTTATTCGATATTCCTCATTTTATCTTTCAGTGAACATAACACCAACAGTACCTATCGAAATATTGTACATCCTGTACAAGAAAAATATCAACTTACAAGACTTAAAAGTACATTGAACGGCGACATTAATTTGATGAGCGGGAAACAATAATCTCGCAGGAAATCCACACGATCGGGAACTCCTTGCGGGAAATTCTCGTCAGTCGAGGAAGTTTCTTATTGCAAGCTACTATATGAAATATCGAGAATCTCGATGAAGAGTCTCATCAAGCGCGACGAAAGACAGAGGGGAAGGGGGGAAGAGGGGAAAGGGGGAAAGGGGGAAAGGCCAGTCGCACCGTAATTCATAATCAGCCGGACGAGTAGCTTGTTAAAGAGGCAGTCCTTCCTTCCTTCTTTCTCTCACTCTTTCGATAATACTTAATGGCGAGACAGTCCGCGAAAGGAACTTCGCTCCTTGCCGGATGAATCGTCTCGGAAAGGAGCGCCGGGCAAATTAACGGCGAATGATAATCGCGAATGGACGGCTGGGTTCTGGGTTCCGTTCCGATCTCGTCGAGCAAAAGAATCTCCGATGGTGGAGAGGAGAGGGAAAAGGCGGGGCCCTGGCGCTTTCTATTAAGATCCCTTATTAAAATTATTAATGAATCGCGACTGCTCGCGATGGTGGCTCATCAACGTGAGAGTAGACGTCGTCGAGGGAAACGTTTCACGAAGAAAGAAATAAAGCGACATCGGACGCGGGAAAGTGGCCGCCGAATTGACAGCTTCGAGAGAGTCAGGCTCAAAAATCAAAGGGAATATCGAGCGAAAATATAAATGTCGGAATGTGTTTATCGATAAAAGAGTTTTAATAAGTTGTTGCAGCTACTTGGATGGAAACGATTATTTTGAGAATAAGAAAAAATTATATAATTAAAAAATATATACATATAATTTTCTCTCTCTCTCTCTTTCTTATATACTTCTTATATAATTCTTATATAAAGTCTTTACTTGATTAAATATCAAAGCAAAATTATAGTATTTTAGTGTAAATAATTATTATATGATTTTGCTCTGACATATTTAGTTTCTCAAAGCGGTAAAAGATTGAGGATGACAACCACTGTGTGTCTGTTACGACGTGTAACGCCTCCAGGCGATGTAATCATGATTACCTCTACATCAAAATGAGCGAGATAGCCTCTATCGACGTGTATCATTGCTAAAGAACAAGATATAAGGCAATAATTTTGAGAGATCTAAATGTTAAAATTCAACGCTCGGCTTCCGCCTAATCTTAACGTCCCCTTAACGAGCCGGTTCACTCTCGACCGCCCTATAATCAACCGTGAAATTACCTACAAGAGAACAGTAAAACATATGTCTTTTTTCCCTAGGGACAGATGGACGAAAAAAACTAGCCTGTCTTTGACCCAAATCTCAATTTCGTACCTATTTTGTGTATACATTTTTTATAGACTAAAATTTTTTCGGGAACTATATTAACTACAGATTTCGGAATATCATATAAGATGTTTAATTGAAACCGTGTAATAAAATTACCAATCAAATGTAATATTATAGATTTTCTCGTGAATCTTGATTTATAATATTTTATATTATTTTTTTCAATATTATTTTACATTATTATTTATATTATTTTATATTATTTTATATTTCTATATTACTGTATCAAGCTATTATCTTTTTATATTGGCATCTAAATTTACTCTGACAAATGCGACGAAAAACTAGCAATTTGAAAAATTAGCTTCGATATTTTATTTGAATTTTTGCATTGGAGTCTCGAACGGAAATCTGACATAAGTCAACATGTCGAGATCTAACCCGTCCTAATTTCACGCTCAATCTTTTGGAACCAGAAGAACGAGAGGATGCTGTAGATCATTCTCGCGAAGGAGGCTACTAATCGACTCCGCGCGGTGCGTCTTTAAACGTGCGTGTCGTCGTGCGAGGGCAGAGAAAGAGCAAACGGCGCTGGTCGCCGCACCGTAATGTATGCATGGTCGCCGCGGGAGATCGCCTTAATGCCTTGGTCAAGTTACTACCCACTCGCGTAAGACACCACGGTTATTCGAGCGTCATAACTCTTCTCTCTAACCTGTCCGCCATGTAATTACCGACCTTCTCGTTGGAGGGTATCTGGGTGGATCGGAGAGGGGAATAGCTTAAAATGCATCCCGACGGCAATGGCCGTGTGAAAAACAAACATGCATCAAAGGTGACGATTATGAGTGTTCGTCTGAAACAACAAAAAAATTTAACTGGATTAATCAGAATGAATTGTCATATATGTGTTTTATATACATGTGAATGCTGACGTAGTTGTAAATTTCATCGTTAAAAACATTCACACACATATGTCGAGAAACCTATATGAACTTTGTAGATTTAAATAATCACTGTAGAGAAGAAGATTGTGAAATCAAGAGTTAATACAGTGTAGGATTTTTCAATCTAAGCATCAATGATAAGTTGTCGGATTTATGAAAGAAAGAATTTGTAGTATTAAGGATAAGCTAAGTGAAGGCGTGGCCATGTCGAGAACGAGAGGATTTATAGATCGAAAGATTATGATACGAGAGCTCTTTCTTATAGAATCAAGGATCTATGTAGCTTCTAATATCTAGAAAAAAAGGAAAAATTCGTAGAATCTAACTTGTTAAATCTATCGATTTTCAAAGGATAATATATATAATAATATATAATATCATATCAGAATGTGAAAATGAACCGATCAAGTACATATATTTACTATAAAAAATAACTGTAAAAATTATAATTACGCCGACAATTTTTTCACAGTAATTCCATTAATTTTTATCATAACATCAGATACGCACGTGTAAAATAAAATTCTAATAAATATTTAAACTTTTACTAAACGCTTGAATATAGAGAATTGAGGCTATCAATCTAATGGACGTCGACGCGAAGGAAAATGAAACGGGACGCGGAATCATTTACTCTCACGCGGCAGTGTGACATAATTTATCGGTCACGGTGGGTGAACACGCGAGACTGACGTCGACGGAGTTTTGACGGGCGACGGAGGGCTCTGACGTCTACGGGTTTATTTCATCCCGTTTTGTCGCGCTTCCTTCTTCCGTCTCTCCCCTCCTATTCCTCTTTTTCAGATTTTTTTCTTGGCTTTTGCCGACGCGTCGAATCTCTCTGGCGCTCTTCGCAGCCGCGAGATTTGGAAAATGACGTATCGGGGTCGCCTAAGCCGGCGGATGAGATCGGGATGATAGATGGAGTCTCCTTCGTACGGGTAATTCGACTGCATTATACATCTAGCTGCGCATCCTGCGTATGTATATGTACATGCTTGCATCTGTGTGTATGTGTGTGTGTGTGTGTGTGGGTGTTGCCACCTGTAGGGTGGCTTTTCCATTGCCATTTGCTTATTCCGCCCCCGCCGGCACTCGATTTATCATGAGATTTATATCTCTCGCACTCGACACATGCCGGTTTTGCCTTATCAGTCGGTTCTCCCACAATTTACCTTTTATTCTCCACAAGAATATATAATATTTTTTGTATTGTTAAAATTATAATGCAAGTTTGCATCTCTCCCTTACAATATTCAATAATTACTCAATAGATTTATCTAATATGGAATCAGTTAACAGGAATATGATAATTGTTGTTATAGTTGATAATGATAACAATAATAATCATAATAGCAAATTATAACAGTATATGATCAACCACAATTGAAATTATGAGATGTGATGGATTATTGGATTATTGGAGGGGCTAGCTTATTAGAGGCTTTTACTCATACATTGGCTATTATGCCTTTAAATAAATAATGTATGTATACATGTGTATTAGATTATTAATAGAATGTGTATAGCTTATTAATAGAATTCAAATATCCTGAAGAGCGTTTGCTAACATGAATATGTATGCGAAAGAGATAAACAAAATTATCTTGAAAAAAAAGACATACATATATGTATACATATGTAGTACCTATATATAATATATATATATATATATATATATATATATATATATATATATCCTATCTGTCAACGTGATCCTCAGAGTTCCGCGGCTCTGTTGGTTCACAGTCGTAGAAGGTAGGACTTCGAAAGTCGATACGGATGAAATCACTTTCTCAGTCGACCATGTTTCGGACGGAACTTTGTGCCAACGTCTGCCAACGTCGGGACGACAGGAGAAATATTGCGCGGTTTTAAGTCAAATCGCGTGCTACGCAGAGTTCACGGTGCACCCCGGGAGCGAGTGGGCTGCATGTCGGGTATCCCCGTCGTTATATGACGGAATCAGGTCGCGTTCGTCCAAACTTGAAATATCGCCCGTCCGTCTCCGTCGAACAGCCCCCGCCGTGAATTCACTTTGCTCGCCCGAATATGTTTCGTCCTCTCTTTCATCTGCGAAACTGTTCCACGAACGTGTTTCACGAACTTGCGAATCGCGCAACGGGAGTTACCTAGCTTGCACATTTAAAGTTTGCGCGATTTTCGAGAATTAAAGAGAAGGAGAGAGAGAGAGAGAAAGAGAGAAAGATCTGGATGCAAGAACCAAGAGCGTATCTTGAAAATCGATTTCTCTCGCAGTTTCTCGTTTCCTTTCGTCTTTGAACATACGTATGGATTTTTTCGCGAGATCAAGTTTAAGTTACGATGTAAAGAATAGGAAATAAATATAATATACATAGTTTAATAAAAAATACCTTTTTTCTCTAATGAACCAAAGAAATGGAATAATTATTCCTTTTATTAAATTCTTTGATATTTATGTAATAAAACATTTTTGTAGATCAAAATTGTATTCGGCATAGAAATTTACAGACAACGATTACTTTTTGGTTAAATTGTGCAATTTTATTGTAAAGGTTCCTTCTGAAGAAGTGACCTTTCTGTTTGATATTCTTCTGCTTATTTATTGTAATTTCTACGAGACGTTTTTCGAAAATCGCATGATCTAGACTAAAAGTCTACACAAACCGTGAACCATGCGATGTGCCAGGGGCTGAGTCACCCGAACCTACAATCAGGGGACGAACTCAACGAAAGCCTTTGCCAGTGATAGGAGGCGGCGTCGGAGGACGGGCCTGAATTCGGTACGAAAATGCAATTGAATACGAAATTGCAGGCCTCTCAAAATTCATGACGATTTATACGTATTGTATTTCCGATGCGGTGGGCGTGCGTCATGCGCGAGCAGTTCAGGGCCGTTCGACGAACTGTCATATATTAATTACACCGTGTATGCAATGAAATTCCACCAAGCTATCTACATCTCTCTTCCTTCTTCCCCCTCTCCTCTCCTTCTTATTGTACTTTCATCTTTTTCTCTCTTTTTTCCTTTAAATCATTAAATTAAAATCCACCAATCTCTTTAGTACTTATTGTTATATGTATTATTTTTTTCTTTATCGAAACATTTATAGAGGTGTTATTTCATATATATAAAGAATTATCTTATAATTTATCTCTCTAGTAAAATATCTTATTTATGAAATCGAATATATTTATTACGAGCTTATTCAAACGCGAGTATTCAGAATGTCGCTCGAGAAATACAGTACACGCGCTATCTTGACAACAACGTCATCGACAATCTCCGTGGACAGGCCTCGGAGATGATCCTCGGGGGCACGAAGATTACCATTCAATGGATGATCCATCGGGCCTCGGGCTCTTTACTAAATCACATCGTACGGCGACACGCCTCGCGCGTAACCACGTGTACACGTGTGACGTATACACCGCTTACATAGGC
The DNA here is from genome assembly GCF_047496725.1 of Anoplolepis gracilipes. Taxonomy (NCBI): domain Eukaryota; kingdom Metazoa; phylum Arthropoda; class Insecta; order Hymenoptera; family Formicidae; genus Anoplolepis; species Anoplolepis gracilipes. Next base: position 12,045,292 of record NC_132974.1, read on the forward strand.
GCAGCGAAAGGGATACAAGATGATACACACAGCATGGAATCGAGAGAAAGAACAAAGCATCGATTCATATTATGTCCATTAAAATTAATGATATCGATTTTTAATATAAATTAAATAATTAAAAAATTTTAAAAATTCTACGTGCAAAATTAATAAATAATAAAATTAATATATATGACACTGTCGTGTATGCAAATAATTATTCTCTATTTTACAGATTATTTTTATAAAAAAATAATTTGTAATAATGAGTAAAATAATTATATGAATTAAAATTGTTAATTAAAATTGTACATTATTATTTGTCGTCAGCGATGCAATTTAAATATTTTTACATTTCATATTTCTTATAAAAGATATAAAAGTGTAGTGAAAAGAAACATTTGTAATGAAAAGAAATATATTTTATTGATAACATAACTTACGAAAAATTTTCTCGACGCTTATGCGAATGTACACGCACTTTGATTTTTTACTCTCGCTCACGCGCGATTTATGCACGCATCTGTTACGCCCAAAGTTTGTTCAGCGACGCGTTTCTGCCGTGCGAGAGATCAACTTGTTTGCACGTACTGTGTTCGCGAAATTTGAGATTTACAATGAAAGTATTGGTAGCCAGTGAGATTTAGTGATGAGCGAGCACCAGGAGAATTGGAACATAACGTAAAACGCAGGAGAGTATATAATTAAAACTTTTTTACGTGAAAATTATTCGTTTATAAATATAAAGCTGAACTTTTTTATATGTATTTTGATATTTTTTATACAACTTTCGATAATTATTCTCGTTGAAAAACATTGATTAAAATCGATGGAATTGAAGTTATTGATTTGCAAATAACTGTTTAATAATCTGAATATGTAGTTAATGAAAGTTTTTATAGAATTTAAAAATTCACATATTTCTGCATGCGAGAAACGATAAATAATAAACGAATATAAAATATAAATTTACAATTAAAAATTTACGGGTTTATTAAAAAAAAAAAAAAAAAAAAACATAAATGTGTCCTTTGAGAAAAAGTAAAACCTCATATAATTTTACGCGCAAAGTTATATAAATGGATATTGAGGGTATAAAAGATAAAGGAAACAACAGGATAAGGAATTGGAAAATTTTTTAGAGCCTTGTGTGTCTAATTATAAAGAGGCAATCTCTCGTAATTTTTAAAAGACATATTAAATTACATACGCTATCTCAGAATTTTTTACGTTCGATTGTTTATAGTCGAATTCGGGTTAAGTTAAAAGCCAAAGAAAGTAGGAATCACACACGCGGGCGCGATTATACGAGAGGCGGCATTTAATTTAATGATTTTTTGTAGGCGTGGATCTCGTTGGAGTATCTTGAAATCTCCGAACGATGTTCCCGTGAACTTCGGAGGATGCGAAGGCGTGTCAAACGGAGTTCGATCGTAATTAATAATTCCGTTCCGACCGGAGAGTCTCGATCGGGTTATCGAGAACGTCTTGTAAAGCAAATACGATATATCATCCTTTTAAACGAGAGAGAGAGAGATGGAAGGGCGCGGATGGAAGGGCCCACTATTCTCGGAAGTGAACGCGTGGAGAACGACTTGCCCTCGATGGGAGCAGAAGTCCGGAGATACGCGTGTCAAGCACGACCCATAAAACACGCTTTAAATTGACGTCGCAAGACTTCTCTCTCGTATATTGTACTTCGATACGTTCCGCAAAAATTGCATCCCTTTGCATGAAGTTCTTCGAGGAAAATCGAGAAGTAGCGATTTATATTTCGTTGCCTTATACATATATGTATCTCGGGCGTATATATGTATATTGAATTAAACTGACAGATATTATGGTTGCAATTATAATATATGTATTAAATTCGTATATTTTCGAGATAAAATAGATTCTTAAATTTTCATAGTAAGATGTCTCTCAAATCAGTTTAAACTGTAAGATATTTAAAAATTTTTAATTTTTTAATTTTAAATAAAGTTTCTTGGATGCGTTTGATTTTTTAACAGTTAAATTTCTGTATTTTTTAAAATCTAGCTTGCTATCATATCTGTAATTTCTAAATTCGCAATTTTATAGTTACTAAACTAGAATTATAAAATTTTAAGAGGAAATCAAATAATATATATTATTCTTGGAAATAACAAACTAAATTATCTTTTCGCTACAAAAATTAAGATGCGAATAATCGCTATGATAATAGAACTTGATTGTTCTTATTCTCTATTTTCAAGAAAATAAAATTACAAGTATCCGATGGAATATTTTTGGCATTTTTTCTTATATAATAATTTGAAAATATGGATCTATTCGAGCCTTGCGTTCAGGACTTCAAGTTTCTTAACGAAGGCGCCTTTCGATTCTCGATTCCGATCACGCTGTACCCACGAATCACGTTGACGGACGCGCATGTCGCGCGTAACCCATAAAACGTCCTTTAAATTGACACCTTGGCCGCGCGTCGATAGTTCCAGCGAAATTCAGCCCGTGAGCTTCAGCAGTACGGACAATGCTGCCGAGACAAAGACCATCAAGATGAATATCCCTCAGTACACGACGTGTACCGGATACGACGATGACAGGACAGTGCCGTCCTGTGCCACGGAGAACACAGATATCAGCTCTCGGCAGCGTTAACAGGTCCTGAACCGCGAACATATTCATCTTTCATAAGAAGCATGGTGTTTGGCTAACAGGCTCTATCATCCATACCGATCAGTCGTTAACCTTTACGTCGCGATAGTCCGCCTTTGTCCGCGTCATAACTGCTACTGCTAGTGGTAAAGATGAGTCTGGACATCTCAAAGAGAGAGAGAGAGAGAGAGAGAGAGAGAGAGAGAGAGAGAGAGAGAGACAGAGAGAGAGAAAGAAGAGAAGCGAGCGAAATCTTGGAATAATCAGAGATTCGGTAATGCGATTGTCAGGGGAGGCAGATGGTAGATAACTTTGCCATTTTTTGAGGAAAGAATAAAAGATCGACACAGGATCGACTTTAAGAGACCCGTGAAAAAAAGAATGTTGAGAAAATTGTATTGAAATGCACATTTTTCTAAAGAAAGTCTCGATTTTTTTTATGACTTCTATATTCAAGATAAAATTTCTATTGTTAATAATTTATCCTGAAAAGAGAGAGTTTTTGTCTAAATATTTTTTTTTTTTTTATAAATATCTGTTGGCACGCTTTGATTTTTACTAATCAGTAGTAACTATCACAAGTCCTACTGTTCCCGTAGCTAATGTATTCACCTTTACGACCCTTTGCTCCCTTATTTTTCACTCACTACGATCGTCGGTAAGAAATGAGTGTCAGAATTCGTTGGAGGTGTGGACCCGTCGATGAGAGATACCACCCGGTAATGGTTTATTTAAATCAGTCCCGTATTGCATCGGCCAGCAAAGAACCTTGTTAGGCCGGCGTTCGTCGTTTGATAGGGAGACCACAGCCGGTTAATTGACGATCTCGGGGTTGGGAGATGGAGCCGATAAAGCAGGTAACATTGGTCTACTGCACAGTGGAAGGGAGTAAAGAAAGAGTGTTCTAAGGAAGAAAAAGAAAGAGAAAGGGGGAGGAGAGAGAGAGAGAGAGAGAGAGAGAGAGAGAGAGAGAGAGAGAGAGAGAGAAGAAGGGAGATGAAGAGGAAAAAAGTGAAAGGACGAGCAGAATGAAAAAGTAAAGTATCTTTGAAGGATAATTGTCGATCGAATTCGGTAGCCTTTTTTGTTATGAAATCGGACATAAAAATTTTGATAGACAGATGCCTTTATATATATTTTCTTTTGATAATATAAAGATTTTTTCAAACAAGTTTTATTCTTTTCTTAGGGATTATATCTGTTTATTGAAAAAATTATTTTTTAAAAAGATATTTAATTTACAGAAATATACATATATAATCTCAAAAGACCATAAGTAAGAGAGAGAGAAGTATTACAAGGTATTTCTCTCTCTCTCTCTCTCTCTCTCTCTTAAACATTTTTCTAAGTTGGTAATTTTACCTAATAATTTATCTCTCTCTAAGAAAGGCATATTATTGACATTATCACCGTTTTTCCGCAATACTGATTAGTTGTCTCGATGTCTCGTTGTCAAGGGCATTATTGCGACTTGTTTCGCGCGTGTCGTCTACAGCTGTCAAATTTTGACAGTTCGTGTGACAACCTGTAAAAAAATTAAATTAAAGAAAGGTTAAAAAAGAGTTAAAGAAAACGAAGAGAAAAAGAGAGACAAAAGAAAGGTATATTATATATGCATGTATTGTATATGATGAACCTATACACTTTTTTTAACACACATAATATTATATGTAAAAATTATATTTGTGTAATTAATAAGAAAAAGAAGAGAAGGAAGAAAAAAGAAAGAAGGATGCTTTCTTAAAGCCAACTGTAAATATTAAAATTAAATATTCAACAATCAATTAGCATTGCGGAAAAAAAACTTTAACGCTTAACTTTAACATACACAATATAAACATGCATAAAATAAATAGCGTGCGTTTAAAATGTTCTACTTTGATAAAAAACGTAGTGATTGTATTACTTATATAATAGTAATAATACATAATATAGTAATAACTCATTTTTATAAATTATTACGCTGATTTTATACTAATTTTTTGTAGCTTATCTATTTATATTTTCAAACTTATTTGATAGAAAATGTTCTTAAATTTTTTTTTTAACAGAGATTTATAATGCCAAATTATTAATCAATTGAATTGTAATATAGTAAACAACATAAACGTTTAATTAATTTTATTTTATTATAAAAATTACACTTTACTATATAAATTATATATTCTATATTACTATGAACTAACAATTTTAATCAATCAATATTGAATTGATAAAAACGTGACACTCTATATATTAATTAAAGTTGTATTAAATGAACATAAGATCGTTCGATCGTGAAAGAGCATAAAATGTTTACGCTTATCTATCAATAAGTAGCTGGTACACAAAAAAGTAATTTTTCTCCTTCTTCGATCTTGAATAGAGATCAAAGTGCCAGATGCAGCCAGAATTAACAAATAGGCATAAATACTGAATGATCGATAATCCAGGGGATATGAGATGTAATAGTCACAGCTCCGACATTTATCCCGGTACGTATTCATCGTATACATCAGGAAAGGAGAAAGCGGACAGACAAGATGTGTTGGCGCCTGCGATTTTGATTTACGCGCGACAACGACGCGCGGTCGACGGGGCGTGGGCGTCGATGATAAACCGCGAGATAGGTGCACGTGGGTGCGTCGGTCGTCGGAAAGTCGAAACGTCCCGCTTTCGTCATTTATCACGCGCGGAAACGAGGGATCGGTCTTGTTTAATGGGGAACGCGCTAATAATGCGATTGTGCGAGCCTAATGAATGCGCGCGCGTGCGCACGTTAATGCAACTGCAGATTATGCATATCTCGCGTATCCGTATCTCTCTGCCTCTTTCCCTTTATAGTGCCGCTCTTCGTATCTACGTCGAACTCGCGATGAATAATGGCTGCGCCGAATGTTGCGATCTACCGCGTGTCATTAATAAAGACGTCCCTGTACCTTTAACAAAGCCGCGTTTCGCGAATCTGCATCTCGCGCTCAACCAATACTAGAGAAGGAGAGCCCTCTCACCCACGTGCGTCGTAATGCGAGAACGTCGGTAACGTTAAGTCATCCCGCCAGGTCATTAACGAGGATTTATCACACCGGTGTTCGACGGATTCGGAACGCGCTAAAACATAGACGAGCTTCTCCGTAACAGTAATGGGCGTTGATTGGCATTATTCGCATGTTGAAACTTTCGTGCTTTTCCCGCTGGAAGTAGGTCGGCGGTATTTTCTCAATGCGACTATGCTCCATCATTACAATCTGTAAGAAAAAAAAAAGAAGAGAAACATTAATTGACAAAAATTCTACGATTTTTTAAATCAGAAATACGATAAGGATATTTCTCTCTATAAGCTTGCTTAAATATAATGAATAAAAATTAATTAGTAAATCACCTTGATGTAAAAATCTCAAAAGATGAAATGCTGAATTCGTCGACGACATCGAGGCAGATTGTGGGAGCAATAATTACATTACGAAAGCAAATCATGCAAGGATTCATGATTTACTGCCTACGTTTACGGTGCAATTTATACGGTTGAACGTAAATGCGGGGGATTTAATGGATTCGGAATTAGTTACACGCCGTTAGACGGTCGCATATACACGTTAAAGGTTTAGTCGTATGCCGCGACATCGTTGACGAATTTTCGCGTCGTTTACGCGGCAAAGCTACAGCTCATGCATATATAGAGTGAATTTAATCCCGCGTATGCAGCTAAATATACCTAATGCAACTATAGTGCAACAGTACAGTTGATTTCCGCATATCTTGATCGCAATCTCCGCGAAATTTTAAACGGCATTGTATGATTTGATTAATTTAGATATTTTTGTTATATTTTTTTGATCGAGCTTAAAGTAATTTAATTACTCCTTTTTTTCACTTAATATTCCACATTCTTTTTATCAAGATAATAGATTCTGCAAAGTTTAATTGACATTCCAATATGATATTTTATATAATTGTTGTTGAAAATATCATATATATATATATATAATTATCATAATTGTAATTTAAAATAAATGTAAAAGTTAAAAAGTTACTTCTAATTAGTTTTTTACTTGAATCACTTTTACAATGCAGTACCATTTCTATGATGCGGAGAAGCTAAATCCAATTTTAATTACAATTTCTGAGAAAGAGCATGTGTAATATATAATAATTTAATTAATATTTAAAAAAAAAATATATATATATATGAATTGTTTCTATTGTATAATTTTAACGATGTTTTTAGCAATTAATGTTAATTAGCTTCATTTCAAAAGTGAAAATATTTACATGATTCGATCATTATAATTTATTTTAATTTTATAATTTTTCTTTATAATTTTTTAATTAGCATTGTTCTGTTTCTGTAATAGTGCAGGTAAAATCATAGCGAGTCTTAATTATTTTAAAGAATTTCAAGTAACAATACGCAACATATACAGAAAACACTTACACAAAACTCACATACACAATTATAATTTAAGTTATTGTTTTAAATATGATTCCCGTTTAATTAAAATATAAGACTATCATTAATCAGTTAATTGAGAAACTCCAAAATTATTATGTGAAACCTAACTTTACCATAATGATGGTGAAATATTAACAAAATAACAATTCCTTCGAGTTTACTTGAAAAATTTAATGCGTCTGTCATAAAATTCAATTTCAGAAGCTGTTTGAAACATAAATAAATTAACAGAAATATTGTCATGTCAATTTGCAAAAAAAATTAACATTCGACTGAATTGTCTTATATGTATCAATAAAAAAATTTAAAGATGTGTATGTGTGTGTGTGTGTGTGTGTGTGTGTGTGTAATATAATATCTCACGAGTAACATCTTGCATCTAAGCTTATCTCTTCGGTTCAGGTATCAAGGATATGTCATCCCTAAACGAGCGTGTTTATTATCACTTTAGATTGGCTCCCCTACATTAGACGAGTTTCCCTTGCGTTAATTGGCACATTGAAATCACAGTGAAAACACGCTTATGCGGAAGGGTGCACTCAGCTGATGAGGCTTGAAAGATCGGCTAGAGAATTGAATTACGTGCCACCGAATTAATAAACTTTTATGAGCACGGTAGAGATGGAGGGACTGACCGAGATTCACAGATACGACACGACACTTTTCCGCAGTCATCAATTGATTGGGTCACGAGTGCGTAGATATGTCGTTCATTGATCGTTTTATTTCGTAACTCTGACACGAATAAGCTGTTTTAATCTCTTTGCGTGCTGTCGAGAAAATTGAAAATATACATATGACAACTTTTGCTAAGCCAAATATGTTTTTAATCTATACATTAATGACATGATAAAAAAGCATACGTATATTTTCTTATTATTTATTTTTTATTATTTATTCACAATTGTTATATTCCATGTCATTATACATATATGTATAATTACATTAGATTCAATAAAAAATAAAAAGGTTATTAATTGTGATTTTTAAATTTCGTAATACTTCGTATTGTGAGATTTAATTCATGAAAAATGAAATTTAATTCATGACACAAATCTGGCTAAAAAGTTTGTGGAATTTTCTATCTCTTTTACATGAAAGGATATTTGTATGTGCTCTTCTCAAGATTGCTTGTACAATACTTCCTCCGGTTTCACGTCGTCGCTATTACGATTCAGCATTGTAGGGATATCCCGCAGTAGCCGGCAATCGAGATAAAAGGGACCACCTAGTGAAGTATAGCACCACCGACGTTATTACTTGCGGTACGATGGGCGCGATACACGGGAGCGTATCCTTATTACAACATTCCATGCGTTACGTCTTTTGATAAAGTAACGGCCGATCGAATCGATAAAAGAACAATGGTGCGTGGTGTCGCCTGGTAACATAAATCGGGCGCTACTTTCTCTCGGCGACCAGCAGAATTGCGTAGGATTCTGCGTAAAGGAATATAAAGTACCGCTGCCGGCCATTGTTCTCGGAAATCTTCGCGACAGTACCGTTATTTGTGACGCGAGACAGTTCGCAATCTTAATAAAAGTCAACTAGTAAAAACTTGGAATTACTGTCGCGTGACCAGAAGTGCATAAAATAACTCACTCCAGGTTTGACCGAATAAAATGTGAAAAGCATTTACAAATGTGAAAGAAATGGCGTTATAAAAATATAAAATAAATAGCGATTCGAACAAAGTAACTTGCGTATCAATCGTAGTTAGCATTACATGTAACTAATATTTTCTTTTTTTTTTTTTTTTTTCGTAAGCGTAACTGTCAAAATAAAGAGAAAAAGAATTTGACGTTGCATTAACACTTTGTATTAGCTGGTTACATTTTCCATTCCACGGAGAAAAATTCCATGAGAAAACGAGATTTAGCGTAGTGAAGAAATCGTATCTGATTATTTAATCTCCTCTCTGGTCGCGGCAATTATATTTGGAAAACGGAATGTATACAGTCCCTATGGCCACGTGTCCGTCAGATTTCACGTGTCAGCTGGCACCCAGGAGACAGTTGCGTTCGATCTCGTCCGTAGATACTGTCTCTCTCCGTTCTTGAGTGTCCATTTGTAGATTTTTATCTGACGGAACGTATCGATCTTTTCGACCACGCGATACATCAAAATATCGATAATCCGCATGAACGGCTTCATAGAGTATGATGCTATTATTATCGAGAAATCTGCTGTCGCGCTTGTTGAAAAAATGGAAAGGGACGTCTAATGGCGCGAGAAAAAATTTCCGATGCGTAATGGAATGCGATGCTATATAACAGAATAATATTCAGGATTCTCTATAGCAAAAAATAAATCTCAGTTTAATTTATTATCAATCACTATACTGAATTTTATATTTAATTTGTAGATATAATTTTACTTATAACATATTAAACATTGAAAAATTAAGATATAAATGTTGTGACAAATACGAATTTTTATTTTCTTTTTTATGACTTAAAAAGATAATGATTTTTTTTTTTTTTTTTTTTTTTTTTGTGACAATTGTCACAAAATTTCCTTACATTTAATAAAGTGCATTATTTAATATTTATTTTTATCAATTTATAATTAATTTAACCCTTGAATAATTTTCTCACTTAATCTATTTTCTATTTTTTTTTCATAGAAGTAAACTCATAATAAAATGACAAAATCATTATCGTGACACTTTTACCGAGTATCTGTAATTCCACGCCAAAGATTGTCAAAATATCGATTATTCGGACACTTTCTATCATCCCCTATTAATTCGAATAATCGATTGCCTACAGTATATTCCCTTGGCACGATCGAGATACGCTAAATCGCGGGAATCCTTCATTAACTCGTTCGAAGAAGGAATTATCGATAAGGGGATCAAAAAATTTCGGACGAAGATGGATTTCATCAAGTCGGTCGATACGCAAAGTTATAAGACTCATCCGTTGTGAGAGGTCGTCGCAGATAATGAGCGTTTTCTTTTACGTCGCCGAAGGGCCTTTTCTCGCCTTTCATCTTTTTTTTTTTCGCGTCGGGTGATCGATCAAGATCGCGAAAACGAGCCGACTCTTCCGCGACGACATCCGGAAGGCACGACGGGGTTGAATATTTATCAGCGATCCCTTCGCCCTCCTTTTCCTCTCCCTTTGCCTACCTGTCACATTGTGACCGCAGTATCGCCCGTCTGGTATAAAACATCCCATTATCCGGCATGAAAGTCACCCGATCTGCCGTTTTACCCTCACGCGTGCGCTTATTTTTCCTTTCTAGTGGCCAGATATAATCGCGTAAGAAATGGCATGGTATTATATCCCGTCAAGTCTGCCCATATCGTTCCTTGTGCGCGTCTAATTTTTTACGACACTTTACGCCGAGCTATGAAAGAGCTTGGAGAGTGGTCAACATTTCCATTCGTGCCGGTTACACGGTAAACTCTTCTATGTAAAGTCACACAAAGGGTTACGTTGAAATGTTTTCTGCAAAGCGACGGTGGTCGGAGAGAAGGAAAAAGTTTCAAAGGGTCGCCGTTCTTGAACCGCGACAGTTATCTTGACGCGAGTTGTATTCCTAAAAATTATTGGACAGCGACGTTTACCGGGAATGTAAGCTACTTCCTGAGAAATGAAAATTCTCTTGGTATAATAACGAAAAATAACGTAACAATTTCAAGCAAATTCCGAAGCAATCGTTGAAATATTGAGATTCTGATGACATTGGTTACTCTTTCGATTTCTGTGTGGATATATATCTAACATCCATCTTTCTCTCGCGGTTAGGTCAGTATTGTGGGTTGAAAGACCTCCGGCGACTTTTGGTTGCCATTTCAATTTCGGTCGCATTTTCCCGATTGCCTGACTTGGCGGTTTTCACGGAAGAAGAAACCATTTATTTTTCCAATTATTTTCCCATCAGATATTGTGATAAGATGGATTAAGTAAATTGTTCGCTTGAGGTGAATAACTGTACATCTAATTTTGTTTCTAAGTATTTATCTTACAATTAGTCTATTTATCTTATTCGATACTTTATTGTATACAATGTAAATGACGTTTTAATCATTGTTAATTCATAAAAATAAAACGTTTATATTTTTGTTATGTAGGTCTAATTTATAATACTTTCTCAATATTTTAATTTTTGCAAGATAAATTTGGCTTAATCTACCAAATATTATTTAATAGTAATTTAGATTTTAGACAGTTATTAGTTCTTTTAATATATCGATATGTTAACATCTATATATAATATATCCATATATTATTAGAAATTTTGATGAGATTATGACTGTAAATAAACTTTGACAGATGACGTTAAAACTCAGGTTAGGTAGGAATAAACAAAATTCTATTATTTTAAGGATAAAACTCTGGAAATTTCTTTGTAGTTTTCACAAAAACTGCACTTTATTATCAATTCAACGCGAATTAAATATTCATTTCAGAATTAAGAAAAAGTGGTCGATGATCGAAGGGGAACTTATAATCGCTTTGGATAATTTCCTGTTTTTTTTCACAGGAAAGAAAAAGAGAGAGAAGGAGTAAGTTCATCGAGTGAATGGAATCGGAAAAACTTGGAAAGGCGAAGAGAAAGCGAGCGAGACGTTAATGAGGGGAGAGAGCGTACGCAGATATATACATATGTGTGGAATATGCATTTACTCGCGTACTCGCAAATACCTCCTGAGCCAGACTTGTCGTCGAGTTACGCGCCAAGTAGTCGAGGTACGTATGTGATCCGGCGCGTTCTAGACATTCAGCAAACCGCGCCGCAGCACCCTTCATGAGAAATTAACGCTCGCACGAACATGTTCGTAATCATTCTTCCAACAGTCATTCGAGCGGTAGACGAAATCGTCAATTACGCACGATAATAATTTATATATTACGATAATCTTTATTATTTTCAAACAAAAATATTTTTACCCAAAATAATCATATTAGTCTAAAAAATTAGAGGGATTCTACTTAAAAAAATTGCAGCCGCGTACTTTTTAAGTATTAACGAAATGAAAAGACTTTAAAGAAAGGTATTAAGTATTTGTTGAATTATTCAATTTTTATTCGTATCATTTTTTCTATCTTTGACAAAATGCTTATCAATTATTATAATTCTGTCAATTATTCCGTATATTATGTGTTTTTGAATCATATAAAAAAATCTTTTTTTTTTTATAATTATCAGTAGTATTTCGTACAGTCAAAGACTTATTTCTTACCAAAGAGCAATTCTCGCAATAATGACTAGCACGAAAACAACTCTTGAGGGATTCTACTGAGCAAACAAAGCTGGCAAAATGTTCTTTTCGCCAGGCGTTCGTTAGTCAAAAAGTTCTCACGGAAATACTGACGTTACTCTACGCTGGGATAGGATAGGAACGCGATGAAGAAAAAAGAGGGAGAAGGCGCTTCGATAATAAAGGCCGCTTTTTGGTTCATTCGAAAACTTTTTTCATCTCGCGCTGGTACCACACCGATCGCTCGCGAACCTCTTTTCCTCCATCCTCGCGCTTCTCCATTCGCGATCGTTCTCAAAACGAGGAACCCATTATTCGAGAGCTTTGGCGGACGTAAGTGTTGACAGATAAGTGAAAGAGGCGCCGGCCTGGCCGCTGGTAAACGGAATCAATGGTGAAAGGAAAACGCCGAACTCCCGCGGCGTTTTAATCAATCTCCTTCTCGCCTCCAACACACTCTCCCTCTCACTCTTTCTCTCTTTCTTCCTCCTCCTTTCTCTTTCTATCTATCGTCTCTCGCGTCTTTCGAAGGCACCTTTTCATAGCCTGATGCCTCTCACTTCCGTTTCCTTTTCTACTCGTAGGTGAAGTCCCTCTCCTTTCCTTTTCTCCCGTCTTGCTTCTCTTATCCGCTCTTTCGTATCTACCCTGCAGACAGGATGGACGTGAGAGAGGAAGGGATGGAAAGGGACTCAGTATCTCTTTGAGAGCAACGCCACCGTAGTTTGTATAGTTTCATTGAACTTGATGCAGGGAGCAGAACAGACGGCTGAAAAGGGTGCGAATGACGGGGTGAGGAACGACAAGGGGTGGGATCAGTCTCGTTGCGAGGGTGGCGCGGACACTCTGTATAGGCTACGGTTAATCAGCTTCGAGCAGTGACGAAGACTCTTAGGGAGTCGCACGGCGAAAGCGGAAGACTGCGTTTTGCTTATTTATGTTGGCTTATTTATGTTTGAATCGAGGGTGCTGTAAATTTTGAATGTTGGGGAAGATAAATTTTAATCCTATCGTATCTTTGATTGCTTTTAAGATACAGTTGTTCATTCATGTATTCACAAAGATATATATATATATATATATATATTTCTTTTGTTAAGAAAGTAAATTTTTGGAAAAGATTAGATTTTATACATTTTGCTCTTGAAAAGAATGATAAATCATTCTTGTCTCGTGGTAGATTATAACATTTTGTTGCTTTAAGCTACGAAAGAACTCTAACCACATGATTTATAGATACAAGTTGTGCATTATGCAACTGAATGCAGATGCCATTATTCCAAGCATATTAAGCATTAAACGGGTAAACTTGCATTACCCTACTCGGGAGATACTCGTTAATGGTAAATATGTAATAAGGCATACTCGTAAAATTCTTCTAAAATAAAAGTATAAAATAACACGTCCGATTTCGTTCTAAAATACAAATCATAAAATGTTTAAATAATTAATAATAGTTTTAAAAAAAGTGTTTGAAGCAAAATTTCATGAATGTTAATGTTGAATGGGTCACTGGTCCTGATCTGTCTTAGAAATCATTCAATCCTGCCGTCCTATGTAAGGAATATACTTATTGTTAGCGCTTTTAATTTTTTTATTCTTAAAACGTCAATATTTTTAGGAATATGTGGCGAAACAGCAGTTATAGACCTCGGCGATTTCTCATATTTGGAACCAATTCCAAGAACAGAGAAAACATACGAAGAAGACATCATATATATATTTTAAATCTTATCGTGACCTTCTCGATAGCGATACTTTTATTTTCGGTAATGGTTTTTCTCAACTTAACTGGAATATTTAGCGAAGTATATATCATCGTTGAGTCGTATAAAATAAAGCATATGTCATTAATATTTATACATTTATTTTAGTTTAATAAGATTTTTTAAAGATATGAATTAATTGATTAATTATAATCGTTTTACTTTCGCTTTTGCTTTGAATTATTTATTATTTTATTTTCTTGTCTCTATATTTTACTTTACTTTCTATTGTGTCTGCTGTACAGCTTGTTATGAAAACGCGTCAATTTCACTAGAAAACAACAAAGTAACGCAAATCATAAATAAAAGTCGTCCCTGTATATTATATATATATATATATATATATATATATATACAGGGATCCACGACGAGGTGGACAAGTTATTATTTTAAGATCCCACATGCAGTATGCAAGGAAATTTCTTTTTTGTTTTTTTGGTTTTTTTTTTTTTTTTGCAAAGGTTCAACTGCGCCTGTTCTAAGTGCGTGCTAAGAAATTCTGTTTGGATAGACATTTAATTCAGGTGATCAAACGTACATCATTTTAATGTCTAAGGACTTGATTTTACATTAAATGATGTATTGTTTGACAGAACATGATACCTCATTTATACATTCAATGTAGTGTACACTTCAACATGTACATGGGTTTGCTAAACGTCTTGTCGGTAAGAAATAATGTACAGTGCAATATATATTTCCTGGAGTACAAAAATACAGAAATATTTTCCTTTTTTAATGATATTTATTCATAAGTTTACATGTACTTACAACAAAAAATGTAAACATATATTATTTTAGAAATATCTCATTACATTCCTTCAATGATTAAAACAATACCATTTTAGTCTAACAAGATTCGTCAAATTTCAAACAAAATTATGACACATATATAAATAAAAATATTTTGATAAAAGTATAAGGCAACAGTTGATATTGTTCAGTGCATTTTATAATATTTTACGTAGATTTTTCGAAAATGTCATATTTCTTTCATATGCACATTAATGCTTATTATTATTTTCATTAAAACTTCAAAACTTTGGCAAAGAGAATATATAGCTTTTTAAACAAGGTTATAACTGACAATATTATAATTTTCAAATACGCTGAAGTTTTTTGACAGGAAACGTAGTTCGATATAAACGCAGAAAATTGAAATAAAAATAACCTAACCCATACAAAATAAAGATAACACAATAATATTATTGTTGTACAAACAAATAAATATCATGTAACATCAAGTGCATCAAACTACCTTTTAGAGATTGTCTACTAAAAAAATAATGATAAAAATATGTTATGCGAAAGACTAATTATAAAAATATATTACTTGTGTTTATTTTTGTATATTTTACGAAACTCATCAAAATCACGCACACACAGAGAATAATACTTTTGTATATTTTCTCATTAAAATAAGTAAATAAAACAATTAAACATATTAGTTTTAACAATATTACTAAACATATTCTTAACATTTTAAACAAATAAACTGTATGTTTTGTTTTTTCAGTTGTTTTTTAACTTTGAGTGGCGTGTACATACATATCACCCAATTCAGTGTAGAAACGTTTTATTTTGACTAAAATTAATTTTCCAATAGATTTTAAATTTCAAAAATAAAAATAATCGTTTCTTGTATTAATATTATTGAATATGTTGAAAATATTTTTAATTTGTCTTATGTTAAAGAATATTATTACAGAGAAAATTTCGGAGTGTTATTGAAAATATTGTATTATATCACTGTTGTAATATTCTAGGGAGAGTTTACAAAAATTAAGAAAATTAAATTAATTAATATATAAATAATTTTCAGTGGACATCTTACGTGTAAAATATAGCTCAAAGTTTATTTATAATAATTATAATAAAGATAAAGTTATTTTATTTATATTAGTTAGAATCGATAAAGTTTGAAAATTTTTCTTCTACATTAAGATCATAACGTACAAATATTCGTAATATATTTCTGAAAAAAGATCTGGATTTCAAACTTTATTTCAATCTCATACAATAATATATTGATTTGCGATTATTAAGAACAACTTTTTTATCTGTTTAAGCATGTTATACACTTTTTCCTTCCGCATTAATACGGCGATATACTTTTATAAGCTAAAAGTAAATATCAAATAATTCCTATCTTCCTCAATAGATAAACAAAACTGATACCTTTCGTTATAAGATAAAACACATATTATTAACGTTTAATATGTATATAATATCTTAAACTATAAATAAGTAATTGCTCTTTAAAAAAATAGATGACTATAGTTACAGAAAAGTAAATATGCAAAAAGAAAAAGGCTTGTTTTTTATGAAACATCAAAATTTTTGGCCAAGTTCTTCCATCCTTTCAAATAACAATTTATACATTCATTATTGTTAAACACGTGTAACCTTTTTCATCATTATTCAAATGAGATAAAACTATCAAATAGTTAAAGGAAAAAAAAATACATAATATCATCAACAATCACGATTCATTATATAACACAACGAACATAAAGTAATAATTTTAAAATTAATTTGAAATTATTACATAACATTAAACAAATGTACATCCATTATTTGTTATAGCTTATTAAAATTTTAAGATATCATTATGTTACAACATTATTATTGTTATTATTATGAATATTTCGCTACAATAATTTTGCATTTCTTCTGCTTCGTAATATATGTTGTGCGTTTATATTGTAATATCATATTGTGATATATATTTTGAATTTTTTTCGATTTGGTGTTTAATAATCATGTGATTTGTAGATACAAGTTGTGCATTATGCAAAGGACTGCAAGTTCCATTTTCTACAAGCAAAACTAACGGTTAAAAAATTACAGTTGCATTACCCTAATCTGGACACACTCGTTACTGGTAAATCTATAACAGATATACTCGTAAATTTATTTAAAAAACAAGCATAATATGTTCAACGCAAGTAATAAACAGTTTTAGAAAATGGATTGAAAGAGAATTTTAACCAAGCTGAAGTTAAATTGGTGCCGTGTCCTGATTTGTCCCGGGAACCGTTCAATCTTGCCGCACCAGGTCAGAGATGTTATTATTAACACTTTAAATTTCTTGCTTAAAAAAGCAAGATTAATATTATCAGGAATAGGTGGCACAACAAAAATAGTAGAGCTAGGTGATGTGTCATATTTGTCTCCAGATTGTATCGATATGATAAAAGGGAAAAAAGTATATAACATGGAAAACGTTGCAAGACTTTTCGCTGATCCTAGTAATTATTTTATTTTTGATAGCGGTATCTCCAGATTAACAAAAGTTAAAGATGACTTGTTCATAATGAACTGTACATCAATAGAAAATAAAATAAAATAATAAATATTAATAAGTGTGCGGTTCTGGCGCAGTGAGTTGAGCGTCTGCTCACTATGCCTAAGATCTCGGATTCAAATCCGAACAGAACCATCGAATTTTTATTTCGTTGTTATTTGATCGCCACCTCTCGAAAGGTAATGGCAAGACCACCGAGAGTATATCTTGCCACAGAAAGAGAACTCCCTCTATCTTGGCCGTTCGGAACCGGCATAAAACAGTAGGTCCCTATGACCGCAGATAAGCCACGCATCCGTGAGACATATTATTATTTTATATCATTATATTTTATTTCTTACAAATCAATGATATATACTTCGCCTAAGTTCCCACTTGATGAACGTTTGGTAACACCGCTACCGAAAATAAAATAATCATTAGGGCCACCGATAAGTCTTGCGACATTTTCCATGTTATATACTTTCTCACTGAGAGAAAAGTGTGTGATATTTGCAACTATAATTGCATAGTAAATTAATTTATAGTTGGGATTCTCATTTTTATAGTTATTATTGCTATGACATTAGTAAAAGTAACCTAATATGCATAGTTCTGGCAAATAATATAAAAATTTAACTATAAATTATGATAATTTGAAATATAATAAAATATCAAGTTACAAATGGTAAATTAAACAAACATTTTTTATAATCACAATTATAATTATAATAAATATGACGATAATGTTTATATAATTTCTACTATTTACTGATGGTACTAATTACTAAAAACTAAAAAATAAGTAAAAAAAAGATAACTAAAAATATTTGTTTTTTATGACCATATTAATAGTTTATAAGCCTATATTTCTACTATAAATTTACTGAAGATGTTATAAAATCTACAAAGAAAATATAGTAGACGTGTTGCGAACATGTTTGATCACGTGAACGCAACGTCCACGTGCACGTACATGTACGTTTGTATTCGTACAAAAAACGTGTAGAAATCCGCTATTATCAGACAATAAAGAGAAGATTCATACGTGAAAAGATTTAACACAAAAATTCGTCATTTGGAAAAGTTAAGTACTTCTAATTACAAAGAGAATAAACTTGATAATAATGTATATGTAATAGCACACAATATTCTTTTTCAATTACAAGAAAACATTTTATCTATTTAATATAATGTAATATAAAATAACAGTGGAAAATTCTTATCTTTTAATGAATAATTACCATTATCGATACTTAATACGTATATTCCAAATACATTCCGAAGATTTTTGAGATGTCTTCGAAAAATTTTATAGATCTCGTTTAAACATGCACGCTATTTACATATAAATATGACAATTATTGTTTTACGTTTTTTTTATATTTTTTTATATATTTTTATATATGTTAAATATAGATTATTATATATTTTTAAAATTACAATCATGTCAAATTTTATTGAAGAGAAGTTGGAAGCGTGGGGCGGGAATTCATTGAGAAAGGTTATTATTTTATTTTTATTAATATACGACTGTGATAATTATGTCTATATTTTGTTTAGATGAGCAAATTGATAAGGAGGCATTCTTATACATGCCTGAATCTATGATTAAAGAATTGATACCTACAATCGGAAAACGTTTTTGTTTTTTACAAAATCGGAAACAATTACTTGAAAGTGAAGACAAAAGTTCATATTTGGTAAGTTGATTTATATATATATATTCTATTTTGTTGGAATTAGTAAAGAATTATTTTCTTTGTGTTATATACAATTCTTTCTATTTTTTTACATCTAATCATTTTTTGCACTTACTGTACGAAAGTGTTTTTTTTCATCTTATTTTAAAACAATGAGAGAGAGACAAGTATTAATGTTATTTTAATTTCCATAATTAACATTGATCGTATAATTAAAGTTAATATTATTATTATTATTATTATTATTAAAGGTTATAGTTTCTTTAATATTATAAAGTTATATACAATCTGTAAGTAAATCTCTTGTATCAAAAATAATAAGAAATTTTTGTTTGTATTTGTTTTATCGAATCAATTATAATTTTCTAAAAATTAATATTAATATTAAATTTGTTATATATTACATAATTAAATAAAAATTTTTTGTATTTTCATAATTAGTAAACAACACACACAATTGTTTTCAAATATTATCTTTCGAAACACTATAATAATTTTATTAAGTTTTCTAACATTTTAAATTAAATTTAATTGGACAGTCTTTATAAATATATATTGCGAGTTTTATATTTTATAATTAAATATTTTATTTAATTTATTAAAATATTTATTTATGAATATTATTTGATTTAGGAATATTCACAATCAGATAAATTTGACATAAGTGAATCTGAGGATACATGTAGTGTAGCAAGTAGTTCTTCGATAAACTCATTTCAAGATCATGGAAAGGTAATTTTTATATAGGTTTTTTATTATTTTTATATTAAATAATATTTTATATAAATTTTGCAACATTCTTGTTATTGTTATGTACTTTTACTAGTAGTATTGTACTTTTAGTAGGAGTTTGATTTATATAAAAAATAATAGTTTTTTATTACTTGTGAATTTAAAAATTTAAGAAACTGAATTATAACACACAAATTATGTAGCATTCTCTTTTTATATTAACAAAACATATTTAAAAATCTTATTAATAAAATGAATAAAAGTATGTATATTGTTTGTATAAATATTGATTTATTTTTATTTATGAAAGTTATAGTCAATTTTTTAAATATGTAATGTATATTAAATATCATTAAACATAAAAATGTTAAGCAATTCTAAGAATTTTTATTTATATTTTATGTTTTTCTTTTAGATTTTAAGAGATTTACTTTCTAAGTCAGGCTGTGGTAAAAAAATTTTGGAACAAACACGATTGACTCCATCAGATCGCAGTAAACTCTGTCATTTGATTATTGACAAACTTCTTAACAAATCTAATAAGTATGTTATTTATATCTTACAAAAACTTTATATAGTACTTTCTTTCATTTTATTTATTACTTTATTTTAATATTATAGAATAACTTCTGAGCAATTTAAAAAATGGTCTGTAGTAATTTTTAAATTTGTTTCATTACTTACACACACATATGTACATGTATGTACATATGTATCTATATATGTATATGTGTGTATATGTATATATGTATATAAATATATAAAAAACTATAAAAATTAATTATTTTTAAAATATTTAAAATATATAAAAAAATAAAAATCAAATATTTATAAAAAAATAATATAAAATAAAATAATATAAATAATATAAAATAATTAAAAAAATATTTATATAAAAAATAAAATATTTAAAATTTTTAAATATTTTTAAAAACTATTTACATATATATTATAATTTCAGATATACCCTCTGAAACATTAAGTCTTTTTGTACTACCTCATTTATTTTCCCCATGTAATGTAAAAACAGGCAACAAAAAAAAGTGGAAACCTTCCAAAACAGAGATAGCAGAAAGTTTTATTTGTCGCATTCCGGTAGCAAATTTTTATGAATTTTTATGTATTTTTAGAAAATCTTATTATTATATCTAAAAAATAATTTCAATATTTAACATTATTTTATTTTCTTTAGAATATAGCAGAATTGGAACCTAAGTTAGAAAAACGAAAGTAGAAACTGGAAGCGTTTGGATTACCACTACAACCAATGGTAGTTGTGATTGGATCAATTATAAATTTAACTTCTTTTTACGTTGTCGTAAATAACGTAAAATACGAGTCAACGAGTCTAATTAATGCAGTGAACTTGTGTTTCCAAATATTCTTTGCACTGGATGCAAAGTATCCAGTTGATTCGGAAATGCTGTGGTATTTTTTACAGTACCATGTATACAATATTAAAGACGCAAAATACACTCGAAATTTTGTATCTGTAGACACTATTTGGCACGATCTGCAAGAACTGATGGCTGCTTTGAGTGAGTGAAAAGTGATTTCCTCTATTCTTTGCTTTATTTTATAAAAATGTATATAACTTACTTTCATATATTTAATATCTATATAATAATATTTATATTTTTTAACGTCAATACATATAATCCTAATAATGATAAAGTGCCAATTCTGTTCTAATATCTATTCTAAAAAATATATAAAACCGCATATGCAGTTTGAGCATCATACACACTTGAATTCTATTATATATGTTTGTCAATTTAAAAATTGCAATCGTTTTTACTCAGACAAGAAAACACTTAATAAGCATAAAATACGTTGCAAACATTTTGAAGAAGCAATGTTAGAATCTAAAATATCTGAAAAATCCACAGTAAATGTAGAAGAAATAGAAAATGATTTTAATGATGAAATTAAAATCGAATCTGAAATTCGAATCCAAAAGTCAAGTTTGAATGAAACAAGTTTCGAAATGATAAACATTTATGACAACGAGATTAAATCTGAAAATAATACAGTTTTTGATAAAGACTCAAACATTGAATCTTCAAAAAATGAACTTTGTATACTAACACTGAAAATGATTTCTTCACTACACTCAGATGCAACATTATCTCGTATTCAAATTGATCGGATTACGCGTATGTTTCATTTATTTTTAAATACAAACTATGTAAATGATATAAAAAAATCTTTTATGGAAACAAATTCAAATCATGTAATAGAAAAATTCGATATATTTCAAAATATTTTTGGTGATCTTGATACTGAATACAAACGGAATAAACTATTAACTAAATTTGGATATTATGTTGAACCTGAACGAATATTTTTTGGAACTATAGATGTAAGAAATAAAAATGTATTAAATACTGAAAATGTGTATAGACAATTAATATCGTTAAAAAAAGTATTAAAATTATTTTTCGAAATAGGTGATATATTTGAAAAAACTTACGAGCATATCGACACATTGATGAAAGATGATAGTAACGAAATATGTAATATAATACAGACTCATTTCTGGAAATCAAAAATTTCAAATAATTCATCGATAACAATTCCTTTATTCTTATACGAAGACGCTTTCGAAATAGCAAATCCTCTTGGATTACATGCTGGTATATATAAATTATGTGAAATGTATATTTCAATACCATGTTTACCATTAGACTTGTATTCAAAATTAGATAACATTTTTCTTGCTCAATTGTATCATTCAGATGATTCGAAATTGTTTCCAAAAGAAAAAATTTATTCATATTTAATTAAGAAATTAAAGATTTTAGAAACAGAAGGTATTCAGTTAACAATAGGATCTAAAAATATTCAGGCATATTTTAAACTTGCATTAATTATCGGTGATAATTTAGATTTACATGACATTTTAGGATTCGTCGAAAGTTTCTCTGCGGATAAATGTTGTCGATTTTGTAAAGTATCAAAAAATACATCTCGGAAGTTATGTTGCGAAGATGTCAAAATATTGCGTAATAAAGTAAGTTATGCGAATGATATAGCAATTAACAACGTAACAATTTCGGGTATAAAAGAAAATTGTGCATTTAATGTTCTATCAAGTTTTTATGTAACTGAAAATTATAGTATTGATACTATGCACGATTTATTAGAAGGCGTATGTATATACGAAATGAGTTTTATTTTGTATTATTGTATCGTGGAACACAAATATTTTACTTTAGATACTTTGAACTGGAGGTTACAGTTTTTCAGTTTTGATCCGATGTTAAATCGTCCTCCTACAATTTCTAATTCACAATTACAAAAAAAATTTATAAAAATGTGTGCTTCTGAAATGCTAAATTTCGTATTAAATGCTGGTTTATTATTTGGTGATCTTATAACTGATCCTAATGACAAACATTGGGAACTTTACATATTATTGCGAAAAATTATTTCTATTACACTTTAATACAGTATTAATGAATCGACAGCAGATTTGCTTGAAAACTTGATTAACGAACATCATATGTTATACATAAATTTGTTTGGAGAAACTTTAAAACCTAAGCATCATTTAATGTTGCATTATCCTCGCGTTATGAAAATTGTAGGACCGCTCCGTTATTTATGGTCAATGAGATTTGAAACAAAACATCGCCCGTTAAAACAATATGCCCGTGCAATAAGTAGTAGAAGAAACATATGCTACAGTATTGCAATTAAACAGCAAATAATGTTAAGCAATTTATTAATAAAATTGCAGTCGGGTAATTTACCGTATATTACATATAAAAAAGGAAATTTGTTAATTTGTTACGAAAAAATATTAAAAAATCATAGAAATTTTACTAAAGTTAAAAGCGTCCGTTTTGGAAATATAATGATTAAAAGAGGATCAATTATCTTAGTAAGAATTAACGACGACTTCCCTTTATTTGCTGAAATTGCAGATATTTTTAAAACCAAATCAAATGTATCTTTATTAACACCATCATGTTTCAGTGCTACTATCAAATATATGTTTGCAACGTATTATGATAATCATTACCAAGCTTATGTCATAAACATTTCAGACAAGTATGATGCTATAAATTTTGACAGCGTACAATTTTTTAAAGTATATACTTTAATTAGAAAAGCAGATGATAACTCTTATATTAGTTATTAAATTTAAATAATTTACATTTTAAGATTTTTATGAAAAGTTTTGTTTTTAAATATATATATTTTATATGTTACAGTTATACTTTTCAATAACTAATATAACGTCGATATAATTAATATATATAATAGTTTATTTTTATTGTGCAGTTTAAGTTCTGATTAATTTTTGATTTATTATATAATTTATTATATAATTGATTATATAATTTGTTTTATAATTTTAATCTAATAATGATGTAACAGTAGTATCTTTATGTTTAACAAATTTATACTTCACAAAGTGTATAATTCTACATTATTTTTAGTTACAGTTTTAATTTATTTCTAAAATACAATGTCACATGAAACAAAGGATTATACTGAAAAATACATATAAAAAAATGATATGTACAATATTTTTGTATGTCATCAACCTAAAATAAACACTTAAAAAAATATTTATTTATATTTAAATTCGTCTCTATATTATTTCTATAATACAATAACAAAAAGCCTTAAAGGAAACTTTTTTTATAGTTGGATAAACTTTACAAACTGAAACTTATGGAACCACATAAGCATTTAGTAAAATATTAAATAAGACATTTTACTATAACGTATGGTTTCTTAATCATTAAAATATGGTCATTATTATCATATTTATAGTATAACTTACTATATACAAATCGCAATTTATAGTATATAAAACCATATTATGTATATAATATTGTACTATATATATATATAGTACAATATTAAATAGGACATTTTACTATGACGTATGGTTTCTTAATCATTTAATTATGGTCATTATTATCATATTACCTAGTATAAATTACTATATACAAACCACAAATTATAGTATATAAAACCATATATATGTTTGTATTAACGTATGTAAAGTTATATCAACAAGAATTTAAAGTTAAGTCTGCTATAATTTGGCAATGTTAAAATAACTATAAAAATGTAGTTGTCCCCTAAACTCACTAAGAATTATAGTTAAATTATGATATATGCAACTATTTTTTTTTTTCAGTGCGTATGCCCTGAGCACGCACTTCTGCACGCCATTAATGTCTAAGGACTTTCTTTTAACCTTTAATGACATACATTTATTACTTATTGTTTATTACTTATTGACAGAACGTACTTCGTTCATATCTTCAATGCGTCAAGGCCTTCAAAGAGTATTTCAGTATTATAAAACACCTGTCGGTAAGAAATAATATACCGTGCAACTATTGTATATTTATTAGAAAGGAAATATATAGAGAAATGTTCTTCGTCTCTTTAATTATCTTAAAGTGCCTGGGTATACTTACTGTAAAACAGTAAAAAATGTAAATATTATATGTCTTACTTAAAAATATCTCGTTATATTTTGTAACTTTTATATGATCAAAACAATACTTCTTTAGTCTAACAACATTTTAAACAAATTTGACGTAATTATAATCCGTAAGAAAATGTTCGGACAACAATTCGTATTGTTTAGTGCGCTTTATAGCATTATACGTACAGTTTTCAAAAATATATTTTTTTTATACGCACATTAATGCTCATTATTATTTTCATAAAACTTTAAAACATTGATAAGGTACAGATAATATAGTTCTTTTAACAAGTTTATTTTTAATTGACAATATTACAATTTTCAAATATCCTAGAGCTTTTTGACAGGAAACATAATTCGATATAAACGCAGAGAACTGATATAGAAATCGTAATGCATAGAATCAATAAAGCTAATACAATAATATTTTTAGCATACAAACAAAGAAATATCATGTAACAGTAAACTATATCAAGTTACCTTTAAGAGATTATCTAGATGTGTAAAAAAGTAATTATAAAAATATATTAGTTGCTTATTTATACATATTTTTATGAATTTCATTAAAATTACGCACACACAAGAACTTTTTTGTATATTTTTTTATTAAAACAAATAAATATAAATAAGATAACTAAGTATATTAATTTAAACAATATTGCTAAACATAATTTTATCATTTTAAATAAATAAACTATAAGAGTTTGTTGTTTGTTTTCATAGCTTTGAGTGGTGTGTACATATCAGACAATGCAGTGTGGAGACATGGAATTAACTATAATTATTGGAAGGATGAGCCTAATGCACCAAATAGTTATTGTACGGTAAATGTTCGCGACTCAATAATTAGTACAATTAACAGCAACTTCGCAAATCATCTCGAGTTGCCAGGAGGATTTTCAATGGTAACATAAATATTTAAGCTTTAAAATTAATGCATTATACAGGACTTTCATATATTCACATATTTTAGACAGTAAACACTTGTTATTCTTCTCACTTTTTAAATCATCACAATGGAAATACGTATTCTTTGTTTGATGAACCTAATACAAGAGATAGCATGTATTTCTTTGGATACTTTTCTCTAGTAAAAAGCATATATCGTATTGATAAACCGAGCTTTAGACCACGATATACTGCATCATATACTGCACCGCTTCCGGATTGATTTTAATTAAACGAGATATTGCTAAAGCGTATATGTATATTGTGTGTGTGGGACTGTTACTTTTTCTGTTCACATTTCTATTGTTTTTCTATATATATATATCTTTACTTAGTTGTAATACATTATGTGTATTTTTCTTTTATGTTTGAATTTATAAGATTTTTATTTTAGCTCATATAATTTTTTTTCTCTAATATCTCTTAGGTTTTTACTTTTTATTTATTACGGACACTTTGCCATTAATTGACATGTAAATGACAAATAATTTTCTTATGATAATAATACATTATTTTAAAAATATGTACATATTATAAAATAATAAAAACGTTGCGAGCAATATATGTTATTTTAATTATTGTATCGTGTTGTATTCAAATTACTTATGCATGTATGTATACTAGTTATAAATTTTTATTGCACAATGTTTAAAATGCACGATTTTATGACTTATTTCTGACAATGAATTCAAAAGTACCTTGTAAGTATTATGTAATATAAATATTTCATGTTGTTTGTATATTATGGTAAAACTATTAATGATATTATTATAATTATTTTAATTTGTCATTTCTGATTTAGAAAATATTAAAGACACTGTGCTTAAATTAATTTAATTAAAATTAATTTGCATCTTACTTTAACTAAAATTTACTTTGCAATAGATTTTAAGTTTTAAAAATAAAAAATAATCATCTCTCGTATAACTAGAACTGGAAATATTTTTAATTCATCTTACGTTAAAGAATATTATTACAGAAAATATGTCCGAGTATTGTTGATAATATTACATCATTATTATAATGTTTTACGAAGATTTTACAAAATTAATTAAACTATATTAATTAATATATAAATTGTTTTGCGTCGACATCTTATGTGTAAATATTGCTCAAAGTATATTTATAATAATTATAATAAAGTTAAAGTTATTTTATTTATATTAGTTATAATCGATAAATTTTGAAAATTTTTTTTTTACATTAAGATCATAACGTACAAATATTTATAATACATATCTGAGAAAGTATCTCGATTTCAAACTCTATTTCAGTCTCACAAAATAATATTGATTTGCGATTGTTGAGTGACAACAACCTTTCTTATGTTTATTGTTTTTTGCCGCTATGTAAAAAACATGTCCTTATCAGTATACTGCGTGTTATTGACATTCATACAATCAAAGTAGGACTACATTTCCAGTTGTGCTTATAAGAGTTTCAGTAGGCTACAGTTTATACATTCTTTACTTTGTGACGTATCTATGCAGTAAGTGTAATTTGCATTATATACATTGGTGTGTAGCATTTTATCTGTCTAGGCATGTTATACACTCTTTCCTTCGCGTATTAATATGTGAAATATTTTTATTTGCTTCTAAAAATGAATGCTGAATAATTCCTTGTTATCAAAAGATATACGGAGTTCATATTCATTATAAGAGAAAAATAGAAACATATATATGAATTTCAATATCTATACAATATTTTAAACTATACATAAACGCATTCTTTAAAAAAGAGATGACTATTACAGAAAAATAAACATGTAAAAAGAGAGAGGCTTGTTTTTCATAAAACATATAAACATCTTTGACACAAAAACTTTCGGCGAAGTTTTTCCGTCTTTCTAAATTACAATCCATAGATTTGTTTTTATTAATAATGTATGACTCATTATTACTTAGATAAGACTAAAAAAAAGTTCGAGATAAAAAATACCTAACATACCTAATACAGCCGATATTTACCATTTATTTTATAACATAATCAACAGAAATATTTTAAAATTAATTTAGAATTATTGCTCAATGTCAGACAAGTGTCATCCATTATTTTATGTTTTATTAAATTTTAAGATATTATATATTATATAGGTATGTATATATATATATATATATATATATATATAATATTATTATTATTAATGTTTTGCTACAATAATTTCACGTTCATTTCTTCTGCTTTGTAATATGTTGTATGTTGTATCATATTATAATATCTAATATTTGTTTTATTTATTAATGTTTAATAATCATGTGATTTGTAGACACAAGTTGTGCATTATGCAATCGACTGCAGATTTCGATATTCCAGACATAGAATCAAACAAGTACTTTAAACAAGAGTTATATTACCCTAATCTGAACACACTCGTTACTAGTAAATTTATAACAAATATACACGTAAATTTATTTAAAAAAAAACAAGCATAATATGTTTAACGCAAGTAATAAACAGTTTTAGAAGATGGATTGAAAGATCATTTTACCGAAGCTAAAGTCACATTGGTCCCATGTCCTGATTTGTCTCAGGAACCGTTCAATCTTGCCGCATCAGGTAACAGATCTGTTCATTATTACGACTTTTAATTTCTTGCTTAAAAAACGTTAATATTATCAGGAATAGGTGGCGAAACAGCAATTATAGAGCTTGGTGATGAGTCATATTTGAGCCCAGTTCCGAGAATGGAGAAGATATACGACATCGAACAGATTGTAAGATATCTCGGTCGTAGCCATCACAATTCTTTTATTTTCGGTAATGGTATTTCTACACGTCCATCAAATGGGAAATTAGGCGAAGTATGTACCATTTATTTGTATAAAATAAAATATAATGATATAAAATAGTAATATGTCATTAAAACATTTACCTTATTTTAATTTACTGTTATTTTTTTTTTTTTTAATATAAATTAAATTGATAAATTAATCGCTTTATTTTCGGTTTTTTAAATTTATTTATGATTTTATTACTTTGTCCTAAAATACTCTATTTTCTATTGCTTTACAGCTTGTTGTAAACACGTTATTTTTACCAGAAGCCAACGGAGCAATGGAAATAATAAATAAAACTCACATTGTATTTATGAACTTAAAACAACACAAATGTGACGTGGAAGTGTTAACTCGTCCTGACCTCAAATGCACTATAATGGGAACTATGTTTCTTTGCGAAGGTTCAACTGCGCCTGTTATAAAAGTGTTTGCTAAGAATTTACGTACAATTGTACCTTCCGATTCAAGTATTAAACCCATATCATTTTAATGTCTTTATTAACTAAGACTTTATTTTATTTTAATTAACGTAAATTTATTACCTATTGTTTGACAGTATCTGCTTCATTTATCCATCCAATGCGTGAAGCACTTAAAGAAGAATATGGGCCTGAAAATATTGTTGGTAAGAAATAATATACAGTGTAATTATTGTATATTTATTAGAAAAGAAAAATACAGAAATGTTTTTCGTTCTTTAATTATCTTTAAATATTTGGATATATTTACTGTAAAACTATAAAAACTGCAAATATGTGTTACCTTATTAATATTGCGTTCCTTTCCACACTTTTAATGATTAAAACAATATTTTCTCTAGTCTAACAAGATTCGTCAAATTTTACACAAATTTAATCCGTAAAAAAATATTTGGACTACAATTGGTATTGTTTAGTGCACTTTATAGCATTATACGTAGACTTTTCAAAAATGTCATATTTCTTTCATGCTCATTATTATTTTTATTAAAACTTCAAAATTTTGACAAGATAGAGATTATATAGTTTTTTTTAAATAAGTTTATTTATAATTAATATTACAATTTGTTATTAATATTACAATATTACAATTTTCGAATGTGCTGAAGTTTTTTTTACGGGAAATGTAGTTTGATATAGATACAGAGAATTGAAATAGAAATCATAATGTACATTTGAATCAATAAAAATAATACTTTCAGAGATTATCTAGATGTGTGGAAAAGAGTAATTATAAAAATATACTAGTTGCTTATTTACATATATTTTACAAAATCACACAGACTAATATTTTTTTATATTTTTTTATTAAAATAAATAAATGTAAATAAGACAAGTACATATATTAGTTTTAACAAGATTACTAACCTTTAAATAAATAAACTGTATGTGTTTATTTTTATAGCTTTAGGTGGTGTGTACACATCATCCAATGTAGTGTGGGAACATCAAATCATTCATAATGATTGGGAGAATAAGCGTGATGCATCAAGTGATAGGTTTTGTATGATAAATATGCCTGAACCAATAATTAGCATATTTAACAACGCCTTCAATCCATATATCTTTCATGGCAGACCTAGAATGGTAACGTGAATATTTAAGCTTTAAAATTAATACATCACATATGGCTTTCATATATAAGCTTTTACATATTTTAGAAGTTAAATACTTGTGTTACTAATCACTTTTTATCACATCACAATGCAAAAGGACACCATTACATTTATGAGCAACAAGTTGACATCAAAGAAGGCGTAGAATTCTTAGGATACTTTAGTCCGGCAAAAACATTATATCGTATTGATGATTCGCGTTGTTTTGATGTTGATCCGGAAAGTTAGGAAGTTCATTGGATTGCTTCTGGTGACTTAATTTTAATTACGAGATGTTGCTAACGCGTGTATGTTTGTTGTATGTGTGTGTGTGTGAGACAGATACTGTCCCTGTTCACATTTCTATTGCTTTTCCGTATGCACACATTTAGTTTATTTAGTTTTAATATATTATAAACATGCTTTTTCTTTTATGTTTGTATTTTTGCGATTTTTATTTTAGCTAATTTTATTTTTTCTATCATTTTTATTAAGTTTTATTTGTATAAACAGTTTGCTCTTAATTAACATGTGAATAAACCAAAAACCTAATTATCTTATGATAATAATATTTTAAAAAAGATGTATATGTTATAAAACAATAAAAACGTTGCTAGCAATATATGTCATGTTAATTATTGTATTGTATTGTATCGTATTTTTTGCTCATATTTATAACAATTATAGCAAAATTAAAGTTATTTTTATTCATATTAGTTACAATCGATAAATTTTGCAAATTGTTCTTTTACATTAAAATCGAAACGAATGAATATTCGTAATATTTTACCAAAAGGGCTCTTGAGTTTAAACTTTATTTTAATCTCATATAATAATATTGATTTGCGATTATTGAGTATCAGTCTTTCTTATGTTTGTTGTTTCTAACCTTTATAACTAAAAAAAGAACATCTCTTTCTTACCAGAATATTTCATGTTATTGACATTCCTACTATCAGAGAAGAACTATATTTCCAGTTGTGCTTCGAGTTTCAAGTTGCAATTACACAGTTTCGTTCAGAAATAACAATTTGTGATAATAAATTTATTACTAATTGTCTAAAATGTCATTATACAACGAAGATTTTAATTAATTTTTGTGAATGTATAGAACGTTATAATAAAAATATTACTGTAATAAATGTCATGTATTGCGTTATATTACAATCATTTTAAGAATGTGTGTTAATAATAAATTTTTCCTACACAATGTTTAGAATGTCATTATATAAAATTGTACAACTTATTATTCAACTAAAAAAATTATAAAAGTTATTATATACATCTGTCATTATCATATATGCATCTGTACATGAAAAATATGTAAATATTTTTTCTTGCCTTTTTTGAAAAATTATTAATTATTTTATTATAATCAATTTTATTAACCATTTTTGATTATAACATATAATAAGAAATAATGACCATAAGTTACTTGGACTAAATTATTTTTGCAACAGATTTTCTAAAAGTAAAAAATAATCAGTGCTCATACACTTGCATTAATATAAATGATTAGATTAAAAATATTTTATGGGTTATAAATTATAGAATATTACATATACATATATATATGTACACTTGAGAAATTTTCAAAGTGTCGTTGATAATATATATTGTAATAATATTCCAGAGAAAATTTACACAAGACTAAAAAATTAAATTTATTATTATTATTATTATTAATGTTTTGTTATAATAATTGCGTGTGCAGTTTCTTCTGCTTTGTAATGTATTATATGTTATCTATATTTTGTATATATCTATATGTGTGTGTGTAAAGGGTTTCATATTATATTATCATAATATTTTGCATTTGTTTTATTTGCACAAATTATTAAATATTTCACACAAAATAATAATTAGACAAACGAAATTGCACTATTCTGATCCGCGCATACCCACTAATAATAAATCTGTACAAAGAGATTTTAAAAGTTCTCGATCGTGAATATTCAATTATTATACATATAATAATTCTTTCTTATTTTCGATAATGATATTTCTCCAACGTCCTTGAGATATGAAGCAAAGTATATATTATTGTCCATTCGTGCAAAACGTAATATGTTATTAACAAGGTTTCTTTATTTTAATTTGTTGTTATTTTTTTCTTAATATTTGATTAATTAATTGTTCTATTCTCGCTTAGCTTTAAATCTTTTATTGCTTTATTTTCTATTTCACTTTTTATCGCTGTACAACTTGTTCCGATCACATCGTTTTAGCAAATAGCTGACGAAGTAATATAAATCAGAAATAAAAGTAGCGTCATATTTTTGAACATAAGACAATACAAATGTGATTTGGAATAGTTTGGAATAGACTTTGAGCTCAAATGCGGTTTGTTTCTTTTTTTTTTTTTTGCAAAGGTTCAACTGCGTCTGTTTTCTCAATACGCAGGCTCTAAATTTTAATTTTATATGTAAAGCGATCGTGCTTTTTCGCACAATTCGAGCCGGTCAATCAATCAGTCAAGTCAGTCAGTCGGGCGACTGGTATGAGAGTTGCGGCGGGGGTGTTCGCAATCAAATATTCAACAGACGCTGAGCTGCAAAGTACCAGGAACTCGTTCCAGGCCCGCCCGCCATCCCGACGGTGGCTTCGTCCCGCGGGACGTCGCGCGAGAGAGCCGAAAATCCGACAAGCCCTACGTCGGGCTCAACGTGCGACGTCCGTCGGGAAACAAATCTGGGAACTTGCCTATGCGAAGTCTGCCCTTTTCCCCAATCGCCACCCCTTTGTCGATCATCATTGTACAGCGTTAGTTTATTTGCTTTCCGATCCGCGTGCGCTCTCGATATTAAAACTTAATCGAACGCGAGACGGAAGCCGACTTGTAAGAGTGAATTCGAGGCAATCTATAGGTTACGAATTCGATTATCGGGACCGAAGATGCGGGAAGATGAGCTTGCGCGAAATATTCTGTCGCGAGAATTTTAGATTCTATGTTTCAGCAAAGGATTTTTATTGTACTTTGCGTAATTTTTTTAAAGTAAGATGAATTATTGGTTGTGTAACATTAAAAAGTAAAGTTTCATTTCACATATATATTGTTTGATATTCCAATAAGTTCCTTAATTAAAATAATTGCAATATTCTGAAACCGATATAACTTTATTTTTCAATAATTTCATAAAATTTATTAAATTGTTACTTTTTAATTACTTTCTTCAAAATAATCTATATTGATACGGACTTTAAACACAAATGAAAACGTTAATGTATTATTACATTATTATAGAAGAGAAGTTTTTGTCTTAGTATAAAGAAAAAAAAGAAAGAACATTTTTAATTAAATATCGCATAAGAAGCTTCCAAGTGCAGTGGATTTTAGTGACGCCTCGGAACGACGGGCCGCGTAAAGTTTGCGGTGAGGATTTTAATTAATTTTTACGAACTTCGATGACCGCTTTCCCGCGGTTTAGCTGACGCGCAGCAGGTTTCCGCCCAAGGGCTCGACGTGCCCTAGAAATGTAAACGGGCATACATTACGTGTAATATATTACGGTTC
Organism: Anoplolepis gracilipes; assembly: GCF_047496725.1. Taxonomy (NCBI): domain Eukaryota; kingdom Metazoa; phylum Arthropoda; class Insecta; order Hymenoptera; family Formicidae; genus Anoplolepis; species Anoplolepis gracilipes. The sequence goes on from NC_132974.1 coordinate 12,079,315, forward strand.
GCGCTGAAGCGAAGATGGACCTTTCTTGCGAAAAGCGCGAGGAAGGAGAGGGATGAACGAGAGAGTTAAACGAAAGCGAGAGTTATCGTGGGGGTTGTAGAGATTAGCGTTGATGGACATAGACAATCGCCGGCTATAAATCTCCAAGGGAGAGTTTGGAAAGAGGGATAGAGAGAAAGAGAGGAAGAGAGTCGTGCAATGTCGGACAGATTTGAAGATGAGCCATTATAATTTGGGTTTTTAATGGTCTTAATTAAAAGCTGGTCTAAACGATTTTAATTAAGCGGTCGCTAAGGGGTCGCAATTTTTCTGGCTTGCCGTTGTGAAACCGATGTGATATAATTTGCCCTTTTGCGCGTGAGCGCTTAATTAATTTTTTGCTGACTAGCTATACTATCTATACATATAACATGTATACACATACACATATATATTTATATATAATGAAGCGAGCATATATCCTTTGCGTCTTCTTCCACAGGCTGTACATATGTAATATGCTTAAAACCGGGAATACGAGTGAATATCGAAGCAGGAGAAAAGGGAGGAACTATTACGGGTTAATCCATCTTGTTAATAATTTTTGCAAACGAGAGGATCAGTTTAAAATATCATATTTATAAATTAGTCAAAATTGTACGATACTATTTCGTGGGGATAAAGAATAATTAAAATATATTAACCCTTACTCCGTATTGTTATTTTTGGCACCTTCTAACTATACAGGTGGGTCAGCGTATTTTCGATAAATTTATTAATATGTAAAAGTGTTTTAAAAAATCTGAAAAAATGTATTTACCTTCTTTGAACATTCTAAATAAAGATTAAAATAATAAATTTGAAAAATAATTTACTTAAATATATTATTTTATGATTATTTGTTTACGAGAAATTGACGTGTTGTTAGAAAAATCACAGACAAAAATGATCCATCAGTACGGAATAAGGGTTAATGTACTTTTACTATATGTATTTTAGTCAGCATAATTATTTAAGTCGATAAATTTCTGACAATTTTTCCAGCCAAGTAACTAGAAAAATTTACACATATAAAAAATTTTTAAGGAATAAATAAAATCTCAGAAGGAATCCTGACTTTCATTTAGACAAGAATAAAGGGACTCGACGGATTTCTGCAGCATCATCTTTACCTACGCATTACATGCGTATTAGATATGCTCGGATAGAAAGGAAGAAAGGGGGGAGGAGGAGAAGGGAGAAGGCAAAGCTGGAGGGAGAATTATCGCTCAGGTCGTAAAGATTAGCCCGTACAGTCTCGATGGGCAGAGAGACGGACTCCGCTTTAAATCTTACATGAGGGACGTAATGTCAGGGAAATTCAGAGATGTGATCCATTAGCAACAATGGCAGTGAGAGGCGGAGGAGGGATAAGGGAACGCGTGCTCTCCCACGAGAAATAACCGTAATCGCTTTTCTCCCTCTGCATTCTCTTCGCGAAACGCGAAGGGAGGAATATCACGTGTGTATTCGTGTGTATGTCATCCTTCTACTCGAATTTACATCTCCATCCTGTTTATACATGGAATGTTGCAAAAAAAAAAAAAAAAAAATGCGTGTCATAAATTCTAAGCTAGTCCTTTCCCGTGTCCGGAAATATTTAATCGATTGCATTGAATTCCTACAAATACTCGAGAGCACGGAATTGGATCCAATGGAACTAAATATTGCTGATCCAAAATATCCAATATAAAAATAAACGAATTTATATTTTTTTAAACTGTCAGTTTTATTTTTTTAACTGTTATATTATTATTGTATCGTCCCTTTTAGTTGGCTTAAAGAATTGTTCATTTTTAGAATAGAATAAGTTTCACCAAATTTTTCCCGTGATTGAACATGTTTATACTTTCTTGTTCCCGTTCGAAGTATCGGTTTTTGCCGATATTAAATAGCTCCTACAACAACAATAATTCGTCTGTTTTTGACATCGATCGAGACAGAAACTGTCGCTCTCGAGACATTCTTACATCTCTTCTTCGCGAGCTTTCATTCTTCGCGAGTACCAAAAGCCGCGTTCCAAAATAACGAACGGTAAAGGAAGGAGAGATATGGGGGGGGGGGGAGAGAGCGGTAGGAAAGAGCGCAAGAGAGCCGCGAGGCGAAAGAAAGCTTAAGAGTAAAGTGGAGAGAGAGGGAGGGGGGAGCGGGTAGGGGGCCCACGGGGATGAAAATAGCGAAGAGAGAAGTGAGAGAAAGAAAGAGAGAGATGTTCCGCTTTATGAACGATCGGAATTTAAATTGCTTTTCCTCCTCCCGCTGTGGGAAGATGAAGAGAAGGAGAAAGAAGAGGCAGGGGAAGAGGAGAAGGACGAAAGGGCGAAGTTTTCGTTCCTCCTTATAAATCCCAATACCCTTTGGTATCGGTCGTGGTGCGAGAGAGACGAGGATGGGAGGGAAGGCTAAAAGTGAGAGAAAGAGAAGGGGAGGAGCAGAAGGGGAGGGGGAGGAGGGGGCGCAGGCAGCAGCTAGTCGCGAATGGAATATGAAAATATTTGGTATATGGACGGAATTCGCGGCGTTTCCTCAGCCACGTCAGCTTTGTAGCTCGTACGAACAGAAAACGCCGGCGAAATTGTGTTCGCCGCGATAACTCGTCGCTATGCACTTTGCGCACGTATTTGCTATTTATCGTTAGATTATATGTGTATATATGCATGGCCGCGTATATGTGTGTATACGTGTACATGTGCGTATCTAGGGTTGTCTATGTGTGTCCCGAACTGGGAAGTGGTTGGCTTTCTCTACCGCGATTCTCTCTCTTTTTCTCTTTCTCTCTTTCTCTCTCTCTCTCTCTCTCTCTGGATGTGGTTCAGAATAAAACAGCAATGCATTGTTTTCATTCCGCAACACTTGCGTCAATTAACGTGGAGCATGTCCTAAGCGATTAATAAACGACCGTTTAGAGCTAAATGTGCTTTCGGTAACGAAGATTGATTATGCGCTTAACCCTGCGGACCCTTTTCAGTAGCCTGTTACCCCCGAAATATCAATTTTCCTCTCATTCTTTTGGTCTCGTTACGATTATAATCGTTATTTTTTTTAGTCGACTCTAAGTAACGAAAATATGTAAAATATCTAGTTTCAATAATATTTGGTAAAGAGTGTTTAAAAAAACTTGATTCTCTAAAAATAGAAATATTTTCGTTTGGAATCCAATAAATTTTAATTATGATTCGTCGTATAAATATAATTTATTTTGTTCACAATTTTACGATTTTATAATTGAGATTATTTTATTAGAAGTAATAACCGGCGTTTAAAATAATTATCATATAAAAAAATTTTAATTGGGTTACAATTTTTTATGGTTATAAAAATTATAAAGCTTAATCAAATAATACAAATAATATACTACTATGAGATGCGCTTTTTCGCAATAATAATTACAGGAATAAATCAAATCAAATCAAATTAAATTAATTAAATTTGATTGTAGCCGCATATTTGTGGAAGAAAATGGTGAAATTAAATAATGTATTATACGAAATTTTCATAAAATCACCATATTAAATCTGTATAATATTATAATAAAAGAGTTTATTTCGAAATATTTAATAAAGCATTCATACGTACGTGATAATCGCAATAATAATATGTAATATTTAATATCTTTTCCGAATAATAAATAAATTATTATTATATATATGTATCTCACAATTGATACGTGTTTAATAATAGCAATATTAGATAAGAGCTACTTGCTTAACTTGATCTCATAGATTGGTATAGCAATCTGATATCTCTCTTTAATAACGATTTTTACGGCTCTTAATAACTATTATTATTGGAAGATAATTTATGGATTAAAAAGGATAATTCTATGAGATTAAGCTGAAAAGAATTATCCTTACTTTATCTTTACTTTACAGAGATGACGATGTTTAATGTATAATTTAATATAATTAATTTATTGTCTACTTAAAATGGAAGTTGTTATCTTGCTCGTTTCAATTATAATCCGTAATCGCAACAAGTAGAGTGCTTGAAACTAATATGTTTCTAAAATATAATTTTTTTCTATTTGAGAAAAATTAAGCAGTAACCAATAGTTATGATTTAATTGAAATATTATCAGAATTGTGATCAATTTATAACCAATGCAACGGCATCGACATTGTCATGAATTTTATACAGAAAGCAGAATTTAATTTCAGTCTCCACAAAACGGAATTCGTTTGACAGGATGAGTCGATAAAATAAACTGTGTTGCGGGTCAAAACGGAATATATGTATATAAAAATAAATAAATGGATGTGAAAATACAATGTACAGCGGTCAACAAATTTATTTCACGTTTAGCCTGTTGACAATCTCTCTCTTTTAGCTTGTCGAAATTGAAGTCACAAATATATTCGAGAGAGCGAGATTGTAGTTCAATTGTACTACAATCGTTCGTGTTGAAAAGGGCTTTCGGTGGTTGTATAACGCGAGTTTTCGTTTAGTTTTAGTGATTCATTTGATTTCCAAAATGTCATGTAAATAGTTGAGATATATTGGCGTGCGGTTAAAATATTCCGCGGACACGCGAGATTGGTTTTGGATTCTACTTTTGCGGCCGGTGAATATTATAATTTGTAAATATTTTAGATCATGATTTAATTACTTATTTAATTACTTATTGGTCGATGTCTAGAGTGTTTCTACTATTGTGGATCATCTACATTCGAAATGAGACACTAAATGCTCCGAGCATTGCCGTGTTAATCCAAGCAAATTGCATTTAATCGATTATACGCGATTATCCGATAATAGTACCTCGAGCCGGAAAATTTCGAGCCATTAACAAGAATAAACAACAGAATCGAAAATAAGAGAAAAATATTGCCGCGTAATTGATAAGTACTCGTAGGTAAGTGCAACGCGCAATTTATTTCACACATTATATGTTCGAAACACATTTTCCAGAGTTTGAACCTTCAAACGGATCATTCTGTGGGCACAAACGGTCGCAAGCAACCTCTTTTCTCCTTCTTGTATCCACCCTCTTTTTCATCTCGGGTGACATCTGGCGACTCAAAATTAGCGTAAAAATTATTCGTCACAGATCGAGCTCGAAATCAGCTTCTCTCCAACTTCGACCAGCGCGCGAGCCTCGCCGGGAAAGGGGATGGGGACGGAACTGTATTGTGCATCGTCGTCGAATAAACGCGGAATAAAGAGACCGTCGGTTCTCTCCTCCCTTACCCGGGGTTAGGTTTACCTTTTCGGTTTACCTGCGTGGATACACCGCGCGCATTCAATGCGGGATACGAGAGGGTGGGCCGCGTGTGCGCAAGGAACCGTAAAGCGGTACTAATTTCTTCAAGGAGGGGTGAAAAGCGGCTGGAAGAGAGAGCAGGAGAGAACAACCGCGTTGAAAATGAGATTTCCCGAGGAGAATGTCGCCTCTGCGCGTTTTTGTGAGTCCTTAAGATAAAGCACGACCGCATCTGGCCCGTCGCTCGTTCTCCGGGGCCCGACCGGCAAGTCTCATGAAAGGGGAAGGAGGAAGAGAGAACGGGGGCAAAGAGGGGGGTTGAGGAGGGCCCCGTGTACCGTCGCGTCGCGCCGTTGTAGAAACGTCCTAATAAAATCAGGCGAATTAATCTAATCTCACGGAGGATCCCCGAGGGGCCTCCGTGCTACAAAGGATCGGCGCCCCGAGCCGGGTAATTCAATATGATTC